>NC_086053.1:2865502-3499584 GCF_947568885.1 Cydia strobilella
AATTATAATATAAGTACAGCTAGAAATACAATAGCAGTCATTTTTTTTATTTGATAAAGGACAAACATAGAAGCGTGACAGTGGTCAGAAACAAGACAATGAAAAGAATTTTGACCCTGCCATTATGTATGGGATTTTGAGTTTCCAACACGTCCCGCTTGGCGCGCTGTTCAAAATCCCATACAAAAACAGACATAACACAAACGCTCGTCACGTCTATCGAATGAAATTTACATTAGGAATTCTGTAAATTCGGTTTCGGAAATAGAACAGGTAGGAACAGGAACGGATAGGAATAGATAACTAAGGTCTCCTTGTACATCAAAGGACCTGCCTACCCGTTAACAACCTAGCGAATGTGCAAAACATTCTCACAATTTCCGAAATTCCTGGAAACTTTCATGAGAAAGTTCTTATTCAAGTTTCTACTTAGAAAGTTCCCGTTCAGATTAGGGATTATTACTCAATGTTCTTACTTTACTGTTGACGACTGCTTCACTTAACATTTACGTCACTCATTTCAAGTGTCATAGAAATCGAAACTAACTGAGGAGTATTTTCAAAAGGGCTTATTTCTCTATTTTTATTTATATTATTTTATTCAAGACAACAATGGTCCAATGAGTGTTAGTTGATCCTAGCCTACGTTAGTACTTAATAATAAACACCATACAAGAATAAGGCCTTTTGAAAAGATACGCTCCTCAACTATAAGAGGGTTTGGCAATAAACGTGCAGAAAATTTTACCGAGAATATTTCATGGGAACTGCAATTTTTGAAAATTTCTTTTTAGAAAATTGCTATAACAACCTGAGTATTTTCATGCGATTTGCGGAAAATGGCCAGAAAAACTAACTAGATTTCGCAGAATTCGATCATCGTATTCTTACTCGTACATATTTAAAGCATGGGACACCAAGAATATGCGGGCATCTCGCTCGTTTCTTCCCAGAACGTGCAGAATGTGGAATGAGTTGCCTCCTGAGGTATTTCCTTTGCACTATGACAGGGGATTCTTCAAGAAGCGGGTATTTAGGATTCTCAAGGGTCGGCAATGCTTAAGTGGGTCCTGTGATGTTGCTTATGTCCATGGGCGACGATGACTGCTCGTCTGCTCGTTTGCTGACTATCACGTAAAAAAAAATGACGATGAGTGGCTGATGAACCTTAAGCAGAAGAGGTCGTCGTGCTCTTCCACCTCCACCGGTCTCGCGTTTTATGTGCGACCGATGTCACAAGAAATTCCGCGCTGCGAGGACTTTATAGCCATCAACGGTGATGCGGGAGCATCTACAACAGATGATGCCAATGATGCTTACACGAATTTCCGTCCCTATTTATCGCCCTTTGTATTATTATTCGCTACAAACTTCAAAGTTTACATGAGTTTGCTAAAAGTTTGGGACTTGGTTGAATTTTGCAGTTTCTCCCAGGGACCGGACAACCCTTTCCGCGATAAAACCCTTTCAATGGGCAACACTTAAACACGGCTAACACATTGAAAGACTTTCCCTTTTGAACTGCAAGCCCATTCATACCCCTACCTTTGACTAACCCTTACCGAAAAGCTAACCAAAAATAAGGCTAGCCCTTAATAAGGGTTACCCTTATCTTTAAGCGTTTTTTATAAAGGTTTCCCTTTGCGTGAAAGAGACAGGATTAGTATATATCTACGGTAGTGTATGAAAAGGAAAGAAAATACGTGCCTAGTCAAAGAACGCCGCCGTCGCCGCCGACGATCGCTCGGATTCGAAGTAATGTGTGCTTTATGAACAAGGTAGACGACTTAAATTAGCACGCTTATATGCTAAAAGTGAAGCCCTTTATAAGGCTAACCCTTATAAGCAATATGCAAGGTGTTGGTGAGCGGATGATAAGGGTTTTGTAAGGGTATTTGGGCTACCGATTACTCAAATGTGGTAGGGTTTTTAAAAGCAAAACAAAGGGTTTCGTCTGGCAAAGGGTATGGTGAGTTAAGCCTTATGCAATACCCTTATAAAACCCCGATAAGGGATAGCGGGCCGGTCCCTGGTTTCTCCTATACTAAATGAACTTTTCTTTCCTTTTTTCGTGTAGATATTTTTGAGCCCGTACAAAGTTGTGCCCGGACGTATCAAAAAAGAAACTTGCAAATATTGCTCACTGCCGGTTAAGCAAGCACAACCTAAAGTTAAACTTTACATTAGGGCCCGTTTCCATCACTATGTGTAAGATAAGTTGTATGTTAGGTATGGTTAAACGTATTTTTAAAAATTTTGGAAATTGCTTAAAATATATAACAATACTTGTTAAGCTTAATCTATAGGTACTTATCACAAATAAGTTTTCGCAAAGCTCGCTTTAAACTTATTAAAAATGGACAGTATTTATCTATGTACGGAGTACTTAGGTATTTATTTATCTATGGTGTAGGAGAATCTTCTGAATAGTTTCAGTTATTAGTTAAGTCGATTTTGAGTCCCGTTAAACCAATGTGCGTCAAAAATGTCACATTTTGACTCAAAATGTATGAATTTGACTCTAGGGATTTAATGAAAGCATTTTGTTACACAACCTCAACCCAGTTTTTTTTTTATAAAAGGACTTCTGCGTGATTTACAAGTAAATAAAAGTGGATGGGTGGATGTGGTACAATATCACTTCGCTCTTTCTTCGAGTTTTGAGACCTTCGGGTCCCCCCCCCACCCCCCAAGACAAGAGACAACCCACAACATAAGACCCACCCAAGACCCAACCCAAGACACAACCAGACCGACACAAGAGCAGACGAGTCAACGGAGCCATGCCGTTCTGTCGCCAAAATAGTGTTGTTTTTTGTATCGGTATTGTGGCATAATTAAAGCCAAATAATTAATACTAACGAACGCCTGTCAAAAGGCTGATTAGTGGTTTCGGATTGATCTGATTAGATCGATCCGTCCGAGAATAGGCGTCATGAATATTGGAACAACCATTAAGTGGTATTGTTATTACTACCAACAGCAGAACATAGGTGAGCATGGCTTATACCTGGGGCTAACCCAAAATTGTAGGTTTTATATTGAATTTTATACGTTTAATCCTTGAAAAATGTCTTAAAACTGGACTTACTTCCGTTGGCGCTACAACCCTTTGTGGGTCTGGGCCTCCTCCACAATCTTCCTCCAGTTGTCGCGGTGCCTGGCGTCCTTCTTCCAGTTGGTAAACTTTCTCGTCTTCCTGAGATCTTCTTCTACGCAATATATCCAACGCTTCTGAGGCCTGCATTTCGGTCTTTTTTGTTGAGGCGTCCACCTTGACATTATTTTTGCTGCCGTCTTATCCGCCATCCTATCAAGGTGAGACCCGCCCATCTTGAAACTGGACTATAATATATAATGGCAACTAAAATATATAATATATTATAATTACACAGTACATAATAGAGCGTACAAGAGTGTAGGTAGTGCAATCTACCTTTCGGATCTTAGTTTCTAAAATATAAAATATATACTCATGGACAAATTTAGAGGAACGCCAAAAAAGGTTTAATTACTGGATTACAGCACCTAAAGTAGTTTCAAAATTAGTCATTAAACTTTTTTTGCGTTCCTTTTAATTTGTCCATGAGTGTATAAGACGTTCTAACCGCATAGCTCAGACCACGGAAAACATTCTTTACGAAAAACATATTAGACAACCGAAAAACGCTGCAAACTATTTATTCCACCATATAAAGATAAAAGCCTTTTGGAAATCGTTTGTAACTTTTACTTTTATTTACATTTTTTAAGCATGTAGAGTTTATTAGTAATTCTTTACAATTGGCGCCCAACGTGGGGCAAGCAATTAGTTTCGCGTAGTTTCTGGTTTTTTTTTTCTTCAATTGTATACAAATACAAAAAAATTATTTCGTTACCAGGCATAGATGAAATATAGGATAAAACAATTGGTTTCACTTACAAATATGACAATTTGGTTAGCAGTAGCCCTCACACTAGGTCAAGCCTGTGTCGTGAGGACTAGGAAATTCAGTAGATTTATCAATAAGATGATGAAAGTCAACTCTGCTGTATTATGACATTATATAGAACATTCGATTGATAAAGACTGACTTGAGTTGAGATTTTACGATTTCCTAATTTTGTTAAATAGTCAAGCATTTCACCTATTACAACATAAATATATGTTAATAATAGCGTAAGCGCCAACCGCCATAAGGTACCTTTACCCGTGGGACGTCACATATCTTTACTGTTTCATATCTAGTGAATCTCTAATTCATTTCCCGAATCGCGCTGTAAAGCTACTTTTTTTTTTTTTTTTTAATAACCTGTAGTGTCCCACTGCTTGGCAAAGGCCTCTCCCTTTGATTTCCATGACTCCCGTTGTTGAGCTGTTTCCGGCCAGTTATTAGTGAAGGTGTCTAAGTCGTCCCGCCATCTCCGCCTGGGCCTGCCACGTCCGCGCTTCTTTTGCGGCATCCACTTGGTGGCTATACTAGCCCACCTATCCGGATGCATGCGGCAGACGTGACCTGCCCAGTCCCACTTCAGCCTAGCGGTCTTCTCCCCTACGTCAGCTATGCCTGTTCTGGAGCGCAGTGTAGTGTTTCGGATGCGATCCATCCTTGTGACACCTAGTATGCTGCGCTCCATTGCTCTCTGGCAAACCTTCAATTTGGACTTCTGACTCTCGGTGAGCGACCATGTTTGGGCACCGTAGGTTAGGACAGGCAGAATACACATGTCAACGAGTTTACGCTTTAGTGACATTGGAAGGTCCCCCTTCATTAGCTCCTTCATGGACCAGTAGCTCATAATAATAATATTTGTTATATCGTTGTCTACGTACCCACAACACGAGCATTTTTAACTTACTGTGGGGCGTAGTCAATTTATGTAAAGGGGCCCACTGACTATCAGTCCGCCGGACGATATCGGCCTGTCAGTTGTTCGGAACTGTCAATTTTTTGTTCTAACTGACAGGCCGATATCGTCCGGCGGACTGATAGTCAGTGGGCCCCTTAAAGATGTCCTAGAATATTATTATTCTTCTTTTGTTAGTACTACTCTAAGGCCCGAGCCACATACAGCGATGGCAATAACTCAATTCATCGGTTTTGACTGGAACGCTTTTGGGTGCTTTCGATTGATTGTCACCTGTTAAATAGTAATGTTTTAATGTTATAAAGACATCAAAATATTTAATAAAATAATTTGATTTATTTCCAAAACTTGTTTATTTTCGTATACTTGAGAACAGCTAAACGAAAACTAAACATACTGGTACATTGATAAAAAAAATCGACGTAAGTATCTAGGTTATATTTAGGTACCTATGCATATAATTTGTATTTCTGGACGGTTGAAAGATGTTTCGGTAGGTAAAGTTAATGCTAACTTTTGATATATCTTTGGTACAGACTCCTAAAGAGCCTGGCGTAGACCAATCAATAAGGGCCGTACCTAAATGGCGGTAATTTCTCACAATAATGGAGCTCCCAGTTTTGCATTGTTATGACAGTAGGTACTAATACTAAGCCATAAGACGGGCAAGTGACGAATCGCTTTGCCTGGGGACTGGACTATATACTTGACAAATGAGGTGGAAATAATTGGATTTTATTTTCGGAACAAATTTAACACAATGGGAAATTTGGGCAAGCATGATTGATAGGTACTTAAATATTTTATGAAAATGAGTAGAAAGTTCGATAATAGGCTCTATTTAGTATAGGTATAAATACACTGTTAACACTGACATACCTATACGCCTACGTAATTTACTTTCTACATCTCGCTCACACTTATATGCCAGTACGAGCGAGATGCATAGAAAGTAAGTTACGTTCGCGCTAGCGTTTATGTCAGTGCCAAACTGGGGCCCATTTCTCGAACGATATTAGTCTAATATTTGTGTTGCCATGGTAACCCATACGATTTGACAGTTCGTGGACTAATAATATTAGTCTAATATCGTTCGAGAAATGGACCCCTGGTGGTACTCGTGGTATTTTTGAATTTCGAGCGCTCGATTTCGTCAAGCGAAAATCTGTGGAAAAACGGCGAATTGATTTTTGAAATACGAGCAATAGAAATTGGGAAACTAGTGGTATTGACCGGTAGTTTTCAATTCTATTAGAGAATATAAATGCCTAGTACTGGAGATATGTAGGGGTACGAAAGCAAAAGAGGGTTATTTAATACCCGTCTCGACACTCTCGACACGGCGGCATGCATGTTTGAACACCAATCACGGGCGCCATGCATGCCGGATCAGATCGGGATCACGCTTAAGGCTGGCGTCCACTAGGCTCGCTGAGGCGAATCGCAATATCGCCTTCTATACATTTACTATGAAACTGCGTCTATTGACGAAGAGCCGCGGCGCGTCGAATCGAATTTACCATTCATAGTAAATGTATAGAAGGCGAATTATTACGATTCGATTCGATACGCCTCGGCGAGTCTAGTGGACGCCAGCCTTTATACGTACATACATAGCCACTATGTATAACTAACAAACCATTATGTACTTATGTACATTGACATAGCGAGTAAGTATGTCACGAACAGACAACCATTAAAACATCCACATTATCAATGTTTCAAATCATTAAAAATAAAGGATTAGGCGGGGAAAGTAAAAACTCCTTACACTAATATTATACAGTTTCGACTTTCGAAAGCTAATAAATATTTTGTTTTCAGTTTCACATGATGTACTAAAACTTATTCCGTATCCTAGTAAACGCTATCAACGGAAAAATGAAAGAGGAAAGTAAAGAGGAGGAAAGAGGGGACATAAAGTCAGTAAATTTGAAAGGAACAAAAGTATTTAACTGTACAGTGACTACCAAAAAATCCAAACAAAGTTTTGTTACAGGTGAAGATTGACGTCACAAAGTTTGTGCCTCCCTACCCCTTGTCACAACATGTCACATTTTCTTGACCCCATCCCACCCCCTAAACTTGTGACGTAAATAATGGATGACCCCACATCTTAAGACATGGGATTGTAATTAATTAATTTGGAGTTGAAACTCTAGGTCCATGGGGTCCCAGCGCGCATAAGTTGTTTGCAGAAATCGCGAAGCGTCTGGTTGACGTTGTCACGTTACTCCCTCCTCCACGTATATTGGAGGAGTGAGTAACGGAGCTGGGAGTGAGGAGGTAGAAAGGAAAGGATAGATATAACAGGGGTAGGTTCTTTATTTATCGGCTATAGTCTAAATATGACACGCTAACAGATGGTTTAAATTACAAAAAGAATAAAAATACGTTTATAGTTGCGCTAGTAGCACGCGCAAGGCAGGAGCACGCACACGGATAGGCGCGCAGATAGCACGCGCAAGGTGAGGCGCGCTGGTAGCACGCACACAGTAAGGCGCGCAGATAGCACGCGCAAGGGTAAGGCACGCAGATAGCACGCGCAAAGGTAAGGCGCGCAGATAGCACGCGCAAAGGTAAGGCGCGCAGATAGCACGCGCAAAGGTGAGGCGTGCTGGCAGCACGCGCACAGTAAGGCGCGCTGGTAGCACGCGCACGGTAAGGCTCGCTGGGTAAGGCGCGCTGATAGCGCGCGCACGGTAAGGCGCGCTGATAAGCACGCTCTTCGAAGAGGCGAGGCGCGGTGACAACACGCGCCTGTTGAGGCGAGTCGCGCCGATAGCGGGCGAGGCGCGGTGACAGCACGCGCCTGTTGAGGCGAGGCGCGCCGATAGCGCGCGCCTAGGAGACGAGGCGCTCCGCTAGAGCAACCGCAAAGCACCACCGGACTTGGGCGCGTGCAGAGAGCGCCAGACTTCGCCAGGAACACAGGTAACCTTTTAAGGAGCGCGATCGAGGGTTTCTTGATGGTGCGGGGCCTGGCTTGGCCCCGCACGGACCCTTACAACTGATGTTCCTTTGTTGGGAACTAGAAGCAAACTGAATTCAGATGTCCGCTGGGCCGCTTATATAGCTAGCAATAACATTTTCTAGAATTCTTCTTTACTTCGTTATTAATTTTGAAAATATTTGAAAATATTTGTTCACCAGTAACAATTTTTAGGTAAAATTTAGAACAAACTACTTGAAAACTATACGACCTAAACTTCATGCTAAAGAATTTAGAGTAAATTATTAGTTTGACGGATTATGTCAAAACAAAGAAACAAATATGTCAAGGAAAATTTATAGTGAATTTTAGGTCGATTAGCTTTGAAATCATTATAAAAACATGAAGTGATTAGAAAAACAGCAAGGTAAGTAACCGGACGGGTCAGGGCCGTATTAGGGTAGAAGGAGTTTAGGGAGAATTGGAAATGGTAGCCAGAAAGTAAAACATTTTAAATCAAAAGTTTCAGAGAGTAATTTGGAAGACGAGAATCAGACAGGAAGACAAGGCAAAAGCGTTAAGGAATTATAGCCGATTGGAGAATCCAGAGCATCAGCCCGTGGGAGTAAGGACTGGGAGTTAGGACCCAGGTATGAGATGCTACAACGTAACTGGTGACCGAAGAGCTGGCGGCTTTCTCGCACTACGTATCAGCATTGCGATACAGCGGGGAAATGCCGCCAGCATCCTTGGTACAATGCCGCAAGGGCCTATTTTAGATTTAAGCTAGTTATTAATTTCGTTTACGTAGTACCACTGTATATATCTTGTATGTAAATAAATGTTTCATACCTTATTAATTTTTAGTTGCTAACATCTACGGTAAAAGCATGTATCTCAGTCATCTATATGAATTACAAGTACCTATCTCTTTTTAGTTACTTGACTTTATCGTAGAAATGGGACAGATACTTGAATTTAGCGTAGAATACAGAGCCAAAAAAATACATGGATTTTAAAAACGCCAATATTTCGAAAAAATACACATTATTTCACAATTTATTTATTTTCAGTGAAAGATACGCCTGAAAGAGAAGATTCCGATAATTCAAAAAACAGTTTTTGAAAATTTTGAAGATAAATTAATTTTTAACAAGCAGAAACGTCTGCGATCGATGCTATTAAGCTTAGAATAAATTTAAAAGTGGAAAAATTACTGCCTTGGGTGAGACTTGAACTCACGGCCTCTGGATCGATACTCCAGCGCTCTGCCAACTGAGCCACCAAGACCTCATCCATAGTTAGCAAATCTTCCCACTATATGGGGCTAGGGGACCCTAGCGACATCTACCGTAAGAGTGTTACACTTCTTAAACGGCCACCGGAGTTCCAAGTCATATTGGAAATTCTAAATTAATTTTTAACAAGCAGAAACGTCAGCGATCGATGCTATTAAAAAAAAAAAAATTTTGAAGATACTTGGTGTGGTGTCTGCTTAGGGCAGCCGAAATGGACATTAAACGGTTATAACGCTGTAACATGTTGGTGAGAATCTCTCATCTGTCTTAACAATGTCTAACATGGTGTAACAAAGCTTTGTGGTCAAAGCTGCGTCGGAAAGCGTTTAACCGGGCCTGTCCATCGCTCGAATGGACACTCGACTCAAGGAAGCTTAACGCTTATGACACCTACCCCCCCCCCCCTACCTCCCCCTACCCCTAGTGTAAATGTCATTCGATAGCGTGACGTGACGTGACGTACGCGTTTGCGTTAAGTCACATTTTGTATGCGATTTTGAACAGCGCGCCAACCGGGACGTTTTGATAACTCAAAATCCCAATCAAAATTAGACAACGCAAACGGGCTTCAGGGTGTAGATAATCTACTTTCTGGTTAAGTCGCAGTCTAGTAAAATGTTGATACTGGGCTAGTCTCGGATTTAGCTTGTATAAGTAATAGGTATTAGAAAAATACGCTTATTTTACCTTCATACGTTGCATAATAAATTAAATAAATAAAAAAATATTTTAAATAATTGAGGTACTTAATGAAAGATCGTTAAATAAGACAACATAGGTATCTTACGTATCATATGATTTTATTTTTACAAGAAAAACTGGAATAAATATATTTATATTTTGGGTTAGACTAAAGCAAAGGGGGTGCCGAAAAATTTTCATCTGAGTGATGTTATTATGACACCTATTTTTTATTGTGTTATCGTAGAGAATACGCTAAAATAAGCATGTTTTGTAGGAAAAACTTTTCTCTAAAATCAAAAATGGCCGAGATATTTGACCCGCAAGTTGAAACCACTACTTGACAAATTAAAATCAATCATTTGGAACAGTAAATGGCAGCGGCCGGCGAGCGCCAGAACAGACATGTTATTGTACCTACTAAAAAAATTCTAAGTCTTTTTTTGCACCCCCTTTGCTTTAGGCCAACCTGATTTTGTTTACATAAATACCTAAATGAAAACAATGTTGGTACAATTAATAATTAAAATACAACATTATGTATTATGTAGGTACAATGTGTAAGATAAATCACGTAAGTAAATACGTTTTTGAACAAAAATATAATATATGAGTATATATTTAAATAACACGCAGAGATGTAAGAGTCGTTTGAATTTTGGGCCTTAAAAAAGTCAAAATTAGTCACATATTATTATTATTTTAAGCAAAATAGTTCACGTGTACAAGTAGAAATTTTATTTTATTAATTTGTTTTATGATACAAATTAGTTACACAACTTACACAGCATTACAGATACCTCTACTAAGGCACTGCGAACTTCAAAAGAAATGAAAATACTAAGAAAAAACTATACAAATAGTAACAAAATACATATTGAAAATTAAGCACATCATTTGGGCGACGACGTAACAGTGGCTCCGTTGCGTCCTACTTTTATAGGTAGACTAAAAAGATAAAGAAAGTGATAAAAAATCTCCGAAAAAGCGTGATAAAGATACTCGTTAGATAACATGCGATTGCTCTTAATCAAGACAAGGGCAAGCTTGGTAAATAATACATATAAATTTGACATGGCACAGTCATATTTATTCCTTTCTTTATTAAATAAAAATAAATATAAAAAAATACCGGCTTGAATGAGAATCAAACTCGCATCCTCTCAGCCCCGCCCGGGGCCCATTTCGCGAACGGTATTAGACTAATAATATTAATAGTCCACAAACTGTCACATCGTATGGATTACCATGGCAACTCACTAATTATATTAGCCTAATACCGGTTGAGAAATAGGCCCCCGGTGTTCCAGATGGTTAGAAGTTGGAATATCATTCGAAATCTTTTCCATTTTTCCTATATTTAAAACGTTGAGCAAAAAAACACTTTTAATGTATAAATAAAAATTAAGTATCATATCAAATAAATAGATTATGTATATACCTAAATATTATTTGGGAATAGGTAAATCTTATAATAGGTGAATAAATAAATCTTAATTAACAATAATACTTATTACATGGGTCTGGTCAAATCTATGCGTACAAAACAGGATGTTTTCTCAATCAGTGATTATATTATAAGCAAGTAGAAACTAAAACTATGTATAAAATTTTTGTACTTAGATTTGACCAAAGTTTATTACTTTACAAACTAACAATTTTTGGTTACTAGTGATTCAAATCTCCTCAAAATATGTTTATAACGTTTTTGATTAATTTATTAAATAAATAATTTTACCAAATAGGAACCACAGCCAATATTTAATGTAAAAAGAGATTGAAGGAAATGCCTCAAGATCACAAAAATTACTAAAACAGCAGTTTAATTTTGTAACAATACGTACGCCTTTCTGCGATCATGAAATCATAATAAACTATACGTAAATATAATATATGCTAAGACTGCGTCGACCGTCCAGTGGCGCCCTCATTGGGGGAATTGTGTTTTCTAATAAATCAATTAATTTCTGTATAAATCAGTACCTATAATAATATTGTTGTCCTACTGATTCCTCAACTTTTGGTCTTTGTCACATTATTTTGCATATTTTTCGCTTTATGACCTAAATGGCAAAATGTGGCCACGAATCCAAGTTACGTTTCGCAAGACACTTGCATAAACCTCAAACATGTGTCTATTGGTAATAGTGTTTCAAACTGCACACTGATACGCATGTCATGCATAGTAATGTAAGGAGACTTGCGTGTACCTCAGATTCGCGCCTTTATTTTCCTCAGAATATAGCTATAAGGATCAACATCTTAAGTATACCAAAAGTCCACGTAATGTTTCGAAAGGCACTTGCGTATACCTCAACACGTTTGTTTTTTCAGGGTTAAGTTTCAAAGATGGCGATCTAGTGTCCAAAAATATCCACATCATGCTTCGCAAGGCACTTGCGTATACCTCAAACATGCGCCTAAAATTCTCCTCAGGATTAAGCTTTAAAGATGGCGGGCCGAAGTGTACGGACATTGCGAAGGGCGTTATGGAAGTGTCAACGTGGCAGTCTAGAGGGCTTCTGTTGGGACAAAAAGAGGAACGGCAATGGTTTAAGTCGCAGACGCTAGGCATATCACGCTTCGCAAGGAACTTGCGTATACCTCAAACACGCGACTATGCTATGTTCTCCTCAGGATTAAGTTTCAAAGATAGCGATCCAAAGTGCCCATAGATGTCCACATCATGCTTCGCAAGGCACTTGCGTATACCTCAAACATGCGCCTATATTCTCCTCAGGATTAAGCTTCAAAGATGGCGGGCCGAAGTGTACGGAGACTGCGAAGGGCGTTATGGAGGTGTCGACGTGGCAGTCCCGGGGGCTTCTGTTGGGACATAAGGAGGAACGGCAATGGTTTAAGTCGCAGACGCTAGGCATATCACGCTTCGCAAGGAACTTGCGTATACCTCAAACACGCGCCTATTATGCTATATTCTCCTCAGGATTAAGTTTCAAATATAGCAATCCAAAGGGCCCATAGATGTCCACGTCATGCTTCGCAAGGCACTTGCGTATACCTCAAACATGCGCCTATATTCTCCTCAGGATTAAGCTTCAAAGATGGCGGGCCGAAGTGTACGGAGACTGCGAACGGCGTTATGGAGGTGTCGACGTGGCAGTCCCGGGGGCTTCTGTTGGGACAGAAGGAGGAACGGCCATGGTTTAAGTCGCAGACGCTAGGCATATCACGCTTCGCAAGGAACTTGCGTATACCTCAAACACGCGCCTATGCTATGTTCTCCTCAGGATTAAGTTTCAAAAATAGCGATCCAAAGTGTCCATAGATGTCCACGTCATGCTTCGCAAGGCACTTGCGTATACCTCAAACATGCGCCTATATTCTCCTCAGGATTAAGCTTCAAAGATGGCGGGCCGAAGTGTACGGAGACTGCGAAGGGCGTTATGGAGGTGTCGACGTGGCAGTCCCGGGGGCTTCTGTTGGGACATAAGGAGGAACGGCAATGGTTTAAGTCGCAGACGCTAGGCATATCACGCTTCGCAAGGAACTTGCGTATACCTCAAACACGCGCCTATTATGCTATATTCTCCTCAGGATTAAGTTTCAAATATAGCAATCCAAAGGGCCCATAGATGTCCACGTCATGCTTCGCAAGGCACTTGCGTATACCTCAAACATGCGCCTATATTCTCCTCAGGATTAAGCTTCAAAGATGGCGGGCCGAAGTGTACGGAGACTGCGAAGGGCGTTATGGAGGTGTCGACGTGGCAGTCCCGGGGGCTTCTGTTGGGACAGAAGGAGGAGCCGCAGTGGTGGGGGTCGCAGACGCCAGACATCAAGGTTGAGCTCTGGAACCAATGAAACGGAAGATACAGACATGACATTTATTCCTGGCTTACACATTCAGATATAGAAGAGAAGGGAAGAACAAAACAAAATAAAGTTGCGTAACATTAGTGGAAATGGACCCAATTCAATATAATACTGGCTTAAAAGCGTAATAATGCTAGGCCCATTAAATACGTAATGTAAAAACTTAGATTTTTAAATTAGGTACCGTAAAATGGGGTGATAATGTATTCCAATTTAAAATGGAGCTATAGTATATACTCATAATTAAAAAAAACGATCCAACAATCTTCCAAAATCACCTTTGTATGAAAACCCATCTAACCCCAATTACGAGGGACTACGGGGTGACGTGGTTTTTCCTGTTTATCGTCAAAGTTATGAAATGGAACTACCCAAAATAAAATAAAAACTAAAATACAAACGTCCGGAACACTTATTATATACACCATTCAATTTGCATATGTAAAAATAAAATGTTATCGAGGTTTGAATGTCAGTTTTGCTCTTACTCACCCCATTTTACGTTTGTTCAAATGAATAGTCTATAGCGTCAATCTTTTACGAATTTAATTTAATGTACCTACAAATGTTATAAGGGTTTAGACATGATAAAACTGTTATGGTCTAGTTTTTGGGTCTTTTTACTTATAGGTCCATCAAAAACACTCACCGAAACAAAATACTCGTTCTCACATGGAATCGTGATCCTGTCCTTGCACCGCAGCCTCCCATGCCCCCCCTTCAGCCCCTCCCCAAACTTCCCATATCCGGTGTACCGGATCTTGTCATCATCTGGCAGCGCGTAGTGTTGAGCGTAGGGCGACCAGTGCCAGGACAGCGTGCGGGCCTGCCAGAGCCAGGAGGGCCAAATATAGCTCCAGATCTGTGGGGTTAGTTAGGTTAGGGGGGCTACAAGAACTACATGGAACATGGAGCTTGGAACAGGGGCTACTTAGACACTTTAAAGAATTTTTAATGAGTTAGAGTATTGATTTTAAAATTTTGATAGATATTATGAAGCCACATTACAAAAGTAAGACACGACAAGAAAAGCTGGCTTGAAGTATTAAATAAAGGTATCGAAAAATAGGGTTTTGAATGCTTATAAAATATAATTATAATGATTGAAATAAAACGGAAGTAACTACGTGGTAAAATTATTTAGTATCTTTAGTTCAGGGGTTTAGGGTTGTTATGATTCTTACTATTTCTATGTAAGTATAACCAGATACAAAAGTCATAAAAGCAGTAAAGCAATAAATTCAACATTAAAATACAAATAATCATTTTCTAGAATTCAAATGTTCCTGCCAATAAACAGAATCTTCTCTTTTGTCAGCATTTATCTGTAGCATATTCAGATTTTAAACATATGATTTTGTATTTTGATTAATATTATTGCGTCACTCTTGCATCAATAAAACTACGAGTTAGATATACTGAGACTAAAATGATATCAATATTACGTTTTCAAAATGTGAATATGCCTCTAGGCTCATCTAACGACGAGGCTTCAGACGAACGCTTTTCAGACAAATAGGTAATAAAGATTTAGCTTCGATGATTTATTTTATATCCTCCTACTAACACTTACATACATAAAATGAATTTATTATTTCATCGTGAATTGAGAGGTGAATACCAGGTTTTCAATATTTATTTTAGAAAATGCCCATTTATGATAGTTCATACCCTGGAAGCCATACTGGGTGCAGGAGTGGCTTGCACAGCCGGTGCGATTTGAGGATCAGCTCCTGACCCTTCCATCTCGTCTTGATTTTGGACCTCGTTTACTGGCATCATCTCGTCTTCCACCACATCTGAGGGTTTGACAAAGATTAGACACTTTGTAATTACGAAGCAACAGTACTAAGCACTTACCGTACCGCAAAGTAACCCTTACTTTGATTCGCGGGGTAACATTGATCATCGATTTTTGAGGAATAGGGAGTTGATTTTTGAACACGAAGTTAAGCATGCTTAAAGGAAATAGATGATGAAAGCGTTAAGAAACGAATTCCTTATAGTTTAAAAATCGATGAACAATGTTACCTCTCTAATCAAAGTAACCCCAGTTTACGGTACAAAGGACAAATTAAACATTCGCTCAAAGAAGAAATATGTTGTTAACTTGTTACACAAATTTCGGATTATCAAATATCGATGTTTTTTTAATAATGGCCGAAATAATTCACCGCTTTCAGGGTTGGTTTCCTAATGAAAGTTCCAAATCCAGGAGAAATTATCTTTTAGTTATGGAAGTTAACAATACGTTATTAGTTGCTAAAACTACTAAGAATACTAAAGGACTTTTTAGGTCATTTATGTAATTAAAGGTAATAGGTATTTGTTAAATCCCAAGATTTTTCAGAACCTTATAATTCAAGGGTCTAATTCTACAACAGAACCATCCCAAAGATCCCAAAACCTAGGGTCAGTTAACCATTCATGGTGTCCGTTGGCATGAGGTCCGACACGGGCATGGGAGCGGTGGAGGCCCCAGGCCCCATGTTGACCCCAGGACCCAAGTAGGCCCCATCCGGCCCGTAGAAGCCGGTGCCTGCACCACCTAGGCCTCCGGGGCCCGGCTCCAAGCTTATGTAAGCTGAAAGGTCACCAGGTTCTAAGTCTGTGTCATTTGTGGGAAGTTAATATGGGTGACAAGTTTTACTACAGCACAGAATAAATAATAGTACTAGGTACAGAAGTTTCACTCTAACAAAACGCGCGAGCAGGCGTCCGTTCCTTAGCGGTGCGCGGCAATTAGACACCAAAATTGGTGTGGGCCGCGTGGGGCCGCAACCGCGTGTACTTGTAGCGACACAACGAAATCACGGAGTGAGCCACGCCTGACTACAGTAAAAAATTTGTACTCAGTTGTATTAAATACCTACTCGTACATTAAAGTCGGACCAAGCTAATATAAACAGATTTTGCAGTAATAAAACGTGAACGTTCCACCTTAACATAAAATTCCAATGAAACTATGAAGTTTATATTTGTAGCACTTGTATACTTTGCCACTTAAAAGTCGGTGTAAAGTTAATTTAGCCGGACTCTTGAGATGTAGTCCCAAAGTAAGCTTCCTACTGCTAGAAAGCTAAACTGCGAAACTACTTAACTTACCAGCTACTTGTTCAGTGCCTATAAGTGCTCGGCGCTTTGTTGAGAAAGAGCTGAATACCGTTTCGACGAACTGAACTACCTGGGGCCCATTTCACGAACGGTTTTAGTCTAATATTATTATTGTGTTTCTCATACGACTTGACAGTTTGTGGACTAATAATATTAGTCTAATACCGTTCGAGAAATGGGCCCCTGGAATGATATTAGGAGTGTCGCTTAGGATCGACCGACGTCGCGTGAGCTCGTAAAGGCCCTATGTACCAATAGGGTAACATAAGTGCAACACGGTTGTATTGTATTTCTCCATTCTTCCGCACGTCTCAGTCTTAGTCTTAGTGGAAAGGCAGCCTAATCTCCAAAGTGGACGTGCTAACCAGTCAAAATACCTACCGATATATCTGTTATAAATAATGGATCGGCAATACGGTTGTGATATTTTTGAAGTAACATGCTTCCAAGATAAGCTAACATGTCCTCTAGAATAAAAGTTAGCTCATTTTCGAATACCTATCCATCTTATTGATATGATAGGTTAATATAATGTTATATCTTCTTCTTCCTGCCCTTATCCCAGGTTATGTGGGGTCGGCACAACATGTTTTTCTCTTCCATTCTCCTATATCTTTCGTCACCTCAGCACTCACTCCTTTCTTTCTCATATCCTCTTTCACACAATCCATCCATCGTTTTTTGGGTCTCCGTCCATCGAACGTCTAACATTCTTTTGCCTATATGACAGTCATCCCTCTGTTGGACAGGTTGGACTCATTAAAATATCCGTGATTACGTAATAAATATGCCACGATATGACTTTATACTAGAATCTTATTTTCAAGAATTATTCAGCTAGTCATTTCAAATGACTAGCTGCTATGGGGTAAGCAACTGTACTGTTGGCTGTTTGCCAACTATTGACATTCGAATGTATAACGTTTGACACCTCCCTTAACAATCTCTTTAAACTTTAAAATGAAACCCTACTGTTGCGAAATAAGGTCGATTATTAAATATCACATTGATATGAAAAGAGGTTTTGAAAGGTATTGTTCACTTAAAACAAAGTGTCGGTATAAAGTGCCAATAATTGGGCGAGGCTCCAATAAAACGGAACAACGTTGGCTTAACGTTTCCTTTGCCAAATGTCGGGTGTCTTTTATGAAAGCTGGAATATCCTGGTATTTGAAGCACTTATGACTTGAATAAATAAATAAATAAATATTATAGGACATTCTTAAGTCCCACGGTAAGCTCAAGGAGGCTTGTGTCATGGGTACTCAGATAACGATATAATAACTACTACTTGAATGACTTTTAGGAATAAGGAAAATAGCAATCTGCTTTCTTCATTTGTACAATGATGTCCAGTAACCCTCGGTAAGTGTGATTTCTTCTGGTATGTTCACCGAGTAAATTTTCAGTAAATACAGTTCTAGAACAGGGATGTTGCGAATATTCGCATCCGCATCCGCTGAATTTCCGCATTATTTTCAACATCCGCATCCGCATCCGCATAAAATCGATGCGGAGCTTAATGCGGATGTGGATGTGGAACAGGTAGGTAGGTACAGGAAGGTCTTAGCGGCGGCGTAAGTGCTAGGTAATTTCGTCATTAGCCAATAGGAATCTCGTTTCGTTTTTGTGATTCGTCGATCGAGCACTTTACCCTATTATGACGGACAGCGACAAGCTGTGAAAAGTTTGTTTTATTTGGACTTTAGTATTAGTAAAGTAATGCGAAAAAAACGATAGGAAAGTACTTTACAAATTTTTCCTACATTCAATACAGGTACCTGGAAGGGAAGGCTGATCTGGCATCCAAAAAACTCGGTGTGCTCAATAAAGCACGGCGATACTTTACTCCGGGGCAAAGACTGCTGCTATATAAATCGCAAGTCAGACCCCATATGGAGTACTGCTGTCACCTTTGGGCAGGAACACCTGGATGCCAGCTTGGACCCTTCGACTCAGTCCAAAGGCGCGCTGTACGAATCGTCGACGATCCCAAACTCACAAGCGGTATCGAACCTTTAAGTCTAAGGAGAGACTTCGCCTCCTTGTGTGTGTTCTACCGCTTGTACAATGGGCTGTGCTCTGAAGAATTGTTTGACATGATGCCAACGGCCGCTTTCTATCACCGCACCGCTCGCCATCGGCAGGGTGTTCATCCTCACACCCTAGCACCTAAATGGTCGCGTACTGTGCGGTTTAAGAGGAATTTCCTCCCGCGTACGCTTCGGCTGTGGAATGAGCTCCCTGCCGAGGTTTTCCCGAGGGGCTACAGTATGGGGTTCTTCAAAAAAGGAGTGTACAGGTTTTTAAAGGGTCGGCAACGCGCGTGTAATATCTCTGGTGTTGCAGGCGTTCATAGGCTACGGTAACTGCTTACCATCAGGCGGGCCGTATGCTTGATTGCCACCGAGGTGGTATAAAAAAAAAAAAAAAAAAGGTACGATGTGCCATTTTCTTTATTGCGTTTCAAGTAGGCCAAGCAATAAGAAGGTTATATAAAGGGAAATGCTAGGAACACAATTTTTGACTTCGTAACTTTGTTTAAACTATATTCTGTTTTTATATATTCCGTAGACTAAAATGACATTTCATGTGGTACTAAGAAATGTCATCTCATACACATGAAACGTCATTTTAGTCTACGGAATAAATAGTTAGGTGAACATATCAAAAGTCCCATAACCTTGGTGCCGGGGGAGAGGGGGGTTTGAAGGTACAATTTTTCGATTTTTCACATATCTTCGAAACTTTGCGTATTAGCGACATGACTACTTAAACAAAACGAAAGCTGATTATATCATGTTTTGAATCATATTTCTGACTTTCTTGCTGCATTAATAAAGCAAAAGTATCTTACCATCCAACTGCTGCGCTCCTCCTATCCTAAAGGACCGGTTGTCACATGGGGTGTATCTGACGGAGCACATCCCAGAATTACGTCTTATGCACGCTCTGTACTCGTGGTCCGCTAAATGTCTCCCGTTCACGGCGTAGTTGAATGTCATTATTGTGCCTGAGGAAATACAATACTCAATTAGAAAAATAATTATCAAAGGCTTTTTGTATCGCGTCTCCTCTATCATTATCAAACATCAACATCAAACATTTATTCAGCAAATAGGCCACAGGGGCACTTTTACATGTCAATTTTTACAAACAATAAAATTAAACCAAAATTACAAAAAACAATTACATAAATATAAATGTGAGATTACACAAAAAAAAACTAATAAAAAATAATTATCAAGTATCAACATCGTGTTACAAGATACTCGTAACTAAAAGATGCCGTTGGCATTTCCTACATCGCACTTACGAAGTTCTAAGCACTCTAAAGAACTCCTAACTAACTCTCATTGGACTTCGGTCCTCAGGCACAAGATACAACATGATGTAGGATCCTACATCCCCGTCCCGTAGTCAGGCCGCGGGGGCGCGCATTATCGGTCCGACAGCTTGGCGTCCGACATGGCTGAATTTATCGGAAGCGCCTTTCCGATATCGGATGTCGGAAGGCGCCTATGACAAAAACAGCTGCAGCGTGCTATTGGCATTAAGTCCGCCTTATTTGCGTTATTTATCGTTTTATAAAGAATAAGAATAAAGAATAAAGATCATTTATTTTCAGCTAAAAGTTACAGACATTCCACGGGTCTCCGCACTAGGCAGTGCCTGTATCGCGGGGAACCAATTATAATTTAAATATCAGACTTTGTTACAATTAAAACCTATAATTTAGTAAGAAACTACTAACTACAAACTAAGGCTTAATCTAGACACAATATTGAAACTAAATTTTGTTAAATATGGCTTCTGTCTCGGCACAATTTTGTGAGTGCAGCAGTTTGAAAATGTTATTGTAATAATGATTATGTAATAAATACAGAGAAACACATATATCTTACATTTTACTTCCTTCCGACATCCGATATCGGATCGGACAATGTGAATACGCTTATTGAAGAGATGCGTTTTTGTTTTAAGTGTGATGGCAGGTACTTATGTGGCTGCTATAGACTGAGTTAATACAGACAGCACGTAAAGGATTTGTAAAAGTAAAATACGTGATATACGGGGATTATGGCACTTGTAATGATTATCGTCGTTACCTTAACAACATTTTACGTACATAGAATTTATCTACAAATGAGGATCACGTGAGATATAAAATTTAACATTAAAATAAATCTATATCTACTTTCATGATTTTTTACAAATATATCCAACTATGTGAAAATACTGTAAATAAATGTCCAAAACATTATTACTTTTATTCACAAATTATTTAAAACGAAGTAGCATTCAATTTCGCCTCACTAACGACCAAGGTATTGCTTGCTTTAATAGTCATCCGAAACGCCTGCGTAAATAATTTATTGCTAACAAGCTGATAAAATTGCTAATTTAAACATGTAGGCGCTTCGTCAAATAACATACATGCGTTAGATCGCGCGCTCGAAACAAAAGCCCCCAAGTAACATATACATATGTAAAGGGTACACGGAAAGATCATGGTCTTTGTGACATGGACTTAAGTGACATTTTGAGTAATCGCGGTTTTAAAATTTGGAACCATGTCAAAATGTATGGTAATTCCGTGACCAGGTCTTTTTTAACTAAAAAAAAGTGTTACATATATTATACAGTGGTAGCAAAAGATATAACTAATAGTTCATTAAGAGCTCTACATTTTGAGATGAAAATCTCATTATCCGAAAAAAGTGACTAGACATGTTCTTTCCGTGTACCCTTCATGTGAGCGTAATTTTATACTTTATACATGATTGTATTTGAAATCCGACATAACATTTTAATATTTAAAGCGTAAAATATCTTGGGTGATAAATAATGTAATTTATACGTAGAAATGTCTCTTTTTGGAGCCACTGGGATTTTATAGATAGGTTTAGCTCTACGCGAAGACTAACGATTAATGGGTTGTTAATAAAACGTAACGTTAATGTATGTAACGTTAGTTATGTTGCGTCAATCATTAGTCTAATTAAAAGTATGTAAGGCCTTAGGGTGACGTTTTTGATGGAAACTACTTTAACATTATTTATTTATATTACCGTTGATTTTGCACTTTTTAATTACACATGTAAAGTGGTAATAGTTTGTAAGTAATATTACATGATACAAATTTAAGAGTCAGTTGTACAATGGTGTGCCGGACATTTGGGAGGCGTGCGCGGAGCTGAAGCCAACACGTAGATGCCCTTTTAACACTTTGAGATGTAATGATTGGATGCTGCCCTTGCCCGACTCATGGGACGCACGCAGAGGCAGCACCCGCCAGGATCACACCGTGTAAGGACTATTGAGAGCTGATAGAATCTAAGATTAAATAGGCTATTGGGTGAAATCAATGGACTATATTCTATGACGACCGGTCTGGCCTAGTGGGTAGTGACCCTGCCTATGAAGCTGCCTGCTATTTATTTGTGTGATGAGCACAGATATTTGTTCCTGAGTCATGGGTGTTTTCTATGTATTTAAGTATTTATATATTATATATAAATAAATACTTCGTTACGCTTCGGCTGTGGAATGAGCTCCCAGCCGAGGTTTTCCCGAGGGGCTACAGTATGGGGTTCTTCAAAAAAGGAGTGTACAGGTTTTTAACGCGGCAACGCGCGTGTAATATCTCCGGTGTTGCAGGCGTCCATAGGCTACGGTAACTGCTTACCATCAGGCGGGCCGTATGCTTGATTGCCACCGACGTGGTATAAATATATATATATATATATATATATATATATATATATATTTATATATATACCTATATATCGTTGTCTAAGTACCCACAACACAAGCCTCCCTTGGCTTACCGTAGGACCTAGTCAATTCGTGTAAGGATGACCCTATTATATTTATTTATTTATTTTCTGGGCTATGGGATTTAAAACCGGAAGCCTGCCTAATAAACGGTATGGAATTTTATTTCCGGCAGACGATGACTCGCCCCCATAAGATGGGCACATAAAGCGACAGTCAGACGTAGGTATTAAATAGATATTGGTTACAAAGTACAATCTGACCAAACTTTAATGTCTAACGTCTAACATCTAACACGTGCTAAGTTTACTTTGTACGAAATAATTTAAGACTTCAAGCCAGAAAGTTCTAGGATTTAAACTCGTGGCCTGCGAAACTTTCTCGAAGTTATAATAGTAACAATGTAGGAGATACTTCGAAATTCTCAATGCTCTTTTTATGACTTTTACGTTATGTGACATCTGCCTAACATGTAAAACCAGCCAAGTGCGAGTCAGACTCGCGTTCCAAGGGTTCCGTACATTACACAATTTAAACAATGTATTTTTTATGTGAAATGTCTTTAAAAAAACCCATAGGGGTCGGATCAAAAAGTAAGTAATTAAGTCCGATTCACGCTTGACTGCACATTTCTAATAGGTTTTCCGGTGATCTATAGGTAAAGATCTATTTTGTGTATTTTTTCAAAAATTTTGACCCAGTAGTTTCGGAGATAAAGGGGGGAATGGTCATTTTTTGCCTATTCTCTTGAATAACTTCTAAACTATTTATAATAAAATTATAAAAAAATACATTTGAGATTCTCACAATGAGCTCTTTCATTTGATATGAAACACGATATAGTTTGACAAACTTTATTTTTTAATTTTCTCATTTACCCCCCAGAAGTGGCCCCCGTGGGTAAAATTAATTTGTTTACGTTACTTATCCATCTTTGGGTCACAAACTTACATATGTGTAACAAATTTCAACTTAATTGGTCCAGTAGTTTCGGAGAAAATAGGCTGTGACAGACGGACAGACAGACAGACAGACGCACGAGTAATCCTATAAGGGTTCCGTTTTATTCCTATGAGGTACGGAACCCTAAAAATCGATGTTGCTGCCAGGATTTTAGACATTTGCGTCAGCAATGCAGTCGGCCGCAATATCGCTCTGAATTACTGCAGCAGTAGTGCTGATGTAGTCTGAATCTGAACGGTACCTTAACCCCTTATTGCATGTAAGATAAAAAGCGGGGTAAGATGAAGTCGCTCGTAATGCTTCGGCATACGGACGATTTTTTGTCTTACCCGTCATGAAAAACCCTTTCAATCTTACCCCAACGCTTAATAAAAAATATTTGAGCGTTTCTTTTTTTGCCATTTTTTGTGACCTTTTTTGCCACTTTTGTGTTATTTCTAGGATCACGAGCTCTTTTCATCCTTATAGGAAAAAAAAGTGTCCCAAAATTTCCATACATTTTTCAAACTTTCCTTTTTGTTACCATCTGGTAACACAAAAGGAAAAAACCTTGGAACATTTAATTATCCCATTAGGAGCTCGTGATTCTGAGTAGAAATAACACAAAAGTTGCAAAAAAGGTCACATAAAAAAATGGCAAAAAAAAGAAACGCTCATGTCTTAATACCCATGCGCCCAGCAGCACTGTGGTTGACACATTGAGATATAGGTGATGACTGTCAATGTGGTAACCACTAATGCGTTAAATTATTTTATCTGAAAACTGTAATAGATTTTTTTTTTTAATAGTGTTTATTTTATGTGTGTTAATATAGTGTTTAAGTCTAGTGTATAAGTGTCAAATTAATATGTATGAGTCATTATGATACTCGAAATAAACGAATTTTAATTTTTAATTTAATTTAATTTAATACTAGGTACTAAGAATCTATCACAATATTCATTATTTGAAAATTATTTGGTTAACTAACCAGTTGCTATTTGTCATAAAGATCTACATAACACCACATATTACCATCATAGCACTGACCGTTATTCCCCGTACAATACTGCTACAATCAGCCGAACATCTGTTAAAATTTGAACTTTAATAGCTGCCAATAGAGTTGAATATCATGCCCGCCATACATATATGGCTTCGTATGCGTTAAAGGGTTAAGTCGCGGACATAAAAAAAAAATATTTGCATACGCCCAGATGTTTTATGCATGAGTGTAATGCAACAATGAATACATTATGTATATTTAGTCCTCCTTATTCTTGTGAAGGGGATGGTACAATAAAATATCGATATCGACAACAATGGTTGAAAGAGAAAACATTTCACAAATCAGGCGTGGTTAGAGCGTGCATACATGCATAGTGCATACATATTTCAAGAGCTAACGCATAAATTTATTTACATACAAGATATATACAGTGGTACTACGTAAACGAAATTAATAACTAGCTTAAATCTAAAATAGGCCCTTGAGGCATTGTACCAAGGATGCGGGCGGCATTTCCCCGCTGTATCGCAATGCTGATACGTTGTGCGAGAAAGCCGCCAGCTCTTCGGTCACCAGTTACGTCAACCAGACGCTTCGCGATTTCTGCAAACAACTTATGCGCGCTGGGACCCCATGGACCTAGAGTTTCAACTCCAAATGGAACGAAATGATACTCTCTACCGAGGCTCTTATATTTATTACGTTTTAAAATTTCGGCGCTTTCCGCCGCTCCGCCCGCTTTTACATTAGTCCGTTGGAGGTGGGTAGGTGCCAGTGTGTCTACGCAGGTAGCATCCCATAAATATATGTAGAGGGTATTCTTACTATTCTTAGCTATACTTATAAAATGTTTATAATATTTAACAACTTTTACTGTGCGACCTCGAAATGTGTGTTTCTGTCTCGAAATGTCTGAAAAGTGGTTTATGTGTCTGATACATAATAAAAGGCAAAAACGAGTGTTGGTAAGCTCAATAAGGCTGGTGTTACGATATGAGACGACGATAGAGAAATGGCGCTGAAAACAGAGAAAGAGCACTGAAAAAAGGTAGCCTTATAGCATAATACATAGATAAGATACGATCATTTATTGATAAAAAATATTTTTACATGTCATTATGTGAGCGTTTCTTAAAAAAATCCCATTATCGTCAAAGCAAACTCACCGTTATTGCTCGTGTAATACTGCCTACAATCATGCGGCGCAGAATGAGCTAGAGGCATCTGCGCAAGTCGTAACAGCCAAAGTCTGGGCATGTCACTCCCGCGCATGCGTACTGTGATTTTGGTCGACGCTGATGAAGGCAGCTCGTCGTCGAGGTCACGTTTTTCGCTGGTTGTTGGTAGGGTGTAGTAAACTGGAAAAAATAAGCCACTATTATATAAAAAGATTTGATTTGTATTTTCTATAAAAAGAGACCTTATTGTCGATGGCGCTTACGCCATAATAAAACGATGCTCCGAAATAAATACAATGCCGCGCGAGGCTGTGCGGCGTAAGCGCCATCGACAATAAGGTCCCTTTTCATAGAAAATGCCCCATTTAATAGCATTCGTACCTAAGTCGAATCTTCTTCTTCTTCAAAAACTCGGAATATTTTATTTACAAATATAAGTAGCATGCCCATTACCAGTCCGCCGAACGATGTCAGCCTGTCAGTTAGAACAAAAATTTGACAGTTCCGAACAACTGAACGGCCGATATCGTTCGGCGGAATGGTAATGGGTGGGCCCCGAGGGATATGTAGTACTTAAAAATTCAAAATTGTTTATTGCATATCACATTACACATTATTAGGTGGGAGCTTATAAGTAGGTGGGTTAACATGTGACACCTTGCAAGGGCACAGCAATATACTTAGAACTAACATGCATTTAAATTAACATTGTTAATCATGTTTATCGTTTAAAAATTCATTATCTTACCTAATTACCTAATGTAGGTATGTAGAAAAGATTTTAATTTTAAACGTAAATGTTTGTTTAAAGGTCATAAATTATACAGTCATCAAGCTGGCCGCCTATGGGATCTTTATTGAAAAAATACTTTACTACTTGGATGAAAAAAGAAAGTGCACAATAAAAAAAAGGGATTTCACTAAAATTCTGCATTCACACTAAAATAATTTAGTGTTAAAGTTTCAGCTCAGTCGAATAATGGGAAGTGGGTCTAATTTACTTACAATATTTGGACTGAATATAATACAAACCTGTGATACAAACATTGGAATTTAAACAAAAGATTGTAAAAACTAAAATTTAGCGTTACGCTGCGTCGTACGTAAGCGAACAACTTGCGAATGTAACGAGATCGCCCACGTAGGACACTTCTATAGGTTCATCGCTTCGCTTCGCGTTAGCGTATGCTACATTAGCCCCCTCGTAGCCTTTGCACTAATGATGTGTTTTTTGTCTTGTTTCATGTTTCTTTTTTGTACAATAAAGTGTTTTACTACTACTACTTAACATGATCTACGTATCTAGTAAGATCTGCGAGTTGCCTTTTGATCAGAATATTCATCTCTAAGCTAGAATATTCCATGCAACGAAACGTGCATTTCTGAGCGACTTGCAGCTGCAGACGTGGCATGTTTACGTTGCATTTACGATGGTAATTGGGCCGTTCTACACTCAACAGCAGTGAAAACAGGTAGCTTTATATATAAATTTCATATAACGTTACTCAATTTTATTGGTTGTGAGTGTACTTTTTGAGCCTTGATATTTTGCCATCACGTTCTGAATCCCTAGTGTAAATTTGGGGCATTTTCTATGAAAAGGGACCTTATTGTCGATGGCGCTTACGCCGCACAGCGTCGCGCGGCATTGTATTTATATCGGAACATCGTTAACAATGGCATAAGCGCCATCGACAATAAGGTCCCTTTTTGTAGAAAATACCAAATTTTATTCGATAGCGTGACGGACGTACGCGTTTGCGTTAAGTCTTATTTTGTATGGGATTTTGAACAGCGCGCCAAGCGGGACTTTTTGGAAACTCAAAATCTCATACAAAATGAGACTTAACGCAAATGCGTACGTCACGTCACGGTATCGAATGAAATTTACACTGAAGTAAAAATATTTTAATATTTTCTACTATGTTAATATTTATTGAGAAAAATGGAGATTATTTACATGTGTAAGCAGAACCGCATCACATCGTCCCCTTTCATTTTAATCCGATGCCTCTTTCCGAAAAATAATTGTAAGTAGCTTACTGTGCTGGCCATGGTTTTGTCCGCAGATCCTGAATTCGTTGTCTCCCTCGCCCACGATCATGACGTCCTCGTCGCACTCTCCTGTCAGCCGGTTGGGTTGGCCCTGCACATTTCAAAAACAATGGTACCTAATGGCTCCTCTACACGATGGGCCATCATACTGGGCCAGCGTGTAGAGAATGTAGTGGTGTCGGGTGGCTTATGGCGCGGCGGGATGGCGACGGGATGGCCGCGGTGTCGGTTTTTCGTCCGCACATCAAAAGGTAGTGGGCCAGCGATGGTGCGTACGCCGCGTGGCCCATTCCATAGTGCGTGCTCTCAACCATCGCATGGCCATCTCGCTGGCCCAGCGTAGGCCAGTCTAAGGGACGCAGCTATGCGGTGGAATGATATAGCAATATCACTTAAACTATAACGCATAAATGCATCCCTTGGACTGGCCTTTCCTACGCTAACATAAAGGACCTCTGCCGCCATCTTGGTGAGAGTACGTCGTTATTCTTATCCTACTAATATTATAAATGCAAAAGTAGCTGTGTCTGTCTGTGCGGTTGGTTCCTGTTCGCGCTTAAAAACCGCTGAACCAATGTAGATGAAATTTGGTACGGAGATAGATGAACTTTCGTAGACAGACAGACAAACAGACAGTTATTTTGCATTTATAATATTAGTAGAAATACCTACGATATAGTATCTAAATATAGCAAGATTTAACAGTGATCACTGTCAAATAAAAATGTTTTTGCTCTCTAGACTGTGCCATGACTATTTTCGTGCGTCCCTTTCATCAAAATATACCTTAGTTTCCAAGAAAAATAGCTGTGACATGCATACGAAACGGACAGACACGTATGGATAGACGAACGGACGGACAGACACGTATGGATGGACCAACGGACAGACAGACACTACAAAACTATAAAGGTATCATTCCATTTTGTGTACGAAACCCTAAAAAGTACAACTTACTATAGTAAACTGCACTCACAATAGTAAAGTGTACGAAATCGATCCTCAGCTGCATGATGCCGGCGTGCGTCTTCTCCACGGTGATGCTGCAGTCCTTCTCCCCGGTCCAGAGCTCCGGGAAACCAGGGGAGATGAAGTACGTGAGGTTGTTCTGGACCACCCCGCCGCAGGATACTTCGACTGGTAACAAATACAATACAAATACTTTACAATACAAATACTTTAGTAACATTTATTCAGTAAATAGGCCACAGGGGCACTTTTACATGTCAAATTTTTACAAGCAATAAAAATAACCAAATATTACAAAAAACAAATAAAAATATGGAATCAATGAAATATTAGATAATTTATTAGATGTATACAGTCTCTATGTCGTAAAAAAGATCAATTTGAGATCAAGCTGCAATTTTTTAATGCGGCTTAAGATTACATACATTGTATGTAAGTTAAATTGATCATCATAAATTCTTCAACGATGTTAGTTAATTTACAATGCTGCAATCTGATTTCTGTACATTCTTCAAAGATTACGGTTATTAATTAAAGACAATGTTACGAGATGTTATCATGAAGATGAAAGTTTGGATAGTAATTACGTATTAGATTACATAATGCCGACAGTCTTGGTTACTAAGCAAGAAACTGATCCATAACTAGTCAGATTTTTTTTTTAAATAATAGTACTATCTTTTATATAGGTACTTTAGTTTTAAACACAGATGGTAACCAAATTACATTTACAGTACATATGGTGCTACTTTCTCGCACTAGTGCGTCAAATAGCACTTTTCGTGCATATGTCGAAAGTTTAAAGGGCCATATGTACTGTAAAACGTTGTACGATACACGTGCGAAAAGGTAATTCGCAACTCGTGTCGATTTAAAACACTCCCTGCGGTCGTGTTTTAATTTATCGCCACTCGTTTCGAATTTCCTCTTTTCCGCACTTGTATCGTAAATAACTATTGCCAGCTTAATTTTGTTTCAAGCAGAAACATCTGTGAACGATGCTTTTAAGCTTAGGAATAAATAAAACGTGGAATAAATCACTGTCTTGGGTGGGACTTGAACCCACGACCACTGGATCACTAGTACAGTGCTCTGCCATCTAAGCCACCAAGACCGTACCCAATACAGCGAATATTTCCACCATATATGAACCATAGGGAGGCTCTAGCGACATCTACTGTAAGAGTTACTCTTCTTATGTTTTTCTTCAGTGAATTTTTCCACTTTTAATTTATTTTTAAGTTTACATCTGCCAATTTGTCAAGTCAAATGAGCCCCCAAAGATATCATATTAGCGCTCCACTTTTTTTTGTTTTTTTTTTTAATTTTTAGGGTTCCGTACCCAAAGGGTAAAAACGGGTCCCTATTACTAAGGATCCGCAGTCCGTCTGTCCGTCTGTCTGTCACCAGGCTGTATCTCATGAACCGTGATAGCTAGACAGTTGAAATTTTAACAGATGATGTATTTCTGTTGCCGCTATAACAACAAATACAAAAAAGTGAACCCTCGGTGCGCGAGTCCGACTCGCACTTGGCCGATTTTTTTTTAATATTAATAAACTGATCGGCCATTGATTTGGCCCTAGTCACACCTAATGGAAAGTGAAGACAGGGCCTAAGATGGAGCTCACCGGTTCAGTAATAGCCTATTCACCCTTGCTTTAAAGAGACCGAGGTCATATTGATCAGGAAATACAGATGGCAGGAGCATTCTACTTGAAAATCCTTTCTCGTGATCTCCATTAAAACTGCAAGAGACGGACATTATTAGTTTTATGGACAAACTAAACTCAGTACAATAAAGCGGAGCGTCGTAACCAGGTTTATGGCAGGTCAGTCTGGATTTAATGGCAGCAGCGTACAATGTATAGGAAAACCATAGAAATATGATGTGGATTTTTCAAGAGCACGTAGTACACGAAATTTTAAGCAAAAATAAAAAGGCAGCCCAGAAAAGTACCCACTTTTTTCTAATTAAAAGCGTTTCGTGGCTGTGGCTACTGTGATAAGGCTTATTAGCTGCTTTGCCGCAAACAGCCATAATTGCCTACCTGCGCTAACACGGAGGAGAGAAAACTGAGAGGAAAATAATTGAAATTAAGGAAAACTGTCTTTCTGTTGTTTGCAGAAATCGCGAAGCGTCTAGTTGACGTAACTGGTGACCGAAGAGCTGGCGGCTTTCTCGCACAACGTATCAGCATTGCGATACAGCGAGGAAATGCCGCCAGCATCCTTGGTACAATGCCTCAAGGGCCTATTTTAGATTTAAGCTAGTTATTAATTTCGTTTAGTAGTACCACTGTTTATGTATATCTTGTATGTATATAAATGACTTTTTCAGGAAAACTGGAAAAAATGCTGTTTCAGGCGACACGAACTCTTCCCTAAGACGCATATGAAGGATATGGCGGAAATATTCATTGTTAACGGGTAAGTCGCGGTAGCTCAGTTGGTAGGGTGGCAGACTGGTATTCGGAGTCGCGAGCTTGAGGCTAAGCGCAGTTCCACGCACCGCAGGGCAGAGCAGGTTTTTTAAAGTATGGAACGTCCTTCCCCGCATCTACGGGCGCAGCATGGTTCCATTTTTATCACCTGTCAATAGTGACAGGTGATAAAAATGGAACCATGCAGCTGCGCATAGGCCCGTCACTTTCGCGCTTACATACTTGTTAGAACGTGACAGGCATGGTGACAAGCGATAAAAATGCGAACGTGCTAACCCCCCTGCTCTGCCCTGCGCTGCGTGGATAACACCCACCCATTTCCAGTCCGCCGGACGATATCAGCCTGTCAGTTAGAACAAAAATTTGACAGTTCCGCACAACTGACAGGCCGATATCGTCCGGCGGACTGGTAATGGGTGGGCCCCTTTAATCCGGCACTGGTAAAAACGACGCCGCAACAGCATTGCAGCTCCAATTGACACCCGAACGTCACCTTAAGACTCCGTAGCTACATTTGTACCTAAATCACGTTATTCCATTTCCATGACATTTAGACTGGATACATCTCTAACAAAGTACCGTAAAATGGGGTGAGTAGGGACAAAACTGACATTCAAACCTCGATAACATTTTATTTTTACATATGCAAACTGAATGGTGTATATAATAAGTGTTCCGTACGTTTGAATCTTAGTTTTTATTTTATAACTTAACTTAACTTAATAACTTTGACGATAAACAGGAAATCCCACCTCACCCCGTAGTCCCTCGTAATTGGGGTGAGATGGGACTACATACAAAGATTATTTTGGAAGATTGTTGGATCGATTTTTTATTATTATGAGTATTACCATAGAGTAACTTATACTAGAGCGGTACTGTCATAGTAAATCTTGTAACCCCAGTAAATTCACTGCCATCTGTCGACACACTTTAAAACTAAAAATAAATATTTATAAAAATACGATAAAATGTATTTAAACATGGATAAATGATTTTTTTATTTGCATTAATTATTTTTATATGATTTTGACCCATGTTCTTTCACTGGTATGCGTTAAAATTATAAATAACAAACGAAACAGTCAACGCCCTCTATACGAGTGTAGGCCAAAACTAGTGGCGCCATCTGATCGAGAATCAAATTTTCGTGATTTTCGAGGCACGTTTTTCCTTAGACTGTATCCATCTATTACGGAGTTATATCTATCTTTGGTATTACCATAGCTCTATTTTAAATTGGAATACATTATTTTTGTAACAGTAGCCTTAAAATCCCATCTCACCCCCCTTACATCCCTTCTCTCCCATAACGCACCTCTCCCCGCGAACCCCACTCACCCCATTTTACGGTATCTAATATTTTATTGATTCCATATTTGTAATTGTTTTTTGTAATTTTTGGGTAATTTTATTGCTTGTAAAAATTGACATGTAAAAGTGCCCCTGTGGCCTGTTTGCTGAATAAATGTTTGATGTTTGATGTCTGAGACCTAAATATCTTACTCTCTACAGTCTACATACATAGTAGATAAATTGCAGTCATATACTTACATTGTATAGATAATATCGATCTCAGAACGACACGAGACATGTCACGTATTAAATGACGACGATAAATTCTGCAATTCTGTACCACAGACCTTACGCGTACCCTTAAACGTAAATGAAGTGTGCAAAAGAGATGTCATCAAGAACATGAACATTCCATGAGTACGAAAGAGGCAGACTACAAATAAAAAAGTGACCACTTTTGAGAAAATACGAAAAGTCATTACGATGACGATTCAAGAGATTACGATGGGTGATTATATCTTGCCATATTTATACACAGTGGCTAAAAAATAAGTGCATACCCGTTGCCAGGAAGGTTTTGGGATTATACTGAGCAACTTTTAGATAAGATAAGATAAGATATTTCTTTATTGTACAACCGTGTTACAGAGGTGTTATGTGGTGTAATACATGTGAGTTTCAACGGTAACCCAATTCGGGTATACAATGGACACTTAAAACTAAATTAAAACTAAGAAACACTTAACTATTATACACGTACATAGCATAGCTATCTGTACAGGGGACACAGTATCATAAAGAATATAATTCAAAGAAATCCTTTAGTGAATAGAATTCATTCTTAATAAGCCATTTTTTTAAACTACGCATAAATTCAATGCCATCTAACATTTTCAATTCATCTGGAAGCTGATTAAAGACGCGAATGGCAGTAATATATGTGCTTTTATCGTAAGTTTTATTATTGACTAGAGGTAGTTTTAAATTATACTTATATTGAGAGCGAAGGTTGTCGCGGAGGGAAGTTAATGTTGTGAAATAATTCTTGTTGCTCTTAATAAATTTACAGAGTTCGTATATATATATGCCAGTTAAAGTTAGAAAACCTTTGTCCTTGAACTACTAACTTTACTATGGGACCAACCCCGAAATCGCGAAAAAAAATTTGGCTGTTTCATACATTTTGGCTGGTCTATTTTCTATGGTAGGGTAAAAAAAATATCTCGATTTCTGGGTTGGTTCCATAGTAAAAGTTGCTCAGTATAATACCAAAACCTACTGTTTTTGGATTATACTATTATTTTCTATAGTAGGGTAAATTACCCTACCATAGAAAACGGACCAGCCAAAATGTATAAAACAGCCAATTTTTTGCGCGATTACGGGGTTTTTCCCATAGTAAAAGTTGCTTAGAATAATCCCAGGGTACATTTTTTTTCCAAAACCTCCCTAGCAACGGGAATGCACTAATTTTTAAGCCAACCTGTATATTGACGCTGTACGATACGTATTGATACTGTACGAATTTCAAATCTTATACAACCCTGACCTGTAACCTAATGTTATTAATAAATTTTCATTTTCATTTTCATTTGACGCTATCATCACAAATTATTTCTGAATTAAATACTTCCGATGGCACTTGACATCATTCAGATTTTGGCACTAAGTTATTATTACTATAGAGATAACATACCAAACAGTGAAATTGTCGCAATCACAACCTGTATCACGCGACCAAAACGTCGTAAGCGCCGGAACATTCATGGCGCTTACGCGTTTAAGTCGCGAGATTCACGCTCCGCTTCTATGCTTTGATGCCAAAACGGCAGCAACTCATGGCGCAAAATACTTGTTCTCTGTGCCGGTTCTATACGTTAGTAATAATAGTTTAATGGATTTTGGTCGCACTTTTGATATTTGACAGACAATGTTCAGTTGTGATCTGTGTTCTGTACAGTCGCCATCAGATATATCGGAGTGACCGAGGTTTTCAAAAATATCTAAACACGCACCTAGCTCCTTAACAATAGAAGCGTGTTCAGATATTTGTGAGCACCTTGGCCGCTCCGATATATCTGATGGCGACTGTACTTACTTTTGAACCATTACAACCTAGTTCAGGTTTCATTGGGTTCGGTTGAATTGCCCATTCGATTTTACTACTAATATTAAGAGGCATACGTCCTAGTATTGCATAAATATTGGTCTAGACTTAAGACGTGTTCATACTAAACAAAATTACCAATAAAATATCCAATAACGTTCCATCACATACTCGTATACACGGAGATAGTAATATTAAGATAGTCTATGCACGTTGGGCTGTTTTGTCAGCTCGTGAATTACAAGGTATTGCCTTTGAAGTGACTTTGTAAGTTTATAAATAGTGATCGGGAACAATAACAGTTCTAATTACATGGCAGCGTGGTGGTGGTAAAGTAACAATTTTGAAGCAGACGGTCAATTCAGGTTCATTTAAAGGTTAAGTTTAATTATTTTCATTTTCCATTTATTTATTACATTCCATAGTACATACAGATGTTATTTTAAGCTAAATTGTTACAGCATGGACCCTGAATAGATTATTAATTTGAGATGAATTTTACTATACAGATTTATTTAACTCAACAACGCTGCCATGAAATTAAAACGTTGTATTTATTTTATTTTATGATATTTTATTAAATATTTAACAAATTACATATCTAAATATATAAAAAAAACATTAAAAACGTTGTTACCGATCATTATTTATAAATAAGCCCATGCATTAATTAATTTTTTACAAGATTCGTTCGCAGATTTTCAACGAAACAGCCTAATATTTTACTAAAACTTTTCTGCCAGCCCCTATTTTCAATGATCAGCAACATTCACCGGGGTTTGGCTGCGAACAGGCGTGGCTCACTCCGCGATTTCGTCAGTACATGCGACCCACACCAATTTTGGTGTCTAGCTATAGTAGTTGCCGCACACCGCTACTAAACGGACGCCTGCTCGCGCATGCGCCACCTTGCAGTCATATCTATCGTAATAAACGCGTTTTGTTAGAAAGTGAACCTTCTGTACCTTACTATTATTTATTCTGTGCTGCGAGTGAAAATGAGATCAAACAGACGACTTTAAAAAGTCCAAAACGTTGAGATGCTCAAAGAAGTACAATGTAAAAGGTAGCATACATAGGTATTTCGAAGCGACTCACGTAGTAGAAACTCCGTTTAAATCCGATAGATGTCGCTTCCGACGTTGAATATAAACTCAACGAGAAAACAATGGGTATGTAAAGCGGGAGGAGGTATTCTGCTGATTGAGATTTGATCTTATTCCGACAACGTTTTGCTGGTTCGGGAATATCTCTATTTAATTTGGAGCAGTTTCGCTGATGTTCTACGTATTCCTGAATGTGGGATCCTCGTGGTAAATTTCCATGCAGCATGAATACGTTTAAAAGATGACACACGGTTGAACAGTCCGGGTCCGAGCCAAGCCACTTCGTTTTCTATGACGTGAGATTGGTGATCATGTGATACTTTCTATATGCTGACCTGGACTGACAAAAGACCTTCGAAAGTCGAAACAAAAGGTCTTAAATAATTGAAATAAGAATAAATTTACAGTTTAATTCTTAGTACATATTACGAGCCATCCATTTAATCGACACCGAAAACGAAATTTTCGCAAACAATGCATCATTAATTTACACTTAAGTACGGACGCAAAATTTTAAACAATATATCGTTAGGAGTAGTTAACGTGCAGTTCTACATCCGTCTTTAGACAAATAATAGCCGATATATCGTAGTATATGAGTTTCATTTGTGATTTATGGCAATTATGGCCTTTTTGCTCATGCTTCAAGTGCACTTCTTAAGATTGTTGCTGCCGACTGCATTAATGCCGTAAATGTCAAATTTAATAGTAATTTCTTGATAAAATTACCTTTTTTAGAGTTCCGTACCCAAAGGGTAAAAACGGGACCCTATTACTAAGACTCCGCTGTCCGTCTGTCCGTCTGTCCGTCTGTATTGTATTGTATTTATTTATTCATGAACAATATAATTGTATTTGAATGTAATTACATGCTAAGTTCCTTAAATCTAGGTCCTTAAATCTAAGAATTATACAATCTAACATGCAGAACAATATCAGACGTATTTACCTAAATTAATCTAAATTAATTACTACCAACATTACGTAGACAAATCACTAAAGTAGGTCGTGAACTCCTCTATAGAATAGAAGCACTCTTTCAGCAGCAGTGTTTTTAATTTATTTTTAAAGATAACAAGGCTATCGATGTTCCTCCACTCACTGGGAAGCTTGTTGTAGAGCTGCACACTCTGAAATTCTGCGCAATGGGTGACTATATTAAGTTTAGGTTGCAGTTTACAGTGTAGGTATTTCCTTCTAGTACTTACACGTATCTCCCTCTCTTCATTAGTCTCGTACTCCTTTAGACTTTTGACCAGGTCAGTGAGGAGCAGAAGGATGTACAGACACGGGACAGTTAGTAATTTAAGGTTTATGAAGTATTCCTTGCAGGACTCAGTTTGTGGAATACGCACTATAGTCCTCATGGCTCGCTTTTGGATAACAAAGGCTTTATTTATATGTATGTGTGTATGTCTGTCACCAGGCTGTATCTCATGAATCGTGATAGCTAGACAGTTGAAATTTTCACAGATGATGTATTTCTGTTGCCGCTATAACAACAAATACTATTTAAAAACAGAATAATATAAATATTTAAATGGGGCTTCCATACAACAAACGTGATTTTTTTGCTGTTTTTTTTTTCGTAATGGTACGGAACCCTTCGTGCGCGAGTCCGACTCACACTTGGCCGGTTTTTTTTTTTACATTTCCTGCAGTAATATCGCGCAGCAATATTGAAGCAATAATGTTGCAATATAATATTGCTGTGTAGTATAAATCCGAACGGTTACAATGTAGGGTAGTAGGGGAGACTGAACATAAATTCTGTATGCATGAGTTATTAAGTTTTAACTCTCAAAGTTGTCAACATTTGTTTAAGTTAAGTTTCTGACGGCTAAATGTTTATTTATTCTTGTCTTACTTCAAAACAAAGGGAACTTCGTAATAGTCACTTACAGGTTGTATATTTATGTCCACGGATCATTTGCCTGTCAGATGGTGCACAAGATGTTTCGACTTGACTACATATTGTCGCACATGTATTACTACTAGTATGTAAGTTTCTTAAAAACAGTACTGAGCGTTCGGCAAAAAGTCGTTAATCTGCTGTCTCGGGGCGAGGTAATTCGAATCGGGGCGGGGCGGTGAGTGGCCGTTCTGTATGATAATACTATTACTTATTCTGTGTTTGTAGTGTGATATATACTTACACACGCAGCACACGCCCTCCGTGCGCGCAGTCGCCGGCGCTCTGTCCGTCCCTCTGACGACAGTCGTACGTGTTCAGACAGACGGCCGCCGCCGTCTTGTAGCACACACACACGCAGCACACGCCCAGTCCGTGCGCGCAGTCGCCGGCGCTCTGTCCGTCCCTCTGACGACAGTCGTACGGGTTCAGACAGACGGCCGGCCGGCGCCGTCTCGTAGTGTGATATATACTTACACACGCAGCAAACGCCCAGTCCGTGCGCGCAGTCGCCGGCGCTCTGTCCGTCCCTCTGACGACAGTCGTACGGGTTCAGGCAGATGCCGGCGCGAGCAGTCTTGTAGCCAGTCGGTTGGCATTCGCGCTCGCCGCCCACTGGGAAGAAGTTGAGGACCTTGCCGAGGGTGAAGAGGCCACCTGGAAGAGAAAATATTGTCATAATTCAATGTAATATAACACTGTATTGACTGGATGGGCCCTGTAACATGAGCTTCTGCTCATGTTCATGGGATATTATCAAAGATTTTAAAAGTTTTTGTCGATATAATTAATGATTACTATCACACAGATTAATAATAACAAGAGTACCTATATATTCGGATAATGGTAACAAAAAAACTAAACCATGTTTTAAAAGTAATTTTTTATTATTTAGCGGAGTAATATCAGATAACAAAATACAACACGAATGCCAACAACACTGTCTGTATTGTACAGATACCCTACAATTTCCATTTTAAAGAACATACCTCTCCAATTACACTCGCAGTTTGCAAAGCACCAGCATACAAAAATACAGGCTATCAAATATTCTGTATTGTAGACCAAGAGCTAGCCCCGGAAGGCCGGAACATGATTACCAATTCAAGAACAACGGAAACTGGACACTCATAGTCATTTTGCTATAATATCCTTATTACTAGATCCGGACGTCTCTGTTATGTCGACGTGCTAGGCCTACTGCTTTCTATAAATAGGAAAACTTAGACACTTTTCACGTACTTAGGCATTCCTTTTTCCTTAATAAAAGTTTTGCTGGCCTGTCACTCTGACCTCCAATGAGCAGCTGACAGACGCCCAGATCTAGTAATAAAGGATAGTACAAAAAACTTACTAGAAAGGTTTTGCCTTTAAATCGTTAACCGTTTTTTATAAATACTATAATCGTTATTTATAAATAAATTCGGGGACAGTGACTCAGATCGACCTAGCCCCAAACAAAGCAAAGCTTGTACTATGGGTACCAGGCAATGATGTTAGTACATAGTTATACAATAAATACATACTTAGAAACATAGATATCATCCATACCTCAGGAACAAATATCCGGGCTGAACACACAAATTAATGCCCTTACCGGGAGTCGAAACTGAAACCTGCTTCATAGGGTCACTGCCGAATAAGCTAGGAGGCAGTTTTTGAAGTAAAACTTCTTTAGGCGCGTCTAGATGGTAACTCAGATTTTATTTCTGACGGAAGTAACGCTCAGTAGTAACACACGCACAATAGGACACACGTCAAAGTGCCAACATAGCGATAAACGTCATCGTCAAAGAAGTTTTACTTCAATCGCGCGTAATAATTACACGCACACACATTTTTTTGGGACTAGCTCTTATCTGTTGGCAGTAAATTACAATGTTGAAACATCAATATTCAGTGGCATCAAAATTCTCTCTGCACCTCATAAACGATACATATTCGCGTTATTCTGAATTCAATCGGAAGTTCGCAATTTACCAGCGGTTTTCGCAAATAAAACTTTCCCCTAGGTGATAACGGCACCGCCAAAATGTAAATGCTTCACCAATATTACCAGAGACGAGTTATTTATAAAGACATTCCAGCATAACCTATTTCCCGTCCCGATTTCAATCGAAATTCCAACTATTAGGTATGGGGGCCATTCCGACTGAACATCTAGCGACCTTCACCAAAGAGGAGTTCTGGTCGAAGAGTGTCACGTACCGGCGGTTCCGCTTCCTGACTGCGGGGTTGCGAACTGCATCGCAGCCATAATTGTGTGCTTTTAGTTTGAGTTTTTAGTTTTAAGATATATTTTATTATAATATGTATGCTAGTTTTAAGATATATCTATGGGCCAATAGTTGCCTGAAAATAAAGAATTTCATTCATTTCATTAATTCATTCTACTTTTCGTTGTATGTACATAAGTTTTTTACACTTTTTCGTAAAATGCATATTTGAGAATAATTGGCCATTACTTTCATTTTCTGTTTTGTGATGGAGAAAGAGGCTTAATTAAGCTATCGATCCCGATAGCTGTGTTCAATAAATAACTACTGTAATTATTCTTAATCACAGTAACTCAGTGGTCCTTGACTGTCTCCCGGTAAACGCCATTTTCATACATAAGTATATGAAAATGGCGTTTACCACTGCGTTACCATATTTTTACATTTATCAATATATGAATTCTGGTTATCAAATTCTTACGATTTGGTTCGGGTACAATCTGGGAATACAGTTTTAATACACGAATTCAATATTTATCATACTTTTTTTTAGTAACAGATTAATGTTCATGAAAAAGTAGAACGACCCATGGAATTAAAAACTGCAAACATGATTTCATCCTCCACGAACAAAGTTCTAATTAACTTTTGGACTGCTATGCTACCATACAAATTATAATTGCACACTCTCAATTTTGTCTACAGAACTGAAACATACTAGTCTATATTATTAACTTATCTTTGATATTGCTAAAACATGCACTGATGCATATTGTACGGAAACTCCAACAACGAACCAAATTCAAATAAAATGAACCTTAAATATACACAATACGGTTTATTTTTGCAAATTTGTTAAATGAAAATCAAGTTGGTAGATATTCTAGAATTAGCATAAGATAAGCTTGGTGCTTCTGCGGAAATGGGTAAAATGGTTGCCTTATTCGCTTTTAACGTATCAAAGGGGTAGCAAAAACGTATTGATAGAAAAATACTGTAAGTAGATGCTAGTCAAATCCCTCGGCTATATCAGTAGCTATTTTATAAAACTGTAATAGATGTCATATATTAAAGAAAAAGTGACGAAGCCCTCCAGTGGTGAAGGCCGGATTCGAACCGGCGTCTTTAGCTATCGCGGCTAACGCCATGAACCCCTAGGCCACCACCCCGCCACGGCGGTGCCCGTCCGAATTTCTCGACTATATGCCATCTTAATAAGACTAGGCGTCTTTGACCAGCTCTAAGGGCAAGCAGTGCGCGCTTGCACCTCCTAAACTAACTCCTTACGGATTCCTTTTAGCTATTTTATACTAAAATTATTCTGCTATAGTATGCAGGGTAACGATATACAATTCAAAATATTTTAATGGCATTTGCCTTTGATTACGATGTGTAAAAATTCAATATAAAACTAATAACTGCATTTTTGTGTTAGTCCTCCCCCTAAGACTTGCACTCCGCCCTCCGCCAGTATTATGTATCACCCTGTGGTAAAAATATTAACTAATAAAATAAATCACCCAACAATGTGTAGTTCCCGCAAATAAGTTTCCAATAAGTGGTAGTAAAAAAAACTGTGTTTCGCCTTTAAAGGCTGAGTAAATAAGAATAAAGTGAGTTGATATAGTAGATTGTTAACCAAGTGATAAAATGATGCCTTTCACCCGAGTTAAACACTACTTTTCATTTCGAATACGAGGAAAGTAAAATACATGTGTCTTTTTTAAAGCGAAAAAGTATAATCTTTCATCGACATACACGGTAAGTACCTACAGATTACATAACATTTCAGTAGATATGCCACTACCACTACTAAGAATAAAGTGAGTTGATAAATCCATAACGTTGTAAGCTCGGAACATACATACCGAGCCCGGGGCGCTTGGCTGCGACATACACGCTAGTTACAGATTACATAACGATTCAGTAGATATGCCACTACCACTACTAATAAGAATAAAGTGAGTTGATAAATCCATAATGTTGTGACTGCGGACTCTACTGATTTATCCTTCATTTCCAAAAGCAAATTGTCACCAATAACACTGGTCAACTGCCTTCTACTTCATCCAGCCAGGGGCCCATTTCACGAACGATGTTAGTCTACTATTATTAATGTGTTTTCATGGCAACCCATACGATTTCACAGTTCATGGACTAATAATATTAGTCCCGGGGCCCATTTCAATATGATTAGTCCACGAACTGTCAAATCGTATGGGTTATCATGACAACACACTAATAATATTAGACTAATATCGTTCCAGAAATGGGCTCCCGTTCGGGAAATGGGCCCCTGCCGCAGTTCTATGGGTTATGTGAGTTACATTTCAATCTATTTGGGCCACGAATCCGACATACCTACATACCTACCTGCCCTACCTACCTGTCTGTCTGCCTGTCCTGTCCTGTGTGTCTGTAGTGTTGTACCATATTTCATGCAAAATAAAGTTAATTTCTTAATTTCTTTTTTTCTTTTTTCTAGGTGGGATGCGTAAATGCATTTAACCACTACAAAAACAGGTACCGCCGGGGCGGTGCAACCGAAGCGCACTTGCGCAGCCTCCAAGCGTCTGGCAGGCGATTGCACAGGATCGAGAAAACTGGGGGCCTAGTCAAGGTAACATTAAACACTAAACGAAAAGAAAAATGTACTAACATATATGCACTGGGTTCACGACTAAGTCCTTTGCTGTCCAGGCGATCTGGAATTCAATCCCTTTCAATATTAGACAAGCCCCGAGCAAGTTAGCTTTCAAGCGGTTGCTACATAACCTGCTGAAACAAGAGTTCGAGTAGCGTCCATCATTATACCTATATATTATGAGTTATGTATGAATGAGTATATTCTAGTTTTTTTTGTGTATTCTACATATATTCTGTATATGTAGTTTATCAGAATTATTAGTTGTTCAGTTGTTTACCATAGGTCTAATAAATCCTATCATATCATATCATATCATTTATTGAATGCCAACCATGGTATTACTTGTAATACCATGCTTGTAATGGTGTTTACATATAATCCTTTGTTCTCCTTGCACCATTTTTACATATCTCTGTTTGGCCCGATGGTTGACAGGTAGAGAATGCCATTAGGCATTATTTTTGTGTTTTGTGCAATATAGTTTAAATAATTTCTATCAACGCTTGTTGTAATCGTGTAGGCCAAGACTCATTTTAGAATAGAATAGAATAGAATAGAAATAATTTATTCGTTAGCATACACAAATAGAAAGTTATACAGAACAGAGAAACATAAATAAAAGGAAAACTGCCACGAAATGGTCTCACCTCAGCATGTTGCTGGCGACTTCCAGCGCTGATCTTCCGGTGAGGCCATCCGGTGAAACAATCACGACAGGTAACAAGATAAACAACAAAATTAATATATAATATAACATACAAAAGACAGAGACAAGTTAAAAATACTTATTACATTAGACACTATTATTACGTACAGCTGTTATATCCGGCCGAACTCAGCTTGGCCGTACATTATGCCTAAGATTACAACTAGCGCCATGCGGCAGATACGCAAACTAAACTAAAATGACAGCTAAGACAGGTCGATTTTATCAGAACATCTAAATTTGACTGCTTAAGTGCTTACAGACAGTCGCAAGAGGGCGAGAACAAAGTTTTTTAAAGTAATGTGATTTTGGGTCGCTGCTCCATTAATTAATATATTCAGAGTGGCGTATTCTTTCAATATAGGCTAGGGTAATCTGTGCCCGATCCGAATCGCTTGGCTCGGGGCATACGAGCCCGATACGGTGCCTAGAGCCTAGATGTATGTGTTATACATAAAAGGCTACAACGGGAAAACTCAGATAAGTACCGTAAAATGGGGTGAGTAGGGTTCGCGGGGAGAGTTGGGTTAGACCACAGACCAAAGTAAACAAGTGATCAAACAGGAGTTTTCCAATCTATAGTCAATTAACTCGGCATTCGTCGGCACGTTCGTTAACTAACTCGGTCTGACTGTATCATGGACTGACAAACTGGGCGGTCTGTACAGCGCTAGGGTTACCAAACGTGCGGCCGTTCCGTCCGATTTTTTTCTTAAAATCGTGCAAGCTAAATAAGACCCACTTTCAATGGGAACTGGGTCTAAAATAGCTAAAAGTTCACATACATTTTTTTAATTTTTTTATTGATTTAAAAAATTTACACAGCATTACAGTGAACGTACTGTTTTTTTTATAATAGACAGTATTTAGTCACAGGGCGGACACGCTATACATCAAAAATCACTTGCGTTTTTATGTGTGAACGGTCATGCGTCATAGTGTGAATACGGCAGAAGTCCGCCAGATTTTTGTTGCGGGGCGAGGTAATTCGAGTCGGGGCGGGGCGGTGCGTGGCTGTTTTGTATGATAATACTATTACTTATTCTGTGATTTAGTACATACATAATGTAAGTTGGGTGGCAGTGATATTGCATCAGATGATGATAGACCCAGGAGGTGGCCATAGAAACTGTGATAAAACAACGCAAACCTAATTGTATTTGGGCTTGTAAGAATTAAGTATCTTTTATCTAAAATAGGCCCTTGCATTGTACCAAGGATGCTGGCGGCATTTCCTCGCTGTATCGCAATGCTGATACGTATCTTATTAGTTGTCTGTTGAAAGAAAAGTAAAAAAAAACTACTGTGTATTTATCTGTGCATCTGTGGTGTTGCGGGTCCCAAACGAATGAACCCAATTTCAGTGCGGTTTTTTCGATTTACAAGGACGAGTTTTCTCAAACTGTATGTATGTAGATAAGTATGTAGTTTCCAATAATAGGAGGACGATAACTATCTGTTAAAGCCAGGCAACATATAGTAAGGAAGGTAATATTGAGCAAATTCTCGAGTTTACTCGATATTGATAGGAATTTTAATGGAATTATAATGTTTAAGCTGGTAAGGTAACCCTGCGAGCCAGCAAATTGCTAATCTGTTTAGATACTGGATTGAGAATCAAGCGTACAGTGTGCTGTCAAACTAGATTAACTTGGATCGTTTATTTTCGCAGTTTGATCGTTTTGTATTAATTACTGACAACCAAAGCCTATAATAAATAACTAGATTATACTAACGCAGCACAAAAAATCAGACGATGATGATGACTTAAGTTTTTTCTCCATATTTTGGCTAAATTATTAAATTACCTACCTATAGGTACATTCACCACACGGGATTATTATGCCATTGAGGGTTCTTGCTAAATTGGAAATTCTATAGCGTGAGTATTGAACAACCAATTTAGTTAGGAATCTAAATGGCGCAACAATCGCGGAGCGTGATGGTAATACCATAGAGTAACTTATACTAGAGCGGTACTGTCATAGTAAATTTTGTAACCCCAGTAAATTCACTGCCATCTGTCGACACACTTTAAAACTAAAAATGAAGATTTACAAAAATAAGATACAATGTATTTAAATATAGATAAATGATTTTTTTTATTTGCATTAATTATTTTTATGATTTTGACCCATGTTCTTTCACTGATATGCGTAAAAATTGTTAAATAACAAACGAAACCGTCAACGCCATCTATATGACTGTAGGCCAAAATTAGTAGCGCCCTCTGAACGAGAATCAAATTTTCTTGATTTTCGAGGCACGTTTTTTCCTTAGACTGTATCCATCTATTACGGAGTTATATTTATCTTTGGTAATACGTACATATTTTGTAGCCTATTTGAATGTAGGTACCAAAAAACAAACAGCATAGAAAGTCGTGTTAGCGCCTCGTTGGTGCTACCTTTATGCGTTGCTGGCCGCTGATCGCCGTCTTAGTTATTTTGAATTGAGATTACTGACATTGACGATACATGCCAATTTTTTGATTCGGTGTGATAAAATATATTATAAATAAATGTTATTATACTTATTATATTAAATGATTGTATGTTCTCAAACAAGTCGTGATAATGTTTACATGTTTATTTCTGCTTTGCGATTTAGATTACCCATTTAAAACCTTCATTAGCAAACTAAATGCAACCAAATTCGCTGACCGCAGCAAAGGCTACAAAACTCAAAGCTTTGTTTTCTAAAATGCAATTACCTTTGTTTTGCTCTCAAAGCGAATTGTCAACTAAAGGAACAATTTTATATTATTAATTAATATTAGCTCATTTTTAAGATTTGACGAATAACTTTTTGACGTGATAACGTCTTATAAATCAATGAACATTGGTAGCATGCACGAAAAAGTGTCACGTTGTGGACAGTTCTCCATGGTAACGTTGTGGACAGATCTTCATGGTAACGTTGTGGACAGATCTCCATGATAACGTTACAGCCTTTTCATCAATGTTTTCTTATGACGTTATCACGTAAAATTATCGTCCGTAAACCGACTTTACAGACAACCATATTTTTTGTTTCTTAAATAACTTATATTAAGTATCCCTAAATCAAATCTTTGGATTTTAGAAGCATGGAAGTATGTGTGATCATAGATATATACAGGTAGTAACATAAAAAGTTGGGAACCGTTTAAGGGCATATTTCGGTATTGTGTTCTGATTAGCAAGGTAGAAGAAATATTTTTTGACGCAAGATTTGAGCCGTACAAACATACAATATATTTTAAGTTAAAAAAAGCTTGTATAAAATATGGTTTACGATTTGGAGGTTTCTAAACAGAAAAACCGTAACTAATATTGTGAATAAAATTAATCATCTTCACGATCAGACGGCCGACGAAAAAAAAATACAAAAGTAAGCGTAAGCTGGGTTTTATCTTTTTTGCCCAGTTTTGGGGCCGCTGGATTTAAATCACTTTCTCTGGCCTAATATAATGCTTTAACTACCATTTTAAATCCAAAATAGTAGGTGGGCGTTTTCTAAAATAAATATTGAAACCTGATTCTCACAGATCCTGGTGTTTTTGGGTTCTTTCCGAATGTCCAGCAAACAGGAATACGGCCCGCCCGATGGTAAGCGGTAACCGTAGCCCATGGAGGCCTGTGACGTCAGCAACAATGATGTCGACAATTGTCGCACCTGTCACCGTGGTGATAGGGGCCTGGCCACAAATTGAAGGCCAGCCACACTGACCTACTCCGCAGTGTGGCTGGACTTTTAGTATTGGCGTTACAAATAATGGTATGTAATAATAAAACATTACCCTCTTCCTTTGGCAGTCGGGTAAAAATACTTACGAAAAAAAGTTGATCCAAAGAGAGAGTTGCCAAAATACCTACAGTTTGATAAAATGGATTACTAAGATAGTTAGTTATTTAGTTGTTTTCGAATTAAATAAAACAAGCACGGTCAAACGCGTATCGAATGGAAACCGGCCGAAACTTTATTTACCCTGCAATACACGTGAATTTACCGCTGTTTCATAAACAGCCTACGGTTGTTTCACAAACTAGCAAATAACAAACGGTATTTGATGCTTGTAACGACAAACTATTACTTTAAGGTGAATAAATGAAAAAAAAAAAAAAAAACAAATAAAAAAAAACAAATAAAAAAGAAACAAATATATGGCTACTGGTACTGATGTGCCAGTAAGTTTTTAGAACCGCAAAAATCCATATGAAAAGATCTTCGACATTTGTCACAATATCGTAAATTCAGAAGACCGATAATTTTAAACCAAAAGCGTATTATAAAAGTGGTTGAAACCTTTCCAAGAACATCACTAATGGGGTCCACTGACTCTGTCCGCCGGACGATATCGGCCTGTCAGTTGTTCGGAACTGTCAAATTTTTGTTCTAACTGACAGGCCGATGTCGTCCGGCGGACTGATAGTCAGTGGGTCCCTTAAGTATACTTGTCCTACGATTTTCAACTGAACAGAATAATTCTGCTGTTAATGTAATTAATTTAAAAAAATTGAAGTTTCGTAAAAGGATAGGATCTTGAAATTAATCCGGAGGTCAATTCTGAAATGTTTAAGTCATCGGATTTAGACTGGTATTGTGTTGGTTAATATTTACATATGCATTTTTTGTGTAAGTGGTAACAGTAGTAGGTCTATTACATACCTAGGGCAGTAAAGTAAGAAATGTCAGTGTATGATCGAATTGACCTGATCTTTCAGTGGGCCCGCCGCCGCCGTCAAACTCATTGTCACCCTCTCGGGGGTTGATTTTAAGAAATATTTTTTCTTAGTGAGGTAGAGATGTATAGAATTTAAAGAATTTCAGTCATATTCTCAATCTTACAATCAGTAACTGGATCAAAATTCTTTTTTTTGTCTGTTTCTGACCACTCTGTCACGCTTTTATGTTTGTCTTTTATGAAATAAATGTAAAAAGTTATTGCATGTATCTAGCTGTAGATTCTATTGAAAAAAAAAGTTAAAAACTAAATTTCACCCCATACGAAAAGCTCCACTGCGTCACATTTTTTGGGCACAAAAAACGAGACAACGAAAAGAATTTCGATCCAACTAAGTAAGTAGGAAACGGGATTGTTTAATATATTATTGAGATATGTCCATACAATGTACCACTCCTACTGTTTATCAATTTGAATTAGACTAAAACAAACAGAATCTCCCTTAGCGTATTCATAAGACCGATTTTTTCCTTCATTTTATATCTTTTTCGCAGAGAAATTGGCGTTCCCGAAATGGCGTAATGAATAGCAAATAAGTTGTTTAGCATTTATTTACATCCGTTTTTTTTTAATGTATATTATTTCCTCTTGTACAAACTTGCAAAAATACTCCGTTATGTTTTTTTATACAAAAAGTCAAACATTGTAAGGTTAGTCAAATATACAACTCATCCATAATTTTAATATGATTTTGGAAATAAAGATGATCGAAAACTTGTATTCAATAAAAGTAATTTGTTGTACTTATTTGAGTAAAGTAATTCATTTCAAATTTCAATTTCAAAATTATAATTAACAATTAAATTTTTCAATTGCTATTGTAAATTGAAGGCGCATTTACTTTTTGCATGTAATTATAGTACATTACGATACAAGTGCGAAAAATAGGAAATCCGCAACGAGTGGCGATAAATTAAAACACGACCGAAGGGAGTTGCGACGAGTTGCGAATGACCTATTCGTACATGTATCGTACAACGTTTTACAATACATATGGCCCTTATAATTTTCGACATAGTCACGTAATGTGATAATTATCGCACTAGTGCGGTAAAGTAGCACCATATGTACTGTAAAAAATATTAATTTCAATTACTCATTGTAATTGCAATTGTTAATTAATAATTCAATTACTTTTTGCTCAACACTGCGCGGTAGGCCCTCAGGCTTCACAGTACATCGCTTGCGTTGTAAGTAATTTAAAACAGTTGCAGCCTAGAGCAAACGATGTACTACCTAGAGAGCCGGAAACTTGCTGCATATAAATACGCATCCGGCGTGGCCTGGCCTTTAATCCGCGCTGGTAACCTATAAACCGTATGAAAGCCAAGGATGGAATATATGTTATTCTCTGGCCTCATTCTCACGAATACTGACGGCTTGTTTATGAAAATTAATGCAATAAATGTAACATAATTCACAAAACGAGTATTAAGCTCGTTGCAAGAGTTTCAAGGTACGGAAAGCAACAATCTTTATTAAATCACATTTAGAAACGGGTCTATCGCGAATTTATTTTGTTACCTTTATTTACCGACGTAACAACAATCTTTGACTAGCAGTAAGACCCTCAGCATACGAGGCGTAGGCGTAAGCGTATCGTAAAATCATCGTAAAATCGATACGAGTACGAGAGGTGTAGAGTTCTGGGCACTGGGCAATGAATTAGAGATTCACTAGATATGAAATAGCAAAGATATGTGACGACCCACGGGTAAAGGTACCTTATGGCGGTTAGCGCTTACGCTATTATTCACGCCGCTCCAATTAATATTGCCCACTTCCCACTTTCAAACAATAAAAAGAATCTTGCCGAATGGGTGTAAGAACGAGTACTCAATTACGTTTCATTATCATCATCATCTCAGCCGAAAGACGTCCACTGCTGGACAAAGGCCTCCCCCAAGGATCTCCACAACGAACGGTCACTCGTTGCCCTCAACCAACGGTTTCCCGCGACTTTAACCAGATCGTCGGTCCATCTAGTCTGGGGCCTTCCCACGATGCGTTACGTTACGTGCAATTACGACGTCTTTACGAGTATTTCCTCAAAATAACGGACGCGTCACGCAAGTATTTGTGACTTTTTCACCCAAAAGGTACCACATTGGTAAGGTCGTCTGGAAGAGATCGCTCACAGCGATAAGACCGCCTGTTGCTACCTTTATTTACATTGTAAATCTGTTTTAAAAATTTTGTTTCTTTGTGGTGCAATAAAGAATATTTATTATTTATTATTGTCGCTTGTCGATAAGGTTGATTTCTGATTGAAGCTATATGGAAATAGCGCCTTACTGACAAGCGACAAGTACCCTTTTGGTTGAAAATGGCACATTTTATACTCTTACCTTAACCCCTCGTATGCTTAGACACGGATCCGTGCGTGGGAATTTAAATATATTGTTTTAAATGTCAAGGCCTTTTTTTATGATCTTATTAGACAGGCAACATACGAGGGGTTAAAAGGGAAAGGGGACAAAGTGACCGGCTTCTCTATAAAACGTAGCCCCCCGTTTTCCTCTCTGGATATTAACATTACATAAGAGAAAACGCATTTTGATGTATTTAAATCTCAGCATAGGGGGCATGCTTGATTTTATTGCATTTTTAAATAAAAATAAAAAAAAAACATTTATTTCAGACATTGTCCATATTTTGTTAGTTGTTAAATAAAACTTATAACTAAACTTATTAAAGAATTTGGTTTTCGCTGTTAACTCTTACAATTATCAAGGAATCGAAAAAAGAAACGAAGGGGCATAGCAATGGCCAACAATCCATACTTAATATTATAAATGCGAAAGTCTGTCTGTTTGTCTTTCTGTCTGTGTGTTCCCTCTTCACGCTTAAACCGCTGAACCGATTTAGATGAAATTTGACATAGAGATAGGTTGAGTCCTGAGAAGGATATAGGATAGTTTTTATCACAAAAATCATCCCTTAAGAAAGTAAAAAGCGGGGTGGAATTGAGAAAACTAACGAAGTGCCTGCTTATTTGTGTGCATAATACGAGAATGCTCCAATTTAGATTGCTATGAGAGTTTTTTCAGGCGCTATACTTACTTTAGCTGCTGTTACTAAGTCCGCGCAGACGAAGTCGCGGGCAAAAGCTAGTATACAATAACACAACTTTGGGAATAAATCAAATTATTTTTATTAAATAGTTTGACGTGTTTTTTTAAGTAGTCGCTGTTCGAATCCGGCCTTCACCACTGGATGGGTTCGTCACTTTTTCTTTAATATATGACATCTATTACAGTATATATACAAGAAATTATTAGCAATATTTTCCATAACGTCAATATCCCACGGAAGAAAATGGAGACACCGTTAGTATGAGGAAGCTGTCGGGTTGGCTTAAAGCAAAGGGGGTGCAAAAAAAGACTTAGAATTTTTTTAGTAGGTACAATCATGTCTGTTCTGGCATGTCTGATCGCGGTCATCGCGGTCAACCTAACACACTCCTCCTCGCTTCGCTCGTCGTCGCACCTATCTTGTCTCTGTTACTTAAATTTACTGTTCCAAATGATTAAATTTAATTTGTCAAGTAGTGGTTTCAACTTGCGGGTCAAATATCTCGGCCATTTTTGATTTTAGAGAAAAGTTTTTCCTACAAAACATGCTTATTTTAGCGTATTCTCTACGATAACATAATAAAAAATAGGTGTCATAATAACATCACTCCGATAAAAAAAATTCTAAGTGTCGGCACCCCCTTTGCTTTAGTCCAACCAGCTGTCGTCCACTGCCATCTTAATCCGTGCCGGTAACCCATAAACCGTAGAAAGCAAGGATGGGCTACAGGGCATCCTCGGGCCACATTCCAACGTGTACTGCGACCGGTTATTTTTTGCGATTTAATACTTGTAACCGTTTCCCTGTGGGCTGCCGACACGCGTCGTATTTTAGCTGCCATATTAACTTTGTGTGACAGCCAACAATACTAAACTTGAAAATAATGTAAACAAATATGACATATTTTGTTAGCGTTTGACACATAAGTACATAACCATTTTTACGGAGGTTATTTTCCCTGAAATATTAATAAAATATTTAGATCAGTACGGTTTCACTCATTATTATTTTTAGTCGCTTTTGGCGACATGTTTCGGATGTTTTTAAATGTCTCACGATAGTTTAAGTTCGAAATATTAATAATTAACATTTAATTTAACTAAAAATTTACATAAATAAAATATTTAAGCATATAGACTGTTTATAAGATCAGGGTTGTCCTTTTAATAAATAAATAAATAAAATAAATAAAAATGTTATTTATTTAGGTATCAACCCATTACATTTATATATTCTAATATATATTAAATTTTACTATTCTAAACTAAACTAAACTAATTATTACCTAATCTAACACTATTTACAAATATTTGCAGCGGAGGCCTTGCTCATACAGTAGCAGGTTGCGTACACTACGCTAACGAGAGTTTTAAAGAGCGAGTTTACGAAATAATGACGGTAAAATGGTTTGTTAACATTAATATGTTGACGACGACTTTAAGGTCTCTAACTATGCAAATTTTAACTTATTTTAAGCCTCTGGCCAGTATAGTACTAGGTACATAGGATATCGGTAGCAACATGACTTTCCTTTATATGGTATTTAACCTAGAAATTCGCAAATCCAAAAAACCTCGATTTGTAGAATTAATGCTGCGTGGATTAATTATTAATCATATTTTTGTTAACAGTTTTGAATAATTAACGGTATGCATGTAAATGCGTCGAAATATCGGGAGCTCGAAAACAATACAAAAGGTAATCACGGTTCATATCCCGGTCGATATACCTGAGTCAATTAATAAATTACCCGTCAAATCTAATACCAATCCATTTTATTTCATTTCGCCGTAGGTAAATGTTAAGTAATTCACAAAAACCATTTAATGTATTTGTTTTTAACCGACTTCAAGATTTCAAAGAAGGAGGTTCTCAACTCGGTTGTATGTTTTTTTTAAATGTTTGTTACTCCATAACTGCGTAATTTCTGGACCGATTTTGAAAATTCTTTTTTTAGTTGTAAGTATATACATACAGATTGGTCCCGTTTTTGTCAAAAATCAGTTCTGATGATGGGATCCATGAGGAATCGAGGGAACTCCTCAAATGTTAAAGGCATACATATAGTGATTTTAGTATTTTCATCAACAAATCAAGCACTTACATTTAAAAAAGTGACATTTGATGAAGTGGAACTGCTGATGATGATCAGAACGGAACTCTTCAATGACGCATAGTTCACGTTTGTCGATTTGTCCTCTTCGTTATGTTTGTTAAGCAAGTTAGGTTTTCAAAAAACATTTTTGTCAAGCTCGAGTTCTGATGATGGGATCCAAGAGGAAACGAGGGAACTCCTCAAATGTGAAAGGCATACATATAGCGATTTTTGTATTTTTATCAACAAATCCAGCATTTCCATTTTAAAAAGTGACATTTGATGAAGTGGAACTGCTGATGATGATCAGAATGGAACTCTTTAATGACGCATAGTTTACGTTTGGCGATTTGTCCACTTCTTTATGTTTGTTAAGCAACTTAAATTTTTAAGACATATTTTTGTCGAGCTCGAGTTCTGATGATGAGACCCACGAGGAACCGAGGGAACTCCTCAAATGTGAAAGGCATACATATAGTGATTTTTGTATTTTCATCAACAAATCCAGCATTTACATTTAAAAAAGTGACATTTGATGAAGTGGAACTGCTGATGATGATCAGAATGGAACTCTTCAATGACACATAGTTCACGATTGGCGATTTGTTCTCTTCCTTATGGACCCAAACCCAAACTTGGACCCTGACTCGGACCCGGACCCGGGTCTGAACATGGACCCCAACTCGGACCCGGACCCGGACCGAACTCTGACCCAAACCTGGACCCGGACAGCCGGACATAGACCCGGACTCGGATCCGGATCCAGACCAGGACCCGGAAATGCTACTAGAAAAGTGGTTTAGGTAGGTGGGTAGCTTTTGAAATGCGATTCTCACAGAACAGAACTGCTATCAGAAAAGTAGGTTATGTTAGGTTAGAGCTGTGACCCTTACAGAAACGAAATGCGCCCAGAAAAGTAGGTTAGGTTAGGTTAGAACTGCGACCCTTACAAAAACGAAATGCTACTAGAAAAGAGGGTCGGTTTACCTCCTTTTCTACATAATTAGGCAAAAGATGCTGTCTTTTTCATTTCATTGACTGGAATCTAAGAATGCTTTCAGCGGCAACCCCCATTGAAGTCGGTTTTTTTTTCTTAAAAATTATTATGTGAAAAGTCCGAATTAAATGTTGTTCAAACTCCAACATTAAATTCAAACAATACAACGTACCTACATTCCCATAAGAAACGACAAAATTGTCGACAACTTTGCAAAAAAACAGCCATCTTTTTTCCCAGCAAATTAGGGAACACTCCTTCGTTCGTTATTATCCAGATGCTCGCCGCCACAGATAATGTACAGAAAGAATGCGAGTTTTATTTATTGCCAAGTTGGACCAGTTTTCTTTTGTTAGGTTGGCAGAACGGCCGTAAAGCTCTGCTTGACGCATATTGGTGGGAAAGTTTGTGTTATAATGTTTGTAATTTTATATAATATTAGTTTTGTTTTATGGCAGTGAACTTTTTTATTTTATGTTAAGTGTGGGCAAAGATAGATATAACTCTGTAATAGATGGATACAGTCTTAAGGAAAAAACGTGCCTCGAAAATCACGAAAAATTGATTCTCGATCAGATGGCGCCACTAGTTTTGGCCTACTCTCGTATAGAGGGCGTTGACTGTTTCGTTTGTTATTTATAATTTTAACGCATACCAGTGAAAGAACATGGGTCAAAATAATATAAAATTAATTAATGCAAATAAAAAAAACATTTATCCATATTTAAATACATTTTAACGTATTTTTATAAATCTTCATTTTTAGTTTTAAAGTATGTCGATAGATGGCAGTTAATTTAAAGTGGTTACAAAATTTACTATGACAGTGCCGCTGTGTGGGGTAGAAACTATAGAAAGTCGAGAGAAGTTTAAGTACGTTGGTATTATTATTTTATATGATTTAGACGTAAGAGTACAAAACAAACGGGATATCACAAGAATATCGCAAATTACGGGCATCTTTCTCTGTCACTCTACTTACACCTTAATTGCAGTAAAAGAGAGATGCCCACAATTTGCGAACTTCGGTATTCGCGGTAGGCCCTCAGAGCCATCTGTAAAGGAAATTAAAATTATAGTTGGTCAAGCAAATCTTGTATTCTTGTGATATTCCGTTTGTTTTGTACTGTCAAGCCATTTCCGGCAGTAGAAAAGCGGCAAATTTAAAAAATGTAGGTGCGAAGGGTTATCGTCCCATAGAAAATTTGAAATTTTGCGCCTTTTTCTACTGACAAAGTTGTTTGACCGGCAATACAAATTTTTAAATAAAGAAAAAAACGAAATTCGCATCTGCTCTACCAACGTACATACTAGGGTTTGCAATACTGATCCGAAATGGATAATTTAAGATAAATTATTTCACACCATGCATGAAATAAAGCACCAGATAATTATTAGAATATAGAAAAACATAGATAGCAATTATTATTAAACACAATTTATATTTAATCAATCGGATTGAAGTATAAAAAGTAGGTGAGTTGACCATGAGGTCATTATGTAATATTTCATATAAATTCCATATTAGCAAATAGTTTTGACAGTTCTATAAAAGAAACTGATTTGACTAGTAGGAGAATACCCTACTATCCGGATCTGGATCCGGATCCGCGGATCTTCCCATACATTTCGGATCTGTCGTGCGATACATATTAATCGAATCTTAAGATCGTTATCCCAATCTAGTTACTACTACACCGAATCCCAGGATTAATTTTGTTTCAGTAAATTCATATCTGTAATTGTGGCTTTCCAAGTGCAATAGACCTTTTTAACTGAATTTCCAACAGAAACTCTGATAAAAATAATAATAATAGGATAATATAGAATGGTCCTTATCGCACATAAATCATAAGGACCCTTTTCTGATGGAAAGCTACAATTGATTTCGGGAAATTACTTTTTTTGCCCCATGCGGCGTTGTTCGGGTAAAAGCAAAGAGTAATATTACTGAAACCCGAAATCCCTTTTATAATGTATTAAATTTGTACAATGCAGTAATATGAATTACTTATTCTTTAATATCGTATATCGTATTCACGCACATTAACAATAGGTACATATTATAATATAACTACCAAGGTTTTTTACTAAACTAAAGTTTTTTTTTATTGTATACTAATATATTTTACGTATACATGTTGGTTGACTAATTAGGATAAATGAGTCAAGTAAAAAAATCCTACATTACACGTTTATTAATAAAATATGAATCTATACCTCACAACCGCCACAAAAAACAACTGAGGTCCTAAATTTTCATACAAAAAGTGCCAGAGGAAAAATGGGCCGTGTACTTTTCAAGTTGATCCAATCTTATAAAAAAATTGTATTACGCATTGTCAGAAGAAGTTAAGAAAAGCTCATATAAAATAAAATGTTGTATATCTACTTGTTTTTGAGATTATATAAACTTTCAGTATGACCTAAGTAGTTTTTACTTGTTTGATATGTCACATTTCATTTAGGCGTTACTCATATTACTTACATATATATTTATTTTCTTCATAACTTTTTCGTCTTCTTTATATACGTATTGACTTTACAATGGCACACTTTTGAAACTTTACACTTTATCGCAGTTCCCGACGATATGCCAAAGAGATTTGGTTCCATAAGATTGATGCCTTCATCACGAATTGGGGACTGAAGTCAATTACAAATTTTCTTAATGTACCATCGCCCACACTGATAGAGCGTTTTCACACTGTCCGATCCAATATCGGATGTCGGAAGGAAGTAAAATGTAATACATACGTGTTTCTCTGTATTTATTTATGCATTTAATAAATCATTACTACTAATAAACGATAAATAACACAAAAAAGGCGGACTTAATGCCAATGGTACTCTCCTGCAGCTGTTTTTGTCATAGGCGCCTCCGACATCCGATATTGGAAAGGCGCTTCCTATAAATTCAGCCATGTCGGAGCCCCCCGTCAGCTGTCGGACCGATAATAGTTGTTTGTGTGCGTATGTGTAGGCATAATGCTTGTTGTAGTGTGCGTGACCGCTACAGATGGCGCCCGGGCGCGCCCCCGCGGCCTGACTACGCGGATATAGGATCCTACATCCGACATCGGATCGGACAATGTGAAACGCTCTTAACTGACAGTTCGTAAACCTTATTACAAAAGACATAAGGTTCAGTTTGTACATTTCGAGATCGAGTAATCTATCGGTGAACTGTCACTGAACTAATAAACATGTTCGTTATGTTCATTGGACGAATCAACTGTGTGACCGACATTAAGTATATATATACCGACATATTAAGTTTTTCCACAGCTCTAAAAGAGAGGAGGCTTTCTACCGTATTTTTTGTTTGTACTGTTCATTGAGTTGAACGAATTTCCACTTACTTTAAAAAAATATCAAACAAATTGTTTTTGTCACTAACGCCTCGATTGGAACAATCAGATTTCTTCCATAAACGTAGGTACAAAACAAATTACCTAGCTATTTCTAGCAACTAACAGGTCAGGCATAGGTCACACCGAAGGAGGGCTAAAGGTCACTGCCAACCTGTTTCCAACTAAGTTTGCGTGACTAGAAATCTTGTATACCCCACGAAACTATACGTACGCTGACCGATATATGCTGACAGTGAATGGAATATGCTGGTAAAATACATTACTGATGAACATAAAATACATTACTCATAATCTTGACTAGGAATTTTGATGTTATTTTGACTCAGAATCACGAGCTTTTTCGATTGTAATAGAGGAATAGTTAATTGTTTTATAAGGGGGCAAAGTTGTTCATTAAGTCCTTGTGCTATTAGGTGATACCCGAGCAAAATTGTCCACGAGCGTAGCACTAGCAAGTGGTTCGAAAAATAGGTACCTTGTGTAACCCCAATTTCACATGACAATATCAATTTGCCTTCACAGAAGGGTTTCTTATGCTAGATACTTGTATTATTCCCTAACAAAAGGATGTATCTATAACAGATACAACAAAATCCGCAATATAGAGGCGAAACCGAATCCTCAGGCTTATGCCATCCCATCCACACCTGCGTTACACTTTCTTCGTATTTGTACGTGGTAGGATTACTGATTTGAGGATTTATTCTCTTTGCGTATCTAAGTGAACGCCACATGTTTAGTTTTTATTTCAGTTTTGATATGTATGTATAACACGTTCGCGGACACAGCGCCATTCTCGAAACTGCGTAATGTGGCACAGGTAAATCCCGTACAAAATGTTTTCCCGTTTATGAACGGACTGCCACATAGCCAGTTTCTATAAAAGTTGTACCACATATTGACAGCTCAGTTTGAATACATCTTCAAACATTAAACAGGCTCGTGATACGGCATCTTGTCTAGGTATAGCCGTAACGTTCTTAGCCGTGTCGTGCCATAGCATGTGCCACTGGTGGTGGTGATGCATAAAGTCGGTAAGTAAGTCACTCTGAGGATTTGGCTGTGACACCAGAGAGCCTCGAGGTGTGCCATGGCACAAGATACTTTATTATAATCCCATGAAAACTCGGCGTCTGTGGACGGGATTGCGGTTTTGTCAAAGTAAAAATCATCGACTTCAGCCGTGGTGCCATATCATGAGGGTCTCCTTTTACGTCTCTCGACGGACTGTCCGTGAATGTGATATTAACGGCTGGTAGCCCAGCAGTAAAAGCGTGCGACATTCAAATTTCAATCCAAAGTTCGGTGGTTCAAACCCCGGTCGGCATAGAGTTATTCGGAACTTATGTATTAGGATATATCATTTGATATCGTTTCGGTTTCGGTTCTGGTTTTGCTTTTTTGCTAAACTATAGGTTAACCTCTCGTCTGTGTATGATAAGAATCGTAGCTAAATTTTTAGTCATTTTGCATTTTTTCGAGAACGTTTTTTCTGCTCTTTACAGCACAACCGAGGTTGGAACCCGCGATTTTAGACCATTTTCACAGGGTTGAAAGGTTGTAACGATTTAGTGCCAGTTGACAGACTGATCAACGCCACTCAGCAGTGAACTATGAAACTTGCCATACAATAAAATTTTGCGATCGTTTTATCGGTGACAGTCAGTTAGATGCAACCGAGTACCGACCCTTATTCGCGAACAAAGTCGCAGACGAAAACCAGTTGTTACAGAATTTTATGTATAAATTACCTATCTGTCATAATAACGGTCATTATACTGGCCAAAATACTTTGAGGTACGTACTACCTCGTTCTGACGCCCCGATTCGAATCGCCATCACCACCATGGATGACCGTGAAAACTAAAGTGATGTGATGTTCTTATAACTTTCTATGCGTTGCATCACATAATAGTTAATGGCTGATGGCCGTTGCATTTGATATTTTTCCGGTTAGACCATCAAGACCGGCTATTATTATGCCGGTGAGTGATATTTGGTTCTTTTAGTTCTTTGGCATTAGAGAGGAGAATAGCTGTCATTATGTTCGAAATGTTCTAATTTTCTGCCGTGATAAGCAAAAAAGGCCGATGTATATTTTTGGTCCAAGGCATAACGAAGCATCTATATGAAATAGGTGTCCGTCTTTATTCGTCTAGTAGTACATACATACAGGGTGGCCAGGGAGATTTTGGGATTATACTGAGCAACCGAAATCGCGAAAAATAATTTGGCTGTTTCATACATTTTGGCTGGTCCATTTTCTATGGGAGGGTAAAAAATTTTTCGGGATTTCGTGGTTGGTCCCATAGTGAAAGTTGCTCAGTATAATCCCAAAACCCTGTATACGTTTAATCAAAATCTGTTCAGTACCACACTTACCTATTTTTATTTTCACTAAGGTTTCACTAAGCCACTAATTAATAAGATAATCGCGGAATGTGGATGAAAAGCTACGGTTAATGTGCTGGCCACCGCAATAACGCATTAACATAATACGAGGAGAGAATAACGAAATATTTTACGTGTATGAGGTACAGTTAGCGTTGGTGGCCTAGCGGTAAGAGCGTGTGACTTGCAATCCGGAGGTCGTGGGTTCAAACCCCCGCTAGTACCAATGAGTTTTTCGGAACTTATGTACGAAATATCATTTGATATTTACCAGTCGCTCTTCGGTGTAGAAAAACATCGTGAGGAAACCGGACCAATCCCAATAAGGCCCAGTTTACCCTCTGGGTTGGAAGGTCAGATGGCAGTCGCTTTCGTAAAAACTAGTGCCCACGTTAATTCCTGGGATTAGTTGCCAAGTGGACCCCAGGCTCCCATGAGCCGTGGTAAAAATGCCGGAGAAACGCGAGGCAGATGATGATGATGATGAGGTACAGACAGCAACAAAAGTAGCGGTTGAGACTACGCGACTATGTTGAAAAACGAACTATCGCAATTTTTAATGCAATAATCATTGTAGTTGTAAAAAAAAATTGTATAAATATCAGAGAAAAGCAGATATTTTAACTATAAAACTCCCGTGAGACTCAAACATATTAAGTTATTTTAATTTGAGTACACGGCGCGTCCTCGACCAGTGAAGACGTGTCGTGCTCCGTGAAGACGGTCCTCGTAAATTTGACCGAAACATGTCGAGCTATTCGACTTAATAATAAGTGAGTGACCCGGTTTAAAATAATTTAAAAGCAGATATTTGTATCGCGTTGTTCTAATCGCTAATATTAATACAGACTGTACCTATTTAAAACAATGTTTGTTTAATGATAGGGGGATAACGTGACTTGGTTTATAATTGACAAAGGGGTACCCAGGTAGCATTTAGACGTCATTATGACGTCAGCGACGTCATTATGACTTCATAATAACGTCATTATTACGTCATTACGACGTCGCTGACGTCACTTTGCTACCTGGGTAATGCCGCAGTGTCATTTGTTTTGCATAAACTTAATTACAAGTTACAAGTTAAAAATTTGTAAAAATATTTAACCAACTACGATTTCTTTAGTATTGAACCTTAGCATACTTTTGTCAGTCGGTTAGCGTTTGTCATGGCCACAAATATTTACGTAATTATAGCAAATTGTTTCATATACGATACTATACGATAAGTAACTGCTTATGTATTCTTTTACATTAACTGTGAACATTGTATTGAGAGATAAATAAACTAAAAGTTAAATTTAGACGTTTTTGTGCTTTTTGTAATTATCATTACGTGATACACATAAAAAACAGCTTAAGAAATACCTACTGGATACACTTAAGTGACACCTGTGTCACAAACAGGATAATTATCATTTAGCATAACAAGCAATAAGTTAAGTAGCATAGCAAGTAGAATAATTTAGTTAACTATCTTACCTGCAGCCAAACTGTGAACAACAGTTTTGCAGGAAACTATAAATTGTATGTATAATTTTGGAATAATAAATCTCTCTCTCTCTCAAAATATTCTTGACTTATACGTACCTCTGCATTACGGCGCAAAAATGACATAGAATGGGCTGGATAACTATACGATACTGTCAATTTTTTTTTGTAACAATCACTTTTATTTCTGATTGTACTTCTCATATGCCTTTCTAGCAAGTACTTCTTCTAATTAATCGGAAATATGCAAGAAAAAATAACAAAATAAATAAGGCATTTTATCACTTTACCTATATACTATATAGCATACTATATAGCATTGTTATTTTGAGGTAAAAACAGGGCATAAATGTGTTACCTACAAGATTTCAGCTCAAACGAATAGGCTAACGCACAAGCGTCGGCGTGCGAAGTAAAAGTAAATAAAAGCGTTAAAAAAACCGGCCAAGTGCGAGTCGGACTCGCGCACCGAGGGTTCCGTACATTACACAATTTTAACAATGTATTTTTTATGTGAAACGTGAATGAAAGGTAAATTGCGGTTTAGGATTTATGACGTATTAAAAAAAACTACTTACTAGATCTCGTTCAAACCAATTTTCGGTGGAAGTTTGCATGGTAATGTACATCATATATTTTTTTTAGTTTTATCATTCTCTTATTTTAGAAGTTACAGGGGGGGGGGGACACATTTTACCACTTTGGAAGTGTCTCTCGCGCAAACTATTCAGTTTAAAAAAAAAATGAGATTAGAAACCTCAATATCATTTTTGAAGACCTATCCATAGATACCCTACACGTATGGATTTGATGAAAAAAAAATTTGAGTTTCAGTTCTAATAAGTATGGGGAACCCCCACTTTTTTTCTATTTTTTTGTGAAAATCTTAATGCGGTTCACAGAATACATTTACTTACCAAGTTTCAACAGTATAGTTCTTATAGTTTCGGACAAAAGTGGCTGTGACATACGGACGGACAGACATGAAGAATCCATAAGGGTTCTTTTTTTTTGCCATTTGGCTACGGAACCCTAAAAAACAGCATATAATGCACATAAAATTATGTCCATCTTCATAAAAACGAATGGATATCCCCCAGGTACCGGTCATTGGGAGTTTGGGTGATAAAAATACCTTTTTAGGAGGGAGAAACATTATCCAGTTATGGACTGGGAGATAAATTTTATGTCTTTCTGTCGATAAACTTGATATGAGTGGCTCGGGTTCGGGTCACATGTCTTCATCTATATAAAAGGTTTATAAATTATGCCAATTTCATGACTAGTTTACGAGACAAGTATGCAGGATCTGAAAATATGCAAAAATTCAACAAAAAACCGGCCAAGTGCGAGTTGGACTCGCGCACCATTTGTTGTATGGGAGCCCCACTTAAATATTTGATTTATTCTGTTTTTAGTATTTATTGTTATCTATAGCGGCAACAGCAATACATCATCTGTGAAAATTTCAACTGTCTAGCTATCACGGTTCATGAGATACAGCCTGGTGACAGACGGACAGAAAGACGGACGGACAATGGAGTCTTAGCAATAGGTCCCGTTTTTGCCCTTTGGGTACGGAACACTAAAATGAAAATGTCGTTAATAAGATATTTATAATTGTAATTAACTTTGAACTTACGAAAGTCTGACATCTTATTTTCATATTTATAAGTTAACTAATTGTACTCTATATTAAGTTTAAAATGTAATACTAAAACATTTTGTCCTTTAGGTAAAATATGTATAAAAATCGCTATTAATATAATGCGCTACCGTGGAGTCACGGGACAGGCCTAGCCTAGTGTGATCCACTAAATTGATGTAAATGTAACTGATTTAAAAAAAAAATTACTTTACTTTTACTTTAATAAAACCAAACAAAACTAAGTAAGTACCTACCTAAGTCTTGCAAAAATTAAATGCTAGATGCACCCGGCCATTTAGTGATGTTGCTTCTTCAATAGTAGGTAGATTGTGTCACAAGGGAGCAAAATGACATATTTACGGCGAGGGCGTACGATTGAATCCTAAACGAAGCGAAGGATAAGTAGAATCCTAAGCGTAGTGAGGGACTCAAGTGTGTTACGCCCAAGATGGAAATAATTTTGCTACCATGTGACACATATTACTTTTCACATCACCTATGAGGTAATTATAATATTTAAAAATATTAATTAAGCTAAAAATATAATGCGCAAAAAAATGTAAAAATAGTGTCCTAGAACAGAAAATGTTACTTTGATCCCACCTAGCAGGGAGGAAAAAGCCCTTTTTCGAATTGGTGATGTGAAATAGTTATTTGTGCAACAAGAGAGGAAAGTTGGTTTTTCTTGCGAGTGTTTATTTTGAGTCCCGAGAAAGCGAAAGATTCTATAATTGAATCACGAGCGAAGCGAGTGATTCTAAGGTAGAATCTTGAGCGTAGCGAGGGACTCAAAAACACGAGATGTAAAATAACTTTGCTCTCGTGTTGCACACATAATTTTTCACCTCAGTAGTGAGAACATATTAAAAGTTTAAATTTATTTCAAATTACACAGAATAAACAGAAAAAAAGTATTATAATATGTACGATACGATAAGATACGATACGACCGGACCGGACCGGACCGGACCGGACCGGACCGGACCGTACCGGACCGTACCGTACCGTATCGTACCGTACCGTAAGTAAAAATGTAATAAAAGTATGAAGTTCATGGCCTTCACTAAATTAAAAAGCTACATTGTTTCACTCCCTGGAGTGAGGAAAGTCTCACTTTCCTCACTCCAGGGAGTGACGAAAGTAGGCTTGTTCGAGCTGCTGAGGTGAAAAACTAATAGCAGCATCACTAAACGGTTACACAAATAATTACCACAAATAAATCGACATTTGGCATACTGGCCTTAAATTTATTACGTCGTAAAACTTTCGCATAATAAACATAGGTACGGAAAATGGTGATGAGGACCTAGTTTTAGCAAATGAGCTTAATGCAATTGCATGCAACTGGCAAGGTCGCATTACGAGCCGTTTGCCTACTTAACAGCTTTCCAACACACCCCGTATCTGGCGGTGATTCACGTGGCTTAGCGTGCTTAGGCGAAACGGACGGCCGAAACCAACTAATACCTTCCTTTAAGCAATTCCAAATTAACTATGCGTATGATAAATCATTTATTTTTTATAGGCCGATTGTTATTTGTCAATGTCAAATAATTTAATCAGGTAGTTACTCGTAATGCGGTTTTTGTAAACTGTACACAGCTATTAAGCTTAGAATAAATTTAAAAGTGGAAAAATTACTGCCTTGGGTGGATCCAGAGGCCGTGAGTTCAAGTCTCACCCAAGGCAGTAATTTTTCCACTTTTAAATTTATTCTAAGCTTAATAGCATCGATCGCAGACGTTTCTGCTTGTAAAAAAATAATTTGTACACAGCTAGCTACCAGCAAGAGGGCTAACAGAAGCTTTACCTAATAGGGTTTTACTGCAATGTTCTGCCAACAGAGTGCAGTACTAACCTTTTTAGTAAATCATAGAGTAACTTACCTATAGATACCTTTAACCTGTTTTTGACAAGCTTTTAAGAGATAATAAAAGGCGGTTTGTTTACAGAGGACCTACCGGGAAACGCGAATCCGAAATTTCGCTATCTGCCTCTTTATCACTTTAATATGGAAGTTACAGAGATGTTAGATAACGAAATTTCGATTTTTTTTTGTTTCGCGTAGACCCTCAGATTATGGTAGTGACGTCCCCTACGCAGTTTCGCGTAATATTCCCTATTATGTTTTAAGTTTTTAGTGTTGTTACCTATAGACATGTCGCATACTTTTTGACTACTCCATAGTCACAGAATAAGTAATAGTATTATCATACAGAACGGCCACGCACCGCCCCGCCCCGACTCGAATTACCTCGCCCCGCGACAGAAATCTGGCGGACTTCTGGCGTACTCTGTACTATTTTTAAGCAACTTACTCACACTATGACGCATGACGCGTGTACAGACGTGCCGTTTACACATAGAAACGCAAATGATTTCTTAATGTATAGCGTGTCCGCCCTGTGCCATAGTCAACTCGCCCGTGCAAGTGAAGCGATAGTAATAAGCTACACTTAGACCGGTTACTTGCCTGCCTGGTTACTGGGATGAGCGGTTATTAGTTTAGTTGGACAGTGGAGTAAGTTTCCATCTGACATCTGAAAGATCCGGGTACAGAATGAGTCATAGGGATTTCTTTCGTGGAAAACATCATCTTGTATGAAGGGTCCTTCTAAATTCGGTAGCGACCACTTTAAACGTACCGAATCAAAATTCAAAAAAATCCACGTGTTTTTTAGTGGAAGAGACTGAGTCATAGAAAACTTCGACGTAATAAGCAACAACCTAATGGTAAATATATAGTTGATATGGTCAAAGAAATGTGTGGCTGGCTGGATAAAAACAAAATGGGCTTTTGGGCACACCAACCACGCTAGATGCATTGATGAACCGATAGATATAGAAAAACAATTACACAAACACTTCAGTCACGCTGTATACTTCACTTTATCGTTTTGTATAATTAATAGGATGAGTTATAATTCAAATATTATTTAATGAGTAAAAAACCCTTTTTTAATAACAAAACTTCCGTGAGACACAGACATATTAAACATATTAAAAACGGGCGCAGCCTGCGCCGGTCCGTCACCGTCGACGCAAGCTCCTGATGACGCTCCTCGGTACGGAGTGAAACATGTCGAGCGTTTTCGACTTAAAATACGTGAGTGACCCGTTTTTAATATGTTTAATAAAAAACCCTTTTTATCGCCGCAAAGCAACAAAATAGGTACAATTCATCCAAAATATAGAAGAAACGACTGTGATGTCTGTGATCAGTAGGTACCTGCAATAATATATTATGTTACTCTTCGAAGGCCGTAAAAATATGAGACAAAGTTATGGCTCTACAAATAAATTTTGTCAGATATTTTTGCGGCCTTCGTTGTGTAACATAATATTGCAAGTGACTGTCAACATCATTGTTCCTAATAATCTATGGATAAAAGAGTACAGGTTGACGTGATATTCACTGATTTCAGAAAGGCTTTTGACAAGGTGGACCATGTACTACTTCTGGAAAAGCTGGCTTACAATGGCATTCGGGGTAACCTCCTACGTTGGTTTATGTCGTACCTTTCAAACAGAACCCAAGTCATTACCCTGAATGGATTTAGGTCTGACCTCACAACTGTGTCTTCTGGGGTAATACAGGGTTCTATTCTGGGTCCCTTGTTGTACATTATTTTTATTAATGACATTAAGGACTGTTTTAAGAACTGTAATATTCTAATGTTTGCGGACGACTTAAAAATATTTAAATCAGTAAAATCTCGTGATGACATTCATTTAATTCAGGATGATATCAACAACTTTACCTCGTACTGCCATAAAAATAAACTTCAATTAGCGGGTGATAAATGTTTGCACATGTGTTTTACTAAAAATAAAAAAGGGTAATTGATTCTGAATTTAAGATTGGCAATACGACCATTACAAAAGTATCTACTGTACGGGACTTAGGTATATTGTTTGACAATAAACTTGATTTTAACAGTCACATTGAACGAATTATCTCTAAATCATATCAAATGTTAGGATTTGTTTTGAGAACAGCAAAAGTCTTTAAAAAATCATCCACGTACATTCTATTATACAAAGCTCTTGTTAGACCGCATTTGGAATATGCATCAATTGTGTGGAACCCATTTTATTCCAAGTACTCGAATGCAATTGAAATGGTCCAAAAAAAGTTTTTGCGGGCTACACATAGACGCCTAACCGGCAAACGTATGTCCTACTGCAATTTATTGAAATATTATAAGCTATCCTCTCTTGACTCAAGACGCATGTGTTCTGATATGATGGTTCTTCACAACATCTGCCGTGACAGGTACGACTGCTCGGAGCTGCTTGACAAAATCCACTTTAGGGTCCCCTCACGCAGTACCGCCCGCTCTAACGCCTTGTTCGCCGTCCCGAATTGCTCAACTAACGCTGGGATCCGCGCACCTCTGCGCCGCCTTTGCAATACATATAATAAACTATTCACGGCCGTAGACATTTTCAACACAAACAAAGTACGTTTCCAAAAGCAAGTCCTTGAAATCCTAGCTGAGACAACTTAACTTCCTTGTGTAGCTTGTTTCTCTAGTGTGCGTTAAGCTTAGTTAAGTTTACTGTAGCATTAAGTACCTTACCTATATTATGTATAGTTCTTAGTGAGAGCGTTTTAGGAGGTAGGTGCATATGTTTTGAACTGTATCTTATTATCATTTGCTATTATTGTAAGTACTTACTTCTGTTGTTTCTCCAATAAAGAAAATAAAATAAAATAAAATACTTAAACCACTTCCTTACTCATTTATAATGTTATTGTACCTATACGCAAATCACTATTCGCGCAATACTAATAAAATAATACATGCTGTAACAATATATTACATTTACATATATATATTTCCGGGCTGGGTGCGAATAAATAATTAAATATATTCCGTTTTCACTTTCATTATTACTAAGAAAAGCAGGAAAGTACCTGCTGTAATGAGGCTAAATTAATAATTACATCACGCGATACTGTAATTTTATTCGTAAAATGTTTTGTTTTCTAAACATGAACCTTGGAAACAAAACTTCTGTAAGACATAGACCTATTAAATATATCGAAACGGGTCACACGTATTTTTAAGATTGCTCGACATATTTCGCTCTATTATGAGGAGCTTCAACGGGAGCACGCGTTAGCAGACCGACGCAGACTACGACTTAAAATACGTGAATGACCCGTTATATTATATTTAACATGAATCTTAAGAGCTAAAAATAATAAGCTGTCCTGTTATTCTTATTGTTATAGTAAATTTTGTAGTCACAGCAAATTTACTGCCATCTATTGACACACGATTAAAACTAAAATGAAAACGTATATAAGTATCAAAAATGTATATATATTACATATACTTATCGATAAATGATTTATATTTTTGGAACGCCATATGACCGTGACCCAACGCCATCTAGCCGAGTGGCCAAAGGTGAGGTCGAGAATGACTTTTTCTTGATTTCCGAGCTTCTCCGAGGCATGTTTTTTCCTTAGACTTTATTTATCTTATCTTATTATACGCAGTGCGTCTAGTACTTCGTGGCCTATGATATGAACCAACGTAGCGTGACTGGATACAATGGAAATCTCTAAATATGATGAGAGACTTTACTATCTGATCACTTTCACGCTACTTAAAATTAAGATAAACGGTGAAGATAAGTTTGTTTAATGTAACGCATATTACGAATTTAACGAATTCAATAACCTTGAACTACAAACTATCTACATTTAGGCAAAACGTAGAGAATTCTCAGGACCGGGTAATAAAGTGGCGTACTCAAAGAGAGGCCTATGCTCAGAAGTGGGCGATAAAAGGCTAATATGATGATGATGATGATGATGATGATGATGATGATGATGATGATGATGTAGCATAATAAAATGAGTCTAAAAAGTTTAATAATGACTAATAGTTATTAAAACATTAGTGATAAAGTAGGTACTTACTTACTTACCTATCTTACTTAAGTAGTATTTATTTATTTTAAACTTTATTGCAAATCAAAAAAACAGTACAAAAGGCGCACTTAATGCCTCATGGCATTCTCTACCAGTCAACCATAGGGCCAAACAGAAAAATGTCAAGGTATTTAATTATAAAAATCCTGTAAGACTCGAACATATTAAAATTATTTTAAACGGGTTACTCCATCTAATCAGTTTCAAGTCTTCTAACCCTAAAAAGATGGCAGAAAATGTGAGTCCAAAATGAAAGCCTCAGATTTGCCGATCTTATTCTCAGGCTCTTTGGCGATCTCCCAAGGAAAACATCTGTTAGTGCACTTAGAAGCAGTACATCTAAATATCTTCAGCGTATTATCCAGTAAATAAATTCTACAAAGTTCCCCTTTACGGCCGTCCGTGCCAATAGCTTGCAACAAGGGAACACGTTTTACGACACAACTTTTTCGCAATAACTTGGGCTCATCTGGTCAGAAAAAGCAATAAGAAATTTCACATCACAACGATTATTTATGTCCTGGCTGTACGAGTCAATTCCTTTGTCCCACTTGCAAGGGCAAAAAGTCGGTCATTGACTCTTGACTCCGTAAAATATTAAAGTTTCAACTCACCTGGCGGGAAAAATCCGCGCGAAGTTTCGATGTCACTCGAGTTTTTGACAATCCGGAGTGAGTTGCTAGACACATCACTGAAACTTTTCACTTTTCTTTTAATTTTCCTTCTCCCCTCACACGTGCACATCAAAAATATCACAGCAAACAGCAAGCATTTTTTAAACATCGATTTCGTGACCATTTTAAATTATTCATATTGAGCAAAATCTTTGGTAATTATAATTTGAGTGGATCACTTTTTTTTATTTATCAACTATTTAATTTAAGAACGAACGTAAACATATTTGAAAATGGAATTCGTTTTGGCGCGCATTTGCGACGTCCATGTTGGAACGGCCGGCGGCGGCGCGCTGCGGTGTGCGGACTGACCGAATGCGCGCCATTCGCGTATCTCGGCCACTAAATTAAAGTAACAAAAAGGTAATTTTGTTTTGTTAAAACTGGACAGTACATTTAAGTGAGCAATTTTAGTGTGATACTGCCGGTATGTTACTTTCTCTCGTTTACTATGAAACAAAATGTAATCTACGATGCAACTTAGTATATTAAGAGTGAATTGTCTCTTGTATTGCAAGGTATTATGCATCCCGCTTCAGGTTGTAAAGTTAACATTCATTACTGTTGATGTCTCAGAATAATGAGAGGTTGATGTAGTTTTTATGGCTCCGAAACGTAGAGCATTTACACCCCAGGCCAAAAGTATGGAAACAACGTTATTTTCTTTAATATCTCATTTTTCTATCTTTGTTGTATATATTTGTAAACTAAGACTTACTTTAGGCAAACCCAAAAAAATAAAAAATACACGCAAAGCTAAAAAAATAAAGTAGGAAAAAGTTACATAGTTATACCTACCCTTTAATTACAGGACACAATGTTGAATTGGCAACTATCACAGCCAGAGTAATTTACTTTTGGATTAAAAGTCCGAGTTAGAGGTTACTTTGGGAATTAATTGTATCGAGCGAAGTGTCATAATTCGTGTATCGGAAGCTATGATATTAAAGATAATATAGTCAAAAACTACATATATTTTTTCCACGTCTACGAATATCAACGCCTCTCAGAAAAACAGGATCATATAAGGAGATTTTTCGCCTTCTGGCTCAGGGAACCGCCTTAACATGAACTAGGGAAAGCAGTTTTCGAGTCTACTGAATAGCCCATAGAATCAGAAGTTTGTCCATCGCTATCGCTTTCACTCAATAGCCTAGTATATTTTCGATTCCATCAACTTTATAGTCCTTACACCCTGGCGGGTGCTGCCTCTGCGTGCGCACCATGACACGGGCAAGGGCAGCATCCGCTCGGCGGTGTATCCTTTACCCTCCTTGCTTTCCTTTTTTTCCCTTTTTTTGGTGTAAAAATGGCATCTATGTGGCGTGTTCCAAGCTCCGCGTTCGCCCCCAAATGTCTGGAACACCCCATTGTTCCGTGATGGTTAAAGACGGTATGTTATTGTTATTATAATTAGCGGGAAAAGAAAATGAAAGACTGGTGATGTCGTATGTTTTATATTATTTCATTTTTATTTTTTCATCTACTAAATTGTAAACAATTCGTTGAAATTATTATTGATTATAAACAACTTTTAATAACTATTACTTAATTGGCCATATAAAATAAAAGTATAAGTACCTAAGAGTAAAACAATTCTATATAAAAATAATACCAATACAGAATAATATTTCAAACTTTAACAGATAAATATATACTTCCAAAACAATAAATTGAAGTTACATTACCATAGTTTTAATAGTTACTTTAAATACTGATTATTGTCAATTTCAAAATACATTTCAGCACATAACGATATTTAATACAATATTTCATTTAAAAAAATGTACAATATAATTATATCAAAAACAATATTAGCGAACAACTAATATCAAACTTAATATTAATATCAGATCAAATTAAAGTTAACTTATAAGCTTAAGCTCTTGAAAGCCGAACCTTTGTCGCAATTTTTGTGCTATGACCGCTCTAAACAAATTATAATATGGTAACTTTCTATTCACTCGCAAGATCGTCGAGAGACTTTATGGAATTATTGTTATAAATAAATTACACTGTACGGAATTCAAGTCTGAAATAAACCTTTAACCGCTTTTATACGAGTCAAAGTGACCTCATCGTAAATTGTTGATAAGTTAAACATTTCAACTTCAATTTCGATATAAAGCGGCAAAATTGTAAAAATAAAAAAACTAAGGCACAGTTAATTTTACATCACGTTAAGCAGAGAATTAGTGAAAATCTTTGCTCTAATAGCGATATCTTGAAGTATTAACGTAATCTTGTAATAAAATAAATATTAAAGAACGAATGAAACCTACGGCCCGTACTTCAAAATTCCATCTTATCTCCCGTTCATACAAAATCCATTAAACTTTTGCCCTAAACAAATCACATCCAAGGGTTGAGAATTACAGTTCCAAGTAAATGTTGATAGATATTGAAACTGTTATATAATCACCAGCAGAAGTAGCTAAGCGAACGCTCATAATGTTCATAATGATCTGACCACAACTTTATTAAGATAATAAGAGCGTGTAAATGTAAAGGTAATTTGGCAACACTCCGCTCGCTAAGTTACTTATAACTTTACAGACTACTTTATCAAATCATGGTTTTGCGAACGGGTTCTTAAATCTAATAAACTTGCGAACAAGCTTGTGTATGCAAAAGCAATAGCGTTAAAACGTAATATAAAATCATGTCTCTATACAAAAACTTAACTAAATAATGTGGTGAATAATAAATCGAGTAAAAAAGCCTCATCACATGTAAACCAATGAGATCTCGAAACTGGTGTCTTGGGTTCGTGAATTGCGTCACTTACATTCGATGCTTAAACGTTATAAGAGCGAAAAGGACGACGTTCTAAAATGGGGTTAATAGAAACGTAACTGGTCATGCGGCTCGTCGTAAACGGTCAGGTTTTAACCTAGTAGGTTGGCTCTGATTATATCATGGTGACTTGCCGCGTTGAGTTTTTATCGCTATACTATCTCGAACTTCAAATCTCTTGCCATAGCCATGAACGTTATATATAACGCCAAAAACAAGGAAAAAATTAATATAACGACACTAGATCACCAAAAACAACCCAATAGCAAACTGTGATCATCATAATCTATTTCTAACCCAGTTCTGAATGTTATAAAAACGAACAATAAGCACTATATGACGAATGGATACAATTAAACTCAGACATCGTAAAAAATACGCAAGTAAATCTCTCTCGTTAAAAACTATTACAAACCTCATTGCAAATTTAACAGAGCCCGAATCCGATATCAATATCCACGTATTTGAGTACAAAATCGCTTGACATGTAATTTGACGAATCACGATTTAACATATCAAGGTTATTGTTTTGAAAAACGCGCGATTCGCCTCGGGCGGTCTGTATGTGGGACAGGATGACCACACGATTGTTTTTTATGAGCTAGAATGTGGGACTCTTGTCGTTTGTGGTCACCGCTTAGATGTTCGCAATTTTCTTTTGCAAATTGATAAATTCAGTTTTTAATATGTCTTGGAGACGATTAACATTTATCATATTTAGCAAAGATGACTGAATCGCAGGCTGAGTTTTTTTAGTAACTCAGTAGTCAATAAAAATATATTTTTAGCCAATTATAGTATGCTTACACTACGATAATAACTCGGTCCCTTTCGGTCGATTTGTAAAAAAAATTGCCTTTAAATGCATAAAATAAAACGCTTTTTAACTAACAGTTTCACATTGCTATTGCTACAATAATTATTATACATGATTTGTAGATTATTGCTTATAGAAATTGAGTCGAAAACAACCATATGTTTGGCACTATCTATACTTATAGAGTTGGAGTATTTATCTTTAAGCTTGACCAAAAATAAAAAATAAAAATTTTGGAAAAACTTAGCAAGAATTTCTCTATCTATTCGATGTAATATCGAAGTCGATTTCATTTCTATGATATCTCGAATAGAAAACATCTCTATCTAGCTCTGAATGATATTAAATGGGGTGACTTTAGAAATCCGGGATACCTTGATAAGACTCAAAACTGTTAACACTGATTTAATCCTACACTTTGATGTGTTCTTACAACAGAAATCTGCGAAGAGAATCACCCCACTTACAAAGTCACCCCATTTTTAGGTACATATATAAAATATAATAAGTACAATTTTAAATTCATAAGACAACCTTTTTATAATTATTTTTCCGATTTTTTTAATCCGTTTATCGTATTTAAAAACAACTTTTTGACATTAAAACTTATTCTTTGTCGCTTAGACTCGGACCAAGCTAACTATTTGCAATGACAAAGTGTGACAATGTCATCATTATTGACAAATTTCTATGAAAACATATCGTTTACAATGACACTCCCTCACTTTGCCCAAGTCAGTGCAAAGTTAACTTAGACGGACTGTTGTTACGTTACAGAAAAAAAAAACATCGTATTTTCACGGAAACGCACGAACGTATCTTGCTATTTAAGTCAGTCTCGGTACAAAAACTCCTAAAGTTGACTGAAGTAGCATGACAAACACGAACGTTTCCGAGAAAATACGATGGAAAACAATTATGCACTACATATTTACTCCAAACTCGTACATTTATATTATCGTCGGTTAAACCATAATTTTCGTATATAGGAGACGGCATCGTTAAATACGTGTACATATTCATAACACTAGAACTACAGTCTGTACGAATCGTAGGTTAGGGTAATCTATGCATATAATTTGCCTAAAAACCTTTCCTTACTCTTGATAGCACGGAAATACTTTGAAATACCTAATATAGAAAATCTGATGGGTCGATTTTCTAAAAACGCTAGCTTTTAAGATTTATTAGCAAGTAAATGCATGATTTCGAAGTAATTATAACACTACGTCGGTGGCAAATAAGCATATCTACAGGCAGTTTTGAATGATTCACGGTTAGTTTCACTAGACTCTCTCTCTCTCTCTCCTTAGCAATTATTATTCCCATCTGATTGTGGGGTCTGCTTTTCTTGTCTTTTCTCTCCACTTCGCACGATCGGACGTGTCGTCTACTGAAACGTCGCAGGCCCTCATGTCTTTTGCTATGGTATCTGCCCATCTCATCTTCGGTCTTCCTCTTCCTCTGGACCCAGCAATGTTCAGATCCATAGCAACATTCCCGATGTAATCAGGAGGTCTTCTTTTCACGTGTCCAAACCATCTCAGTCGACTCTCTTGTAGCTTATCGGCGATATCACGTACTCCGAGGCTACCGCGAACGTGCTCGTTGCGTATCTTATCAAGCCTCGTTACTCCGCACATCCACCGAAGCATCTTCATTTCGGTGACTTGGACGGACCTACGGACGGACGGACTTACGGACGGACGGACTTAGTTTCACTAGACTACAAAAGATAATCACGGTCTATATCCCGGTCAATATAAGTCTAGTGATATCTACAGACCTGGTACGCTACCGGTAGCCAAAACGGACTTGTATCCCCAAGAAGCAGTTATTTTTATACACTAATTTTCCTGGTAATAAATGATTTTTTAAACGCTCCAAATACTCGGAGCAGAGCAGAATCCCTCAAACATACTTATGATACAATTATACTTCACGCGTCAAATGATGAAGCCTATGACAGTTCCTCTAAGTTGCTTTTGTATAGGCTTAATTTAAAAGTAATTTAAAAAAAAACTGTTTATTTCATAAGAGGTTAGGTACAAACATTCGTCTTAACTCAGTTACAATCTCTATATTTTGAGATTATTTTAACTAAGCTTAGCCTTAATTGAAGAGATATGTATATTTTTATTACTTTAATGTTAAATTTCTATATAAATTAATGTTCTATACTTCCAAAAAACGTGTACAAACATTTAACATGACAGCTGCTCCATATAAAAATTAACTGTCATAGGGATCAACAATGGACGCCCAGGGTATAGTCAGTTCGACACACATTTTCAAGCAAATGTGGACCCGCCTTTACACAGCAGTAATGGCCGTGACATTAACGCTTCCAAGCGAATTTTATAGTCAACTCTAACAGCACGCATTAACCTGGAGATGCAAACATTGATAGACCGAGTAATACTAGTATACCGGTCCACACCAACCACACAACAACTTTGGAAGATGTTCACTACACTACATTGGCACCCAATTTTGTAGTGTCTCTAACACGCATTAACCTGGCGATGCAAACATTAATAGACCGAGAAATACTAGTATACCGGTCCACACCGACCACACAACAACTTTGGAATTTCACTTATGCAGTTGTTCACTACACTACATTGGCACCCAATTTTGTAGTGTCTAACAGCGCGCATTAACCTGGAGATGCAAACACTGATAGACCGAGTAATACTATTATACCTGTCCACACCGACCACACAACAACTTTGGAAGTTGTTCACTACACTACATTGGCACCCAATCTTGTAGTGTCTCTAACAGCGCGCATTAACCTGGAGATGCAAACATTAATATACCAAATAATACTAGTATACCGGTCCACACCGACAACACAACAACTTTGGAATTTCACTTATGCAGTTGTTCACTACACTACATTGGCACCCAATTTTGTAGTGTCTCTAACAGGGCGCATTAACCTGGAGATGCAAACATTGATAGACCGAGTAATACTAGCATACCGGTCCACACCGACCACACAACAACTTTGGAATTATACTTGTGCAGTTGTTTACTACACTACATTGGCACCCAATTTTGTAGTGTCCCTAACAGCGCGCATTAACCTGAAGATGCAAACATTAATAGGCCCTAGTAAACTGGCGCACACCGACCACACAGCATACCTATTTGCAATTTCACTTATGCAGTTGTTTACACGTTTACTACATTAGCACCCATATTTATAGGGTCTCTAGCAGTGCTCATTAACCTGAGCATGCAAACATTGATAAACTGATTCAGACACAGGGAAGTGGTTCAAATTTAAGTTAATATTTGATCCACATATTATTATTCAAATATAAGCAGTGAAGCTAAATAAAATCGTGTAAAAAACCGTAACGGTACGGTAGGTGTGGAGCACGTCGTTAGCGATTTAATCTCGCTCGTTATATGCAAACGACAGTTTAAATGACGTCACGCAACAGGTTCTCTTTACAGTCGTTTCACAGTTACAACTCGCACTTTTATCACGGCCATTCAATCATTAAACTTTGTAGACAATTTAACACGTATATATCACGAGAAGTGAAACTCGCAAACGATATTGAACCTTTAAGACTTTGCTTTTCTTGTATGTATTCTACCGCTTGTACAGTCAAGTGTTAAAATATGGGTGTAGACAACTTACTCAAAAATATGTCCCATAGTTCTTAATTAGCTGCCATAACAGCTATGGGACATATTTTTGAGTATGATTTGTGCACCCATATTTTTACACTTGACTGTACAAAGGCCGCTTTCTATCACCGCATTGCTCGCCGTCGGCAGGATGTTCGTCCTCACACCCTAGGACCTAAATGGTCGCGCAATTTGCGGTGTAAGAGGAATTTCCTCCCGCGGACGCTCCGGCTGTGGAATGAGCTCCCTGCCGAAGCTTCCTCGAGGGTTAATCAGGATGTGGTTCTTCAAAAAAGGTGTGTACAGGGCCCGTTAGGTCGGCAACGCGCAAGTAACACAGTGGAGTTGTTAGCGTCAATGGGCTACGGTGACCGCTTACTATCGGGCGAGCCGTATACTTGTTTGCCACCGACGTGGTACTTAAAATAAACCGTGACAAAAAAACCGCGCCTTTGCCTTAATCTACACAAACGTAATGTTTTTTTTTTTACATTTTTCATGGCGACGAGCGTGTTTTTTTTTGCTTGGGAGAGGAAATAATAACCCAAAAATACTTAATAAAGACTAAGAAGTAACAAAAATGTCGGATTAAATTATTTACTATGGTTTTTCCTAAGAATTTCCGTGCTATCTGTATGTCTCACATTACTCAGATATGAAGTAAACTACTCCTAATCCACTTTAAAAGTTACTATAAAAACTTGATATATTTTTCTATAATACATAAACATCTATAAACACAACAAAAAGAATTTCGTACTATACATACACTAATAGAACCCTACATAATTATTATATATCTACGGATTGTCTTATATCGTATATGAAATACATATGATATAATTATAATTATTATAAATATTGCTTGGAACGGTATTTGATTATTATCAAGTGTAAGTTATACATATTGGTGCGAAAAATAACTAGTTAGGCCAACCATACATTTTCCAAGCATTTATTTTTTAACCATTTCACGGCTAAAGAAGTCAACTGACGCGCAACTACGTTCAAAAGGTTAATTTTTGTATTGTCTATACCAAAAAGACCTAAAACATATAATGAAGGTAGGTAATAAAAATAAATTAAAGACCAAAAAATTTAAAAAAAAATGCATGCTTGGAAAATGTACAGCATTGATAAAAGAGTAACGTAAATATCAAAATAAAGTTGTTCTCATTTGTTTTTTTTTTATGACTGAGCTAAATGTCATAGATTTTTTTTTTATTAATTTTCTGATGATTTGATGAAGTACAGTCAATTTTTTTTTTTTGTTAAATTTGAGATATTTTTTGACGCGCATGGCGCATTAATGCTTCGAAATATTCTCTTGACAATAGAATCAGTAAGTATTAGGTACACGATTCTCATTTTCTTAAATAAATACTTAGCAATTTCTACCGCTATCAATCGTATACCTACAGAAAATATGAGAGAAATAATACTACGATTTTTACGCTACTCATTTCAGTGGCCTTGTGCAAACCTATGTTACAAATTCGTATTTTCGTTTAGACCATAATTATTACACTCGAATAAATAAGCTTAATATAGGTTATATTTTTAGTTAAGAGATTAAACTGCTACGAGCAGAATAAGAAAAATGCATCTAAACATCTAAATTTAGGCATTTTAAAGATTATAGCAAATAGTTTTACGAGAAAAAACGCTCTTGTGTCATTTAAAATTGTCTGTAGTTTTAGGCATTTTAAAGTTTGCAGAGTATAACGCTTGTCAGAGCCTATAAAAGATTACTTAGCACCAAATACTTGGTTAACAACGATTTTAGACCATTCTGAACACTTACGTTATTTCCAAATTAAATAACGGGACGTCCGTCCAAATAAGCACCAAATAAATTATTTAAATGCACCAAAATATAGGATTTAATAGGATTTCCAAAGACCTTTAATGGCTTTGAGTTTGGGAGATTTTTTGGTCGCTTCGAACTCTTGTTTGAAGCTGATTATGAACTTGTCTCTTAAGCTCAAGCGCGGTGGCGTCGGTTTAAGCAGAAACTGTTTTAAATCATTAGTGAAACTCTTAGCTGTATAGTTCGGTTCATCCTTTCTCGACTCCTCATTGCTCGACTCTAAGAACGAAACAGATTTTATAGATTGCGTGGAATTCTTCCGCTCTCTATTTTTTTTAGGTGTCGAACGAGATCTGGAGCTGGTGGTCGCTCTGCTAGAAGGTAAGCTGTAGCTTTTAGACACAAGTGAATACTGATCATCATCTATAGAGTCAAGCGTGTCTGTAGATTTGTTACACACACGGCAGCATAGCTGGCAATGCTCCTGATCGCTATGGTATTTTCCATTGCAATAGACATAGGTCGCCTTAGGTCTTATCGGTTTTTTGGTTTTCTCTTTTCTGGTCTCTTTATAATTTCTGGATCTCTTGCGTCTGCATTTAGGGCAGTTATGTCTAGCGATTCTCCGCAGCTCTTTCAAGAATTCATAGTCAATTTCGAAGTAGTTTTTGGCGTCAGGTTCGGAGTAGTATTTTAAGTCGCTATCGGTGGAGTCTCGTTTCAGTTCCTTGGGTTTTTTCTTCGTTTTAGGGATGTCTCGTCCTGGGTCGGAGTAGTAGCGTAGGTCTCGGTCTGAGAGCTTGTAAGGTTTCTCGTACTTACAATGGGAGCAGAAGGTGACGGACTTGGAGGAGGGTCGGGGTGCGGGGGGCAGGGGTCAGGCCTGCACGGAGGGGACCCAGAGCGTCTTGTTCTGCTCCTCTTCGACGGCCTCTTTGATTTGGGTGCACATGTACGCTATGTTGACGCCTGCAGGTATTTCGGCTGTGGACAAAAATGTTGTGTTAGTAACATGCTGGTTTTGCCACTAAGCCTGATTGACAAATAACTGATTTTCTCTGGGACGGCACCACTGCAACGTCGACATAAATGTTAGCTTATTTACACGAAATTAAGTCCAGTTTAGTTACTAATAATGAGTAACATCATGATAGTTCAAATATATAATGCGCTAATCGGCGTGACCTACATTTGAAGTCACTATTGTTGACCACCAATACAGACGAAAGATTAATATATCTTTTTTGTTGGTGCATTTGTAACCTTTACCTTCATGTGTTCCTAATACAGATGTGCAAATTGCGGAAAGTTTTTAAAAAGTTGGAAAGTTTTCGGAAATTACAGGAAATAAAGGAAACCTTCATTTTGTAACTTACCTGAGATGTAACTTCTATACTCATTCTCAATCTTCAGTCCATGTTCATACATTTCCTTCGCAGCCTTAGCGGACACCTTATCCGCAGGGTACCGGGTATCTTTGACCTCCTTGATTTGCTTGCACGATTTGAACTTTATGAGTAATACGATAGGGTACATCTGTTGTTTGTGAAGCTTCTCGATGGTGGCTACGCTTATGTCGAGGATGCAATGCATGCCCTGGGAAAGAAGAAGACATTATACATTGTGTTTAACCCTTAAATGCATAGTGATGGATGCAGCCTACACAACAAAGGTATACAGTCGAAATGCGTCGTGTCCCTTCTCGGGCTTGGCCCTAAATGCGTCCCTCTCGCCAAGGCTCGATCTAATGCTGCTTCTTCGAATGCGATTGGTTCGAGACGGACGCGAGCGAACACGCCTGGCCAGTCAGAGATCAGTTTAGCGGGCGTAGTAACTATAGTAATATTTACCTTCTCAGCGAGCTCCTTAATAGCCTGCAACGGTATACAGTCGAAATGCGTCGAGTCCCTTCTCGGTCTTGGTTCTAAATGCGTGCCTCTCGCCAAGGCTCGTTCTAACGCCGCTCCTTGGACTGCGATCGGTTCGGGCCGGATGCGCGCGAACACGCCCGGCCAGTCAGAGATCAGTTTAGCGGGCGTAGTAACTATAGTAATATTTACCTTCTCAGCGAGCTCCTTAATAGCCTGCAACGGTATACAGTCGAAATGCGTCGAGTCCCTTCTCGGCCTTGGTTCTAAATGCGTGCCTCTCGCCAAGGCTCGTTCTAACGCCGCTCCTTGGACTGCGATCGGTTCGGGCCGGATGCGCGCGAACACGCCCGGCCAGTCAGAGATCAGTTTAGCGGGCGTAGTAACTATAGTAATATTTACCTTCTCAGCGAGCTCCTTAATAGCCTGCAACGGTATACAGTCGAAATGCGTCGAGTCCCTTCTCGGCCTTGGTTCTAAATGCGTGCCTCTCGCCAAGGCTCGTTCTAACGCCGCTCCTTGGACTGCGATTGGTTCAGGCCGGATGCGCGCGAACACGCCCGGCCAGTCGGAGATCAGTTTGGCGGCCACGCAGTCGCGGAGGGGCCCGAGGACTACAACGGGACGATGGCTGCCATCTGGACAAATTGGGATGTTGACATTTTTTTAGAACTGTTTTCATTTTATAGATAGACACAAGACACATAATTATTGCAAAAATGAAATAAAACTATGAAAACGGATTATATCGCGTATATTGAATTTATAATACATCCCGACGTTTCGAACTCTTTACAGCGTTCGTGGTCAACGGGTGACGTTTTCATAGTTTTATTTCATGAGTAACTATCGCGGTAACCGAAGACAATATTATTGCAAAAATGTTTATTTTTATTTTTATTCATTAATTTTCAATAAAAAATCAACTTTAATTAGTTTAGTGTCTAAATTTCGCGCAAAAATGCTCCGAGCTGTCACGTGATCTTGATGACGTAACGATGTGATTAACAAACTGCCGTCAGTGCCACCTCTGGCACACCTTGTCTGTGAGTGCTGACCTGGTGGTCCTCACCACCAGGTTTGACTTGTCTATGCGTGTTTCTCACAACGTGACGTCACGCGCTCCGATTTGCGTTTGCAGTCACGTGATGCCGGGCATTATTTTAAATACTTTTAAATTATTTTTAATTAATTTATTACGCATATTTACACTTACAAAATATGATTTTCAGCATTCTAATAGTCCCTGCTATGGTAAAAAAACATAACATTTTATATATTCGCGATTCATGTCAACATCCCTATTATATTGTAGTAAAATTTAGTGTGTACTGAATTAAAGAACAAGTAGGCGCTCGGTAATCTGACACCTGTAATTTTTGCCCAATGCAGGATTGTTCTACTGCCGAATGATTGGATTAGTATGGGAAATAAAATCTTTACATGGAAAATAAATTCTACGTATCAGATGCTGATAAAGTTGATATGTCGATTGTGGTTGGTGCAACTTGACCTTTCGAGACCCGTCGGCTCCCTGGGTAGCCAGCTATATGTAACCTATGTCGCCATAGTGTATGCTCGAAAGGTTAATGTTGTACTTACAGTGCAGCCGCTCGACTCGCTGGTAGGTGAGTAGCGTGTCGTGTGAAACGAGAGCGCCCGAATCGCTCCAGCATCCTAGCTCCGTGTTGGAAAACGAAGCCAGTTCCTATAAAGACAGAAAACATGAACATTTCAGAAAACAAATAGCATAAATCAATATGTAAGACATTTTTGTTCAACTTAACATATTCCGCGAGAGAAAAGGTTTTATAAAAAATACCCAAATTACAACTGTGACTACTTACAGGCGTGTCTCACTTCGCGATTTCGTCGCGTCGCTACAAGTACATGCGCTCGCCCCAATTTTGGGGTTTTGCCATAGTAATTGCCGCGCATCGCTACGGAATGGACGCGTTAGAGTGAATCTTCTGTACCTAGTACTATTATATATTATGTGCTACTTACAACATTTAATGGTTAGATTTCTCCAAGATTTTATGGAACCAACTATGAAGTATACCTACTCTTCTAAATAAATAAAAGAATTTACTAAATCGGCCAAGCCGTCCTCGAGAAAATACATAAAAGAATCATCCCGATGAATTTAAACTCGATCCTGGCAGGATCGCCATGTAAGGATGGGACCCAAGACAGAAGTAAAACACAAGAATGTCGAGTATAAACTGTAGATATAATGCCTCAATTTAAAAGATACAATCCTTTATATACTAAATTATCTAGGTTAACTATGAATCACACTACTTGGGAGGTCTACACGTGAAAGGTGTCAAATTATTGTTTACCTAAATTCCATTCCTTATATAGAGGAGAGTCATCTTACATGACTTTCCGTATATGGATTACATTCCTAACCTAATATGGGGGAGTCATCTTACATGACTCTCCGTATATGGTACCGCTAAGCTATATGATCCTTATGATCTAATTACATGTTATTCGAATCCTATAAATACCTAATATTCTATACCTACACTTCAACTTTCTTCGAGTCAAAGCGAGGATGCAAGCCGCAAAAAGAGGGGAAATCACCCCTATACGTACCTTGCTGTCTCGATGTTTCTTGCGGCGGAAGAACGAGCGCCTCGCGGTGCTCGAGGCCCGCCTTTGCGCTTCTCCGTCGAGAGAGCCCATGGAACGTCGAAGAAGTTCTTCAACCCTAGGGTATAATCATACAAATTAATTACCTAGTCGGCTCATAAGTTCTGTCATATACATAGTATCAAATAAAATCAAAAGTTTAAGTTTATTCCGTATAATTTGTACAGCGTTTGAAAGCTTATAAACTAGAGAATCTAAATGTATAACATTTATTCAAAATGACCGCCATAATTATCTACACAGGTTTGAAGTCTTCGTGGCCAGTCGTCAATGGATTCACGCACCACTTTCATGTCGATATTGGCCACTGCCGTAGCAAGAGATTTTTTCAGCGAGTCTAGATTTGCATGAGGTTTTGAGCACACCTTTTCCTCTAAATACTGCCATATTTTATAGTCTAAAGGATTAAGATCTGGGCTAGAGGAGGGCCAATCTTCATGCCGTCGATTTTATTGGAGGCGAGCCAGGCTTGTGTAGACTTTGCCTTATGGGCTGGAGCAGAGTCCTGTTGGAAAACCCAATGCTGGTTTAGAAACATCGTATGGGATAGTGGTTTCACAATATTAGTCAACACTTGACTAATGACTGAACTTGCTGGGTATGGTGCCCCAGTGCCGCTTCTGCCCTTGGCAGTCTAATTGCCACGCCCGCCACAAGCCTGGAGCTCCGTTCAACAGTGTTGTCCACAAACAAATGTTATACTCACTTGAACTTGCTGGGTATGGTGCCCCAGTGCCGCTTCTGCCCTTGGCAGTCTAATTGCCACGCCCGCCACAAGCCTGGAGCTCCGTTCAACAGTGTTGTCCACAAACAGATGTTATACTCACTTGAACTTGCTGGGTATGGTGCCCTAGTGCCGCTCCTGCCCTTTGCAGTCTAATTGCCACGCCCGCCATAAGCCCGGAGCGCCGTTCAACAGTGTTGTCCACAAACAAATGTTATACTCACTTGAACTTGCTGGGTATGGTGCCGCAGTGCCGCTTCTGCCCTTGGCAGTCTAATTGCCACGCCCGCCATAAGCCTGGAGCTCCGTTCAACAGTGTTGTCCACAAACAAATGTTATACTCACTTGAACTTGCTGGGTATGGTGTCCTAGTGCCGCTCCTGCCCTTTGCAGACTAATTGCCATGCCCGCCACAAGCCTGGAGCTCCGTTCAACAGAGTGTTGTCCACAAATAAATGTTATACTGACTTGAACCTGCTGGGTATAGTGCCCCAGTGCCGCTTCTGCCCCTTGCAGTCTAATTGCCACGCCCGCCACAAGCCTGGAGCGCCATTGAAGAGGGTGTTGTCAACAAACAACACTTCGTCTTTGCGGAACCACAGCGAGTACTCGTCTATCGTATCGACACCTGAAATAATATAATTTGTTAGACTTGTGAAATTGAAAAAGTTTTTAACCAAATAGAAAAGGTCCCTTTTGCTAGCACGATACCTTTTTATAAAATCCTCGTAATTCAACGGGACTAACTACGTATAAGTTAGCGGTAAAAAGCATTGAGCTACTAGTACCGACCTTTCCCAAAAGTCAATAAAATATTTTTTTCTCTAAGTGCCTAAATCAAAGCCCTTTTCCGCTCTTGCATGAGAAAACGCCTGTGCCCAGAAGTGTGACGTAAGTATATAGGTTGATTTATTATCAGTGTTTCTGTAGTTGATGTTTTTCTGTATGTTAAAATGGTCAAGTTGTTGTTAATATGCTAGCAATATCAATAGCAGCACACAGTTTAAAAATATTCTAATTCTGAGCTCCCATTTTTTTGAAATGACAGTTTAGCTCTCAAGGCAAAGATAAAATCTAAGCATAGACAAAAATAGTAATTTATGTTTTTAGTTCTTTTGCCTGTGATTCAAGACAAGTAAAAACACCAAAAATACGCATGAACACGCGTTTTAAAAGAAAGTTCTTACATTCGAAGTCCACTGCTTCTTTGCTCGGCGTTTCTTGCCCTGACGAACCTAAATTATTTCATTTCATTACAAATTTGAAGAACTATTTATTGAGGAGTTACTCTGTTTACTGAGATACATTAGATTATTTCCAGATATCTTATACTTCTGCTGATAGTTGAGAATAAATCTGACAAAGACATAAAACTGTTAAGATACCCAAACATTGTAAAGAGAGATTTAAAAAAGCTATAAAGTGTGTATTGTGTAATGAATGCTAATGATTCAATTAGTATACCATAAATGTCATGTGTTAACTGTGAGTAGTGTTCCCACGTTTTAGAACATTCTAAATTGTTTTATATTGGAAAATCCATGGATCGATATCTGTGATTATTTCCTATAGAAAACTCAAAACGGTACAACTTTTAATATTCTTTCTAATAGGTGCATTGAGAAGAGACGGATAGTATGTTAACATCCGGCCGGATATTAAAAAAAGGGCCGGATACTGGATAGTAACCGAATATTCGATGCATCTCTAGAAGCTTCAGAGTATTTTTTAAGGATTAGTCTGGGCAACACGATAAATAACGTACCTGTGGATGTGATTTTAGCGCATCGGTCGAAGCCCGCTCGGATGTAGAAGGCGTCGCCGGGCTTATCCTTGATGTCGTGGTACTGCTGTAGGTCTAGGCGGACTAGGACGGACACCTAAAAAGAGGGATGTTTTAATAATCAATTATAATACGATGGGTTCCCGGATTTGTCATTACTTAAACTCAAGCCATCCAGGCCAGCGATGCAGACAGACAGGTTTTTAAAAGCTTCGTCATTTTAAATGTAAGTTATAAAATTAATATTGAAAGGCATCCGAGGAAATAGTTATTTACGATACAAGTGCGGAAAAGAGGAAATTCGAAACGAGTGGCGATAAATTAAAACACGACCGCAGGGAGTGTTTTAAATCGACACGAGTTGCGAATTACCTTTTCGCACGTGTATCGTACAACGTTTTACAGTACATATGGCCCTTTAAATTTTCGACATATGCACGAAAAGTGCTGTTTTACGCACTAGTGCGAGAAAGTAGCACCATATGTACTGTAAAACATGTTCTAGGTTTATGCATAGAGTAGTTTTTCACACGAATTCCCATAAAATTAATAGTTAACAAAAAAAAAAGTACACCAGTGCAACTCACCTTTTCCGCTGGCTTGGCCAACTCCAAAGCAGCCTGCTCAGCCGTCGCTCTCCTCAAATCCACATTATTGTACTCCATAATCTGGTCCCCTGTCCTCAATCCCGCATTATAAGCCGGCGAGTCAATCTGCACACTATGCACAAATATCCCCACTGCGTTACCCCCCACCAAACTTATCCCAAGATCCGAGCAATTCCTCATTTCGATTATAAGAAACCTCGGCAAGTCTTTACTCGTCTGCGATTGTCTTAAAGTCGCAACTTCAGTCGACGGCGCTTCCATTCTTAAAGACTGCTGTGGGCCTGGAGAATTCCTGGGGGTTGGAGATCCTGATAGGGAAACTTCTTCATCGTGAGAACTTTCTCCTGAGGACGAACTCCCAGAGACTTCAACCTCATCTTTGTATTTCTCAGGACTGTATTGCACTAGCATGGTTATCGAATTGCCTATTTGTCTTAATACGCTGGCGGCTAGACTGTAGGTAGCTGATCTCATGTTAATACCGCAAACTTCAAGCAACTGATCGCCGACTTGCAAACCTACTTGACTGGCAAGTGAGTTGTCGTTTACAGTTGATACGAACACACCTCCGCTGCTTGGTGGACAGTAGATCTGTATGCCTAACGGCTGTTGACTCTTATCTATGTGCACTCTCCTAAGTTCTCCTGGTAATGGCTTATTCCAGCCTAAGCCAGTGTATTCAGGCATTGAATTCCTGGTTGCTTTATGAGCTATCTGCTTCGCTCCTCTTCCTGGGCTTAATATTTCTACATGATAGGTTGGCATCGGCGAATTTCTTTCTGAACTCCTCTCAATAGAGCCTGTGCTTAGTTTTCCAGCTGAATTCTTAGAAGTCACACTAGGATTTGAAGGGATTCTGAATCTCTGATTCTCCTTCTTTCTCGGGAATGTGCCGCCTTCGTAAACATGAGGGTAGTCGCCTAATACTCTATTCGCACGTGGTACAGGCTGGAGATCAGACATGTTGTGAGTGTGTGAGGGGAACGAATGCATTTCATAGCTCGTTCCTATGCTTTCCCCTGACTGACTCTGAGGGATGTTGGTCGGGCTCGCTAAATGAGGGTATCGACTCGATGTGTGAGGATTCGAATTTACGAAAGGTCCTCTGTAATACTGAGATTGTAACCGCGATTGGGACGGCAAGGTCCCTGTCATAGCAAAATTGGTGTTGCTATTTAAACTGTCAGGACCGAAGCTGTCACTGTCTGATGGATATTTGTTCACCGTTTTCGGCGATGAAGACTTTTTAGGAGCATAATACTGTTCTAGAATAGGATGATTCTTCATCTGGTGCTCGAGCGATGTTGGCGTTTTTCTCGAAATAAAATCTAAGGAGCTTGGTCCTTTATTGACATTGAAGTCTAAGGAATGAGGGCTTTTAGTTCTGTTTCTGGTCACTGGCTGGTAGTCTAAAGAATCGTCAGAGGGATTCAGAGCTAAACTGAGTCTGTTCGGTGTGATGTCATGTTCGGAATAGTCGCTCATGGACATTTTATCTTTCTCCAGCGTCCGGATTTTCTCGAAGTTCATGCTTGGGGATGTGAATTGGGGATGAGGATTATGGATGGATAGAGGTGCCGGTTTGGGAAAATGGGCTACAGCTGGGGACGATTCTATAGATTTGTAGACTGAGTGCCGCGCTGGGGTGGTGACTTGTGTTAAGGGCGCGTGGCCTAGGGGTATGGGGTTTGAGTTCCGATTCGTGTTGGACCTTTGTGGTTCTGGTTGTAGCTTGGTGGGTGGACTAAGGAGCATGGACAGCGGTGGTCGTTCTTTCCTCGACCGTGGTTGGACGATGGTCCCAGTAGGGTTCTCTTCTAGGCCGAAATTAGCTCGCGCCTTGGGCCAAGTGCCTCCATTTTTGGAATCATTCTGCGACTCTTTGTTTTTTCTTCGCGAACGTTTCAGGACACTGCTGGTTTCTTTGACTGTGAATTAAAAAAACACGAATACAGTAACCAAATTATGCAAGAACTTATAGAAAAGGTTTCATTAGAAATGCAAAATTACTCGTTACAGTTAAGTTAACATATCACACAAATTATATAAGTTCACAAGTTATCGAACTTAAACTATCGTGAGACATATTTCAGAATATTTAGGTCAGTACGGTTTTTACTCACTATTATTTTTAGTCGCTTTTGGCGACATGTTTCGGATTCTTTGGGAATCCTTCCTCAGGCACGAGCACTTCGTGTTCACAAGTTGTTAAACATGTCCACTTACTTGTTTTCCCATGATAGCTGTCGATGACAGAATCCAACTCTGCTATCGCGTCAGACTCTGGTACCTGGATAATAAATTATTATAACCATTAAAATGTAATAAAACAGTACACATAAAAAATCTTTTCTTTTCTTTCTTTTTTTTGACAATAACTGCTGAAAATACATTTAAGATAGAGAATCAAGATGACATTTGTCCTTAAGAGCCTAAATCAAAATATGTATTATCATATGAATCATGCATTTGCAATAAAATTCTTATTACGCATGCAATAACACAAGTACCAACCGGAAATTTCGTTATCGCGACAACAGAAATCTTTATCGCAGCTGTCAAACAATTATAACAAACAATCCGACTTCGTAAACAACTTTAAAGTACACATTATATTATACTAATAATGTTTTTAATACAAAATACTTATTATTTATTGACAAAATGTTGATATAAAATATCTGTATCGTGAAAAATCAAGAATAAATCGTTGAAATCATATATACGATATTTTAGGTCAGTTTGAATCGGTATTTCTACTAAAAAACATCTCGATAGAAGAGAGGCATGAATTGTGTAGCCATTTTTATTGTTTTACTTTGATTCGATACCATATTGGAATATGGAAACGATTCTAATTGAAAATTAACATAAATAAACCTAACCTCCTAAAGCTCATCATGCAAAAAAAAATTGCCAGTTGAGTTTGAAATCAATAGTGAAGGAAGTATGGTTGAATTTCGTTTGTTTTGAAATCGAAAGAAACAAAAAGAAAAACAATTATGTTTCAATTGAAAATCGATTAAATCACATTGAAGTTAAATCATTTTTTTTACATGCAGATACGTCTGCGAGCGATACTCCAAATTTTTTTATATTAAAGGAAAAAAAGAAAATCAATTGGTTAAGAGCAACGCACGGATTGCGGAGGTTTCGGGTTCAAATCCTGCCGGAAGTGTAGCTTTTTCCATTTTTTCCCTTTAATATAAAAAAAATTGCACATTGAAGTAACTAGTAGTACGTGGACTAGGTGGGCCTCACGGGGTTAAGTCGCTTAACTTGAAACTCGGGTAAATCCAACTGTCAGATTATGCGATTTTGCTAGACGTATATTGACCGGGATATAGACCATGATTACCTTTTGTATTATTTGTGAGCTCCCGATATTTCGACGCAGTTACATGCATCATATTCACGGGTGACTGAAGATAGCGGGTGGGTGTCAAAGTTGTGTAGACAGCGCTCTGTCTACCCTCATTCTTGCGCGTCGGCTGCGTTCACTTTCAACGTTACCAACGGTCGCATTCACACTTGTTGGTCCGGTCGCGTTCACACTCGTTGGTCTGTCCAAACACACTACACTCACGGTGTCACTACGCGTGTTTCGGATATCCGAATCAAACACACACAAAAGGTAATCACGGTCTATATCCCGGTCAATATAAGTCTAGTGAAACTAACCGTGAATCATTCAAAACTCTATGCGATTTTGGTATTTAGAAAAGGTAATAGGGTAGATATTTCCTATAAATCGAACGGATTTATCCGAGTCTGATGTTAAACGACACAAGTACAGAGACAAAAAGTGTAAAATACAAAAAAAACACTAGGATTGTAACTAAAAACTAATCTTACTTTGTTTTGTTTGTCCTTCGACTTGCTACGTCCGGTGACCGCCTCAATCTTTCCTCTGATCATGTCCCACGTACCTGATAACATCGATAACGTATCGATAAAATATCGATAGCTTATCTTATCGATTGGTTTACTACTCTAGCGCCTTTGGCCAATATTAGGTATTTATCTTTATCAAACACAAAGATATAGAAATGATTGAATAAATTTGTAAGTATATAACTAAATTCGCTGACAAATGTGATAATGCAATATTATGCTAATATGAAGATCTGACAAATGTGACAGTGCAGATTATATGCCAATTTATTTATTAAGAAGATAAAACAGAAACAGTCACAGAAATACAGCGTATTGGTATGTTGGTAACATTACTTAGCTACAGACGTTTCCTTAAACATATCTCACTATGAACCAAAGATAGATATAACTCCGTAATAGATGGATACAGTCTAAGGAAAAAACGTGCCTTGAAAATCAAGAAAATTTGATTCTCGTTCAGAGGGCGCCACTAGTTTTGGCCTACTCTCGTACAGAGAGCGTTGACGGTTTCATTTGTTATTTATAATTTTAACGCATATCAGTGAAAGAAGATGGGTCAAAATCATAAAAATAATTAATGCAAATAAAAAAAAACATTTATCTATATTTAAATATATTCTATCGTATTTTTATAAATCTTCATTTTTAGTTTTAAAGTGTGTCGACAGATGGCAGTGAATTGACTGGGGTTACAAAATTTATTATGACAGTAGCGCTCTAGTATAAGTTACTCTATGCTATGAACACAAAAAGTTATACACGATTTAGTATTTAGATTACAGATAAATTATAAATTTAAACTTAACCATATTTGTTTTATACTGTTACATTTTAATAAGTAATATTTTATATACTTAAGCCTTTCTTGAACTGAGTGCTTTTTTACTTAAATAACTGAAAAATTAAACATTTAAGATGATCTGATATAGTAAGAAAGACTATGACCACCTTACAAAACGATAAAAAAACTTAGTGATTTATTAGAAGTAAAACAAGAGAATTTTACAGTGTTTTTCTTTACTTTATAATGGAGAGATGGCTTTGATACATTTGATTTTCTGCCTTGTCATTATAACCGCAAAGTCTATATTACGGGATATAAAAAGATGTTGAGGATGAAGACACAACCACGATAATTCGGTCCATGTTCCTTAATCAATAATAAAATTGGTATTTATAATAATTTACCCACCTCTCTCCTGATGTATCTTGCCCTGGCTTCCAGCTGCTACATGGTACACGTACCGACGGTCAAAATCTGGTACACCGTGCTCTATGTGGACCTGAATGAAAATAACAACGTCAGACACATGTTTACAGGACTCTTATTTGTCGTTGTACTCTTTGTTGAGTGTCGTGGTCAACTGCTGACATCAGGCACATATGTTGCTTGCCGTACAATTTCTCGCCATTTTCCGCGGTTGGAGGTCATTCTGGCAAATGCGTTCAGGGAAAAAATGATTCATGGCAGATTTGATTTGGTCAGTCCATCACATAGGTGGCCTTTTACGCGGTCTTGTTCCGTTTACTCTACCCAGTACCACTAGACGCTTGATGGAGTCATTGTTTCGGCTTGAGACGTGACCGAAAAAACTGAGCATGCGGGTTTTTACAGACAGGTTTCATGTATTTCTTTTTCGGTAGGAAGGTTAAGGGGGAGTTCATTAATTATGTGAGCCGTTTGTCAAGTCAAATCACACTGAATCTCTCGTCAGGGAGAGAGGTGGAAGACTATCACTTTATTTTAAGAAAAACCCTTGTGAGAACTGAGGAAGGGGGCTTTGAGGGGTAATGAGTAAATCGACAAATTATAAGCCAGAACAATACTAAAATAGAACATAAAGCACTTTTATACAGGATTATTTACACGTACCTTTGAGTCTGAAGGTGGGTGAAGAAATGGAGACCAGTCTTCAGTCTGCGAGCAAAGACTCAGCATCTTGCCTTCGCTGGAGTCAAACAGTGATAGTCTGTAAGGAACACATACTTTAATGTCAAATTAGAGTCTCATGTTATGTTTCACCTAATTGCTATGAGCTAAGATTTACTAAACGGTGTTTTTAAAACCCAGATACTGCAATGACAGTTGAATTGGCTAATTTACCCTCATCATACTGCTTTTGTACTAAATAAATTTAAAATTTAAAATACTTCCTACACTATTTGCCAAAAAAATCCATTTTATACCAATAATGCCTTCATTTTGAAAAAGAGCTGATCCTTTTCAAATTGTTGGATCGATTTCTATCAAACATAGCTAAGAACTACCGCAAAGAAACTCGCTTTCACTTTAAAAAATCCGCATCGAAATCGGTCCATCCGTTGGAGAGCTACGATGCCACAGACAGACAAACAGACAGAAAGATAGATAGACATTGGCGTCAAACATATAACACCCCTCTTTTTGCGCGGGGGTTTAAAACTAGGTGTTTGTGCTTTAATGTTTACTTTATCCTCGTACCGCGTACTTGTAGAAGTACATATTCAAGAAAATTCGAGTTTTGAACACTTACAGAAGGCCATTTCTATTTAAAGTTGTACCTCTAGCTTTTGTGTTAGAATTGGGGTTTTTTTATTATTATTTCTAATCAGAATCAACAGGTTTTCACTGAAAATAACGTCCCTAATTTTTTTAATCCATTTTCAATACAACCTTCTATGACCGTAACAAAACGGACAAACAAATAATGTATGTGTAAATAATGTATAAAAAATATTTTGGGGACACGTTTTTTCTCGAATTAGGTAAGGATCGAAAGAACTCGTGATTTTGAGTGGAAACAATATAAAAAGTTCAAGTTAAAATACTAGTAGGGGGTAGAACTTTAAATAGGAATGCCCAGAAAATAAAAGTTCCATAATTAAAAATACAAAAATTATCCTGGGTCTTACGAGATCAAATATTGGAGATTGTTTAAACGCGTCGAGGTATCTGGCATAAACATTAGAACTACAGGTCGATTACGAACAGTTCCACGTCGCATGGCACTTGCAGCAAAGAACCCGCGTGTCATCGGTCCGACTTATTATGAGCGATTACCTGGAGAAATAAGGACGGAACCATCCGATACAACATTCAAGCGTCGATTGAGAAACTTTTTACTGGACAACCCATTATATTCAATAAGTGAATTTTTTGACATAACTGTATAATTTATAATCGCATACCATTTTTGACATTTTCCTTGTTTATTATTGTTACTATTTGACGATCCTTCTCGGGGGAAATTTTTCATAATTATTATATTAGATTATTATTGCTATTATTTAAATTTATTTCTGACGATCACAATGTAGATTCTTATAAATTGTCATTAATGTAATTTGAACTGTAATCATAGGTTGTGAAATAAATATAAAAAAATACTTACTACTTAATAAATTATTTCACTTACATATATTTCATAAATTATTTAACGTAATCCTAATAAAAATGGTTGCACAAACTTATAACACGTCCTAAGTAGTGCAGCCCACGAGAGATACAAAACACGATTGAGATGCATAATTGTGAAAACACTAACATATTTTCCTCCATTGTGAGATGCGATTACGTAAATTCAAAAATGCGTAAACAAACTAACGTAAATATTGATTTTATATGTCAATTCAATCCAAATGGAAAAGAATAGTGAAGCTCACATTAGATTGGAGTTTGGAGCTATGAAAGACGATGTTTAGCATTAGATCTAATTATGTAATCTAATTTAGTTTAGGCAACCTAATTGGTGCGGCAATATAGATTTGCTCCAAGATTAAAAATAAGTGACAACTACCTACAACCAGCGTACAATGAAAATATACTGTATTATGGAGATACATACTGGTACAGTCCGACTTAGCTAAATCTGCACCGATTTTAAAGCGACTAATTATGGAAATGCCACTAAACACGTCATATTTTTTTCAGTTTAAATATGTGGTAATGCCAACTACAAATAAGTGCAGACTTAGCTTAGACTGACGCTAATCTTGCTGGTAGTGAAACTGGTATTTGCTAGTGCATCACAATATTATTTGGCCGAACAGTACATCAACTCGTTTGCGCGTTGTCTTTGACGCCATTACGTAAAGCTCGACAGAATGATGAAATCGACTTTTTCCCTCTTTGAGGAGTGCCCACAATTCCGGCACACACTTCATGCCTTTCGGCAATCTGTTGTTGATCTGTCAATATGCTTATATGTATATATAACAGACTTACCTGTTCGCGTCTAAGCAGCAGGGATAGAGAGGCCGCAACAACGTAAGTGTCACAGTTTCATATTGACACTCGTTAAGGAGTGCCCACACTTCCGACACGCTCTTCATGCCTTCAAGCGATCTGTTGTTAATCTGTCAAAATAAAATGTATATCTGTTAATTTTGATACACGCTACAAACATGAAATGTCTAAAATTCGTTTGTCTTCAATCACTTAGAAATTTTACAAAGTATTTACATGTTTAATTATTGTATAGTCTGGCAAAAAAAGAGTAGATATTAAAAAGTGGCAACACTATAGTGTCGTCCCGTTTTTCTTAGATTGATTTGAAAGGGACGACACTACAGTGTTGACACTTTTTAATTTCTACTCTTTTTGCCAGACTGGAGACTCCGACCACGATAAGTTTGACCAACTTGACAGATTTAAATTGTTTTTTTTTTTTTTTTTTTTAAATTTAGTTCAGTTTACTTTTAGTACACACATATTTATGACCATATGAAAAACAAAATCTAATGGAAAATTGGTTTCAAGTTGAAGAATTAACTGGTACTTACACTGATTATACGATCCCCTACGAAGATGTTGTCATCTTTCGCGATGGCGCTACCCGAAGATATTTTACTGATGAAAATACCTGGTAAAGACATTTCAAAATTAAGTAGGTAATTTTAAACATATTAAAACACGAAACAAATGAACTTTATGTCAAACGGTATTGTGAGAATGAGGTTGTCAACTTGTCAGGCGCTAAGTTGGACAATCCAGTTCTCGAAAAACGTATCTACGACATCAAATAAGTTGTCTACTTAGAATAGAATAGAATACAATTTATTTAGGACGCTTTTAAACAACAAAATATCCGTGGAAGCCCTTTCAAAAAAGCGACATAGCTCTATAAATGAGATTAAGCATGTTCGTATATCTAACTATTTAATACAATAAATAAATAGCTTTCAGCAGTTATAATATTTTTAATATCGCATCGTGCACGAACCTCAATAACAATGCGATTTTGTACATTCAATACGCTCTATCGCCCGCATCGTCTACCTAGCGGTGCAGGGTCTCATAGGTTGTCGGGGGAGTGTAGTTAATGGCTTTTCTCTTTTTTTCCATTTCTTATTTTTTATGAAAGAAAAGGAAAGGCAGGGTTCAGCCAGTATCAGTAGTAGTAGTAACTCACCGTGCTGCAGATGCAACGCGCTGGTGTCGGCGCGCCGCAGCGGGCGGTGCAGCCGGCGCGCGGCGGCGCGCTGCACGCGGAGCTGCGCGGCGCCGCGCACGGTGGCCGCGCGCAGCGCCGCCGCGCATGCGCCCGCGCGCGCCCAGCCGGCAGTAGTAGTAGTAGTAACTCACCGTGCTGCAGATGCAACGCGCTGGTGTCGGCGCGCCGCAGCGGGCGGTGCAGCCGGCGCGCGGCGGCGCGCTGCACGCGGAGCTGCGCGGCGCCGCGCACGGTGGCCGCGCGCAGCGCCGCCGCGCATGCGCCCGCGCGCGCCCAGCCGGCAGTAGTAGTAGTAGTAACTCACCGTGCTGCAGATGCAACGCGCTGGTGTCGGCGCGCCGCAGCGGGCGGTGCAGCCGGCGCGCGGCGGCGCGCTGCACGCGGAGCTGCGCGGCGCCGCGCACGGTGGCCGCGCGCAGCGCCGCCGCGCATGCGCCCGCGCGCGCCCAGCCGGCAGTAGTAGTAGTAGTAACTCACCGTGCTGCAGATGCAACGCGCTGGTGTCGGCGCGCCGCAGCGGGCGGTGCAGCCGGCGCGCGGCGGCGCGCTGCACGCGGAGCTGCGCGGCGCCGCGCACGGTGGCCGCGCGCAGCGCCGCCGCGCATGCGCCCGCGCGCGCCCAGCCGGCAGTAGTAGTAGTAGTAACTCACCGTGCTGCAGATGCAACGCGCTGGTGTCGGCGCGCCGCAGCGGGCGGTGCAGCCGGCGCGCGGCGGCGCGCTGCACGCGGAGCTGCGCGGCGCCGCGCACGGTGGCCGCGCGCAGCGCCGCCGCGCATGCGCCCGCGCGCGCCCAGCCGGCAGTAGTAGTAGTAGTAACTCACCGTGCTGCAGATGCAACGCGCTGGTGTCGGCGCGCCGCAGCGGGCGGTGCAGCCGGCGCGCGGCGGCGCGCTGCACGCGGAGCTGCGCGGCGCCGCGCACGGTGGCCGCGCGCAGCGCCGCCGCGCATGCGCCCGCGCGCGCCCAGCCGGCAGTAGTAGTAGTAGTAACTCACCGTGCTGCAGATGCAACGCGCTGGTGTCGGCGCGCCGCACGCGGAGCTGCGCGGCGCCGCGCACGGTGGCCGCGCGCAGCGCCGCCGCGCATGCGCCCGCGCGCGCCCAGCCGGCAGTAGTAGTAGTAGTAACTCACCGTGCTGCAGATGCAACGCGCTGGTGTCGGCGCGCCGCAGCGGGCGGTGCAGCCGGCGCGCGGCGGCGCGCTGCACGCGGAGCTGCGCGGCGCCGCGCACGGTGGCCGCGCGCAGCGCCGCCGCGCATGCGCCCGCGCGCGCCCAGCCGGCAGTAGTAGTAGTAGTAACTCACCGTGCTGCAGATGCAACGCGCTGGTGTCGGCGCGCCGCAGCGGGCGGTGCAGCCGGCGCGCGGCGGCGCGCTGCACGCGGAGCTGCGCGGCGCCGCGCACGGTGGCCGCGCGCAGCGCCGCCGCGCATGCGCCCGCGCGCGCCCAGCCGGCAGTAGTAGTAGTAGTAACTCACCGTGCTGCAGATGCAACGCGCTGGTGTCGGCGCGCCGCAGCGGGCGGTGCAGCCGGCGCGCGGCGGCGCGCTGCACGCGGAGCTGCGCGGCGCCGCGCACGGTGGCCGCGCGCAGCGCCGCCGCGCATGCGCCCGCGCGCGCCCAGCCGGCAGTAGTAGTAGTAGTAACTCACCGTGCTGCAGATGCAACGCGCTGGTGTCGGCGCGCCGCAGCGGGCGGTGCAGCCGGCGCGCGGCGGCGCGCTGCACGCGGAGCTGCGCGGCGCCGCGCACGGTGGCCGCGCGCAGCGCCGCCGCGCATGCGCCCGCGCGCGCCCAGCCGGCAGTAGTAGTAGTAGTAACTCACCGTGCTGCAGATGCAACGCGCTGGTGTCGGCGCGCCGCAGCGGGCGGTGCAGCCGGCGCGCGGCGGCGCGCTGCACGCGGAGCTGCGCGGCGCCGCGCACGGTGGCCGCGCGCAGCGCCGCCGCGCATGCGCCCGCGCGCGCCCAGCCGGCAGTAGTAGTAGTAGTAACTCACCGTGCTGCAGATGCAACGCGCTGGTGTCGGCGCGCCGCAGCGGGCGGTGCAGCCGGCGCGCGGCGGCGCGCTGCACGCGGAGCTGCGCGGCGCCGCGCACGGTGGCCGCGCGCAGCGCCGCCGCGCATGCGCCCGCGCGCGCCCAGCCGGCAGTAGTAGTAGTAGTAACTCACCGTGCTGCAGATGCAACGCGCTGGTGTCGGCGCGCCGCAGCGGGCGGTGCAGCCGGCGCGCGGCGGCGCGCTGCACGCGGAGCTGCGCGGCGCCGCGCACGGTGGCCGCGCGCAGCGCCGCCGCGCATGCGCCCGCGCGCGCCCAGCCGGCAGTAGTAGTAGTAGTAACTCACCGTGCTGCAGATGCAACGCGCTGGTGTCGGCGCGCCGCAGCGGGCGGTGCAGCCGGCGCGCGGCGGCGCGCTGCACGCGGAGCTGCGCGGCGCCGCGCACGGTGGCCGCGCGCAGCGCCGCCGCGCATGCGCCCGCGCGCGCCCAGCCGGCAGTAGTAGTAGTAGTAACTCACCGTGCTGCAGATGCAACGCGCTGGTGTCGGCGCGCCGCAGCGGGCGGTGCAGCCGGCGCGCGGCGGCGCGCTGCACGCGGAGCTGCGCGGCGCCGCGCACGGTGGCCGCGCGCAGCGCCGCCGCGCATGCGCCCGCGCGCGCCCAGCCGGCAGTAGTAGTAGTAGTAACTCACCGTGCTGCAGATGCAACGCGCTGGTGTCGGCGCGCCGCAGCGGGCGGTGCAGCCGGCGCGCGGCGGCGCGCTGCACGCGGAGCTGCGCGGCGCCGCGCACGGTGGCCGCGCGCAGCGCCGCCGCGCATGCGCCCGCGCGCGCCCAGCCGGCAGTAGTAGTAGTAGTAACTCACCGTGCTGCAGATGCAACGCGCTGGTGTCGGCGCGCCGCAGCGGGCGGTGCAGCCGGCGCGCGGCGGCGCGCTGCACGCGGAGCTGCGCGGCGCCGCGCACGGTGGCCGCGCGCAGCGCCGCCGCGCATGCGCCCGCGCGCGCCCAGCCGGCAGTAGTAGTAGTAGTAACTCACCGTGCTGCAGATGCAACGCGCTGGTGTCGGCGCGCCGCAGCGGGCGGTGCAGCCGGCGCGCGGCGGCGCGCTGCACGCGGAGCTGCGCGGCGCCGCGCACGGTGGCCGCGCGCAGCGCCGCCGCGCATGCGCCCGCGCGCGCCCAGCCGGCAGTAGTAGTAGTAGTAACTCACCGTGCTGCAGATGCAACGCGCTGGTGTCGGCGCGCCGCAGCGGGCGGTGCAGCCGGCGCGCGGCGGCGCGCTGCACGCGGAGCTGCGCGGCGCCGCGCACGGTGGCCGCGCGCAGCGCCGCCGCGCATGCGCCCGCGCGCGCCCAGCCGGCAGTAGTAGTAGTAGTAACTCACCGTGCTGCAGATGCAACGCGCTGGTGTCGGCGCGCCGCAGCGGGCGGTGCAGCCGGCGCGCGGCGGCGCGCTGCACGCGGAGCTGCGCGGCGCCGCGCACGGTGGCCGCGCGCAGCGCCGCCGCGCATGCGCCCGCGCGCGCCCAGCCGGCAGTAGTAGTAGTAGTAACTCACCGTGCTGCAGATGCAACGCGCTGGTGTCGGCGCGCCGCAGCGGGCGGTGCAGCCGGCGCGCGGCGGCGCGCTGCACGCGGAGCTGCGCGGCGCCGCGCACGGTGGCCGCGCGCAGCGCCGCCGCGCATGCGCCCGCGCGCGCCCAGCCGGCAGTAGTAGTAGTAGTAACTCACCGTGCTGCAGATGCAACGCGCTGGTGTCGGCGCGCCGCAGCGGGCGGTGCAGCCGGCGCGCGGCGGCGCGCTGCACGCGGAGCTGCGCGGCGCCGCGCACGGTGGCCGCGCGCAGCGCCGCCGCGCATGCGCCCGCGCGCGCCCAGCCGGCAGTAGTAGTAGTAGTAACTCACCGTGCTGCAGATGCAACGCGCTGGTGTCGGCGCGCCGCAGCGGGCGGTGCAGCCGGCGCGCGGCGGCGCGCTGCACGCGGAGCTGCGCGGCGCCGCGCACGGTGGCCGCGCGCAGCGCCGCCGCGCATGCGCCCGCGCGCGCCCAGCCGGCAGTAGTAGTAGTAGTAACTCACCGTGCTGCAGATGCAACGCGCTGGTGTCGGCGCGCCGCAGCGGGCGGTGCAGCCGGCGCGCGGCGGCGCGCTGCACGCGGAGCTGCGCGGCGCCGCGCACGGTGGCCGCGCGCAGCGCCGCCGCGCATGCGCCCGCGCGCGCCCAGCCGGCAGTAGTAGTAGTAGTAACTCACCGTGCTGCAGATGCAACGCGCTGGTGTCGGCGCGCCGCAGCGGGCGGTGCAGCCGGCGCGCGGCGGCGCGCTGCACGCGGAGCTGCGCGGCGCCGCGCACGGTGGCCGCGCGCAGCGCCGCCGCGCATGCGCCCGCGCGCGCCCAGCCGGCAGTAGTAGTAGTAGTAACTCACCGTGCTGCAGATGCAACGCGCTGGTGTCGGCGCGCCGCAGCGGGCGGTGCAGCCGGCGCGCGGCGGCGCGCTGCACGCGGAGCTGCGCGGCGCCGCGCACGGTGGCCGCGCGCAGCGCCGCCGCGCATGCGCCCGCGCGCGCCCAGCCGGCAGTAGTAGTAGTAGTAACTCACCGTGCTGCAGATGCAACGCGCTGGTGTCGGCGCGCCGCAGCGGGCGGTGCAGCCGGCGCGCGGCGGCGCGCTGCACGCGGAGCTGCGCGGCGCCGCGCACGGTGGCCGCGCGCAGCGCCGCCGCGCATGCGCCCGCGCGCGCCCAGCCGGCAGTAGTAGTAGTAGTAACTCACCGTGCTGCAGATGCAACGCGCTGGTGTCGGCGCGCCGCAGCGGGCGGTGCAGCCGGCGCGCGGCGGCGCGCTGCACGCGGAGCTGCGCGGCGCCGCGCACGGTGGCCGCGCGCAGCGCCGCCGCGCATGCGCCCGCGCGCGCCCAGCCGGCAGTAGTAGTAGTAGTAACTCACCGTGCTGCAGATGCAACGCGCTGGTGTCGGCGCGCCGCAGCGGGCGGTGCAGCCGGCGCGCGGCGGCGCGCTGCACGCGGAGCTGCGCGGCGCCGCGCACGGTGGCCGCGCGCAGCGCCGCCGCGCATGCGCCCGCGCGCGCCCAGCCGGCGGCGCCGCCGCCTATTACGCGGTCCAGCACCCTGTACAATACATAAATGGTTCAACCGTAGTCATAGTATATACACGTAGTTATAGACGCGCCACCGAGCGACCGGGGGTAAGACAAACAACCCGCAGCTCGGCCTTCGGCCTCGCTTTAAATTACTGGAGCTTGCCATTCTCAGTAGCTCCGGCCTTCGGCCTCCCAGCCTTAAGCTCGCCCTTCACGTTCGCGACACACAGAATTTATATTGGATTTTGCTTAGTTCATCACTTTTGCAGCGAGGCCTTCGGTCTCACCCAAAATTACTAGGACTAATAATTACGCCTGGACTGTGGACCCTTAGAAGGAAACTTCGATCCTAAAGAGGACCAAAATTCCAAGTCCAAGGTTGTGGTTTATTTGTGCCCTTATACTAATACTCACTTGATCTTTCCTTCCGCCACTGAACCTTTAGCCACCGAAGTGACATAGACGCTAGGGTCGTTAGGGAAGTAAGGCTCGTCTCTACCGCCGGCCAGTTCCACGCCGAGCTCGCCATCTGCGTTGGGACCGCTCAGTTCTACGTCGATTACTTCCCAATCTATATCCTGTAGTAAAATAATATCAAAGAGTAATCGATAGTATTCATTGTGTGATGTTTGTGCTTCGAATTTAAAAACCGGCCAAGTGCGAGTCGGGCTCGCGCACGAGGGGTTCCGTACCATTACGCAAAAAACGGCAAAAAAATCACGTTTGTTGTATGGGAGCCCCCCTTAAATATTTATTTTATTCTGTTTTTAGTATTTGTTGTTATAGCGGCAACAGCAATACATCTTCTGTGAAAATTTCAACTGTCTAGCTATCACGGTTCTCGAGATACAGCCTGGTGACAGACAGACGGACAGCAGAGTCTTAGTAATAGGGTCCCGTTTTTAACCTTTGGGTACGGAACCCTAAAAATGAATGAAGACACGTTGAACTGAGCTTATCAAATATAAATATAATATATAACTTATTCAGTATTGTTTTAAACCTCAAACCGGAGGCGCCATAAAAAAGGGTCGGAACGATGTTCATTGTTTTAATTATCAACTCTATGGTGTTAGCCAGTAGATTCATAATGTGTTACGGTTCAAAATCGTAACTTGGAACCAATCTCGTTTCGACACTCCTGGCGACATCTAGCGGCGAGATTAGGAATAGTGTTGAGTATATTAAAACGATAGTCGGGTCGAAGGCGTTTAACGCCATCTGTCGGGGTCTGATAACGCCTTTGCATAAACCTGGCAACATTTACTGCAAGGCGTGTTCTCAGATGCTTCGATGCATTATTTAAGGTCTTGTTCTGGGAGTATAATTGAAAATAGCGCACACGGATTATTTTCCCATATATTCCATCGTCTTTCTCAAATTATTTTAGACTCATAGTTTGTCAATTGTTTGTTGTTGGTTTTAGTCTGTCTCATTTCAAACGTCATCTATTTATTTAAGGATTGTAATTAAATGTGTAACTGAGCTCAAACAATAGTTTATTTTATCTCATATTAATCCTCTTTTCATTTGCACGCTTTATTGCGTGCTGGCGCCCAATCTTTCTTTAGCTTCATATATTTTATCTACTAGGAGATATCTTGGAAACTGCCAGACGTGTATTGTGATAGCAGCGAGACCCACAACCCTGAGAGAACCCAAATAGAGTCTATAGCTTAATATACTGGTTACAAATGAACAAACAAAAGGCACGTGGCAGTCCAGGTAAATACGTCCGCTGGTTAGTACAATCCATTGTGTATCTTGCGCCTACGGATATAGGGATGATAATTGACAAACATGAAATAGCACATGACAATAAGAAAATTATGACGCCGTAGTCATCTTTTTCGGCTGTCAAATTCTGTTTACTTTACGTTTTATACAATCAATGATTCTTTGATTGACCAAGCGAAATCTAAAGTCTCTGTTTCGGTTTGGGCAAAAAAATAATTTTATACGAAATTTTTTTTTGCAGCATCCGCTCTCGTCTATAGGTCGCATTTTTCAACTGATTCTCGTGAAATTTGGTAAGCAGGTTCGATAATCATATACAAATTTTTTTGATCCATTCAAGTTTTGAATTTTTTTTATGGCGGAGCAGAGCACAGAAAGCATATCGAATGAAAAGGTGTTGTGTACAATGAGGTTGAGGAGAGCGATTCTGAAAACTATTAAGAATAGACATGGAATAATCATTGGTAATTTGATACGATACGGCCATTTCTTTATGCTGGGGCCACACTAACGGGAAACGCGTTAATTCGACGTTTTTCATACGGCCACACTCGCGTTAGCATTAGAACTATTTTGGAGGAGTTTATCCCACACGCCAGAAAGGAGGTGGGCAATTTTGTGGTAAATTAGCAGAAATGGTTTACCTGCACATGATCGACGGCCGTTTCCCGATGATCGCGGCGCGTGCGCTCGGCGTTCGCACCGCCGTGGCGACGAGCATCGGCCAGCTCGCCCACCATGGCGTCCCTCTCCTGTACACGATATGAACTCTCCGTTAGAATTCCCCATTACCACCACCAAAAAAACATGAAGGGATCCCAAAACATCAGAAAGTGATTTATCAAGACGTACGTCTGTATACAGCGTTATACAGAAGCGTAACGTGGACACTAATCCAGCGTGATAGAAACAGATTGAGCGCCTTTGAAATGTGGACATGGAGAAGAATGGAAGGTATAAGCTTTCCAGCTTCATCCGTCGCGGTTCAACGTGGAAACAGCAGTTAAATTTAATAGTACTCAGCTATTAGGACTCAAAATTTTTGTAACTACAATAATGTGAGTATTTAAAGGAACATTTTCAGCCATTGACAGTTGAAATGTCTTTTCAAAAGGGCTTATTTCTAAACTAATTTTTTATCAAGCAGAAACGTCGGCGAGCGTACAACATTTTTTTTAATTAAACGCCACCAAAGGCGTTTAAGCACTAAGGGAAGGAATGGAAAGATTCGCACACCAGATGGTAGGCCTCCGTGGCTCAGTTGGCAGAAGCCGGAGCCGGAGGTGTAAATTTTGAAATTTTTCCTTTAATTTAAAAATTTGGCTTATTTTTCTAAGAAAGGCATACAAAAAAAAGCCCTTTTGAAAAGAAACTCCTCAGTCTCTATAACCCTATTGCCGTTAATAAAATTCTCTCACCTTTCGTAATCGGTTGCAGAGCGCTTTGACGCTCTCTCGCTCTTGCAGCAGTTTGTCTCGTTCGGAGAACGCCCAGTCTCGACGCCGTTTCGATACCTAAATAAAAGTATTTTTTTTTTTTAATACCAATAAAAAAAAAAAAAACAAGTTTTTATTGTTACATAGTGCAAAACGCATTTTTGATATCGATGTTGTGGGACATAGTCTAAGTAACCTTATTGATAGATGTTAAAAAGTGACAAGTAACACTTTGTAAAAACTACGTTTTACGAAAAAAAAGTTAGTCTATTTTAAGTGACAAGTTTACCAATAATATTTAATTTTTATGTACAAAAATCGAAAACAAAAATTTTTTTTTGCTAATTTCACCTAAACTTATTCAATTTTTTCCTTCTTTTGGCCTCAGAAAAGCCTGGTTAAAATCTTTCGGTTTCCTCGTGAACACCTTGTATATATATATATATAGCTAATTCGCAAGCAAAAATTCACGACAAAAAAGTCTGCAAAACATTATTTCCGAAATAAAATTGTCTTTGGCCCCTTTTGCCTTGTACAGTTGTCCGCACCTTCTCCAAACCTGCAACACTACATAGACATACTTCGATCTCTTCGTGCGTTATTCAGGTCGAAAACGACGCGGTTGAGCTGTTTCGTTAGCTGCTGCAGCTCCTGGTTGGCTTGTTCGAGGTCGTCTCCTTGTCCAAACATGCAACACTTATAGCACTTCATTGACATGTACTAGTCTGCAGTTGTACCTGGCTATTCCAAGTCTTGCTTCGAGGTTGTCTACTCCTTGTAAAACTTTCACAACCACTACCAATAACTGGTCCAAACATGCAACAATTATAACACTTCATAGACATACCTCGGCCTCTCGTTGTGCGTCGTTCACGTCGGCGACGGCGCGATCAAGCTGTTTCCGTAGTCGCTGCAGCTGCTGGATAGTTAGTTTGAGGTTGCTCCTTGTAACTTCCTGGATAAGTGGTCCAAACATGCAACAATTATAACACTTCATAGACATACCTCGGCCTCTCGTTGTGCGTCGTTCAGGTCGGCGATGGCGCGATCAAGCTGTTTCCGTAGTCGCTGCAGCTGCTGGATAGTTAGTTTGAGGTTGCTCCTTGTAACTTCCTGGATAAGTGGTCAAAACATGCAACAATTATAACACTTCATAGACATACCTCGGCCTCTCGTTGTGCGTCGTTCAGGTCGGCGATGGCGCAATCAAGCTGTTTCCGTAGTCGCTGCAGCTGCTGGATAGTTAGTTTGAGGTTGCTCCTTGTAACTTCCTGGATAAGTGGTCCAAACATGCAACAATTATAACACTTCATAGACATACCTCGGCCTCTCGTTGTGCGTCGTTCAGGTCGGCGATGGCGCAATCAAGCTGTTTCCGTAGTCGCTGCAGCTGCTGGATAGTTAGTTTGAGGTTGCTCCTTGTAACTTCCTGGATAAGTGGTCCAAACATGCAACAATTATAACACTTCATAGACATACCTCGGCTTCTCGTTGTGCGTCGTTCAGGTCGGCGACGGCGCGATCGAGTTGTTTCCGTAGTCGCTGCAGCTGCTGGATAGTTAGTTTGAGGTTGCTCCTTGTAACTTCCTGGATAAGTGGTCCAAACATGCAACAATTATAACACTTCATAGACATACCTCGGCCTCTCGTTGTGCGTCGTTCAGGTCGGCGATGGCGCAATCAAGCTGTTTCCGTAGTCGCTGCAGCTGCTGGATAGTTAGTTTGAGGTTGCTCCTTGTAACTTCCTGGATAAGTGGTCCAAACATGCAACAATTATAACACTTCATAGACATACCTCGGCTTCTCGTTGTGCGTCGTTCAGGTCGGCGATGGCGCGATCAAGCTGTTTCCGTAGTCGCTGCAGCTGCTGGATAGTTAGTTTGAGGTTGCTCCTTGTAACTTCCTGGATAAGTGGTCAAAACATGCAACAATTATAACACTTCATAGACATACCTCGGCCTCTCGTTGTGCGTCGTTCAGGTCGGCGATGGCGCAATCAAGCTGTTTCCGTAGTCGCTGCAGCTGCTGGATAGTTAGTTTGAGGTTGCTCCTTGTAACTTCCTGGATTAGTGGTCCAAACATGCAACAATTATAACACTTCATAGACATACCTCGGCCTCTCGTTGTGCGTCGTTCAGGTCGGCGATGGCGCAATCAAGCTGTTTCCGTAGTCGCTGCAGCTGCTGGATAGTTAGTTTGAGGTTGCTCCTTGTAACTTCCTGGATAAGTGGTCCAAACATGCAACAATTATAACACTTCATAGACATACCTCGGCCTCTCGTTGTGCGTCGTTCAGGTCGGCGACGGCGCGATCGAGTTGTTTCCGTAGTCGCTGCAGCTCCTGGTTGGCTTGTTCGAGATTATCCACGCGCTCTTTGTCGGCACCGTCGCCGGACATGCCAACGAGACCTGCGAAAGTCCAAATCAGGTGTGGTAAAACAACGTGAAAATTCCATACAAATTTCCTCTTGTACCAGTATGACAGAAGAAAATCGATCCAATAGTTTCGACACACGACATAAACATGCATCACAACTCTTCTCGTAATCAGGCAAAACCCCCTATAAAACAGTATCCGTCAATAAATATTTCTTTGATACACACTTTTTGCTAACCATACTTTTTCTGCATGACTATCAAGTACATTCCGAGACCTTACTAATAAGTCTAAACGCAATATGTTTGTGTTTTCCAACGAGGATTTCCCTTGGCTACCTTCCAACTGCATCATATTATCGGTTTCATGTTAGTATATTTTTGCATTGACATCGGAAATACGGAAGTACGCCAAATTTCAACAGAGTCAGACATCGGGAAGTGATTTGGGGCATTTTCTATGAAAAGGGACCTTATTGTCTATGGCGCTTACACCGCACAGCGTCGCGCGGCATTGTATTTATATCGGAGCATCTTTTATAATGGCGTAAGCGCCATCGACAATAAGGTCCCTTTTTATAGAAAATACCACATTTAAGCAAACAGACTGAATATGAAATTAAAGTTAAACTTATAGTTATCTGTGCAACAAGAGAGGAAAGTTGGTTTTTCTTGCGAGTGGGGAGGTTGGTTTCTTGGGTGTTTATTTTGAGCCCCGAGAAAGTTCTAAGTTAGAATCTTGAGCGTAGCGAGGGACTCAAAAACACCAGATGTAAAATAACTTTGCTCTCGTGTGACACATATAATTTTTCACCTCAGTGGTGAGAACATATTAAAGGTTAAAATGTATTTCGAATTTGTAATAGACCCCGAAGTATGAAGTGGCAGTTCATGGCCTTCACTAAATTCCAGGGAGTGACGAAAGTAGGCTTGTTCGAGCTGCTGAGGTGAAAAAGTCTTCTACCTTGTAACTTATCCAACGAAGGATCATTGGAGTGTTGTCCGTTGAGGAACCCATCGGTACCAACACCGCTTGCGAGCCCCAAGTGGTGATACGCTGAGTTGTCTTGTCTGTTAATAACAATTGGTTTATTCTATTATAATAAAATAAAATAATACCAATATACCAATTCTTGTGCGCCAAAAATCATTTTGGAGTATTAACAAGAGCCATCATAAATGAAAAATTGGCATTAAATATAACATAACAAATTAAATGGACCGTGGGCATTAGGGAGATGAAATTATATTTAATTAAGTAATTGATTGGGGGACGAATAAGCGATCTTAGTCTTAAATAGGCCTATTACAGCTCGTGTCATTTCAGTCATACGTTGGACATTAATTAAGATGATTAAACGTACATATACCAAATTTCAACTAAATCGGTTCAGCGGTTTGAGCGTGAAGAGGAGTTAAAAAAAAGGTATTCTAAAGTTTATATGTTTTTACTTCGGAATGGCGTCAATGTGATACCATAAATAAATTTGGCACTCCCGATTTATACGAAAACGATACCAAACATGGCCTAGTAGCTTCACTGATTTAGAAGTCGAGATAAAATTAAGAGCCCCGAACAAACTTTCAAGAGAGGATATTAATAGGAGGATTAATATATTCGATTATTTTAAACCGGGTCACTCACGTATTATTAAGTCGAATAGCTCGAAAACGTGAGTGACCCGGTTTAAAATAATCTAATATGTTTGAGTCTCACGGGAGTTTTATAGGATTAATATGTTTAATATCCCGAAAACTATTCAAGATATCGAAAAACTTGACTAAATTAAACTTGTAGCAAATTTAATCAGCGTTTGTCTAAGTACATACCGGGATTTTCCTAGTGTGGAAGTGTTCTGTGGAGTCTTCAGGTCGGTGCACTCCTTGATGGCGCGGTCGCGGTCCACGAGCGCGGATTCGATCTCGCGACGGAGGCTCTCCGCCTGCAACAACCCAAACATTACTCCCAGTAGTAAAAAGCTATAAATAATAAACTTTAATAGTACATTATTGTCGAGGCTCGGAAGTAGCTACTTGCTGGCTGAGGATTCGTTTTAAACGGACGACCTTGGGAGTCCGTTTAATTGAATCCGAAGCCAGCAAGTAGCCTTCCAGCCGAGTCATATATAGTGCTTTTCTCAAAAATGGCGCAATAAATACAAATATAATAGAAATATTTTACAGAAGCACCGTTCTTATGTATATATTTTCACAGAAAGATTTGCTTTGCCGCCGTTTTATTTTTTTAATTAAAAATAGAAGTGTATTTTTCTGCCGAAAATACGCCAACCTATTCGAGACACCTAAATAGTCGCGGTACCAACATTATAATAATAAGTACTGATCATCTATTTGGCTGTTTAATGGACCTATGCCTGCATTTGATATGGCCACTTCAACTTTTAGAAAGTTTGGAACTCGACAAATAATGGAATTTGTATGCAACATTGCAGTCCCGAAATCGAGACTGCAATGTTTTTAACTTTTTAATTTTTTGACTGACCATAAACAACGCACTTCGCGACCTACTTTTTAACCGGCAACGTCGAATTTGACGTCCATTTTTGAGAAAATAATAATTGTACCTACCCGACATAATAATCTTATACCTAATATTATATACATACTGATGTGTTTTGTTATGTAACTTAGATATAAATAGTTGTAAATATGAAATACTGTGTTTGACATGTAAAACTATGTTTTATAAAGGAATAAATGAATGAATTAATTATATTTTCTCCTAAAGGTCCACCGTACAGAAAAAACTACCAATGAAATGTGAATAGGCCACTCCACACAGAGGAATTCGGGGTTTTGAAAACACTTTTTCTTAACCTTGCAATGAAATGTGACATTTTCAACCGAAAGGGTACTTATTGTCGCTTGTCAGTAAGGCGCTATTTCCATATAGCTTCAACTAGAAATCAACCTTATCAACAAGCGACAATGTGGTACCTTTTGGTTGAAAACGTCACAAATGTTAACATGACTTACTTCAAATTAGGTCCGGAAATACTACGTATCCGGTGCGATGAGTGAAGATGATATGTAAAGGAATTTCATACAGCCTTACACACTTAGGCCTGTAAACCATCCTTCTTGTTTTTTAACGTCAAATTGTGACACAAAATCCTGGCATTCAACCATCAAAAAAATCTATAAGCAATATTTTTGGTTTGTTATGACATTCTGCCATTACGTTTTTTTTTGGGTTTTTTTATTATTACTAAGTACCGTTGAAGAAACCGGGAAAATTTCGGGAAAATTTCAAAACAGCTCGCTTTTTTCAAGTTTCTTTCGAAAAAACAATGTATTTTTCAATATACTCAATTAGGAATTTAAACAGGCCTACCTGTTTAAATTCCTAATTAAGTTTGCATGTTGCAGGTTGCATGTCTAATGTGTTTGTTTATGGCATTGACACTGTCATCACTCATCAGTGGCATTATGTGTGACGTATTTAATTTGTCTGAATAGAACTGGAAAAAAACGAATTTTTGTAAAATTCCCGAAAAAAACATTAGATTTTTTCCGGAATTTTCATCCCTATTACTAAGGGGTATTACAAGGGGAAAGAAAATTTGATTATTTTTGCGCTACGACGCACGGTTTAGGAGATATATGTATAACCTGTAGAGCTTGCGCACGCTGCTCTTCTCTAGAGAGCTGTAATGCGGATTCCAAAGCAGCAACCCTTTTCATCGCCGCCTGAAGGTCGTCAGTGAGTTTCTCCATCTCTTTGTGGACTGTATCTCTGTAACAAACATACTCGTTATAGACATTTCAAAGTTAGTTAATGCTTGACAAATTATTTATATTTAAAATGTCAATAATTTAATTAATAAATTAACATTTTATATTTTGAAATTAGTATTAGTTGAATACGTTGTAAAATTTTAGTGCTAACCACCACTTATGTGTTAACTTGTTGCTATTGGTGGGAACCTATAATTGGCTTTTTGTTATTTACTTATATAACTATTGTATAATTGATAGCTGTTGGTTCTCCAAAAAATAAATAAATAAATAAATAAACAATTAAATCTACGAATACAAATAATTACATGAGGTAACTATTAGTCAACACCGTTCGTTATTCGTATATTTAAAACATGCTCATTTATTGTAAGCTGCTTGTATGGTTATTGTAATAAAATTCGAGTTATTGTATTAAAGACAGACAGACAGACGGACAGACGGACAGAATCTTCTACTGTATGTAATTGCATGAATTTTATAGTAATTTAAATTGTATTTTTTCCTATTTACTCGTAATGCATGTTAAACATATTAATAACGGGTCACTCACGTATTTTAAGTAAATACGTGAGTGACCCGTTATTAATATATTTAATATGTCTGTGTCTCAACGAAGTTTTGTAATGCATGTTAATTATAAGATGTAATGTCAGGGGGGTGTCACTGCGCAGTTTAGGTATATTTGGCCGGCGCACCGCCCGGGCAGGTGTATGGATGGCAGTGGGCTGCCGCTCGGCTCGCACGATAGTCGTGTCACGTGGCGCTCTGGTAGAAGAGCCGGCAGTAAAGTTTCGAACCAACGTGATACCGCGATGAGATGCACAATGGTTTCCCATAAAACTGATGCTAAGTCCGAATTTGATAGTCTGCCACGGCGGAACTAGCCGAAAGTACAAAAAAAATAGCCACTTCCGGTGCGAAAAAGGGGGGGTCATTTAACCCATCTGATACTGCAATAAAAGCTATGGCATCAGTTAGAAATTTACTGGTAGATACAGAAAAGCGAAATCTGCCAGTATGATTCCTGCCGGAAGTGCTTGGCATACGCTCTCAAAGGTGACCATCGGGACCCCTAAATTAACCCATCTGATACCAGCATGAAACCAATTCCAGTCGGTAGATATGAACCTTCTCTTCAGGAATATATAAGTCTGCCAGGGCGCTTTCAGCCGAAACACCTTGACATACGAGATTATGTGAGCAACATCCGTGGAACCCGTATTTTGGAATTGTACAAATTACAGACATTTTAATTATTGCAGGCTTATGATTTATTACCTAATGCTTATATTTGTATATTTTTATGCCATTAATAACATATATTTCAAATTTATTAATATACACAATATAATTTGGGCATTAATTTAATACCTGCTTACGGCTTTGTACTTCTTTGTTTGCCTTATAAAGGTGCTAACAAATTAGCTACCGATATCTTTACAGTTGATAGTACTCGGCTCCTGAAGTATATGTAAGTATGAAACATTATAGGTTTTATGATGTTATTTTGAGAAAATTGGAAAACAAATTTGCTTTGTAAAAAAACTCTGTTAATGAGATAATTAAATGATACCTCATTGAACAGATTCTAAAACCTCTTTTAAATATAAAACTTAACTGGCCACTTCACGTTGATAAATCAAATGACACGTTGAAAATGACATTTAAGACACACAAGCAGTTAAATACATGATGATTCTTTTTTAGATAGAATTATAGTATATTTATTTTGTTCGGTAAATAAAATAAAAATTATGTGAAATTTTCTTAATTTCTATTAAAAGTTAATTGTTCTAGTGCAAAGTACCATCTCGTAAAAATTCTGTAGCTAATTTGTTAGCACCTTATATATAAATAATAAAATAATTTCAAATTACAATATTCTTTATTTACCAAAATGAACAAAATTATTATTATTACATACTTATTGTAAACGGGTGTGAAAAGACAGGATTTTCAACGTCAAGGACGTTTTTTACCAATAATCCAAATATGAACATTTTACATCATTTTTAGGGTTCCGTACCCAAAGGGTAAAAACGGGACCCTATTACTAAGACTCCGCTGTCCGTCTGTCCGTTTGTCCGTCTGTCCGTCCGTCTGTCCGTTTGTCCGTCTGTCACCAGGCTGTATCTCTCATGAACCGTGATAGCTAGACAGTTGAAATTTTCACAGGTGATGTATTTCTGATGCCTGTTGTATATTATATAAATATTTAAATGGGGCTCCCATACAACAAAAGTGATTTTTTGCTGTTTTTTTCCGTAATGGTACGGAACCCTTCGTGCGCGAGTCCGACTCGCACTTGGCCGGTTTTTTATTTGAGTCCCTTGTTAGTTTTTCAATTGTGCACTTGTGAAATCAATTTTTACCCGCCTAACTCAGAGAAAATCAAAGAAAACCAGCAATTTTCTTGATAACCATCCTTAAAACGGGGTCGATCGATATACATAAGAAAAGAAAGAAAGGGGTGAATAGAATTATTTAGTTTTAGTTGTCATAGACATCGAATTTATTAACTAGTATTTGCCAACAACAAACCATAAATGCAATTGAAGAAAACTTATACATATATGTATATATCTCACTTTCACGATTTTTACACATTATTCTTCGAGACCACGGGGACAACGCCGTACTCGATACGTCGGAGGTAAATCTTAAAACTTAAATACGCGATTAAGTCCCGTTTCCAATTTACATTTGAAATAGACAAGGGAGGGGTAAAATTAAATGGGGAGAAACTACATTTTATACGATTTGCAGACGACATCGCGGCGTTTGCAGAAACTTCAGCTCAACTAGAACATCTAATGTCTACTGTAGGTTATAGGTTTACCTGTCTTTTAGGAAACTAAATATTTTCTTTTATGCCGTTTAGTACAGCTTTGATGTCTACCGTTCTCCAATTCTCCCTCAATTGCTCATAGGTTAACTGGAAGAGATCCCTGAAAGGGATAAGTTCGCCTTTGTACAAATGATGCGTTTTTCTCTTGTTTTATATGTTTGTTTTTGTACAATAAAGAGTTTTACTACTACTACTACTACTAATGTTAACAATGGACACAGTATTTAACTAATTAGGCTTAAAGATAAACATAAAGAAAACTAAGACCCTTACAACTTCAAAATGCAAAACTAATCATCCTCCAATAGTTCTCAACAACATCCCAATTCAGCAGGTTGAAAGTTTTAAATATTTAGGTAGCTTAATTACCAGGGACTCCAGGTGCACACCAGACATCGTTGCAAGGATTGATATATGGCAAAAAAAGCTTTCAACCACAAGAAACAATTATTGAAATCCCGTTTATCATGTAAAAGCAAGAAGCTACTGATTAAGGTGTACATCTGGAGTATAGCCCTTTATGGAAGTGAAAAGTTCATCACACAAATATATGCCCTTATCGGAATTCGAACCCAAGACAGTCGGCTTTGCAGGCAGTAAGTAGGCCAGACCGGTCGTCAATAAATTAGTTATCTCAATTTGTAGTATTATAAAACAACACCCTGAATGTTAAACTACGTCATTCTTGCGTCAACGTCAAGAAATGTACGGGAGAGGTGGGCATGACGGGATACTTAATGTTTCAAGTCCAATAAAACTGAAAATGCTATTCTTTTTAAGTTTATGTTATTTTTAATTTTATCTTTGGTAATCAGTCTTTCATAATCAACACTTACTAGGAACTCTCTTGTTAGATAATTAAATTAAAAATAAATTAAAATGGCCGAAAGTGCCTTCTCTCCATCTTGTCCCTAGGTATGGTAAGATGGGGAACCCCTACGGGACAAGATAAGAATGATTCATAGAAATATTATATTTAGGGCCTAAACAAAACTTCAATTTTTGGCTATTGGGTCCATCGTCTGATAACTTCTCACGAACTGTTTTACTTTTATTTCTTAAGTCGTCTGAAGGACAGAAAATGTGTTTACAGCTAACATGTACCCCATCTTCCCTTTATAACAGCATCCACCGCTTTTTTCTTGGCCTCTAACCACTCTCCTCTATTTGACTTTCTTTTATACCTTTTCACCGTTCTACAAGAGAAGAATAAATAAATTCAAATCCGCAATTCTTTATCAGTTTATCACTTTAAAACTACGACCGTCAAGATGTACCCCATCTTGCCCCATGTGCCTAATGAAATGCGAAAGTTTTTTGTTAAAAAAAACCGTACTTGAAACCAAACAAGTCCTTAGCTGTTGGCGTGATTGCTGGGCCACAGGAATAAATTAATAGTATATATGTGCTGGTGATAATAAGTAAACAAACGCAAACCAAATAAACACAAAAACCGGCCAAGTGCCAGTCGGACTCGCGCACGTAAGGTTCCGTACCATAATACCATTACGCAAAAAACGGCAAAAAAGTCACGTTTGTTGTATGGGAACCCCACTTAAATATTTATTTTATTATGTTTTAAGAATTATTTAAAATCATTTATTCATCAATTGTGCATTACAGGTAATGAATACAGGTGTTATAAACAATTAGTTATAGTTTGTTGTTATAGCGGCAACAGAAATACATCATCTGTGAAAATTTCATCTGTCTAGCTATCACGGTTGATGAGATACAGCCTGGTGACAGACGGACAGACAGACAGACAGACAGAAAGCGGAGTCTTAGTTATAGGGTCCCGTTTTTACCCTTTGGGTACGGAACCCTAAAAATAACAAGGAATATGGCAAAAACAGTTTTTTTTGCAAATAAATAATTAACGACACCATTTGTCTAGCCGGTCACTGTGCGAACTGATTGCTATGATGGCGACGCATCGTCATGCGTTAACGGGATTCTGATGGTTGGTCAGTCGTGTCGCCATATAAAGCCGCTACCCCGTCTCGTCTTGCCCCTCTCTCCCCTACCCATAAGATAGTGATTAGATACACCAAATAAGTGAAAAAACGCCTCAAGCGTAAAAGAAACCACCAAAAATCATTTTATGTCGCATTACAAGCCTGATTTAGCTATGAATACTAATACCCCCTTATTCGTAAAACTTTACGAGCCTGAATTAGTTAAATTACGTTTTATCCTTTTCTTACAAATACATAAGTCAAAATGACAGACAAAGACAAACGATTCATATAGCTAATTCAATGACTATTAATCATATTAATCACATTATTTAATTTATTTTAACTTAATTTATTATAAATATGTGTTATTAATAACGTAATAATATACAAATATAAGCATAGAGTAATAAATTAATAAGCCTGCAGTATTTGAAATGTCCGTAATATGTACAATTCCAAAATACGGGTTATACGGGTACCACGGATGTTGCGCCACATAATCTCGTATGTCAAGGTGTTTCGGCTGAAAGCGCCCTGGCAGACTTATATATTCCTGAAGAGAAGGTTCATATCTACCGACTGGAATTGGTTTCATGCTGGTATCAGATGGGTTAATTTAGGGGTCCTGATGGTCACCTTTGAGAGCGTATGCCAAGCACTTCCGGCAGGAATCATACTGGCAGATTTCGCTTTTCTGTATCTACCAGTAAATTTCTAACTGATGCCATAGCTTTTATTGCAGTATCAGATGGGTTAAATGACCCCCCCTTTTTCGCACCGGAAGTGGCTATTTTTTTTGTACTTTCGGCTAGTTCCGCCGTGGCAGACTATCAAATTCGGACTTAGCATCAGTTTTATGGGAAACCATTGTGCATCTCATCGCGGTATCACGTTGGTTCGAAACTTTACTGCCGGCTCTCCAACCACTCGCGCAAAATTGAAAATACGCAATGGCTTCGAAACCTAAATCGCGATCTAATCTATATAAAATATGTAATATTTACGGTAGTACTATTAGTTATTCTGTGATAATGTTTTGAAAAGATGTGTCCCGCCGAGTTTGTTGCCGGTCCCATATTGGGATACCCTTCTCCAATTGAGGGGGGATTTAAATCTTCTCGAGGCAGAGGTGTGGGGTGAGAGCCGGCGTAGCTTTATTTGACGTTCATAAGCGCATTGTAATATGCCTACTTAAATAATAAATTAATAAACTATCTTTATCTTAATTGGAGTGTCAACTTTGTGTTACTCAGCATCCTCGCTTAGATGTTCACTATGATTATTCGGAATTTAATGTACCTCTCGCTCATTATAAGCGTGTACTCCGCCATAGCAGCATTCCGCTCGTCTGTTAGCCTCTTCATATCGGCACGCTCCCGAGCACCACCTTCCCATTGTCGAACTACATTTGCTACTTGCTGCTTCAGAGTGTTTCGCTCGCGAATCTGTGTGACACAATAAACAATTGAGTTCATGCATGAAATAGTTTGTGCAACAAGAGAGGAAAGTTGGTTTTTCTTGCGACTGTTGATTTTGAGTCCCGAACAAGCGAAAGATTGTATAATTGAATCACGAGCGTAGGGACTTAAAAACACGAGATGTAAAATAACTTTAAAATATTAAAGGTTAAAATGTATTTCGAATTACACAGAAAAATACAAAAGAAAATGTAATAGAAGTAAGAAGTGGCAGTTCATGGCCTTCACTAAATTGAAAAGCTACTTTGTTTCACTCCCTGGAGTGAGGAAAGTAGGCTTGTTCGAGCTGCTGAGGTGAAAAATATTTTGCAATTTTTGTTCAATAATCATTAATCAGGTTCAACACGAACGTAATCTAGAAATGTGAAAACGCAGTTTTTTTGTAGATAAACAGGTTTAAAAATGTAACATTTTTACATAGCGCCACTACCATTTGGCCTACTCTCGGATAGATGGCGTTGACGGTTTCGTTTGTTATTTAACAATTTTAAAGCATTTCAGTGAAAGAACATGGGTCAAAATCATATAGAAATAATTAATGCAAATAAAAAAAAACATTTATCCATATATAAATACATTTTATGGCATTTTTATACATCTTAATTTTTAGTTTTAATCGCGTGTCGATAGATGGCAGTGAATTTACTGTGGCTACAAAATTTACTATGACAGTACCGCTCTATCCTCTTATATCCTCTTTGCTAATACTACTTGTGAACTTACGACAGCGCTCCTCTCCTGCGTGAGATCATGATGTTTCAGGTGGCTGTTCTCCAACACGAGGTGAGGGGCACGTCTTACTAGAGTTAGAGAAATTTGAACCTTCTATACAGAAATTACGTTTCATATTTAAGTGGCAGCGACGTATCACTAGCTCGCGTCCATTGGAGCTGTCATTCAACTATGGAACATAAGTTCTGTACAGAAGATTCAAATTCCTTTGACAAGTACTTGTTAACTTACGACAGCGTTCCTCTCTTGCGTTAGTTCGTGGCACTGCGTCTTCAGGCGACTGTTTTCCTCTTGAATGAGGCGGAGCTTTTCCAAGGTCACGTTGTGGTTCTCGAGGAGATCATCATATCTGTGTACAATGTTCAAAAATGAATAATTATGACGTTTCCAACAGAAAGGTACCACATAAGCGACAATGTGGTACCTTGGTCGATAAGGTTGATTTCAAATTGAAGCTATATGGAAATAGCGTAATTGACAACCGACATAAGTACCCTTTCGGTTGAGAATGGCACAATTTATTGTAAAAAAGCGAGTGTTTAACCTTTTCGACGCCGTGTCTCACACAAAAGCTGTCACCGTCACCGCCGAAGTGTCAAAACTGAAATTGAACTTTATGCCTACGCATGTAGGTCTATGTTGCTCTGTGGTCTATGACCCATTAATCGGTCTTTGGCGTTGAACCTACGGTGCGTATGTATCGGAAATTGGCGTCCAAAAGATTAACACTTTTGAATGAGAAATAGTCATTACTAGTTGAATAAGCAGTCCGATGTTTAATAAAAAAAAACCGGACAAGTGTGAGTGGGACTCGCCCAAGGGTTCCGTACTTTTTAGTATTTGTTGTTATAGCGGCAACAGAAATACATCATCTGTGAACATTTCAACTGTCTAGCTATCACGGTTGATGAGATACAGCCTGGTGACAGACAGACGGACAGTGGAGTCTTAGTAATAGGGACCGGTTTTTACCCTTTGGGTACGGAACTCTAATAAGCATTTCTAGTGGTCACTTTATGTAAACATAACACGTAAAAATCTGCAAGTCTCGCACCCAATAAAATCTAATGTGATATAACCACAGAGGTATAACTAAGTGTATAATGCTGGTGCTTGGTAGGTGCTTGTAATGGGGTTGGCCGGTAGAAGTGTTTAGCAGATGGCGCCAGCATAGCTTGCCCTGTCAATCCCTAGAATTGTGTAAAATTTTTGTTTTTTTAATGCCCTGGATGCCAGCCCTTTAAGCCAAATCTCATAGAAAAATGGGGCAAGCTATGATGGCGCCATCTCTGTAAACCTTTGACAGTTGCCAACCCCATTTGAAACGTCAATTTTTTTTAATCAGACGTCAAAAATTTTGAACAATATCACGTGTTCAATATCTTGCCCGTGGGACCACAGTAAGCTCAATAAGGTTACATACCTCTTCTGGTAGCACTCAAACTCTTCTTTAAGTGCCTCGTATTTTCTGAGAGTGTGTACCAAGGCATCAGAGCTGCCTTCCGCAGTTCCACTTTGCTGTAGATGTTGGACTTCGCGCTCCAACCTTAAACAATGTTAAAACATAAGTTAGGGTTGTATCGATACAAACAAATTGATTCATGAAATAAAATACGCGCCCCGTCGACGCGCGTTTTGGGAACCACGCGATGACCCTTAGGCCCCATTCGCACGAGAGCTTAAAAAGCGCTGCATGTGTGACGCACCCATAGGTAAGAGCGAGAAAGAGATATTGCTTTCTCGCTCTTACTTATGGGTGCGTCGCACACGGAACGATTTTTAAGCTCTCGTGCGAATGGGGCCCTTTTTGTTCTAGTTCTACTATTCCCGCCCCCATATCTCCGAAAGTACTGGGCCTAAAATTAAGAATACAGTTAAACCTATAAAAAAGGGCAGGCGTGAATCGTTCTTAAGGTAAAATCAAACTTTGTAATAAAAAAAAAATAGACAGGTAGAAAATAAAATGTATAAAAACTAAGCCATAAAATTATTGTTTTTGATATTTACCAGTACAGAAAAACATTGTCAGCGGAACAGGACTCATCCAAATAAGGCCTTATTGCCCCTATGAGTTGGGAGGTGTTAAGAAAAGTGAGTTCTGGGTTCTTAAGAATACAACCAGAAAAGTGCTAATAGGTATCTGTATGAGGACATACCTTTGATTGTCATTCAACAGGTCCCCATACTTCAATCTGAGACTAGAGGCCTGCTGTGCGGATACTTCTAGCTGGTTCATAGCTGCTGTGCTGTCCGCGGAAGTATTCCAATTATACTCTGGCAAGCCAACTTTGTCAGAATAAAAAGGCGGCAAAATTAAAAAAAATGTCAAATCCCTCATACACATTTTGATTTTCGGTTTTTTTTTCCTGACAAAGTTGACTAGCCAGAGTATAAGATGCAACTTTACCTCTGGTTGTCATTCAACAGATCCCCATACTTCCCCCGGAGACTGGAGGCCTCCTGTGCGGATACTTCTAGCTGGTTCATGGCTGCTCTGTGCTGTCCGCGGAAGTATTCCAATTCCTACAACATAAACATATTTCACATTTGGGTACTAATCATTGTTCTTGATTCAGTATCCAAAGAAAATAAAACTTATCATTAAGATTTTACAAAGGACGTGAGATGTAATTATACTTAGACATAGATACAATTTCACTTGGCTGACCATTTCTATACCTCTCATTTTTCTTTTGTGGTGTGGCAATAAATGTTTTCTTATTCTTATTCAATAAGGTTTACAAACGAATTAACGTTATATTAACCTTCATAACATGCTCGCAACGCCTCGACGTCTATGTATGCTGCCTCTTAAGCTGCAGCTTCCCACCGCTGTTTCAAACTTATTGGACTGGGCCGTGTTGCATAATAAACTACAACTAATATTACAAGCGGAACTCCTTTTCTAATACGTGGAATAAGAAAAGCAGTTCCGCTTGCCCTGCCCGGCCCTGTTCGTAATTTGGTTAATATTTGTAGTTTTGTTTGTTTGTTGTTTTGTTAATGTTTGTAGTATTGTTTGTATTTGATAACATGCTCGCAGCGCCTTGTATGTTGTCTCCTAAGCTGATTCAGCTTAGGTAGCGCTTTCTCGCACTGGTGTTTCAAACTCTCGTTGATCTGTTTGTGTTTGTAGTTTGTTTGTAGTAAAATTAGGGTAGTATTTATTTACCTTCATAACATGCTCGCAACGTCTAGATGTCTCTGTATGTTGTCTCCTAAGCTGATTCAGCTTAGGTAGCGCTTTCTCGCATTGGTGTTCCAAACTCTCGTTGATCTGTTTGTGTTTGTAGTTTGTTTGTAGTAAAATTAGGGTAGTATTTATTTACCTTCATAACATGCTCGCAACGTCTAGATGTCTCTGTATGCTGCCTTCTAAGCTGATTCAGTTCATGTAGCGCTTTCTCGCACTGGTGTTTCAAACTCTCGTTGGTCTATTTGTGTTTGTAGTTTTGTTTGTAGTTAAATTAGTGCAGTACATAATACATAATATTATTATTTACCTTCATAACATGCTCGCAACGCCTAGATGTCTCTGTATGCTGCCTCCTAAGCTGATTCAGTTCATGTAGCGCTTTCTCGCATTGCTGCTTCAAGCTCTCATTGGTCTGTTTGGTAAGCGCGTCGTACTCGTACACGGGGGCGTGGACGTGGCCGTGTTTCACGTAGTTCTTATCGTAGTTGCTGTCATAGTCGATGGGGATGGGTATGGTGGGCAGCTGGGAGGCATTGTGGCGCTCGTTGCTCACGTATGTGTGGGACATTGACTCTGAATGGAGAAATGGTGGTAATTAGAAAAATTATACTATGAATAATTTACTTTGTTTCATTAGTCTAGCCTATTTTTTTGCTTAAGACCAGTACAGTATGCAAGTCTAAATAATTTCTCTATTTTAAAAGTTATAAAGAAGTTATATGATAAAAAAAACCATAGCCTCAAAACTAATCAATATATCACTCTATAAGGGTCGGTTGCACCACACCGTCTGTCACCGTTTTACCGTTCGCTAAATTTTATTGTATGGAAAGTTTCATAGTTCTCTGCTGCTTGACGTTAATCAGTCTGTTAATTGTGGTTGGTGCAACTGGCCCTAAGTGTAGCTGATGCTGGCGGACAATATTTTTATAAGTTTTTTTTGCTAATCGAACCGAGTATTTATTATTATAGTTGCATTTACCCCCGTTGATCTTACTCAAGTAAGAATCGTAATTTTTTGCGTTTGGTGATAGATAAGGCCGTGTTGTACGGTTGCGTTCGTGGCCCACAAATGGTCTCGCAGGAAGACCAGCGCTGACTTTAGGGTTAGCATTACATAAAAATATATATATAAAAAAAAATTCTAATAATTTTTTTTTTTAATATACTTTTTCTTTGTAATACGTTTGTATGAAATGTAGTTTACCATGAATAAATGAATTTTATTCCATTCTATTATGACAAGTTTGTAACAAACTTCAAGAGCACCTACCATTACTGCCATTGCTCTCCAAAGAAGAGTTTCCAGATGCCATAATAGTACAGGAGCTGCAACAATAAACAATACAAATATTACAGAATAGCCGGGTCCACACATAGCGAGCATACGCGCGAGGCAATTTCCTCGCGCACAAAACGGCCAGTGTAGACGTGCCTCGGCCGAGGCGGCGCGCGCGAGACACGTCTAAAATGTCGATACAACACGCGCGCCTCGGCCGAGGCACGTCTACACTGGCCGTTTTGTGCGCGAGGAAATTGCATCGGGCGTATGCTCGCTATGTGTGGACCCGGCTAATGATAGGTGCAGGTTGGGTTGAAAATAATACCATAAAACCGGCCAAGTGCGAGTCGGACTCGCGCAGAAAAGGTCCCATACCATTATCTATAAAAACGGCAGAAAAATCACGTATGTTGTTATTTTATTCTGTTTTTAGGGTTCCGTAACCCAAAGGGTAAAAACGGGACCCTATTACTAAGACTTCGCTGTCTGTCCGTCTGTCACCAGGCTGTATCTCATGAACCGTGATAGCTAGACAGTTGAAATTTACACAGATGATGTAATTCTGTTGCCGCTATAACAACAAATACTAAAAACAGAATAAAATAAATATTTAAGGGGGGCTCCCATACAACAAACGTGATTTTTTTGCCATTTTTATAGATAATGGTACAGAACCCTTCGTGTGCGAGTCCAACTCACACTTGGCCGGTTTTTTAGTATTTGTTGTTATAGCGGCAACAGAAATAAATCATCTGTGAAAATTTCAACTGTCTAACTATCATGGTTCATGAGATACAGACTGGTGACAGACGGACGGACGGACGGACAGACAGACAGACAGACAGACAGACAGCAGAGTCTTAGTAATAGGGTCCCGTTTTTACCCTTTGGGTATGGAACTCTAAAAATTAGAGGACTTGCTTTTTCACCCTGTGTATGAACCTCTGGGTTCACAGACAGGGTGAAAAAACAACAGTTAAACACCCATTTCTACAACTTTTGGCTTGAATAAAACACAACTACAATGGTACTAGAGTGTAGCTGTACTTTTTGTACTAATCATAAAAACATAAACATTGCCTCTTAGGAGTTAAAACATCCTCAATATAGACTTATTCAAGCCTAGGGCCATATTGCTATGAAATACAATCTTCAGTGAATGTCTAATTAACAGATTGTTTTTCACTCAACATTCATTTGTAAAATAAAAAGCTTTTTGATTATCTTACTCCTTAATAAACATAAACTTACTTGTAGGCTTAGGATCTGAGGTCCATTATGTCAATCTCCCACAGGATCTGATCTGCAATACCAATTTCCAATAAGATCAGTACAAGTAAAAACAATGTTTTACCGATCGCATCATTACTTCAGGGCGCCTGACACATTTTCTACGCTCTAACGACTATTGCAAAACTGAGAAACCGCAAAGGCGAATAGCGTAATACGAATATAGTAAGTACGTAAGAAAAACGACATAATTGGCATTACCAATTTTGTGACACGATACAGTCTAACTGTAAACGGACACGGTCTATCAACAACTTCACCAAAGCACTGAATTACTTATCAGACACCCAAAAAAGGCACAAAAGCTCTCCTTTCTCCAGAAGAACTTCACAGAATAGAATACCTATCAAATCGACAATGTAAACAAGCGGAAATATCATCAGGAAAGTCCTTATACACATAATACATACCGAGCTTCACAGGAATCACAGCTAATCCAAGGGAATTAGTGCTAAAACAAAGAGGTAACACAAATTTCTCGTCACTAATTTGCCAACACTTGTCGTCCGTTGCTAGACCTTTTTTTAGCTAATAGACAAGTGAATGAATGAAATGACGGGCATGACGGACTTGTCGGACATTTTGAACCAGTGTTGCCATTGTAAAAAAATCGGTAAAAGCATCTACAGATGTATTGTCGCATGTTGCACGTTAAAGGCGTAACATACTACCGAAGGTCGCGATGCGGTGCGGTAGTGTGTTACGATTTTTAACTTATCATGACCAACCTTAGAGCATTTATAACTGGAGCCGGCTTTCAATAAACTGCCAAAAAACTTGCACCATGTGCAAAAGGTCATGTAAATACAATTTCACAATCGATTATTGCTTATTCCCACAATCGCTTCGCAAGAGATCACTTGCTGGTAACTAAAAATGCCCGCATGTGCTTTGAGCACATGTAATAAACAATCAACCACTTCAAGGATAGAAAAAGATGTAAGTAATTTTAGTTATTTTTATTGGTCTAATATTATTTTTATAAAAATATTTTTCATCACACGTCAAATGAATCCATTTTTCAATCGATTTACAATTGGAATGTGGCTAAAATACTGCACTCCCCACGAGACTTGATCTTTATGGTATTTGAAATAGAGTCGATTATAATATTAACATTTATTGAACAAAATTACGGAAAAATCGGCGCTCCCCGTGACTTGATTTTCGTATTTTGGAAGAATGAACGTAACTGCAATTAAAATAGAGTTTAAAATGATATTTACAGGGTTTATTTGAAATGTCTAATGACGTAACGTAACGATCACCCCCGAGACTTGAAAGTAGAGATGAAGGCATGGTCAATAAAATCAATAATTGTCGATAATAAGTATGATTCACTAAAAACCTGAAAAATTTCCAAGTGAACACAATTTATTTGAATTTCGAGCAACTATCTCTGGCACCGTACATGCCTTACTTATAACTTACCTTATTTCACGCCTTAATTGGAGTAAAGGGCTTATTACACTTATCCTGCCGTTAGGCCTTAATGGTCTAAGTGAACAACTCTCTTCGTTGATTGTTATTGCATTGCGACACTTTTGTGCATATGAAATTTGTGCAAGCTACCAAACTAGTGTAACAGGATATAAAACCATAAAATGATTTATTGACATCGAATTGTTGTTATATCCAGGCCCACGTTTTATTAAGGCCTGCAAGAAATGACACTCGCCTTGAAATAAATCACATGCTATTCAGTCCTCCTGCAGCACCATGGTGGGAGCGTCTCATACTTGTGAAGCTCGCTCCAGACTACGCGGCGCGAAGCCGCGAACGCGAGTGTGGAGTCGATTTCGCTGATTAGCTAACTAGACTCCACACTCACGTTCGTGGCTTCGCGCCGCCATTCGCGCACGAGTGTGGAGGCCCTTTAGTTTATGGATGTTATAGAAAGGATCGCAATCTCTTATGGCAGAATTGTTGTAAAAGTGACCGCGTTAAGCTTTAAATAATAGTTCCTAATCTCTCCGGTGGCGCTAGTTAGGCTCTGGGACATGAGTATAACATGAACCATATAAGGCAACAAATAACCCGACCAAATTACGTAGGTTGTTTTTGGTAGTATTTCGGTGTATGGTGGCGCCGCCTAATTACTGTTTTTTGTTGGACACTTTTCATACTTAGAGATTTGGCTCCTTTATACAGTCTCCATGCTTTAGTTGTTACGTATAATTTGACGTGCCCCCTCCCCGCAAAAATCGGCAGACTGTTTTGTACATACAGAAAATTGTAGACAAGGCGTCTCCATTTGGTTATATCCTCTAAGGGTTGTGTTGTGCTATTAGCATCTTTTTTTCTTAAGATGTGAAAAGTAACGCAACGACAAAATGCAATAACAAACCACAAAATTAGTTTATTCTAGAATTTTATTTTATGATTTTCATGGTTCCTTTCGCTTGTCGGAGAGCGTAGACATAGTATATACAAGTAGTTATAGACGCGCCACCAAGCGACCGGGGGTAGGAGAAAGAATATTCATACAAAATTTGGGCAGCATAGGATTTTTTCTCTTTCACTCACTTATAAAATGACGCCACCCGGTCGGTGATAAGGACAAAGCATAGCACTATTTTCTCTTTCCTCTTATAGGAATCGTAATAAGACTATCTTTCTCTATTAAAGAGTGTCAGGCCCTTGTCGGAGAGAGAAGAGAGATACAACACGAATATTTTTTTGGGCAAATACGGTCATGTGTGTAGTTGGCAGATAAAGTGACCACAGCAAAAAAAACCGTATGGAAGTAAAGGCACTCCAACACAGACAACAAAACAAGATCTACAATAAAAATAATTATTATTTACATACAACGATGTTTATGTACGAGTAAAATTAAAATATTAAAAAAACGTAATGTACAAATAAATCGGCATCATATCATTTTATCTCGATGATTCAATTCAAGAGTTCATAAATGGGAACTGCCTGCAGTCTGCGCAAAGGACCACGTTTTGAGCCTTCTATACACGGCTAGTTTTTTGCGCATCGTACTTGAATATTTCCGAGTATTCCGAGTGTAGTATAGTATTCCGCCGTACAAATAAATGACACGCAATAGAACCAATAAAAAACGATGCGCAGTTTTTATAAATCAAGTGATTGCAGAGACGAAAACTGAACTGAACAGTAAATCTGTAATTTGGTTTGTGAAGTTTCATAACAGTGCGGGTACTGCAGGATAGTAGTAAAATTGAATGTTTTGATGTCATGCAGAGGCATGACTTCCATGCCCTGCGATACGGAAGGGCGTGCGGTGCAGATTACGTTTACTATGAATGATTTTATCTCTTTCTAAACTCTAGTGTCTGTGAATGACCGAGTGAAATAGCGTACCAAATTATGGATTGAATAGTGTTGTTGATGTATTTTGTTATTTTCATAACGTAACGCGATTAGGATAAAATTATTGTTATCGTGGCCGCGAGGAATCAGTGTGGCGAGTGGCTCGGCGCCTCGGAGCCGCATATACGGAACTGCGTCGGTTCGCGAATCGGGCGTTAGATTTATCGTCTGGCGCGTTACTATTTACGCACTTTTCGAAAAAGATAGTACGTATTTTTAGTCGCCGCGCGTGTTTCACGTGAACCGTCGGGAGCGTCTCGTCAGGTCGGGTGACCGCGGTCGCGGAATTCGTAAACAACCTCAAGGTCGGCGGGCATGTGCCAGAGTCGCTAGGGCTGCGATGCGGGCACGCTGACATGTCTGCGGCGGGCGGGGGCGGCGCGGGCGCCGTGGTGCGCCAGGGGCACCTGCGGAAGCTGAAGACTATGAAGAAGAAATACTTCGTGCTGCGAGCGGAGAGTGCAGATTGCTCGGCTCGGCTGGATTACTATGAGTCTGAGAAGAAATTTCGTGCTGGCGCGGCGCCTCGCCGCGTTTTACCTCTAAAGAGTTGTTATAACATTACGCGCCGCCTGGACCTTAAGCAGAAGCATGTGATAGCACTATTTACTCGTGAAGAACAGTTTTGTGTGGTGGCAGAGAATGAGCCGGAGCTGCATGGCTGGTTGACTGCCATCTTGCGACAACACTCCTCCGATGAGAACAGCGATGAACTCCTACATCCTATCCGTAAGTAAATTGTTATTAGATCATCCTGTTTTGGCAAACTGTTTGGGACTATTAAAGCGTTTACATTATGTCCTAGTTCACTTGTAAAGTAAAGCAGTCAAGGTAATAATTTGTTTTCACGTTATTTGTTACTTAATTTAGGTTATAATGATTCTACCATTTATAAATGATTTGTTTTGTGTAGCAAAAATAAGCAATAGTTTATTATCAACAACACATGCTTCATTAATTGGAGTTTTAAATGAAATTAAACGTCTATGATTTATGACAACCTTTAATTAAATTTTTATCATAATTTTTTAATTCTGGAAATCATCAAACTATCAAAATATCTGCAAAATATAAGCATAAAAATTAAGGTAAATAAATACTGAGCTATTGTTTTGTATGAAAATTTCTTTTTAAACAACTTCCAATACAAATTAGCTCAATGTACGCTTTGGTTTTTATACTTTTTTAAGTTTAAACATTATATTTTAAGAAAATTTTAAGAAAAGTAAAACACATCCTGTGTTTATTTAATTGTTCAATAATTTGTCTGGGATTGAACCAGTTAAAAATAAACCTAGCAAAAATTATAGGCCTTAAGTCAAAAACAATTTTAGTCATTAATTTCAATAACATTATACCGTGGGAACATATGTGACGTTTTTAATCAAAAGGTACCACATTGTCGCTTACCATAAGGACGAAAATTGCTTGTATCTTTATACAAAAAACCTGTCAGTGTCTCGCCTTTTGCTTGTGGTACCTTTTGCTTGAAAAACGACACATATGTGTATAACTACATCCATGTAGAAATTAATTTAGCTTGTTAAAAATGTGAACGATTATGCCTTTCAAGAATTGGGTTGTCTAGCCACGGCCAGGGACCGGGAAAACCCGTCTTTAAAATTAAGTCATTCATTGAATTCTGAGAGTTCCGATTCTGATCATTTTATATTGAGTTAATCTCATTACTAAATTAAGCTTATGATGAATTAATCGTTTAACTGACAGGTATTGTGTAAGCGCTTTGATTGGGTTTTTGATGGGGTTAATTCTGAAACTAAGCGCTTAACATCTTTACCACTCCATGTGAGGTGATTCAATAATGTTATCAAAGCAGCAGTGTCTTTGGATAAATGCTCTGCAAATTTTAACCTTAGTTTATGGAACATAAGATTTATATCACGTTGTAGAATTAAGTAGTTTAAAATTTATTGAATTAATTGTATCGAGGACATTAGACCTATTGACATTAGCCTGATACTTTCTTTTTAGGGTTCCATACCCAAAGGGTAACAACGGGACCCTATTACTAAGACTCCGCTGTCCGTCTGTCTGTCTGTCACCAGGCTGTATCTCATGGATTGTGATAGCTAGACAGTTGAAATTTTCACAGATGATGTATTTCTGTTGCCGCTATAACAACAAATACTAAAAAGTACGGAACCCTCGGTGCGCGAGTCCGACTCGCACTTGGCCGGTTTTTTTATATGGTAATAATATAACCCTAAAAAGAGAAATTAGTATAGATTTTTCTTTCTGCTGTTACTGACAAAATTGGTTTCTAGACTATAAAATATAGGCTTATCTTAATTTTTTCTTAGTAGACTATTTATTTCCTGTCTCTATTTTTAACATATGGCACTATTATTCTCTACTGCTGAAATTATTAAAAAACTAAAAACTGTAACAGATGTCATATATTAAAGAAAAAGTGACGAAGCCCTCCAGTGGTGAAGGCCGGATTCGAACCGGCGTCTTTAGCTATCGCGGCTAACACCATGAACCTCTAGGCCACCCCGCCACGGCGGTGCCCGTCCGAATTTCTCGACTATATGCCATCTTAGTAAGACTAGGCGTCTTTGACCAGCTCCAACCAGCTCTAAGGGCAAGCAGTGCGCGCCGGTTCGAATCCGGCCTTCACCACTGGAGGGCTCCGTCACTTTTTCTTTAATATATGACATCTATTACAGTTTTTAATTTATATATAGTAGTGTGACTACTTTAAAAAACACAAATCAAAATATTTAATAAAATAATTGTATTTCTTCTCAAACTTGTTTATTAAAAAACTGTTTGTCTACGCTTTTGTTGGAATGTTTTTTTAATATTATAATGATTGGTGATTCTGGACATAACAGCTGGGGTTTTGCAAATAGAATATTGAGTTGTTTTTATTACCAACTTGGTTTTTCGGCAAAAAACTGTAATAAAAACATAATTTGAAAGTCGATTCTGACCTACTTACATACATGCTTCTTAAAGAAAATACTTGAATTGAGTTGCCTTCATTGAGAAGTTCTGATTACAGTTGATATTTATTTATTAAAATTATTTCTTAACCTCATAAGGCCCAATGTGCATTACAATGTACACTCTGTTTCAATCCAATTTGAACCTTACACTAACTGAATTAAGTAGCATTTCTTTTGTTTCATTGTTTTCTAAAACAAACGAGTCACCCTAATCTTCTATACAACAAGGTTCAAATTAAAAATTGGGAAACTATGTATGGTGGGCCTTACGAGGTTAAAAGATCTTCTATTGAAATTAATCGTGAATAAAACAAATAAATTGAGATAACGTAGATAAGATAAGATAAAGATACATATAAATACATAGAAAACACCCATGACTCCAGAACAAATAGGTATTTGCGCTCATCACACAAATAAATGCCACCATCCGCTTAATAGGCAGGGTCAGTACCCACTAGGCCAGACGGAATAAAATAAATATTTGGGGACATTGTAACATAAATCAACCAAATTAAAGCGAGGTTTAGACTAGCAAGAACTTGCATGCAATTTTCGTTACATTGCGGTATCTGATCAAACTTTTGAATGCAGTTTACCTTAGTAGTCGGCAATGCAAATGGCATGCAAGTTCTTGCTAGTCTAAACCTCGCTTAAGCAAAGCTGACATGGTTTTTAATTTGACAATAGTTATTTGGTTTACAAGGGGGTAAAGTTGTTGTTTAACTCCTGCTAATACTGATACCCGAGCAAGCAAAAAGTGGAATCTTGAGTGTTGTAGGGTTTTTACTACTGAAACACAAAAAATTTCACCACACCAATGCAAGGAGAATACTAACTGTAAAACATTACAAATTACAAATCAAATCTAAATGAATGCTATTAAATTTTTAGTATCCAAAATCAACACTTAAAAGTCTGGTGGACTTGAGGAAGCAACTCAAAATATGTGTCGAATTACTTTACTCACTTGTGTATAAAATGCAACTTTTTCATCGGTTTCTGAGAAAGAGAGCCTTTTTAAGCTGGTGTGGTGAAATAGTAGATTTTACGACAAATGTGGTATTTTCTATAAAAAGGGACCTTATTGGCGATGGCGCTTACGCCATTATTAACGATGCTCCGATATAAATACAATGCCGCGCGACGCTGTGCGGCGTAAGCGCCATCGACAATAAGGTCCCTTTTCATAGAAAACGCCTCAAATAATCATTCTTCTTAATATTGTCTTCGGTTACCGCGATAGTTACTCATGAAATAAAACTATGAAAACGGATTATATCGCGTATATTGAATTTATAATACATCCCGACGTTTCGAACTCTTTACAGCGTTCGTGGTCAACGGGTGACTGAGGAAAAATTACAAAGTGCAAAAATACCCACATACTAAAATAATGAACAATCATAGACTACAAACTTTAAGGCTGGTTGTACATGCAAAATCGGTTCATAAGGCTAGTTATACACTATAATTATTTTTCAAGTAAAGATATATATATATATATATATATATATACGCGATAAAAAATGTCTGTGAGCATGTCATGGATAAAGCCAATCACTCAATCAAGTTTGATAAGCCTCTGGTTCTTGCCAAGGAGAAGCGTTACATACCCAGAATGCTGCGCGAGGCCATTGAGATTAAGAAATATCCAAACTTTAATAGGGAAGATGGCTTTTCTCTACCACCAGCTTGGGATCCTGTAGTCCATCTGATAAAGGAGCAAGCGAGACATAGACTGTGAGACCTTAGTGTTGGATGATGCTGGACATTCTGATGTTTTGAAAAGATGTGTCCCGCCGAGTTTGTTGCCGGTCCCATATTGGGATACCCTCCTACAATTTAGGAGGGAATTAAATCTTCTCGGGTCCGTGGTGTAGGGTTGGAGCCGGCATAGTTTTTATCGCGTATATATATATAGGTATATCTTTACTTGAAAAATAATTATAGTGTTATAACTAGCCTTATGAACCGATTTTGCATGTACAACCAGCCTTAAAGTTTGTAGTCTATGATTGTTCATTATTTTAGTATGTGGGTATTTTTGCACTTTGTAATTTTTCCTCAGTCACCCGTTGACCACGAACGCTGTAAAGAGTTCGAAACGTCGGGATGTATTATAAATTCAATATACGCGATATAATCCATTTTCATAGTTTTATTTAATCATTCTTCTTCTTCAGTCGGTCCCTCAATGCTGAGGATCGTGACATCATGTATGCCTGAGTTATACACTCTACTTTTCACTTGAATTGTGAGTAAAATATACAAAAATATCCAATAGTGTAGGTTATTTTACCGTATTTATTCAAGACTTAAGAAAATTGTACTCGGGCCGGTCGGGGGCGCGGGGCACGACGGTCGGGAGCGCTGGCAGGGCTGGCAGTTTGTATGGCAGATTTTGGACTTTATTGCTAAAGTCAATAAGGGTCGTAATAGATGATTTTACTTTATGCTCTAGAACAGGGGTCACCAATTTGTTTCTTCAGGGGTCCGGTTCTTAAAATAAAATGACCATCGCGGTCCATTTTTCCTTAAGTTTATTAAATAAGGAAAGAAATAAAATATGCTGGCGGTCCAGATGCATTTGGTGACCCCTGCTCTAGAACATAATAAGCAACTTTATGTCGTCTACGCACGACTTAAGTCGAACTTTACGAGCATGAGAAGTGAAATAGTACATTTCGATGCTAGTGCGTACGGCTCGTGGCAAGATATCTCGGTACTCGTGAAGTAATGTCATATCCGCACGTGTATCGAACGACGTTTTTTAATACAGTTGCGAAAAAATAAGAAAAGCAACAAGTAAGGAATGGAATTAGAAACTTTTATATTATTAATTCTGTGACACTGACATCATTGACATTGACATTATGAAGAGGTGTTTTTCTAGCTTTTATTCGACTAGAATAGATTTTGTGATTATTATTGAACCCACTTCAATGAAAGTTTTTTTTTCAAATGCATGTTCTATAAGACAGAAACAATTGTAAATATTAAAACATTGTACTATTATTACCTAAATATCGTTATTTACGATTATTTGTGTATCGTATATTTATAAAAACAATATCGAATGTTGCCTTTGGAAACTTAAAACATTCTTGCAGTAAGAAAATACGCCTCTTCTTTGACAGGCGTTCCGTTCCATTCAGACAACTTATTAAGAACGTTTTTTCAACATTAAAAAATAAACGTGTTATAATACTTATAATGATGAAGAGGTAAGTAATAAAATATGAAATATACAAATTTTTCGTATTCTTACATTAACAGTAGGTTTTTATTTTGATTACGACGTTTAAAGGAAACTAATATTAACACTCATCAATAAGTAGTCATGAATTGGAACAAGTAAAAATTTTTAAAAATCGGATAAGTAAAAAGCACTAGTTCGCGAAAACCAACTTTCCGCACGCTAAACAGCCACGAAAAGTAGCACTTTTTGAGCAACTGTATTAAAAAAATATTTAAACTACACACATATGTTTTTAACATATTCAGGTTACCCTGAAATACAGTTACAAATTTGTCACACTACTGTAATAGTTAAATGGATGCAAACAGCAAAAGAAAGAAACAAATGGCGGAGGCCTACGTCAAAGGACGAGTTGAAGATAAAGTTGTGAAACCAAATGTGCCATTTTCAACCAAAAGGGTACTTATTGTCGGTTGTCAATAAGACGCTATTTCCATATAGCTTCAATTCGAAATCAACCTTATCGACAAGCGACAATGTGGTACCTTTTGGTTGAAAACGTCACAAATTAATATATGCTATGTATATATATACAAACTTCAATAATAAAGGATATTTACATACGGTAATACAGTACATATACATGTCTTGTTTCACACGACATTAAAATTACCTACTGTTCAATGTTAGGGTTCCGTACCCAAAGGGTAAAAACGGGACCCTATTACTAAGACTCCGCTGTCCGTCTGTCCGTCTATCTGTCTGTCACCAGGCTGTATCTCATGAACCGTGATAGCTAGACAGTTGAAATTTTCACAGATGATGTATTTCTGTTGCCGCTATAACAACAAATACTAAAAAGTACGGAACCCTCGGTGCGCGAGTCCAACTCCCACTTGGCCGGTTTTTATTAAAAAATAAATAATGAACCCATCCATTACAGCACTGCATATAATCATAATAATTTAAACATGCTATTAACTAATAAATTTACTTTACCGTTGCAAAACTATTCAGTATGAATGTTTATGCAAATGGGCAAACAAAAATGGATCATATTGCCACTGCCTAAAGTCTATAGTCAAGTGAACTAACCAAGGGCGTTTCCAAAGACTGAATTGCAATATAGAAAATTACCTGTAGGAAATTTGCTAACAGGGGTTTTTTCACTGGCAGAAGGAAATAAAAATGTGGCTTATTAAATTAGATAAGTTATAATACTAAAACATGCAATTAGCTAATTCAAAGTTAAAAACATGACATGAAAATGCACATTTTGCACTTTTCGGGGTTGGGGCCCGTAGTAAAATTTGCTCATTATGACCAAAATATTTGAAAAGGATTGTTAAAGCTAAGGATGGTATTCCACCTATCCAATTTTTTTGTCCAATGTGCATTGCGTCTCGCTCTCTCATTAAGCAAAATTTGAGACGCAAATACACATTGGACCAAGATACTGGACAGATGGTATACCTAAGGGATGTAAAAACACCTCAACGTAGGTGCCTCGGAAGGGCGCTTAGTTTAAAAAACCTACCAAAATTAACAGGGTTCGAAAGGATAATTATCAATGATAGTTGTCTTGATAATTATCGCGATAATTATCGTGATTTTTAGGCTTGATAATTATCGATTTGATAATTAGAATCTTAGAAGACGAGATTTTAAAAACTAAAGAATTCAAAGAGAATAAATATAGCAACATCCACACTTGGGATAACTATGCGATATTTATCGGATAATTATCGCGATAATTATCAAAGACTATAATTATCTGGATAATTTCGAACCCTGAAAATTAACTGTCTCTAACTCTAACTATGGGAACTCCCAAATAGTTGAAAATGTTGAAATAGTGAATGAATGGAAAACATGCTCTAACTCAAGGCCCATGTCAATGACCCAAGGTTCGCTATAATAAGTCAACAAGCATCAAGCACCCATTAATCTCAATAACATTAGCATAAAGGCCCCTTCCGTCCACCTTTAAAACAATATGGAACTTATTTACCAATTTCTGCCAATTTATTATGAATATGCATTGATTTAAGGTTTTAAACTGTTTAAAATGATAGTGAGTTACTGAGATGTTTATTGTTAAAAGAAATCAGTTAATTAAAATGTGGTCTTGTTTGTACATAAAATGTTTTAAGTAATTGTATAATAATAAACAAATCACGTGTATTTTTTTTTGTATCTTAAATATATTATTTCTATATAAAATAATTGATTGGCCACTTCATTTGTTTTTATAAATTACAATTTATTTTTTAACAAAACTCGAAGTTGAAATTCTAAGTATCTCGCTTTTTACAATTTTAAATACAATTTCAGACAAAAAGTATTATGCAATTAAAATAAAACGTTCAAACATTGCCCCCATATTTGTTAAAAATGATACTCATTCAATCCTATAGCTTAAAAACTATTTGCTTTAACCATAAACAAGAATATATTATTTTACATTAAATAAATTCATTTTAAAAACAAAACTGTGTTAAGGCCTCAGTATTTTGCATGCCTTAAAAAATATTTTCAAATTAGCAAAATTTTCTTTGTAGTTTTATAATTATCAAATATCAAATATCTTTATTTTGCATAAAATATGGTACAAAAGATGGACTTAGTAACTAAGAAGCACATGCATACTTCACCAGAAACTGGCATGCAAAAATTACAAACGCGAGCTATGCTAACATGGAATTAATAATGCTAATAAATCTAAATATTATACATGTCACTTCTTATAAAACAAATGTCATAATTAATCTAATTACAATTGTCAGAATATATATATATCCATATTTGAAATAGTCAAAAAAATCATCAATTGAATCATATCTATGTCACTACTATTCAAAATATTATCACTTCAATATAGCTCAAAAACTACTTGCTAGCAAATAAACTGATATATTATTTTAAATTAAATAATTTAATTTTAAAAACATAACTGCACCAACATTTATGTCTCTGTTTGACCTAATGGTTGACTGGTAGAGAATGCCTTTTGGCATTAAGTCCGCCATTTGTATATTTTTCTTTGCTTGTGCAATAAAGTTTAAATAAATAAATAAAACTGTATTTTGGCCTCAGTATTTTGCATGACTAAAAAAAAATTTTCAAATTAGCAAAATTATCTTCGTAGACTTTTATAATTATCATATCTATGTCACTACTATTCAAAATATTATCACTTAAATAAATTTACAAAAATATATGTTGGTACTGGTACGGCTAAACATTAATCGCTTGTTTACCAGAATTGCTAGCATATGTTAAAAGGTATGATGGGTACCTATAGGCACCTAACGTGTAGCCTCGCCGAACAAGAACCTATTTCAATAGCTTAGCAAGCAAGAGTTCGACTATACTAAAAAACCGGCCAAGTGCGAGTCGGACTCGCATACGAAGGGTTCCGTACCATTAACTATTAAAACGGTCACCCATCCAAGTACTGACCCCGCCCGACGTTGCTTAACTTCGGACAAAAATCACGTTTGTTGTATGGGAGCCCCACTTAAATCTCTATTTTATTCTGTTTTTAGTATTTGTTGTTATAGCGGCAACCGAAATACATCATCTGTGAAAATTTCAGCTGTCTAGCTATCACAGATCACGAGATACAGCCTGGTGACAGACAGACAGACAGACGGACAGCGGAGTCTTAGTAATAGGGTCCCGTTTTTACCCTTTGGGTACGGAACCCTAAAAATAAATAAATGTGCCATTTTCAACCAAACGGGTACTTATTGTCGGTTGTCAATAAGGCGCTATTTCTCATATAGCTTCAATTTGAAATCAACCTTATCGACAACCGACAATGTGGTACCCCACGTCCATACTAATTTACAGAACTTTGTATGCAGGGGGGGGGGTGCCTTTTGGCTGCAGCTATGGGTGCTAGGCGACGATATACATACTTATATAGATAAATACATACTTATATACATACAAAACTCCCATGACTCAAGAACAAATCATGAAATCACATCACACAAATGAATGCCCTTACCGGCAAAAAAGCTTTGAAGGGTTCATGATGTTCATGATTTGTCGCATTTTCTTTTTCAAATAGAAACGATTTTTTTAAATACTTACCTATTTATTCCTACAGTATTAAAAATATTTTGCGAATTTTGCAAGCGTCTACAAAAACTTGAATAGAAATTGATCCTTGAGGAGTTATAATACTGAAAGACACCAAATATGTCAGTAGAAAAAGGCGCGAAATTGAAATTTAGAATGGGAATGGAAAATTGTTTCCCAGCAGGTGCCCATTTCTCGAACGGTATTAGTCTAATATTATTAGTGGGTTGTCATGGCAACCCATACGACTTAACAGTTTTAATTTAGGCCGATTTTATTTTTTTTGTTAAATTTTGCTGGATAAAATTTGGCTCATTTGATGACCTCCTCATTCTGGACAGTACGAGTATAAACACAAAATCGCAACTTTCCCGAAAAAAAAATATTTACATTTTTTTGTACCATTTGGAGTTGAATTGAAACTCTAGGTCCATGGGGTCCCAGCGCGCACAGGTTGTTTGCAGAAATCGCGAAGCGTCTGGTTGACGTAACTGGTAACCGAAGAGCTGGCGGCTTCCTCGCACAACGTATCAGCATTGCGATACAGCGAGGAAATGCCGCCAGGATCCTTGGTACAATGTCTCAAGGGCCTATTTTAGATTTAAGCTAGTTAACTTTCGTTTAGTAGTACCACTTGTATGTAAATAAATGATAATAAATGATTTTATTTACTCGAATAGGGGACTTTATCCATTAGATTTGATCGAAACCTTACATAAAAATATCGACAACAAAAACCATCTACCCAAGAGGCGAATGCTAGCGAACTATTCGGATTAGCCCTGGGCCGATAACCCTTTGTTTACGTCTGACTCGCTTATAGCTTAAAACTTGCCAAAATATACTTTTAAATTGCATCATGTTTGGATATTCGCTGCATTAGATTGTTATTGCTTAAGTAAGGATTGTTTATAATGATGTTAAGGGTCCCCGGCAAACTCGGTTCTCCATACAAACGTAGTTACGCTCTCATTTTAAAACCAGTACCTAGTTTGCTCTGAAACTTTGTACTTACAATAGGATAAGGTATAGTATATCTAATGTCTGTAATTCGTTTATGTACCTTCAAATATATTTATTTCATGAGTAACTATCGCGGTAACCGAAGACAATATTATACCTTCAAATATATAGGTAGTTAAAAAAATACAGCAAATTTGTTTTTCATACAAAACTTGTTTTTGCTCTACCTATTTCGTGTGTTTCATAAACTGGAGCTATATAAACTAATTACAGACCTAGATATACCTTATGTCATTGTATGTGCAAAGTTTCATTACAATCCAACACGTAGTTTTAAAATGAGAACGAAACTTCGTTTGTATGGGAAGGTGAAATTCGGCCGAGCAGACTCTTAAAAGAAAAATTATATTAATAAAAAAAGATGTATTTCTGTTGCCGCTATAACAACAAATACTAAAAAGTATGGAACCCTCGGTGGGCGAGTCCGACTCGCACTTGACCGGTTTTTATACATCATTTTAATTTCATACAAAATTTAGATTTTTTAATAAGTAGATTAGAAAGATAGTAAATGTTATCCGGCCAATCATTATCTATGGAAATATAGTTTTAAAAAGTATATGTGATAGGCCATCTCTTTGTTTCATATTTGTCTATTGCAAAACTTATCAGTGACCTAAGTAGAAGCATAAATTCGGTTTCGATAGAAATTCGAATTGAAAATGTGGCATATTAGTTTGGCAGTCGTTCTTCTCTGAACCCTTTTACCGCTTAAGACAGCCACATACATGGTTACAGTTGAATATGTTCTTCGTGCACTCTGTTATGGTTTACGAAAGCGCGTTGTAGGGTTCGATTTCGGCCAAAAAACTACCGAACCTGTATTTTCGGTATCTATAGCCGCGCCGAATCTGTATTTTCGGTGGTGTCCGATCCGTTCGAAATTTCGGTTTCGGCAGGTTATGGCATAAAAATCATGTTTCGTCCGAAGGATCGATTTTGGTCGAAACTAGAGCAAAACCGAACCATCGATTTCGGTTTCGGCGAAAGATCCGGTTTACGTACTGATAATTCCTAAACCTTATCACAAAGGCATAAGATCCATCGAAATTCAGCTGTGTTGCTGTTAAGTACAGTCCTCCATAAACATGTATACAACGTTTTATCCTACGCTATTGTAATAAGGTGCAAATACGTATACATGTTTATGAACGTGCCTGTAAATCTGTTCTTACACTCATTACCTAGTTACTAAATATAGCGCCAATTATGTATGTCATAGTAAACATGCGTTATTTCGAGCCGCAAGCCGCAACATAGTGCTATGAAAACAAACTGATGTACAGTCATCAGCAGAAGATAAGCGAGTGAAGTGTCCAAAATTATCTAATCACTATTTTGATATTTAGAACATTCCTAAGCTTTTTTTTTTGTGTTAAGTCAAGCTCTTTTCGGACCCACCGTTGAATTTGGACATTCTACATAAATATTAACTTTCGTTTTATTTAGATATCGGTATTTTTATATTATTTCTAAATACGAGCTATTTCGATCCTAATACGAGAAAAAAAGTGTCTCCAAATACATATGTGATACATTTTTGGTTTGTTTGTTTTTTTACGGTCATTGAAGACGTAACCAAATGGACCAAAAATATTTGGGACATATTTTTTTTCTCTGTAAAAATGGAAAAAAGTAACTCGTGTTTCTGAGTAGAAAACACTATACAAAATCCCAATTCTAACACAAAAGTTGGAGGTACAACTTTAATTAGAAATGCCCATTTACAAAAATAAAATAAAATTGTTTTTTTTTTTCGCCACATCATTTAATAAATTGAATTTTAAGTCACCATGACTAGCCTATATATTGGTCTGTCTGTACTATTACTGCTAAGCATATTTGTGTTAGTTTCAAAGTTTCAACGCTAGCAGCATGCAGTTTGGTGACTTCATAAACACCTTTATAATTGCTTCACAATCTTCGCATTAATCCTTTTACGTATATTCCGTCCGTCCGTATTACCGTCGACGCAAGCTCCTGATGAAGTTCCTCGGTACGGAGTGACACATGTCGAGCGTTTTCGATTTAAAATACGTGAGTGACCCGTTATTAATATGTTTAATATTACGTATATTCCTCATTGTTTGTCATAATGTTTTTCTTAAAGAGTTACAATCAATATATACATATTACCCTTGGGGGTCAAGAAGTAGGCCAAATATGATGACATGTTTTGTGGACGTCGGACGAGCCCAAAGCAACTTATCAAATATTTCGCACACAAGTTCTGAGAATTCATTGGTACGACCAAACCCGGATTACTAGCGAGTTCTCAGAACTGTTGTGCGAAATATTTGATACATATATTATGTACCTGATATTTACTGATAGAGTTAGACCACGATAAGTCTGCGGCGATTTTGATAGCCCACACTGTGCTATCAAATTTTCTATGAAATTATGACGTATAAATAACACTGGCACACTCGTGTCGATTAAAAACACTCCCTTCGGTCGTGTTTTAAATTATCGCCACTCCTTGCTAGTTTCCTACTTTTCGCACTTGTATCGTAATGAACTATTCTTACGGTCCAATTTTATTGCCCCACATATATTGACAATGTCTCTGTCTGTTAAGCTATTGGAGTATCATAGATAGTTTTTAGGACTTCCGGTTCGAGCGCCATCTTGATAGTTAGCATCGTGATTAATTACTTTGTTTTTTGCTCATTAATATTGTTTAAAGTGTAATATCGATAGCTTATTATACAGTAAACTAATGTGGTAGTGTGCAGTGAATGGAGAATTAATTTTGAAGCGCGTTTAACCACCATCTTGGAGTCAACGGCCGGTAGTCCACGTGCTTCTTGTAAAGTGTAGCTATCGATTTACAAGAGCTAATAAATCACCGTACACTGACTTGTACAACCGTACAATTTTTGTCTTTTAAACCTCTTAATACCTTGATACTGGCGAAATAGTCCCACTGGGCTGAAGCCATAATTTTAAAAGAAGAAGATAGTTTTGACGCGTAGTTAGAGGGCCTAGGCAAGATGCCAATCGATTGCGCCGTAACGAACAAAAGGGTAATCTCTCTCTATCACTCTTCCATATGCCACAGAGACATGAGCGTACCGTTCGCTATGGCATCTTTTACTATGGGACTAACCAAAAAACCGCGAAAAAAAATTTACCCTCCCATAGAAAATGGACCAGCCAAAAAGTATGAAACAGCCAAATTTTTTTTCTCGATTTCAGGGTTGGTCCTATAGTAAAAGTTGCTCAGTATAATCCCAAAACCTCGCAACGGGAATGCACTTATTTTTTAGCCACCCTGTATATACATTCCTAACGATTCAAAAATATGTGCACGCTCTTACACCTTAGACAATAAAGTCGTGTTCACATAATTTTGCGCCATTTGTCTGGATCGATATTTTTGCCTTCGACTGTACCATCACATCGTTCACAGTGTTAAACTAACGATTCGTAAACGTTATTCCAAAGACATAAAGTTCCCTGGCAATTAAGGCACTGTTACTGCATAGTCGCATGTGCTATTTTGAAATGCAACATAGTGGCATGAAAACAAACAACAATAATAATTAATTTAGCCGCCCGTTGTAGGTCAATAGGCCAGCTCTGTTAGTCATCTTAGTCTAAGATAAGGCTAAGTGCTTTGCATAAATTATAGAACTGTAAATATCATACAATGTAATGAAATGGATGGAATATCTAAAAGATGATGCATGTGATTTTTTGTCTCTTGATGGCATAGTATATACAAGTAGTTAATATTTAGACATGAAACCGAGCGACCAGGGGTAAGAGAAAGACATATTCATGTATTGACAGTTTCATGTACGGCAGCGTAATCCGTTTTCTCTTTCACTTATAAATTTCGGTATTTCGCCATCGCCTCCTTGCTATGATGCCATAACCCGACCATGAAAAAATGCCCTGTCGGTGATAAAGACAAAGCATGGCACTATTTTCTCTTTGCTCTTATAGAAATCGCAAATATATAGTTAAGAATGTTGATGACATAAAAGACTTGTAAAGAAAAAAAAAATGTTAACGTATTTTTGGGACATCCGTTAAGTTTTTGCACAACCTACACCGTTTGACGGATTACAATGCATGAGATGTCATTAGATTATCTCAGTTGTGGGAGTGATATGGGTGATATTTAAAATTACTTGCGCAAACTGTTGTTTTATTTTATTTTATTTGACATATTAAATCATTATTGTAAGAGAACTAACAGTTGTAGTTTGTCCCAGGACTCTCATTTCACACACAGACAGCAATATTGTATTTCATCCCATATTTACTTTAAAATTCATTGTCTTCGAGATATCGTCGCTATACTTACTCAACCTCATATCTGCAACAATCATTTGATGGAAATGTCGATTTTCCTTCATTCGGAATACGGGTGTTTTTGTCATCAAATGAGTGTTGCAGATACGAGGTTGAGTAAGTATAGCGGCGATATATGGCATCAAAGTTGAATAAACTGGTTTTCTGGCCATAACTTATTTGACTTTTTCGAGCTGTCAGAGATCCCAACCCACCCAAGAACCCAAATAAAATATGTAGATTTCGTATATGTAAGATCCTTTACAGCAATCTAATTACGAAAAAAGTGTTTTTTTTAGACATTGTTTAAAAAAATCATAAAAAAATAAGTATTATTTTCTTTCAAAATCCGGTAGACAAGAATAGAGATAAAAGATTAAAGAACCGATAGCCGTTTGTCTTATAATTCTATCTGTAGTGAAAATGTAGGAGATACGATTCAAAACTTGTCAAAAATCTATGAAAACCTCGGGTAGCCCCTTAGTATTTCAAAACTTTTAAAAATACTAGGAAGTTAACTAACTTAGCGGTTTCACTCACGTATTTTTAGTCACTCGCGCGACATGTTTCGGAGAGCCTAGGTCTCCATTTTCGAACACTAACAGTGCCTGAGTGAGTGAGTGAAAAATACGTGAGTGAAACCGTTAAGTTAGTTAAGTTAATATGTCTCACGATAGTTTAAATTCGAATACTAGGAAGCATAAAATGTTTTGCCCGTTTATCTATGTGACTATAAGTTGTAATCTTATCAAACCAGCAGCGTGGCGCCGTTCCGTTGATTGACATCTAACATTTTCTAGTTTCAAACAAACACGCTACTAGTTTTCCTATAGTCGTTAATCATTCTGATAAAGTTTGTACGTCACCCAGTATGTATTAAGTACGTCATCAGCCTGTATACAATTTCAATTATTTTATTCTGTTTTGTATTTTTAGGGTTCCGTACCCAAAGGGTAAAAACGGGACCCTATTACTAAGACTCCGCTGTCCGTCTGTCTGTCACCAGGCTGTATCTCAACCGTGATAGCTAGACAGTTAAAATTTTCACAGATGATGTATTTCTGTTGCCGCTATAACAACAAATACTAAAATGTACGGAACCCTCGGTGCGCGAGTCCGACTCGCACTTGGCCGGTTTTTTATTTTTGTATGTAATGGCGTAGGGATACCGCTCGCTGGTTTTCCCAATGCAATCAGTCAACGCAGGACAGCTTGTGGCGAGCTGTAGGGGAGTAGCGACCCCATGCACCCTAGCGCTCCTGGGGAGTTATGTCACCCGACAGGAGGGTTGATGGGCCTTATCTCTGGCTTGCCCTATCCAAAAAAAAAACAGGTGATTCATCATCTTCCTCGCGTTGTCTCGGCATTTTTTTTGCCACGGCTCATGGGAGCCTGGGGTCCGCTTGGCAACTAATCCCAATAATTGGCGTAGGCACTAGTTTTTACGAAAGCGACTGCCATCTGACCTTCCAACCCAAAAAAAAAATCAGTTGATTAAAAATATTAAAATAAGTAGTACCTATAAAGTACAGAACCATTAAAAGGCTTAGACCAACTGGTTCTGAGCATAAATTACTTTTTTGTACTTAGTTTTCATGATTATCTATGTTTATGTTTTGATTATGTTCATCATTACGGGCGGGAAAAGTAAAACAAAAAACCGGCCAAGTGCGAGTCGGACTCGCGCACGAAGGGTTCCGTACCATTACGGAAAAAACAGCAAAACAATCACGTTTATTGTATGGGAGCCCCATTTAAATATTTATATTATTATGTTTTTAGTATTTGTTGTTATAGCGGCAACAGAAATACATCATCTGTGAAAATTTCAACTGTCTAGCTATCACGGTTCATGAGATACAGCCTGGTGACAGACAGACGGACAGCGGAGTCTTAGTAATAGGGTCCCGTTTTTACCCTTTGGGTACGGAACCCTAAAAAAGCAGAAAAACTAATTAAAAGGATATTCTACGTAATAAGTAATTAGGTTAGTTCTCCTCGTAATTTCAGGAACACTTAATCTTTTACCGTAAGGGAATTCCTTTTGTTAATTAGTTGAAACTAATTATACAGCGAAAGTTTCAGGCCAATTAGGAATTAGTGGAATTACCCAAAAAATTGTGTTCAAAACAACATTTTCCTTTACCGATACAATCTACAAATTAATATGAAACAACACTGACGCACTGTTTCAAAACTTACTATGTATAAATTATAGCAGTGCTTATGAAAAATGAGTTTTAAACGCAAGCGTGTAAGATTCACATTTAAATAGCGGAATGAGTATTTCAGCTCTTCTGATGACTAAGTACTGATTAATGTTTACAAATTGAATATGTTTACAACTGCAGTTACAAAATTAACTTTTAAATCCAAGTCAATAAAGTTCATATTACAACGGCAAATTGTGTATGTAAGCTCTTCTGTTACGTACAGTGAGTTGTTTACTATTATTGTTGGGCCTTATCGACGCAGAATTCCCATGAGTAACCGCATCCGTGTTTGTGCATAAATATGCATACCAGGAAAATGACATTAGGCGTTTTGACGGTCGTCATTAGTCGTAAGGCTATAGAAAACCAATTAGAAATCCGTCCTTATTGGCAGCCGACGGTGAACTGTGGCGGTTATCACACTGCTCCGCACTACGGAGCGGCGTCCGGTGCTGCGGTTTTTATTATTACACACTTTTATTTAGCTTCACTGCGTATATATTAAACCTTTGTATATGTATATAGTGCTTCAAATCTTGTAACTAAAATTCGAACCACTTCCCGGTATCTGATTCAGTTGAAATTTGGAGTACTGTCGTAATTCCGGTGACAATGCAATAATATGCTAACATGGAGGTGTTCTGATGATGCAGCCGGTAGGTAGCCAAAGGAACTCCTCAATGGAATAATACAAACACATCAAGTTTAGGCTCATTATAAAGGTTTCAAGAAGTACTCGATAGACATGCAGACGAGAAGAAGTACAGTCAGCAATAAAAGTGTGTGTCACAAAAAAACATTTTTTTACAGTTACTTGTACTGTAGAATAATAATAATAATAATAAGTGTGCGGTTATGCATGTACAGCGGGGGAAGGTTGTAAGTTCAACAAATTTACAACTTTCTGAGACTATGTCTTTCAGATCTATCTCTGAATCAGAAACCTATAAATACCTTGGTATGTCACAGTCGTTAGGTATTGAGGATGGGGGTATTAGACGGACGGTGAAGGAGCGCTTTTTCAGTCGGCTCACAAAAGTCCTTAACAGTCTTTTGTCAGGAGGCAACAAAGTGCGCGCCTTCAACGCCTGGGTAATGCCCCTACTCATATACTCCTTTGGCATACTAAGGTGGACTCAGACCGAGCTGGATGCCCTGGATCGGAGGGTCCGGCTACTGCTCACCACACACCGTATGTTACACCCACGCTCGTCAGTTATGAGATTGTACATCCCACGGAAGTGTGGAGGCCGAGGCTTCCTAAACGCCAAAGATCTCCACAACCGCGAGGTGTGCAATCTCAGGAATTATTTCCTTAACAACGAGTGTGGGATACATTGTGACGTGGTGGCAGTAGACAGGAAACTCACGCCGCTCTCCTTGGCAAACGAGAACTGGCACAAACCTGTGGTACAAAGTACTGCGGACCGCAGGGCGGTATGGAAGGATAAGCAGCTACACGGGCGGTTCTACAAGGCCCTCACGGGACCCGATGTAGACCTGCTCGCGTCGGTGAACTGGTTACGATTCGGGGACCTCTTCGGAGAAACCGAGGGTTTTGCCTGTGCAATTGCGGACGAAGTTATGATGACGAACAACTATCGGAAATATATCCTGAAGGACGGTACGGTCGACATTTGTCGGGCATGCCGCCGTCCCGGAGAGTCAGTCAGGCATATCATTTCCGGTTGTTCTCATCTTGCTAACGGCGAGTACTTGCACAGACATAATCTCGTAGCCAGGATTATTCACCAGCAGCTTGCTCTTCTATATGGCCTTGTGGACCGCGAAGTACCGTACTACAAGTATTTACCTGTGCCAGTTCTCGAGAATGGTCGTGCCACGCTCTATTGGGATCGGTCTATCATCACTGACAGGACTATTGTAGCCAATAAGCCTGACATCGTGCTCATAGATCGAACGCAGCGCCGGGCTGTGCTCGTCGACGTCACCATCCCCCATGATAAGAATCTCGTGAAAGCCGAGAAGGACAAGTCCAGCAAGTACCTAGACTTGGCTCACGAGATAACCGCCATGTGGAATGTTGACTCGACGATCATTGTTCCTATAGTCGTGTCAGCGAACGGTCTCATTGCGAAGAGTCTCGACCAACACCTAGAGAGACTCTCGCTGGGTGGTTGGATCAAGGGTCAGATGCAGAAGGCGGTGATCTTGGACACGGCGCGGATAGTCCGCCGGTTCCTCTCTCTGCGGCCCTGACCACCGGCAGCTTGGGCCCTGCCTCGCTGCTGGCGGCACCCTAGGTTAGGTTTTTTATAATGTGTTTATATGTATTTTGTATTGTTTTGTTAGTGTTTTATATTTTACTTTTATATACATATTATAAAAATCCTAACTTAAGAAAAAAGATTAATAAAGAGAAATAATAATAATAAAATACTTTATTGTGCACTACAAAGAAAAATACATGTTACAAACAATGACAGGACATAAGTGAGTAGGTAACAACAGGCGGACTTATCGCTAAAAAGCGATCTCTTCCAGACAACCTTCAGATAGCGATTCACTGGCTAGAAATAAGTTAATGGGCAGTGCAAAATAACAAAGGTGTAAAGTTTACAAATCAAATACCTAAGTATAAATAACAAACAATGAAAAATAAACTACATATATTATTTAAGCAACAATAATACACTACATAAACCTACACAAAATACATAAATACATAATGAGAATTCAAGCAAGAGAAGAATAACGACCAGGTAGCGTGAACAAAAAGAAAAATATATATGTGTAAGTGAAAGGACCAAGACTAAGAAAGAGATTTTAAATAGTGTTCTTTTAGAAGTTTTTTAAAAATGGGTAGGGATTGAGCACGTCTTATATCAATGGGCAAAGCATTCCACAATCTTACAGACTGGAAAGTGAAGGATTTGTTGTAGAACTTACTAGATGACCGAGGGGCAGCAAGAAGGCGATTCTGAGAACACCTAACAGACAAAAGAAAACTAAACCGTTTTTTAAGGTATTCAGGAGTATTTGGAATAAATAAAGTGCGATAGAGTAGAGACAGGATATGTGTATTACGTCGGAAACGAATCGGTAACCACCTGAGCTGTGACCGGAAGCTGGAGACATGATCAAATTTTCGTAGCCCGAAAATGAAGCGAATGCACACATTTTGAAGCCGTTCAATCTTGTTCAATTGCTCTTCGGTAAGATCGAGATAAGAGATGTCGGCATAGTCTAAAATGGGAAGAAGAAGGGATTGGGCCAGCGCGGTTTTAGTGGAAAGTGGTAAAAAGTTGCGGAGACGCCTAAGAGATCCCACAGCGGCAAAAATTTTACGACCGACTAGAATTTACGAATTGTGGGAATTGTCTGACAACCTTGGCATTGGAAGTTAGGAGACGCCTTCTAGACTAAAGAAGTTATTAACTGGTAGTTAAATAATCATAGGAAAATCGGAATTAAATGCTTTATTTTTATACGACTTATTAAGAAGGAACCGTGAAGATTTTACGGTCAACAGTAGGAGATAAGCGAAATAATAGTCTGTTATGATGATGATAATAATGAATTAAATATACATTTGCAATTCATTAAATGCGATTCGAGTTTAATTGTGAAAATCAACGAGGAAAATTAATCCTCATTGAATACACGATTACTGTAATTAATTAATTGTGTTTATCTTAATTCATTATTAATTGCAATGATATTGACCTAAAAATAAAATTCTAATAGGCGTTTATAGAATTTATTCCGACCCGAAGTTTCGGTTTTCGCAGATTTTGGCATAAACATCATGTTTCGGCCGAAGGTTCGGTTTTAGCCGAAACTAGAGCAAATCCGAACCTTCGGTTTCGGCAAAAAACCCGGTTTCAGTCACACACTATAAGCGCCACTTGTCTTGAAACCCAGTGTCAAATTGTACTGGTAAACATGGCAACTCCAGGTTTAACCAGTTAACCCCGGGTTAGTGAATGGTGCAAGTGGCCCTTAATTTCATAAAGATTCAATTAACATTTGTCGACAACCGCCAATGTCTTCACTTTCTTAAGTCGGCTAGTTTTTAGGGTTTCGTAACTTTCGTACCCAAAGGGTAAAACGGGACCCTATTACTAAGACTCGTCTGTCCGTCTGTCTAAACACAGTGTCAAATTGTACTGGTAACCATGGCAATGATGATGATAATAATGAATTAAATATACATTTGCAATTCATTAAATGCGATTCGAGTTTAATTGTGAAAATCAACGAGGAAAATTAATCCTCATTGAATACACGATTACTGTAATTAATTAATTGTGTTTATCTTAATTCATTATTAATTGCAATGATATTGACCTAAAAATAAAATTCTAATAGGCGTTTATAGAATTTATTCCGACCCGAAGTTTCGGTTTTCGCAGATTTTGGCATAAACATCATGTTTCGGCCGAAGGTTCGGTTTTAGCCGAAACTAGAGCAAATCCGAACCTTCGGTTTCGGCAAAAAACCCGGTTTCAGTCACACACTATAAGCGCCACTTGTCTTGAAACCCAGTGTCAAATTGTACTGGTAAACATGGCAACTCCAGGTTTAACCAGTTAACCCCGGGTTAGTGAATGGTGCAAGTGGCCCTTAATTTCATAAAGATTCAATTAACATTTGTCGACAACCGCCAATGTCTTCACTTTCTTAAGTCGGCTAGTTTTTAGGGTTTCGTAACTTTCGTACCCAAAGGGTAAAAACGGGACCCTATTACTAAGACTCGTCTGTCCGTCTGTCTAAACACAGTGTCAAATTGTACTGGTAACCATGGCAACTCCAGATTTAAGCAGTTAACCCCGGGTTAGTGAGTGGTGCAAGTGGCCCTTAATGTCATAAAGATTCAATTAACATTTGTCGACAACCGCCAATGTCCTCACTTCCTTAAGTCGGCTGGTTTTTAGGGTTTCGTAACTTTCGTACCCAAAGGGTAAAAACGGGACCCCTATTACTAAGACTCGTCTGTCCGTCTGTCTAAACCCAGTGTCAAATTGTACTGTTAACCATGGCAACTCCAGATTTAAGCAGTTAACCCCGGGTTAGTGAGTGGTGCAAGTGGCCCTTAATGTCATAAAGATTCAATTAACATTTGTCGACAACCGCCAATGTCCTCACTTCCTTAAGTCGGCTGGTTTTTAGGGTTTCGTAACTTTCGTACCCAAAGGGTAAAAACGGAACCCCTATTACTAAGACTCGTCTGTCCGTCTGTCTATCTGTCACCAGGCTGTATCTCATGAACCGTGATAGCTAGACAGTTGAAATGTTCACAGATGATGTATTTCTGTTGCCGATATAACAACAAATACTAAAAAATACGGAACCCTCGGTGCGCAAGTCCGACTCGCACTTGTTGTTATTTTCTATTTTCAACGGCTTTTTTAGGGTTCCGTACCCAAAGGGTAAAAACGGGACCCTATTACTAAGACTCCGCCGCTGCGTTCATAGAATGGACCCTGACAGATTGCCACGTGAAGTCATGCTCGGACAGATTGCCGAAGCTAAGAGACCGGTTGGTCGCCCCGTTCTCCGCTTCAAGGATTCATGTAAGCGCGACATGAATGGCTTCAGCATTCCAACTAACCGTTGGGAGGAACGCGCGGAGATGAGACCCGAGTGGCGTCGTAACCTGCGGGAAGGCATGGCAAAGCACGACGAGCTCTGGTTGGATCACCTTAACCAGAAACGAATTCGCAGAGCTGCTGGACCACCCCAGGAGTCAAGACACATCTGTGATCGGTGCGGCAAGAAATGCCGATCAGCCATTGGTCTTTACAGTCACCGCAGTCGATGTAGACTGTAGACATCTCCTCAAATACCTCTAATCGCTGCAACTATCATCTGTAAAGATGCTGTGGCCAATGATGATGATGATGCTGCCCGTCTGTCTGTCTGTCACCAGCTGGCTGTATCTCATGAACCGTGATAGCTAGACAGTTGAAATTTTCACAGATGATGTATTTCTGTTGCCGCTATAACAACAAATACTAAAAAGTAGGAACCCTCGGTGCGGGAGTCCGACTCGCACTTGCCCGGTTTTTTATGAATAACGCAATCTTTCTCTGTCTTTATGACTATTAACGTTACTTAATGAGTTTATAAACGTAACAAAACAATTATAAACACGAGTCACGACTTGTTTACCGACGTTAGAAGAAAACAAGTGCATCGTAAACATTGCATAATTTTGTTTGCGTGTAGCCCAATTTGTGTTGTGGAAATGCATTCCAAGGCAAACTGCTTTATTTATAACGTACCGGCAATATAAACACAAATAATTTAGTGTATAAATTGTATGATTAATATTTTGAATAAAATAATTGGAGATTTAACACTAGCTTCTTCCCGCGACTTTGTCAGCGTTGAATCGTGATTTAATTTCCGCGATAAAACCTATCTCCGTACCAAATGTTTAAGAGGTTACATACAACATATTGTACAGTCGTCATCAGATGTATCGGAGCGGCCATGGTGCTCACAAATATCTTATCACGCCTCCATTATTGTCAAGGCGTGAGTGTGTGTTCATATATTATTGAGCACCTCACTTTTCCTTTAATATATGACATCTATTTTAGCTTATTGTAAATACTTAAGGTCAATCAAGTGTTGCTGTTAGTATAACTGACCCCCGCCTGCATAGAAATTTGTTTGCAGGGGGGTAAACTATCTCTGCAGCTGATTATACGCTATTTTTATTGTAATATTTAGACTACGATTAACTATTAGCGTGTCAGTCACGTGTGCCTAAACACGCAATATCCACGTCTTGCAAGTTTTGGACATTTATCTCACAACTTTAGTCAACTTAAACCAATTTAAATTTGACCATTCTCTTTTCCAGAACACGTTTGGCAAGTAAATGTACAGAAGAAAGGACTGGGAGCGTCCAAGAACATCCAGGGGCTGTACAACCTGTGCTTGACGGACAAGACGCTGACACTTGTCAAGATCAAGAGCCACAACAATGTCATCAGTGATTTAGGCATCCCGGAGAAGATCGAGTACTCCTTGAAGAACATTAGAAGGTACGTATATACAGGGGCTGTAATAGACTTCACTTCACAGATACGACCCTGATTCTTACCCGGGGACCTAGCCAAGATGACAATCGTATAAACGCCGATCGAAAAGAAAAAATGTAGTCACGTGTTTATTTCCAGTTCCATACATAATTTCACTTTCGATTGGCATTTTCTAATTTTTCTATCAACAAATGTCACTTGGCTAGGAGCCACAGAGTCATACCGTCGTAGACAAAACTCCTTAAATAACCTAAGAAGATTATGTTGGGTTTCAGTTATAAATAAATAAATATTATAGGACATTCTTACATAGATTGACTAAGTCCCACGGTAAGCCCAAAAGGCTTGTGTTATGGGTACTCAGACAACGATATATATAATATATAAATACTTAAATACGTAGAGAACACCCATGACTCAGGAACAAATATATGTGCTCATCACACAAATAAATGCCCTTACCGCGATTCGAACCCAGGACCCTCGGCTTTACAGGCAGGGTCACTACCCACTAGGCCAGACCGGTCGGTCAAACTTAACACGTAAAAAAGCGGCCAGGTAGATAAAATAAGACTAGAGCATTATATCTAAGTGTAGCCAGACTTACAACGCTTCGTCCAGATGCACAGGATCCTTCTTGTATCCTGTGCTTCAAAACATGGGTGGTTTCGATGTGTCCAGGATTGAAGACCGTTTGTTATATGTAATGTATCTTGCTCATACGTGAAAACTTTTGCAGGCTTCAGTTATCTTTAAATGTTAGTGCCATAGATCTGCGATACTCACCCTCAAACTTACAATTTCAGATGCGGCGATTCAGAGTGTTTCTTCTACATGGAGGTGGGCCGGCAAACGGCGACGGGCGACGGCGAGCTGTGGATGCACACGGACGACTCCAACATCGCCCAGAGCATGCACTCCACCATCTACCAGTGAGTGTAGCCAATTTTCGCCCAACTTACTCAGTGCTGCGTTCTAACAATTTACATTTTAATCTGACAATGGGGAGCCTCCAATTCTCACCAGCAATATTAAGGAAAACTTACTTGGTTCGACTGCTGCGTTTCCCAGTGCTTGTTGGTCATTCAAAATCTTTTCGTTAATATAATAAAATTAATCAATAGCGTATTTGACTACTAGGTAAATCCATTTCTTTTTTCTAACTGTCAAAACGGTTTTGCTACCATGGAATTTATATAAAACACTAGCATGTGACGTCACAATCAAATTACCTACTCTTTATAGTTTTATACGAGTTTTAAAATAAAAATTGTGTCTAAAAATAACTGCTGTCTACGTTTCTCTATTAATCTTCTGGTGCTTTATTTCATGCATGGTGTAAAATAATTTATTTTAAATACAGTCAAACACCCTATTGTATTGAACAAGGCGTCATTGCTCTACTTCACAATCTACAATTTGAACATATTTAAAGCACTTTGCAGCTGTTTAAATAAGATAATTACGAATGACTACTTAAGTAACGTATGCGGAATGAAATTTGTACACAATTCAATGTCGTATTAAACAAATACAACATTGTATTTACTACAATGCGAGATTTTTAACGGAAGTTGTTGTACTTTATTTCCATCGCTGTCGAAAACACATATGTTGGCTTATTTAATTTCCAATTTTATCTTCCTTGGGAAAACTTTTTTATGTAACTTCGAATCACGTAATATTTGACGTTCTCATCCGTTGGACCATTGGTGTTCTCAAAATATTAATTACCTTGCCAAGAACTTAAATTTTAAGTAACAAGGTGCGTTGGGGTAAGATTGAATGGGTTATTCATGAGGGGTAGGATGAACAATCGCCCGTAATGCTTCGGCATACGGATAATTTTTTTGTCTTACCCCTTATGAGAAACCCATTCAACTTATCCCAACGCACCTCATATGATTAGTCACTCATAGATCCCATAATGCAAAAACAACTGTTTTTTTATATTTTTGACTAAATGACGTAGCCGCATTTTCACTTTTCTTTTGTTTTCGTAGACGGTGGGCTTAACTTTTCTTGAATGTTTGTCGATGCCCATGTCTTCAAGATACATATTTTTAAACAGTTTTACTGTCACATTTGAATGTTCGCGGCCGTCATTTTCTTTAATCGGTCTCTCTCAGAAAACTGGCTAATGCTGGAACGTTTCCCTGAACCATGCTTCCCAGCGGTAGTTTTTTTGTAAAGAAAAATGACGAAAAAATATTATAAACAGAGCTTTAGCTCTAACCCGCTTCCATAAAATGTTCCACTATCTTCGCTTTCGGCCATAGCGAATTAGTACTGAAGAAATTACATACAATTTCGCGACGTTGTTCTACTCGGTTGACCATAATTTCAAGACAAGGAATCCAATGCCCATGAAACTAACAGGATTAATTCACAGATATATAGACTTTAAATTAGCGTTAAGATATGATTTCAGTTTATTAATTTTTTTACTTTTTAAATGTTCAAAACTTTGTCCAGATTTAATTCCGCATACGTTATAATGCAGATTAGATACTAAAATCATCGAAAATATGCCACAGGAGTTGGCTGCGATTTTTCTAAAGCGTTTGATTGTATGAGATGACCTATACAAACTTAAGCACCAACGATCCTTTGGCATTTAGGCCTAAATATTCTTAGGTTTCACAAACACGAGTGATCCCAATGTTTTTTATTGGGATCGAATAAATTCAACCACAAACGCATAACCGTAGCTCGGAGTACCACAGGGTTCAATTCTGAATCCTATTATCTTTTTCATAATCATTCAACTTTTTTATTGAACCCAATTCTTACTATTTCAGTGCAATGCGCAACTGTGCGAAAGAGACAGAGAACGAGAGGGATCATATCACGATGCCGAAATCAGACGACGAGCATCCTCGTCCTCGACGGCAAACGGTCTCCGAAGGCCAGAGGCCTAGAGCAGGCCTTTCCAACGGTAAGTTTGAAAATTCGACCTTATTTTCAAGTGTGTAGATCTATTGTCGGTTGAGGATTGTCTCAAGAATTAAAATTGGTCGCGACTTTTATTATGATAATTCTTCTCACTCTGCTCTTAACTTAGTTGTGTTCACGATAAGTTATTGATGACTTAAACAGTTTTATAAAACTCGCAATCAGTTGCAAATGAAGCAATGCAGTTGCACATTGAGTTGGAGTTATACTTAAAATATGAAGGCAGGAAGTACAGTCAGAATCAATTAGACGGGTAGAACATGTCAAAACTATTTGCCACCCTGTGATAGTTTTTTAGAAATATAAATATCTGCGACATTATAATTGACTTATATAGTCATCTCTTTTTGTAAAACGACTAGAGAATGGTAAATAATTACTTTTGATGTATATTACCGTCTACTATTGATGCTGACTCTACACATAGTAGCGTTAGTTGGATCTACATATAGAGTTTAATTTAAAAAATGGAGACTAAAATGATCTTATTGGAATAGGTTTTACCAATTATCATCATCATCATCTGCCTACTTAACTCACTTCTAGACACAGGCATCTCAAAAAGGCTATAAGTCCCATCCCAAGCAATAACGACATATACGTGGATCCAACTTAATAGTTTGCATAAAGAAAATTTGTGATCTTCTTAGTCAAAAGATATTGCTTTATTGGTTGTCAATAACGATTATTACCAAATTTGTTTGCTATCAAAATGAATCCTTATTGTTATCCGCCTAGGGCACACTTTTGCCTGATACAAACATCACACACTAGAGAATAAAAAGAAAATATTTTCTTTTTGCAAATTTGTTTTTTGTGATTGTAGCGGTGGATAGAGTAGCATGCACAAAATGGTTTCTGGGTAAAATATATCAATGGGAAAAAAATATTAAAAAAGTCAAGATTATTAATGTGAAGATTTTTTGTATAAGATATTTTTTTAAGTGATAACTTGTAGTTAGACAGTAGTATAGTCAGCTTCGCTTGAGTACCCTTTGAAGAAAAATGTGACTAACCATACATTTAGAATTATAGTGTAAGCAAGCATTGTTTTGTGTACAGTTGCCTCGGAAATTCAAAATCCTATCCCAACATGAGAAGTGAATTCCTTACATCTTGTTCAATATAATCTATACTATGAAAAAGTTTAAAATATCTGAGCGTTATCTGGACAATAATCGCAATAGTCGGCATAGATATTTTTGATAATTGAAATATTTTAGTTACTATTTCCTCACTACATAAGAAAGCAGTACGTGTATTTTCGTCAATTTGCGGACCTTTTTTACCTTTAATATTCTTATTGGTAATATTTAACTAAACCCAATTTTCTTAAGAGAACGAATCAAGACCTTTCTTAAACTAAAACGACATACAGTCACCTGTAATTACAAGCTTTTATTAAATTCACCCTAAGTACAGTGAGGAAATGCTGCCAGCATCTATCGCACCATGCCGTAGGGGAATAGTTTTCAGGGTTCCGTACCCAAAGGGTAAAAACGGGACCCGGGACGGGACTTCGCTGTCCGTCCGTCCGTCTGTCACCAGGCTGTATCTCAAATACGATTCTGATACGATTGTGTAGACCGCCTCAGCATACTGAAGTTACAAGACATTACCATATTAAGCTAGCCTCAGTTCATTCAAAATTGAACCCTCAGACCAAGATGTAAGGTATAAATTGGCACAAATCTATTGCAGAAAAGGGCCTCTGCGTTGGCTCATGCATTAGACAATGCGTGTGTTCAACCAACACTTACTCCATAGATGACTCGGCGGCCGCCATTGCGCCTCTCACCACCAACGGTAAAGTGCACCTTAGCGCAGAGGGATAGGACGCTTTTCTGTATGGCCACGGTTATGTGTTGCGGTGGTGATAGTGCGGATGGTAAATTTGATGGACCAATCACAGTTAACTTCTGACTTTGTAATGTGGTTTTACATGTCAAAATGGGCCTTATGTATCCATAAGGTACTTTTTGATATGGCAAGCCATATATTCTTACGGTTTTAATCTATGCTTGATTGTTCATTTTAATAATAAAGAAATATTTTGAATCACTAAGAAACTCCACTGTTATACGAAATAAATGTAACGCAATAAATAACAACATTATAAATAAATAGTGTTATAATAGCAAATCTGTTACATTTTTAAATTGCACTGTAAGCCGAAGTCGAACACATAATAAGTTATTAATTTTATCGCACTTTCAAAATAAAAAAATAACCAACGAAATTAATTGCATACCACTTAATTAATTTTAGATGTATCGTGACTTGATGAGTTGATAATGGGGTTGGCCGGTCGAAATAATTAGCAGATAGCGCCAGCATAGTTTGCCCTGTCAATCCCTAGAATTGTGTCAAATTTTTTGTTTTTTGTCCCCTTTAAGCCAAATCTCATAGAAAAAGGGGCAAGCTATGATGGCGCCATCTCTGCAAACCTTTGACAGTTGCCAACCCCATTGATTTAAACAACATTTTATGTACCAAAGGTGGTTTTATAAACAAAAGCTCAGATTAAAACCGAAAAATCCGTATTCTGGCTTCTGGCGTACCGCATCATTAGCAAATGTGAATGTCGTTTCGTCTACCAAATACCTTATGCATTTTCATCATGCTATCATACAGTGGTTGTACCAGCTTATAGAGCCACAGTGATATTCGAGCCGATTCCCTCTCTCTCTTACACCAAGCAAAAGGAAGCGAGATGGATTATCGAGTCGATTCATTGTGACAGCTATATATGTGCAAGCGCCTTGTCTGAACTAACAACGCGTGAACGTTAGAGGTCGCTACTGGCTAGGTTTTTCATTCGATTTCAAAATAGTATATAATACATTGAGAGTATAAATAACTTAGGTTGTTTTATTCTATATCTGAAGCAAATTATCATTTGAGCCGATTGACAAGGGCCCATATGTAACGTCGAAGATAAATCACGTATTTATGCTCGTGTTATATATTCTGCTTCTCACGTCAATAACGAGGTAACAGAAATATCGTATATTTCAAGTTGTTTTTTGTCGTACCTATTTAAAATTCTTTTTTTTTTTATACCACGTCGGTGGCAATCAAGCATACGGCCCGCCTGATGGTAAGCAGTACAATCGTAGTAATTGAACTAGTACAATCACCTACAGAGATATTTACAAATAAACAAACTTCTATGCAGGGCGTGTCATGTATCTCTGCATCTGACTGTACTTTGCACTATTCATTATTTGAATATCTTGGTAAAATGCGATTATAAGAGATTAATTGGTTTGCAAATTAAGAAAAAGTCAAGTGAGAGTCGATAATTACGCTTTGCACCACCGACTTAGAAAACTTCGATAGCGCGATTTAGAACTTCTTATGGACAGCTTTTTTGCCTTGATCACTCCATCTATTGAATGTGGAATGATTCTACTTTGTTAGTACATAGTTCCCGGCAAGCTCGGTTCTCCATACAAACGTAGTTCCGCTCTCATTTTAAAACGACTAGCTAGATTGCTCTGAAACTTTGTACTTACAATAGGATAAGGTATATCTATGTCTCTAATTAGTTTATGTGGCTTCAGATACCATAGTTAAAAAAAGACAGCGAATTTAAGTTTTTCATACCAAACTTGTTTTTGCTCTATTTCGTTTGTTTTATAAACTGGAGCTATATAAACTAATTACAGATCTAGATATACGTCATGTCATTGTATGTGCAAAGTTTCATTACAATCCAACACGTAGTTTTAAAATGAGAGCGGAACTACGTTTGTATGAAAAGGTGCAATTCGGCCGAGCTTGCCGGGGTTTAACTGTCCATTGGTGGACCTTATGCCTTTTGTAATAAGGTTTACGGTCAGTTAACCACGTAAGGCCCAATGTGCATTACAATGTACACTCTGTTTCAATCTAATTAGAACCTTACACTAGCTGAATTAAGTAGCATTTCTTTTGTTTCATTGTTTTCTAAAACAAACGAAAGTCACCCTAATCTTCTATACAACAAGGTTCAAATTAAAAATGGGGAAACTTTGTATGGTGGAACTTACGAGGTTAACAGTGTGAGCGATGGTACCAAGTAAGTAGTGTTCGTCGCACTTCGAAATCAATAAATGTGTCGTTTTCAAGCAAATGGTACCACATTGTCGCTTGCCATAAGGACGCTGTGACAGGTTATTCGTATAAAGATACAAGCAAATTTCGTCCTTATAGCAAGCGACAATGTGGTACCTTTTGCTTGAAAACGTCACAAATTTATATGACCTAGTAAAATAAGTAAATAGTATGAATCATCTTTAGTTATTAGCGACCTCTGGTGAGTGCTAAAACTACCGCTTTGTAAACTCGTATCTTCCAATCTTGTTTAGCTATATGTATCCTGCTACTAATCTAAACATGCTGTTGGAAACTTTCTACGGATATAGACTTATAGAGTAAATCTTTTAACTATATTTAATGTTAATTGCATATTATAAAGTATATCCCTAAACTGATTTTTGAATGCAGCTTTCCACGGCGTTACTAGTGCAAGCGAGACGAATATCTACGAAACGTTATGTTATCTCGTTTCTTCAGATAATTGTTAACTAATATCTGTCAAACAAATGAGGTTTTGGGTTTTTTGTTACATAAGCCATAACGGACCTAAAATGTTACGGAAATAACGTCGCTAAAACTGTGACTCCATAACACCTATATTTTTCTCGTATGTACAGTCAAGGGCATAAATATATATACATTCCCAAAGTTTCAAAAATATGTGTACGCTCTTACGCCTTAGACAATAAAGTCGTGTTCACATATTTTTGAGCCATTTGTCTGGATCGATATTTTTGCCTTCGACTGTACATGCGCAAGCACACATTCACAACTCGAAGGGCCGAGCGGTCATTGGCTTACCTTTTACCTTATCCAATAAGTGTAAGTATGTGTGCGTACAAAATCTGCTTGTCATGAAGTCACAGCTCCGTCTTAGCGACGCGGTTTCCTTTTATTCTTCGTCAAGTTAAATAAAATGGATGATTAATTTTTTTCAATAATCCTACTTGATGTTTGTCAGATATTTGTGAGTATATACTTGTCAAATTAATTAGCTTAACACCTGTTGTTTGATTCAAGACTTAACCTTTTCGAACCGCCGTGTCAAACACAAAAGCTGTCAATCAGACGCCACGTCACCGAAGTGTCAAAACTGAAATTGAACTTTATGCATATGCACGTAGGTCTATGTTGCTCTGTGGTCTGTGACGGTTTAATCCGTCATTGGTGTCGGACCTGCGGTTCGGATATATCCGTCGTTGGCGTCGAAAAGGTTAACAAAGTAAATCTTAAGGCTTATAATGCAATAACTATAAAAAAAATATCGAACGTATGCTTCGCCGCGCTTGGCCGAAAACAGCGAATGTAATTATATTTTTTTTTTCTGAAATGACTTGGATGGCAGATGTCATCTATCATAGATAACCATAGGTTTTTTACACGGGTGCAACAGAAAAAAATAGGGTACTGATTTAGAGAATTTAAACGTAAAGTACTGAGGAGGACATTTACCATTCTAATCATTTCAGAAAAAACGCATTATATGATAAAAAAAAGTTACTTTTAATGTACCTATTTCCAATTTCCAAGTCACAAAGTCGTGTGTACAAAAAAAGGTAGGTACAGTCGCCACCAGATATATCGGAGCGGCCGAGGTGCTCAAAAACATCTGAACACGCACTCTAGCGCCTTGACAATAGAGGCGTGTTCGGGATATTTGTGAGCACTTTGGCTGCTCCGATATATCTGATGGCGAGTGTACTATATGTTTCGTTTGATGTTTTATGAAAATAAAGGAAATTATCGCTTTTGATTCTACAGTATTTGTACCTACTGATATTTTTGCGTAAACGACTTTTTGTATTGAATATTACAACTGTTATAAGTATACTAAATGTAAATTTTCTCTAGATTAAGTAAAATAATTGTTAAATAAAACTCTGAAAACGGATTATATCGCGTATATTGAATTTATAATACATCCCGACGTTTCGAACCCTTTACAGCGTTCGAGGTCAACGGGTGACTGAGGAAAAATTACAAAGTGCAAAAATACCCACATACTAAAATAATGAACAATCATAGACTATAAACTTTAAGGCTGGTTGTACATGCAAAACATGTTATGAACCGATTTTCTATGATTGTTCATTATTTTAGTATGTGGGTATTTTTGCACTTTGTAATTTTTCCTCAGTCACCCGTTGACCACGAACGCTGTAAAGGGTTCGAAACGTCGGGATGTATTATAAATTCAATATACGCGATATAATCCGTTTTCATAGTTTTATTTCATGAGTAACTATCGCGGTAACCGAAGACAATATTAAAATAATTGTTATTATTTGTATTACAAATAATGATGGATGTGATAGCATGATAGGATGTTATTCTATTAGGTGTTAAGGCATTTTGAGCATTATGACTAATGCATTAAGAGTGATCGCGCATGATCATCGGTGTTGGATATTTGATATCGTGTACACGACAATACATTATTATAATAATTTCATGATCAAGAGCCGAGAAAATATGGTATAGAAAAGATTATTACAGAATTAATAATGCAAAAATCAAATTTAATAATTAATAAAAAAAAAACATCTTAAGACGAAAGTGGAGGTTTCCTCTCTGGATATTAACATTATTTGTATGAAATCTGTGGTAAAATTCGCAAAAATCCGTTTTATACCTAAATCGCGTGACGTGACTTCGACGTAAAGCGAAGTTGCGAGATTTCGCCAAGTAATTACGAATAATTACGTAGGTACATTGCCTACCTGTCACACTTGTGTACGAATTTACAAGTGCGACAGAGAGGCAACACGTCGAACGTGATTCGCGGTAGGCCTTCAGTATCCCGCTCGCATAGTGGCATTGATCGCGGGTACCGTGAGCGGTACAGCAATATTATTATGCACGTGCGACAGAGATAAAACGGGCGTGTAGGTACAAAATACTTTGTGCTTAGCGTTCTTACTATAGCAGTTTAAACGACAGGACATTTGTCCCACAGTTATAGTCACAAAATAAGTAAATAATGTTGTCTCTACCATATATTTGCCGGCATATTTTAAGAGTGTTACGAGCGATGGTATTTATTTCATTTGGTGGTGGTTTGATTTTATTTTTAATAATGGTTGTTAATCAATTGTGATTAATTTGCAATAAGAGTAAGCGACATTGTCACTAAACTGGTATTGGTAACATGGATCAACATCATCATGGAATATCATGATAAATCATTAAAAATTTAGATTTTATGGCACCGAAATAGTAAAATACAGAAACATCAAATACTTTCAAATTATTTTAGAAGCGAATCTTTATTCTAAATATAATAATCATATTGCATACAGGTTTAAAGCCTGAATATGCTGTTTCTTTAAAATTCACAAAAAAATCTAGTAGTTCGATATTTGAGTCCTAAAAAAGATCTCTTCATGAAGGTTTATTTGAAATCCGGTTTATATTTTTGTTTTAAACCCTGACCAGGAATATATGATCACGCGCCATGTTGCGGAATTTCATTGAAACTAAATTTTTCATACTAAACTGAACTGTCACCACATACATGAGAATAACAGCGCCCTCTTGACAATGATCATATATTTCTGGTCGGGCTTTAATTGAAGCCAATCGGCTTAAAAATTGTGTCGGTGATTCTTGTTCGAATTTTCAGTCCACTTTTATAGCTGTACCAAACAAAAAAAGTAACCAGTTAAACGATAAATACCATCGCTCCATCCATGTTAACACACATCGCACCGGGTGCTTGGTGCCAGTTTGTGTAGCTTCCTTGTCTTGTCCGCAGCCGAGAACCAACCACCGAATAACTCACTAATAACCGATAAAACTGACCATCCTCGTCTCATAAAACACCACCGAACAGTCTCACTACCGACCGGGTGCCCGCTCTTTCAAGAACCGCTCAAGATAGTCCACGAGCGGACGAGATCTGCACCTTTAACTGGGGACGAAGTAGACAGGGTCACTATAGAGAGAGCTCAGAGGCACTCTTCATGCAAAGCCGTCAATGGAACTGAGACGTCGAAGAAAACGCAGTGGAACCGACGCGCTAGTACGGGGGCGCGGCTGTCTAAACTCTCGCCCGCTCATACAAAGAGTATGTATGCTTGTTCGCATGCTTTATATCGGGCGTAGTAAGGGTAGCTTGTAGTTCAACACGTTTATTAATTTGGTACCTAGATAAAGTTTTGTTAACCTAATGTCAAAACGCATTTGGAAATGTGAAATAATTGAAACAAATTTTCGTAAATATTTCTTTTTAATTTACGATTAAAAAATGTTTGGTTTAGTCATAGTTGGGTTTAGTTAATGTTTTATCTAATGATTATTAATTATTATGCTTGCTGGAATGGAATAAGTTTATTATGTACTTCCTTAGACTAAGCAAGACTTGCCTCTGTTATAGAGTAAACTTTGTTATAATAAACAATTAAATTATTGTTCGAAATAATGCTAAAGTTGATTAGATATCCTCTTTTTTGTGACTGAAAATTTGTCATAAGCCGGTTAAGAGATTTAAAATAAAACTGTATTCAATTTCAGAACATTAATGTTTGTCTCAATTTAACTATACTTACTATACCTAGTCAAGGATTAAATATTATAACATTTATTATATAATAATTATTGACATTACTTTCATGTGAAATTAATTGCTTTTACTAAGTCAATAGTTAAAAAAGTTTCTACTATATGAAAGTTATTTTTAAAGACCATTTAGGTGAATACATAAGGCCAGAGATAATAACCAAATAAACTATGAATCTTAACTCTGTTTAAGCCGTGTGTTATGGAGGGACTGGGATCGAAAGTAGAAGCGTCACTTACTTACTTACTTACTTACTTACTTACTTCGCTGGCTCAGCGACCCGAAGTGGATCTTGGCCTCCGATACTAGGTTTCGCCATTCGTTCCTATCCTGTGCGATCCGACGCCATTCAGCCGCCTTCCATTCACCATTCGCCATTCATTCACTTCATACCTAGTTTATTTTATTTCTACCGTAGAAAAATAGTTACTTTAATTTTATAGAGCGCGCGCTAAAGCTTTATAGCATTTTCTTAAATGGCACTTTTTTATATAACTGTAATTTTCGATGAGTTTCGTGTTATTTCGGATCAGACTTGACACCTCTCCCGGTCGTTATACATTGAAATATTACTTTTTTCTTCTATTGGGATAGAATGAACTCTGGATTCTGAATGAATTAATTTAAAAATTGCAAAAAAGGTCACAATCAAAATTGTGGTATTTGTTTTTAAGAAATGCTCTTCTACGTCAACTAGGGGTCTCCCCAAATATATCGACGCGGAATCGGCAAAGTCCGATAGTAAAAACCTTTATTACTACGCAATAACAGCGAAAAAGGCTTCGGCAGGCGTCGGCCGATACGAGCCGAGCCGAATGACGACTATTTCGCTCTTATTGCGCAGACATAAAGGTTTTTTCTATCTGCTTTTGCCGATTCTGCGTCGATATATTTGGGGAGACCCTAATACCGCTGGATAGCAAGCGCATATATATAATGTACCATTTTAGTAGCTTATAATTAATTTAAATATATGTTGCGGTTGTTACGGCTGCACGACGATTCATTTACTAACCTAAATAGTTTTTAATAGTTATTTATAATTTTTAAACGTTACCCGAATGATGCACGCTTACGCTATATCTTTTCATGCTAAATAAAAATTGTAAAAAATCAAAGGAATGATTCACAACTAACATTTGTGCTTTCTTTTGCAGTGTTACCTTTGCACAAAATTAGTTGTGTAAATAAGCTTTTAATTTTATTACAATGTATTTATTTGTTCAATGGAGCTCGGTTTTTCAGACTTTAGATAAATAACCAAAGTAACGAAGATGTTCTTTATTTTTTTTGTCGCATATGTAGGAGAAATAAAAATGTATTAGTGGTATATTTATCTGAGGATTGAAAACTCTTCGCCATGTACGTTGCTATTTATTTACATTCGACATAATAAAGCATTTCTAAGAATTGTAACGGAAAAGTTTCAAGAGGGACAAATACTTTAAAGTTTAGACCATTCCTAATAGCTATTGATAACAAAAAAGTCAATATGTATTTAGTCAGATATTTGTGAAAGCTAAGCTTTATTTGAATCATCACAATATCATCCATAGTATATCTTCTATACCGATAGCGTTAAATTATATCATATCAATGTTAGTTTTGTGAATTATTAAACAATATTGACACGTAACGATGTACAGTCGCCCTCAGATTTATCGGAGCGGCCAAGGTGCTCACAAATATCTCAACACACCTCTATTGTCAAGGCGCTAGAGTGCGTGTTCAGATATTTTTGAGCACTGTACTTCATTATTCATAAAACTTAACAAATCTCTGTTAAATATTTTATCTTTATTTATTAATGAAAACCTAAATATCGGCATTTTTCATAATGACCACAAAATAAAAACTAAAAAGAATTCAAGAAAAGCAGATTCTGAAAAAAAAAAATTTGGTAGTTCAGAATTCCCTAAAATTAAAATTATGATTGTATATTTATTTACAGACGCTGCCGGTCCGTTTAGGAATCGTTGCGATAGCATGCCTTCGAAGGCGTTTAAGTCTTTGGAGGTGGAAAGGCCACCTACACGGCATTCGGAGCTCATTGAAGGTAATTCACGTTGGGGGTCATCATGGAAAATAATAGCATATTACTATAGAGAACGGGAAATAAGAGATTACTTCGAAAGCGTTTAATTTGAAGGCCGAGAGTTTGTCGACACGGCATTTGGCACTCATTGAAGTTAACTTGGATTGGCAGGTCCGCCAACGCGCGCTCCCGATGACGCTTCTCAGTATGTATTGAAAAATGTCGAGCAATTTTCGACTTAATAATACGTGATTGTGATGTGTATTCGTTCCTCAGGCCTGAGTGCTTCCCACGATGAAGCTGATGCAGTGGAGTGGCACCGCACGCCGCGGATACCCGAGGAACCGGATTACTGCGAGATGGGACCCCGGGATAGGTTTAGGTAAGTAATTACAATTGTCTACTACCAGGAGTAGGTGCCAGGGGTCTAAATTTGTCAGCCAAAACACGATCCTTAGGGTCTCCCTACATATGTCGACGCGGAATCGGCTAAAGCCGATAGAAAAAACCTTTATCTCTGCGCAAGAATTATTCAATAAGAGGGAATGAGGCGTCGGCCGATGCGACTCGAGCCGAATGACGACTTTTTCGCTCTTATTGCGCAGACAAGTTTTTTTTTTTATATCGTCGTTTGCCGATTCCGCGTCGACATATGTAGGGAGACCCTGAGACGGCCATATAGCTTCCATGGGACAACGAGTTTAAGTTTAACGTCCAAGGAATGTATAGAAAATTGGTGGGCTTCTTTAAAGTTTACATGCAGTCAGCTTTAGATATAGTAGATACATGTAACATGCAAACTTTGTACGAAGGGTCATCTATCTCTGCACAGTTTGTTCACTGCATTTTCGCAGTCTTTAAAAAGTTAAGTCCTGGACTTTGACAACAATGACACCAAGCAGATCCTTTCACCAGACACTTTCTGCAATAGTCGGATCAAGTTAGTTAGCTTGGTATTGGTACAAAGAGTTCTACATGGTATTTGCAGTGACATAGTGTGGCAATGTCATCATTAAGGTAAAATTTCTGTGATATTACATTTAGAATGACACTCCCTCACTTTGTTGTGTTCAACTCGGTGCAAAGTTAGCTTGGATGGACTCTATGTTACTACTAAGAGGGTCAAGGAACAGCAAACATAAACCCTTATCTTATCCTCTCAGCAGATATTGCCCTTACCTTTTAATTTATTTAATCGTCTACTTCCAATTGGATTAAGGAAAAAGTATAACAAAATGTATCCTCCACAGTAAATTGGGTCGCGAACCAGCGAGCCATTCCCGGACCTCCTCAATAGCGGCCTCCGAGACGTCTCCAGAAAACGTCAACGATGGCTACCTTCCCATGGCACCAGAGTACCCTGCTGCGAATGATGGCTACCTTCCCATGGCACCACTAGACCATGGCCTGGTATCGGCTTCTAGCGGCTCTGTGTGTAGCGGGACGCCTTCGACAGACCCTCGGTTTAGGTAAATATAGTGTAACCTTCTCAGAAAACGTCAACGATGGCTATCTGCCCATGGCACCAGAGTACCCTGCTGCGACTGATAACTACCTTCCCATGGCGCCATTAGATCATGGCTTAGTATTAGCTTGTAGTGGATCCGTCTACTGTAGAACACCTTCAGACCCTCGCTTTAGGTAAATTTGTAGTTAACACTCCCAAAAAACGCCTGCAAATTTTTGAAAACCTAACCTCAGTGTTAAAACATGAATAAAAAATTTGATTAGACTTTCAGTGTGAGCTGGTTCCCGTTTGCAGAACTACTTCCTATTTATTTTATTATCAAGTTTGAAGATATTTATTATTCATTTATTTCATTATATTGATCAAATAAGTAACACAGTATTATAGTAAACCCAAGGCACTGTGAAACTACAGAATAAAAAAATACAAGAAGACAATACACATAAAAATTAAATCCATACTAATATTATAAATGCGAAATTGTATCTGTCTGTCTGTCTGTCTGTTACCTCTTCACGCTTAAACCGCTGAATCGATTTAGTTGAAATTTGGTATAGAGATAGTTTGATTCCCGGGGAAGGACATAGGATAGTTTTCATCCCGAAAATCATCTTTTAAGAGGGTGAAAAGCGGGGTGGAATCATGGTGGAATTTAGATAATTAATGAGTTGCCTTGTGTAATTTGTATTATGCTCAAATTGAATGATTGCTATAAGACTTTCTCCAGGCGCTAAACTTACTCTAGCTTCTGTTACTGATTCCACGCAGACGATGTCGCGGGCAAAAGCTAGTACTAAATAAACATTTGGGCGACGACATAACAGCGTGGCTCCGTAATGTCGTCCGACTCGGGCCGGGCAGGACAGGACAGGTTGGCCCGGAACCGCCGAAACACACCCTTCGGCCAGAAGTCCGCGCTTGCGATGGTGTCCTGCCGGGCTAGCACATGATTGGCGCGAGAGTATCTCGCCGCGACATATACCCGTCCCTCTTTAATCCATACAGTTAGTAATAGACGGGTAGTCTATCTCGCGGCGAGATACTGTCGCGCCAATTTGCTCGGCCTACAGCAGCGACATATTTTAACCGCAACGTATTGTCCACAGCGAATACCAGCTGGAACCAGCCATGTCGCACATTATCGACGCGGACGAGCGGCCCCCTCGAGCATACAGCGTGGGCTCGCGGCCCGCGCCCTCGCGGCCCGACGTCACCCGTCTCCGGGCCTACAGGTATGTGGATTATACTATACTGTACAGTGTACATACTCGTTCAGATTATTATAGGGTGCCATTTGGGATGCTTTCAGACGATTTTACTTGGAGATTACGAGGGCTGCTACTTATGTATCCGGAATGGGTCACTTACTGGAACTATGTTAAACGGAGAGGTAATTAAATGATCAGCCGTTTTTAAAGCTGATTTGCAAAAAAAATTGCCATTAAATCGTTTAGACATCATACAAAATTTTGATAAATGCATCTCTGGGCATGATAGTATGACGAACATTTGTAAGATTAAGATATTACATGAACATTCGGCTGTAAAAAAAAATCGCGAAAAGAGCCGTTTTGCGTACAAAATGATCGTTTTCTATACTAAAATCACAATGGAAAAAGTGCTATGTTTCTATGTAAAGTGGTTTCAATGTATGAAAAAGTTCATCGTTCATCTTCGCGAACAAAACCTATAAAAGCGTATATAATTATAGATGTTTGTTATTTTTTTTGGTTTTCCGTATACATAAGTAGCAGCCCTCTTATGATATTGTGAGTGTAGTTTAAACTATATATGTGATTCTAGTGTGGGCGCCCGCAACAACCGCGTGATCCCCCTGCCCGCGCACAAGCCGGGCGCGCGCGCCTCGTCGTCGGCGCCGCTGCTGCCGCGCGCCTCGGCCGACGACCTCATGGAGCTGGACTTCTCGCACCCCGACCCCAAGTCCGCCTCCGCCTCCGCCTCCGCCAAGGTAATGTCATACAATAATAGAGATGTTGACAATTTTTTAGAACTGTTTTCATTTTATAGATAGACACGTAATTATTGCAAAAAAAAAATATTTTTTTTTTTTCAAATTTTATTCATTATTTTTTAATAAAAAATCGACGTTAATTAGTTTAGTGTTTAAATTTCGCGCAAAAATGCTCCAAGCTGTCACGTGATCAGGATGACGTAACGAGGTGATAAAAATAAAACTATGAAAACGGATTATATCGCGTATATTGAATTTATAATACATCCCGACGTTTCGAACCCTTTACAGCGTTAAACAAACGACTGTCGGTGCCAGAGGACCACCGTTTGACAACTTGTCTGTGCGTGTTTCTCACGCCGTGACGTCACGCGCTCCGATTTGCGTTTGCAGTCACGTGATGCTGGGCATTATTTTAAATACTTTTATTATTTTTAATTAATTTATTAAGCATATTTGTATTTACAAAATATGATTTTTAGCATTCTAATATTCCCTGCTATGGTAAAAACATAAAATTTTATATATTCGCGATTCATGTCAACATTCCTATTGAAATGAAATGGTGTTTTGAAATAAATAAAGTTGTAAACTTGAGCTGTAAAAACCTCTATCCTTCAAGCATCGGATTATATTCACGGTATGTCGTCTAAAGTATATTTGTCGGTATATTTGTTATCAGGTGATAGTGTCCCTGACGCCCCCGGCGGGCGGCTTCGTGCACCCGCACCCGCACCCGCGGCCGTCGATGCCGCGACCGCACACGCGCGAGGAGGACGTGGCGGGCTACGTGGAGATGCGGCCCGGCGCCCTGGGCCGCGAGCCGCGCCGCGTCGCCACCACGCCCGATGGCTACGTCGAGATGAGCCTCGGCTCCAGGTAAACCTCCGCCACAGAATAAGTAATAGCATAGAGTAACTTATACTAGAGCGGTACTGTCATAGTAAATTTTGTAACCCCAGTAAATTCACTGCCATCTGTCGACACACTTTAAAACTAAAAATGAAGATTTATAAAAATACGATAGAATGTATTTAAATATAGATAAATGTTTTTTTTTATTTGCATTAATAATTTTTATGATTTTGACCCATGTTCTTTCACTGATATGCGTTAAAATTGTTAAATAACAAACGAAACTGTCAACGCCATCTATACGACTGTAGGCCAAAACTAGTAGCGCCCTCTGAACGAGAATCAAATTTTCTTGATTTTCGAGGCACGTTTTTTCCTAAGACTGTATCCATCTATTACGGAGTTATATCTATCTTTGGTAATAGTATTATCATACAGAACGGCCACGCCCCGCCCCGCCCCGACTCGAATTACCTCGCCCCGCGACACCAGATTGACGGCCGTTTGCCGGCCGCTCAGTACTATTTTTAAGCAACTTACTCACATTATGACGCATGACGCGTGTACAGACGTGCCGTTCACACATAGAAACGCAAGTGATTTTTGATGTATAGCGTGTCCGCCCTGCGCCTCCGCCTACAAGCTTCATGCCCCCGCGACCGCACTAGCGGGCTACGTGGAGATGCGGCGATTAGAGCGTTTTCACATTGTCTAATCGGATATCGGATGTCGGAAGGAAGTAAAATTTTAGATATATGTGTTTCTCTGTATTTATATATGCATGTTATAAATCATTATTACAAAAAAAAAGATAAATAAGGCAAAAAAGGCGGACTTAATGCCAAAGGCACTCTCCTGTAGCTGTTTTTGTCATAGGCGCCTTCCGACATCCGATATCGGAAAGGCGCTTCCGATAAATTCACCCATGTCGGAGCCTCCCGTCAGCTGTCGGACCGATAATATTTGTTTGTGTGCGCAATGACCCTATATTACAGGGACATCGTTGGACGCCACTGTATTGCCGGTTATTTGAAAACTAACCAGCTAAAAAAAAAAACAATCTTGTTTCAGAACGCCCCTCCGGCCGGCGGTCCTCGCGTCCTCCCCTCAAACCCGCTCCGTCCTATCGGACACCCTCTTCCCTCTCACCCTGGAGTCGCCTCCGGAAAGCGTGGAGCCGGAACCGGCGAAGCCGGAGCCTAAACCGGATCCGGCCCCGGAGTTGCATCACCCGCTTACGACTTTGAGGGAGATCTCCGAGGAGTGTCCAAGGAAGTGAGTCTTACACCATACTTATATGTTCCACAAACCCGCTCCGTCTTATCGGACACCCTCTTCCCTCTCACTCTGGAGTCCCCTGGAAATTTATAAGAGTGAAAGAGAAAAAATCCTATGCGGCCCAAACTTTATATGAATATTCTTTCTCTTACCTCCGGTCGCTCGGTTGCGCGTCTATAACTACTTGTATATAGGTACTACGTCTATATGGTTTATACTCAATTTTGTATTGGTTTTGTTTTAAACAATTTCAGAAGTCCCGAGCTGGCGTCGTCGCCTTCGTACGTGGCTCTCAGCCGGCAAAGCACTCGCGTGGACGCGGAGAAGCAAGGCAACCCGACTATTGTTAAGGTGACTTGGAATATCTTAATGTTTTTTGAGTCTTGAGTGCTTTGCGATCAGATGCTCACGATGATATTTTTCTTCGCTTGAGTTATACATCGTTTTAATTCGGCACTTTTCGCAAAAGTTATGTGAATCAAATTTTTGAATTCCTTTATAATGGCAGGTTCAAGTTCAGTATGACTATAGCCTTAACGAATGGCACTTAAACGTGCCATTATTAACCTTATTGGAATGCATGAAGGTTTATATTACACTAACCGTGCGCGTCTCTTGACGTCTTTGGCGGTCAAAGAGTTAAAAGTGTAAAAAACCCGGCAAGTGCGAGGTGCGAGTCGGACTCGCGAACGAAGGGTTCCGTGCCATTACGCAAAAAACGTCAAAAAAATCACGTTTGTTGTATTGGAGTCCCACTTAAATATTTATTTTATTCTGTTTTTAGCATTTGTTGTTATAGCGGCAACAAAAATACATCGTCTGTGAAAATTTTAACTGTCTAGCTATTACAGTTCATGAGATATAGCCTGGTGACAAACAGACAGACAGACGGACAGAAAGACAGTGGGGTCTTAGTAATAGGGTCCCGTTTTTACCCTTTGGGTACGGAACCCTAAAAGGGGTGCAAAAAATGTACTGAACGTCCTAGACAAAAGGTTAATGCAAGTTATAACTTTATGAAATAAAGAATTTCGTAATTTGCTATTTAGTTTGTCAAAGGTCTGTCTCATTTCAAACATAGACAGAGAGAATCGTACTATCTTTGTCTTACACTAGTACTAGCACCCAAAAGAAAAGGATGAGTATAGTTTTTTTTTGTTTTTATTTACTGACAATTTGGTTTGACCTACTATAACTTCTAGGCGGGTACAGCGTCAGGGCCGGCGCGCTTCGACCCTCGTCCTGCGGCCCCCGCCCCCCTCAACTACGCCGCGCTCGACCTCGAGCAGCGCGCCGTCGCCGCACCCCCTCCCCCTCGCACCTACACGCAGATCGACTTCCTGCGCAGCGAGAAGCTCGCCGCCGACAACTAGCCCGCTCACACACCCGCCCACTACAGCTAGAGGGTAAGGGACAGCGTGTATATTAGACTATATGCGTATGTGTGCCGAAACAAGCGCGCGGATACTCCAGTGTCGACTAATGTGCGCCGACAACTAGCCCGCTCACTCCTCTACCCGCCACATGTAGCGAGAAAGAGATGACGGCACCGAGTGTCTATCCACCACTGGTACGGAATAGGACAGCGCTACGTGTATAATAGAGTATGTGCGTATGTGTGCTAGTAAGCGCGCGGACGCTCCGCCGTCGACTAACGTGTGACAAGCTCGCCGCGGACAACTAGCCCGCTCACCCTACTGTTCATCGCGAGTAGCGGGAGCGAGATAGACGACATGCGTGCGTGTGTGTATATATCCGCTGTCGAATGTCGATATTTAACTTACCGTTGAACCTTATATCGTTGTGATAAGGCGTACTACTGATCAGTTAATTCTGTCGACGATCGACTTCAAACGAAAGGCAAAGAGCACGCTGCAGACAAAGGAATCTTGAATCTTATATACAGTAGTTACGTTCCATATTCAAATAGCGGCACAACAGATCGCTGCCCTACCACTTCAGTATGAATACTAAACTACTGTGTATAAGATTCAAATTCGTTTGTCTCTTGTAAGACTAAAAAAATAAATATCACACATAATTAGTGTTGATTGCAGCCTTATATAATCAATACACACACATATGTCGCTGTCGTTGTATGTATACATATGTTGTCGGTAATATAAGGCGAAGTTATAGCCGAGTCGCCATTTATTGTGTTAAGTCGGATAAATGATTGAGAGAATTGAAACGCGGGCTAGCGACTGTTTAAACGTTCTAAAAAAACTATTACACAAAACTATAATAGGAAATACTTATGTAAATTGAAAAAAATCTGATTATTAAATTAAACTTTAAATCGTAATATTTTTCAGTCAGTAATTTCTGACAAATGTGTTCGATATTAACTTTAAATCACATTACTAGATTGAAATGTAAAATCTACATGTGGTCAATAAAACACTTCTAACCAGTTAAAAAATTCTTAAAAGTGTCTTGGCTTTACGGACTTTAATTGTTGAGCCATTTAGGGTTCACTTTACATTGGACATTGCATACCGTTAGTAGTGACAACCAAATTATCTTGAACCCTAAATAAAAAAACGCGTTTAAACAGTTCGCAATGCCCATTATGAGAGACTGTTGTTTATGTAAGTTGGTATCATTATTCGATGTTCAAGCTTTGAGGAATACAGATGGGCGTTTTCTAAAATAAATATTGAAAACCTGATTCTCACAGATCCTTGGTGTTTTTGGGTTCTTTCAATTCAGAATCACTAGCATATTTATATCCTGATGATAAAAAAAAATATCCCAAAAAATTGTATGAAAATTGTACATTCCACAGTGGAAAGTCAACTACGTCACGCAATATGAAATTTTTCCACACTAAAACTTAGAGGAGCAGCCCTACCCAACCCGTCTACCTCTAATCTGTACTAGCGTCGTTTTCTTGTCGTTGCTCATTTCTGTTTTTTTTATAATTTTACATTTTTAATCAATAAATATACTTTTCAACACACTTGCTCAAAACGCGTGCTCTTTCAGTATATTATTCCACTCGTGCTTTTTCATTATATTATCCTACTGAGTTAAGAAGCTAACTGATTGCTAATAATATGCATGGAAAGGGAGCCTTCTTTAATTGGTCGTACTCGCGGGCACCGGCGCGCCCGACCACCTGCGCGGTGCGCGGCCGCGGCCGGGGCGAGCGAGGGCCGGCCGGCAGTACGAGTATGACAGGTGAAACACACAATACACTGTTTTAACTATTAAAATTTGATTAATATGAAAGTTTCTTTTTTTTCTCGCAAGTGTGTTGAAAAACGTCGTATGAAACGCGTGTGCATTGGTCATTACACACATCGGCTTTCTTATTGCGCGCTCGCTTACAGCTCGCGCGCACAATATTGCCTCGTGTGTAATGACCGACTTAGCACACTTGTATCATAATGTACTATTAAACTTAGAGGATATAACCAACCTCCAAGCACTAAAACGTGACGTAATGTAATGGACATTTTGTGACATCTTTTTTTAATGGAAGGATGGAGAATGCTGTCATTTCTGAGTAGAATGAGCCCAAGAATCTCCAGATTTGAAAGAATCAGGTTTTCAATATTTATTTTATAAAACGTCCAGATTCGAAGGGAGATGGAAACGCGAATTTGAACTGTAACGTATATAGTTTAAAGTTTTTATTGCCATGGTTCCATCTCCAGATTCTTGTAAGAGCGCGTGGCTAGAGGCATAGTAAAAAGAGAAAAGTAGGAGGATTAAAGAGAAACGAGAGCGTACTAATTGGATGTCGTATGACGTTTCTATATTAGTGTCCTACTTTTTATCTCTATACTGTGTAAAGTAAGATAATGTATACACATTTATTTTTTATTTTTCAAGTTACAAATAGCTCTAAATCTTCTCGCTAGCTTCTGATACTATTAATTAATATTTCGTTATTAATATTATTAAAAAACGGTACGCACGTATTAAAAATATCGAAATTTGAATGTGCGATATCCATTTAAAAGTGTATAATGTGTATACAGCGGAATAAAATGATATTTTAAAAAGTATGATAATTATGTAACATTGATTTCGCTGGAAGCTAAAGATATATTTCTATATTATTAATTCATCGTCATCCATGTTGCTATGTAATGTCAGAGACAAGTAAAGTAACGTCTGGTAATCTCCATACAAAGTTGCGTTATTGTTGTAAAAACGAATACGACTTTGTATAAATATTACCATTTTGTTTTAAATGTCTTTGGCAATATCTATCGTTTATTATAATTGGTCTATACGTGTACTTATTCTCTAGCCGCCCAGAGGCCTATAAATAGGTCTCCCGTTCCATTGTATTTTGAATCTTTAATTTGACAAATCAAAATTGCATTTGTCTTGGCAAGTTTTAATTCGTGGGCGGCTAGAGGAGGTTATTATCGTCTATTTATATTTATAACTTGAAATCACTACTTGTAGTACAATAGCGGAATGCAAAAAGCAATAAAAATATAAAATAAATGTGCGCAGGTAACAACAGTGGCAAAGGAAAGAGCATAAATATAATTTAAAATATATAAATAACCTAAGGTTCTGCATACAAAATACTTAAACTTGAGTTTAACCCCTCGAACGCCCATGTCAAAAATTTGCTACCGAATTGACCTTGAAATTGTACATTAAAGTTCAAATTGTCTGTGACGTATACGGGACAAGGCATTCGAAGGGTTGAATTCAACTCTATACTTTGTGTGTGTAGTTTCAAATTTCGTCGACTGTATTTTTGTAGCGGGCCTTAGGAGAACATAGGGAGTAATAGAGCGATTTTCAATTTCATTGTAATTATTTACTCATGACGCATCGCGTCGGTACTATCTCTCCTACTGAAACCCAGTGGCCTTTAAGAAGGACAAATTTTAAAATTATTTTTTTACTTTTATCAAATAACACAACTGTCCAAATTCATAAACAAAAAAGCATCTGGGATTCAGTTAGCTATAAAAAACCTTAGATAAGTATTTATGTAAATAGGTTCGGAAGTGCTTAACACTGATGGCTACGCCTATCGTGTGCGGCGCGTCATTATGAACCTTATCGGTATGTACGAAGATTCATATTGGACTGTAGCCGCGCCGTTAAACATTCTGAGCATGAAAACAAAACTTTGGTTTGAGAAAATAAAATACGAAAAAATTTGATAATCGCTCAAACGCCTGACTTGAAGGTCGGGCCCCTGTGCCAGGGTTGTGATGGAGGCCTAAAGTAGCACACTCAGTTTAAGTTCCCTACGATATACTACCTATTGTGTTCTTAGAGTACTCTGTTCACTAAAGTATTGTGCAATTTTTACCACACGAGTAAAATAGTTATTTCTACACTGTTACTGTTTGTTGTTGGCCTGTACTTGGCTATTTGATCCATTCCTGATTATACTGATTCATTATTTATTTATACGTACGCGATTTACTTCTGGATGTATCATATTTGATACATGAACAGTCAAAAGGTTACGTTTTTGTCGCTAGAGATTTATAAAGTCATCTGTTCTTTAAAAAAGGTTATACATTTTGTATTTATCCTCCTGAGTCCCGATGTTCTTTTAAAAGGACAAAATGAAGGTTCCAAATTCAAAACTACAAAAATGACTGCCACTTAGGAGGATATAGCGACGTCCACTAACCTCGCTTGTAAAAATTCCATACGTTTTCAATCATATAATCACGAATGGACATCAATTTTATAAATTAACAAGTAATCATATTACAATGAAATAAATATAATGAAAACAATTTTAAGGCTGACGATCGATTTTAGAGATACGAAATCGATGTGGTTCATAACTCGGTTGATTACTTGTTAAGAAAATGTAGTCAAGTTATAAATGAAATACTCTGAGCTTGTTTGGAATTGAACCTTTACTCGTTCCCTAAGGCGGCGTCAAAAACTGTACTAAAGTAAGGACGCTAGGCACATTTTACATTACTTCCGTACACTAATTTCGTACATTGTCCCGCCATTTCCTATCTCTATTGCATGCACATAATTATACTGCTGTCCCACTCGCGCAGTTGCATTGGCAATATACAGTACAATCTCACTAATCCGGCACTAATGCTGACACTAGAGAGCCAGATTACTGGAAGCAGGCGTGGCTTACTTCGCGATTTCGTCGCGCCGCTACAAGTATATGCGGGCCACACCAATTTTGGTGTCTAGCCATAGTAGTTGCCGCGCACGGCTACGGAACGGACGCCTGCTCGCGCTTGCGCCACCTTGCGGTCATATCTTTTGTTAGAGTTTAGTTAGAGAGGCGTTTTGTTAAAGTGAACCTACTGTACCTAGTACTATTATTTAATCTGTGCTAGAAGTTTCTGTTCTATTCAAATCTGCATAATATTTTGATGTGTTTTTAGTAGGTATTTATGTTTTAGAATAGAAATACATTTTACTAAAATACTAAATTCAAAGTAAATTCTACTTTTATCTGGAACATAACCATTTATGTATAAAGAGATTGAATTGCGATAATCTAAGCGCACATAGTAAATATGCATATGGCATAGAATGATCATTTGTACCCCAATTTATGACCCCATTTGGACCATCGAAGTGCCGGATTATCGAGATTTAATTGTAATGAATTAGCAACTAGCGGGTCAGTCTACGAAATTATTCGTGTTTAGTATCCTTACTTTAGTTTTCCTCGCGTCCTTACTACAATTAATTTTATACTAGCAGTCGGTCGTGTAAAAACCTTAACACAGTTGTAGGATTATTTAGCTTCATAGTAATTTTGCACAAGTTTGCTTAAAACTGCTTTTAAACGCCAGCCATATTCTTTGTGACAAGTTAATGTTGTCGCTTCGCACGCTGAAATAAAATGTACAGCATTAACGTAATAGTATACAGGGTGACCTTAGCCATTGGACACACCCTGAAATCCCACGTAGGGTTACTGCTCAGGAATGCACTAATGTTGATATTTTTTTAATAAGAACAAAAGAAAAAAAAATTCAAATAAAAGTTGTTTCCAATAATCGACAACAAAAAGAAACATACTGTATGCGAAAATATGCGGCAATGATGTCATTTGTCAAAAGTCAGAATCTTATGTCATAAATAAAAAAGATATTAAAAAAGGTCGAAGAAGGTTTCATACTTTAACTATAATAACTAACTATTACTTTAACTATTAGGTTTCATACTATTTATGACCTCAGGAGCTACTAACACATACGCCTGCTCCAACGAAAAAACCTAATTTGTTAATTTCTTCGTAACCGCTACACCGGTTGTTATGATACTTTGTATACTGCTTCTGAATACCCTAATGCGTATGTACATTTCGGCTTTGTCCAATGCCTAGGGACAACCTGTATATTGGATTCATTGGCGGTTGAAACCTTTAGAAAGTAAAATATTAATACCGATGGCATTGAAACTATCAAGCCTACGGGACCCTCACGCGACCCTCACGCGACCTAAGATTTATACTTAGACATCGCGCCCAGTAGGAAGTGCAAATTGAATACAATTCGATCGACCAATCACTGCTTGTATATTGACGTTATTGTAATTCTCCCTAGCATTGCTCAGTATTCTAAAACAGGCTCAGACTCTATGTACGTAAACGATGTGTTCAATAAAGTATCTGTTCACAGTGTTCACACCCAAATTATATCGTGAATTATATATTTCACCAGCGTTTGAGATTTTAAAACAGGTAGTTCGCTTATTTTCTTTGTTATGAGTGGTATTTATTTCGAGTTGTTATATATTGTGGAAGTATTTTTGTTTAAGGCTTAACAAAAAATTTAAATCAAAATGTGTTACGGAGTATTTATTAATACTTGTAATGATGTAGATTTTTTATTGACCTATTGATGAAAATGTATTTCTTTCATCAATATGTTCAGCTAAATGAAAGACAAATAGCGTTGGCATTAAGGTTGCAGCTAATATTAAGTTAAATAGCATGGCGTGTGCTAAAAAAATGCTTTTCAAAGTCAGCTCTCAGTTGTATCATATATGATACATAATCATTCGAGAGGTTTCGTTCTGCGTAGGAAAGAGGTTAAGTAAATTTGTATCTTATTTGATACAAAACGGTCAAATCGTTGATACCAATGTTTCGTAACACATTGTAGCATGGAATTAAATGCATGGATATCATACTTTTAATTGTTGATTATTAAGTGTGTCGGCTCTGTGACCTATGGTCAATGTGTTCTGTTTTATTTTTAATGTTGTCGTTGTTCAAAATATTCCACTTTGTCTACTTTCAACAAAAAACAATGGTAGTAGACAATGTGGCATCTTTTGCATGTGAACGTCACAATTTTATGCATTTTTTTATCCACCGAATGTTCCTTTTATTGTTAATTTAATCTTTTAATGGGGTTATCCATTAGTATCGGTAATGAAATTGTATTTTAATGATTTTATTGTTTAAATGGTAGTTGCCAGTACAATTTACCAATGTATTATTTGGCTCCAGTGAGCTTTTCTATTTTAATTGGCTTATTTTGACACTATAGAGTCGACAACACTGTTTTTATTTTCCCGAAAATCGTTTTCGTTATTGTATTATATGTATACGCTGTATAAATAGTTTTAAGTGATCGTTATACAAAAACAATAGTTCCACAATCTTTGTTTGTGTAAGTGCAATTTGAAGTCTTGTATGTAAAAGGGCCCTCCATATTGCGACCTTTTCGCAAGTTCTTAATTATTATTTTTAACTTAATCACATATTTTAAGAGGAAATCTGTATGAAACATTTCTATATTACTGTAACAAGTATCAGAAGTTTTAATATTCTTTTACATCTTACACATTCAGATGTCAATAAAAAAACCGGCCAAGTGCGAGTCGGACTCGCGCACGAAGGGTTCCGTACCATTACGCAAAAAACGGCAAAAAATCACGTTTGTTGTATGGGAGCCCCACTTAAATATTTATTTTATTCTGTTTTCAGTATTTGTTATTATAGCGACAACAGAAATACATCATCTGTGAAAATTTCAACTGTCTAGCTATCACGGTTCATGAGAGACAGCCTGGTGACAGACGGACAGACAGACAAACGGACAGCGGAGTCTTAGTAATAGGGTCCCGTTTTTACCCTTTGGGTACGGAACCCTAAATAATTAAATTGCTACCTACACTTCTGATTCTTGTAACTGTAATGATGGTCTACAAACTTTAAATATGTCCTACCAATTTGTTATAACTTTATAAGAAAACATCAACCTGACCGTAATTAATTAATTATATTATACAGGATGATTTCGGGGTCGTTAAGTAAGAGAACAAGACACCATACAGAATTCAAATGTTTATCACCATGATGATAATTTTTCAGATGACAAGTCAAAAAAAATTTTTTTTGCATACAATTTGGTTACTCTACTAAATGTGACGTCTTGTCGCTTTCCATACAGCGTATTTAAAAAGTCATAGGGTGACCATGATTACTTAGTATAAGATTTTTTTTTATTGAGAAACAAACAGTCTTAAAATAAACATGAGCAACTTAGCTAATAGCTACAAATAGATTTTTTATAGACCTATAGTTTCCTAATTCACGTATCGAGGTACAATTAAAAAGTAATGATAAATAGTGCAAACTGCATTTTACTTGAAAAATAACAAAATTATCTTTTAATCAAATACTACCATATGATAATGTGGATCAATAATAGAGTCAGAAAAAGTGGTTTCGGATTACGACCCACAAATCATTCTGTATAAATATCGCAATCGAAGTAGATTAAATTATTGATGCTAAGCGCGAATAATTTCGTACGCTGACCCGCCATTTCCTTTCTTTATCGCACGCGCATAATAATATTGCTATACCGCTCGCACAGTGTCATTGACCGCCGGCACATGAGCAGAACCGCAATATAACTAAGCGCGTGCGATAAAGATAGGAACAGGCGGGTCAGTCAGCGTCCTTATTTTAATATAACAATCTTAGGCCAGGTTTTAACGTTTTTAGACCTCAAAATGTCAGAGACTCTATTAACTAAACAGAATGGATGCCACATTCCAACAATCAGAAAAAAAAACAATCGGACTAGTCTTGTTCAAAACTGACATAGTTGAGGGTTGAACGCGTCAAGTTTATTTACGATCGAAAATTGACCTTATAATGTTCACAACTTTATTTTCTAAAACTGAAGTAGTAGTAAACACTTTATTGCACAAAAAAAATGGACATAACACAGAGAGGATACAGTAAATGTGTACAAAGTGTGTTTCTACAGTTTTAGAAAATCCGTTGGTGGCGTACCGGTTCACAAAATTGTTTAAATCAACGATTGTATTCGGAAATTGAATTATTGATTACAGCGCCATCTGTTGTCAAATAATGGTATCTTCACTGGAAAAATACCCTCATTTGGGTTAATATTGTATAAAACTATTTAGTAAAATCCAGTATAGTAAGCCGCTAAACCGGTTTCTGACAAACGGAAAAGAACTAATAACATGTTAGGTTTGAAATCATAAACTTTTCACGTCAATCCCTGTTATTCTGAGGATAGTTACATGCGAATTGAGTCTTATGATCATAAACATAAAACTGATATTCCTTTTTAACGCATACTATCCTTAGATAAGTCGATACGCTTTTTACCACGCTCTTAAGAAAACGTTTATTAATTAAGAAGTATTGGGACCTGTATACAAATGCCTGACTGAGATAACACCAAATTTTTAATGTTAAAAACGTTATTTATTCTGGTTTGTACTGGTCTGGGTCGAGCTAGCAACTAATTTGAACCCTAGCTGCTTATGAATAAAGTCCATATTTGACCTACTCACAAATCAAAGTACAAACAGTATTGCCATATCCGTGAGGCCTCTTTAGACGTCAACCACAAAAAACAGCTTTAACGTCTATTGTATAGAGTTCAAACTGAAACGACGAAGATACCTAAATGCTCGACCCAGTTAAAACCAATGGAGTCACTGAATTAAAGCTCATAAAAGTACTGGTCGACTCATAAGAGCTGGCATGATTGGAATGAATGATTGAGTGGCACTGAAAATATCTATGTGTGTATCACAATAAGCAAGGTGTCACTCATACAATGAAAGTTTCGTTCTTTCCATTCATGCCAGCTTTCATGAATCGACCTGTACTATAGTTGGTCAAATTTAAAAAAATGTAAGCGCGAAGGGCTATCGTCTCAAAGAAAATTTGAACTTCGCGCCTTTTTCTACAGACAAGATTTGCTTGACCAACTAATAGTATCGCAATTTAATCGTGGTTCACATACCAAGTAAGTACTCGAAGCTTTAAACTGCCAGGAACAGAACGGGTTTTTTTTTTCAACGATTTCGTTCTTTTTTCTTTAATCGTGCGTCTCTACTCCAATCATTAAGTCCTGTTTGTGGTTATAATTTCTTTCAAATCAAGGTGAAAATATAGTGTTGAGTTATTTACTTACTTGGCTTAAACTTTTTAGGTTTTTTTACTACTGTTTCTTGTTACTTGTAACTCTAATTACCTCTTTTTAGCTTAATAAAAAATCAAATTGCTGTGTTTTCTAGTGATCAATCCCAACATTAGAACATTAGAAATACAACTATAATTTTAAGAATTATTCCCTCACTCCAGGGCTAAATTGATTGGAGATTAAATTTGAAACATGCGCAATAATGCAGCAATCGGGCTTGCCTGGCGTAACGTAGTACAATTTGGCGTAGCCATTTTTAAAATAGGAAATCGTATTCTTTAGACGAATCTATGAGCCTTTTGTTTTTGTATACGAATAACTAGCCGAGGGGTCTGTGTAGTATAAAGTAGAACATTGCATCAAAATGCATATTTTAGTTCACGAACGTTTATATTCGAAAGACTGTATTTTGAATACAGCGCCATCTATTGTCAGTTTGTGGTAGCTAGAAGTTGAAACCTACCCTCATTTAGCTTAATAAAGTTAAACTGTGAAAAATAGGTAATGTGTGCAAAATTGACATATAGGTACGTTTTCTAGGATGAATGGTCAGACCTCAAACGAGTGACAGTTTAGTCGAAATTAGTTCAACGCTAACTCCTTAAGCGCTAAAAAAGGGTTAGTTAATAGGTATATGATACCGGAAAGGCACCTGAATAATCAGTTAGAACAAAAAAACTTAGTATTTTTTTTTCGCTAGAAATGGCAGAGAACCCTTTATTACAAAAGGCATATGTCGAAAAAAACATAGTAATATATCAAATTATTCGATTGGCAGACATATTAAACCTTTAACTTAACCGTTTAATAAGTTATCGTCCGGCGGACTGATAGTCAGTGGGCCCCTTTAGTGTAACGCTTGAGTTGGGCGTGCGTCGGGGCGGGGCGTGCGGCGTGCATGTTAAACAAATGCAAACGTATAGGAGTGGCCTTAGTGCACGTGCACGCTGCTCACATCACTTGTGAGCCCGACGCCACGCTGCACGCCCCGACGAACGCTCCGCTTCGAGCGTCCACTCAGGTCTTACACTTAAGCGGTTAAAATAAGGCGCTTCTAAAGGCTTTATTCAAAAACTCTTGTTAAGTCTATCAAACCCTTGATAATAATTTTGTCCTTATCTGTCGTTTTGTGTTTTTTAGAAAGAGACCAAATTTAACAGAGGTTTGCTAAGTTTTATGAATAAGGGGATTTATACCAACAATAACAGGGAATTGTCAGAATAGTTCGATAAGATGAAGGATGTAACAGTCCGAAACTATTAGGCGTGTCAATTTTCGACTTCATACGACTATACGTTTTTATAGTCAAATTGAAGATATATTATTTTGAAAGTTAGAATACACCAACACGGACCCCTGGCTATAAACATAAGTTAAGCAAATACGCAGATAGCTAGCCACCTCGCAACTTAGAACCATGGTTAGAAACATTATCATTATTATATATACACTTTTATTCCACTTAGTGTAAGTTGTGTTGACTTTAAACTAGGTCTAAGGATAGATGGGTAGAGTTAGTATAATCTTAACTGTGCAGAACGATGACGTAACGAATCTCCTTTTAAAATATGCCATATACACTCATATATACATATATATTATATTAGATTATATACACAATTTTATACGTTACAAACACAAAAGTCTATTGAATTCGCAATAACTGCAAGGTCACAAAACAGGTTTACAAATTTTGAAAAACAAATATGTAACGAGTTTTACATGCATATTCTAAAAGGAGCTTTAGGCTTCATTTACATTGGTGAGACTTGTATTTATGACATCGAATACTAGTGTGAATGCGGCCTTATACACGTATATATAATGTGGATATACATTAACCATACTCCGTGTAGTGACGTCATGACAAAGGAGTGTATGAAGTCTATACTAGTCCCATTGCAAGTTAAATAATGTTTTTTGCATAAAATGTTCCTGTACCGGCGTAATAGTGGTTTTTTATAAGGTTAATCGTAAGTTTTACTATTTAATGTTAGAACAGATATATAGTACCTATGTACAGACGGCCGCGTAGCCGACTGGAGTTTGAAAGATTATATTTTTTTACAAATGGTGCTACCGTTTTCTGTTTTTAGACAAATAGCTTGTCCGCTCTTGTACAGCCATGTAGGTAAAGGTGTATCGCGTAGGCACCATATCACAAGCGATTTAGTATAGTAATATCACCACACCACAAACAAATGTATGATTAAATTTTAGATGTAGTTATAGCTTTTGTAACTTGCAACGCTATTAGGCAATTTACAGCCTTATGATATGCTGGTATGGTCGATTTTGCTGTGGATTGCCTCGTATTGTATTGTCACAGAAGATTCGACAGAGTAACAGCTTCGTACGTTTACCAACTAGTAGTCGATAAGCGTTGGCGGGGTCGCCATGTGAAGCTGATACTCTGTAAGTTTTCTGTGACTAATTTTTAATATCACAATGTAAGATCGTATTTTGCAATTCGTCAATGTAACGGAGCGTGCCACTGCCGGCTGCGGCCGGCGTTCGTTGTTGAATGTCTCGTTTTTGGTACGTTACATTTTGTTTACTTTCATATTATATTGTAAATAAAAATAAAAGCTTTGGATTTGCGTGTTTGTTTTAATTTACCCCTTTAGATGTGTTCAGTTGAACTATATAGGTGCGCTTTGTAATGGCATTTATGAAATGAGAACACAAAATATTATGAAATACTGTTTATTTTACACATATTAAGTATACTAGAGATACATTTGAATCAGTCTCGATCGTATACATACAAACACACAGTTTAACCTTTTATACCTCACACACAACACATAAATGTGCAAAAAAGGCTGAAATTTATTTATTGATTAAAAACTAACATTCAATTTCATTTAACAGTGAATCATAGAAACGTTACCTAACAAATGATTTATGCAACAATTATTATAAGAATCATTTCCATTGCTCGAGGAATACAAAAACACAACTTGATCATGACAATTATGTAACAATCATTTCATAACGATTAAAAGCTTAATATTTTATAAAGTAATAAGTTAATAAGACAGGAATAATATATAATCATATATAATAATGGCAATCGGAATAATCTACTCGTGTTTGACAGTCGCGCCAGAGCGGCCAAGGTGCTCACAAATATCTAAACATGCAATATGAGAAAAAAAAACTTCTGATAAAGCTAAGACATTATTTGGCATGATAATTTAGCTTTAAGTTCAACGGCAAGTCTTAGCAGTTTTTAAGCATGCACGTTTTGAGCACTTTGGCCGCTCCGATGTATCTAATGGCGACTGTATCTACTGATTTCTTGTCACATTAAGAAGTACATCTTATGATTTTTAAATGCTTTTAAAGACATAATAGACCGCGAGCCAGGAGCAAATTTCGTCAGACATCGCCTCCCGGGCGAAAACTCGTTTAGCGGTTAACGGCTATGTATGATGAACCCTCGTGAACGTCAGCTGCCGCTCCGTTGGTGGGCGCTACGGGAGGCGATTGGTCATGGAAATCTGTTCCTGGCCCGCGGTCTATATATAAGTATGTCCTTGTTTTTGTAAAATCAGATTTTGTAGACTTACATTAGACGGAATTATTATAAGTACAAGTAGTGGTAGTATGATTTGTGATATATTAAATCTATGTAAGATTTTAATCTCGATAATTATGATTGATATTTGTGAGCTTCTGATTGGTATTAATAATAAAAAGTATCGACAAACTGAAAGACTGTTTGTTGTACCGCTATTTCTTGCAAAGATTCACAAAAAGGACACGAATAATTGTGCCATTTTCAACCAAAAGGGTACTTATTGTCGCTTGTCAGTAAGGCGCTGTTTCCAAATAGCTTCAATTAGAAATCAACCTGATCGACAACCGACAATGGTGGCACATTTTGGTTGAAAACGTCACAAATAACTTATTCTACGATAAAAACCCTCCGTCATGTGAAATATATTTATAACGGGTACTCACGTAATTTAGGTCGAATTTCTTTATGAGATAAGGATCCTCAACAGCAGCAAATGTCTGACGAATACTGCGCGTATTCAGAGTTGGATATATTCGAAAGTAAGTACTAATAAGTACTTGTATTTGTTTAATAAAGATGCTGGCCGAAATTTTAGTCACCATTTAATTTTATTTTCGATAATAATTTCTTCACATCACCAATTCGAAAAAGGCTTTCTTCCCTGCTAGGAGGGATCAAAGTGGCACTTTTCTTCCCTGCTAGGAGGGATCAAAGTAACACTCTTCTGTTCTAGGACACAATTTTTTTTTTGCACATATTAATTGAATACACAGGGTGGCTGAAAAATAAGTGCATTCCCGTTGCCAGGGAGGTTTTGGGATTATACTGAGCAACTTTTACTATGGTATCAACCACAAAATCGCGAAAAAAAATTTACCCTCCCATAGAAAATGGACCTGCCAAAATGTATGAAACAGCCAAATTTTTTTTCGCGATTTCGGGGTTGGTCCCATAGTAAAAGTTGCTCATTATAATCCCAAAACCTCCTTGGCAACGGGAATGCACTTGTTTTTTAGCCACCGTGTATATTATAATAATAGGTGATGTGAAAAGCAGTATGTGTCACATGGTAGCAATATTATTTCCATCTTGGGAGTAACACACTTAAATCCCTCACTACGCTCAGGATTCTACTTTAGAATCCCTCGTTAATCTCGGGATTCTATTATAGAATCCTTCGCTTCGTTTATGATTCAATGTACGCCCTCGCCGTAAATATGTCATTTTGCTCCATTGTAACAAAATCTACTATTCTGTTCTATACAGAATAACCGAGGTTTGAATTCACGATTTTTGATCATCACACCCATATGAAAGGTTAACCTTTCGAGACCCGGACTAATATGGCAACATACAATAACATACACTATGGCGACACTAATATAATAGGTTACATATAGCATATAGTTACCCAGGGAGCTGACGGGTCTCGGTCTCGAAAGGTTAATTGTAAAAAGGAATAGCTTACAGCTCATTTCAGTCACTCAGTCTGTGGATGATTATACTACTTGGGTGGCGACCGCCCGTTCATAACAGTCGGGGCATCTTTCCACGACCTCCCTTTTGGCTTCACTATTGTCACTTTCTTCTTCACCACTCTCTTTTCCGTATACTCCTCATCAGACACAAGTATTTTCTCTTTCCTCTTAGACTTTTTCTTCTCAAAAGAATCCTCGAACATATCAGCGCTAGTATTCTTAGGCTCATTCTCTTTAGATCTCTTCAAAGGTATCTTTTCTCCCATTTCTAAACTTATAGGACTGTCGAAGGAAACCACACGGGGACTACGTCGTTTCTCTATAGACGTTTGCGTCGCTATATTTGTGTGATTTTTCTTAACGGGCGGTGTGGCCTTAGGAGCTAATTTAGGTTTTTTAACTTTGACGAGAACAGAGGGTTCTGATGACTTTCTCTTAGCTTTCTTTTTCTTTTCTGATTCCTTGGGTTCCTCGTTTTCTCCGTTTTCTTCAGGGCTAGGTTGCTTAGCTTTGGGATTCCTTCTTCTAACCACTTTATCTGTTTTCTTCTTTGGCGATTTTTTCAAAGGTTCCTCATCACTTTCATCATCAACGGTGATGGTTTTAGAAGTTTTGGTTTTCTTAGTGGGCGTGAATGCGAGTTTGCTGTTCCTGGTGACGCCCTGGCTTTTGAGGTAGGTCTCGAAGATTTGGCGGCATTTCACGTAGTCTGGCACATCTTTGGCTTTCAACGTGTTTATGTATTCGAAGAATTTTATTAGGGCATCTGAAATAGATACATAATTGAAATATATAAGTTGTGTCGACGTCACTGTGATGGGTTAAAAAAAACACCGGCGTATAGCTAAGAGTAGTGCTAGCACAGTAATGCCCGCTTGGTATCAAGGAGGTACAACACACAAAAAAACAGTCTTGCAAGAGATATGTCATATAAATTGTTAGCGTCATTATTATTTTTTTACCTGGGTGTGTGATTATTTGTATTCATCATTCGTTTTATTCGCCTCTTTCTAAATTTCAAAGACCCAAAACTATAAGACACATTCGTGAATTCGTGACGAATAGCGACTACAGAAGTACAAGTTGTGGGAAGTTTCCAAGAAGGTGGTAAAGATCTCGGAAATTTCACAAGAAATAAACAAAGAAAATAAACGAAATTGAAAGTATCCATTTATTATACAAACTTATGAGAATTCCATGTGGAAATTTCGCATTTTTAGAGACTTTCCCACGGCATATCAGTCATAGTATCTTACCAGGCACATTGCCGCTCATCTTAGCGACGCTCGTCTTCACACTCTTCATGAAGGCCTCCTTCATCTCCTGAACAGCCTTGGGCTGCTTCAACTTCTCCCAGGGCAGGGTTCCGACCAGCCACTGCAGCATGTTGTAGCCGAGGATCTCTAGGTCGCCGCGCATTGTGGCCACTGGGAAAATATTACTAAGTTAATAACAAAGCTACTTTGTTTGGGGGAGCACTGATGAGGAACCCTTTTATAACCCAAAACTGATTAAAAAAGTAAATAAAACGAATAAAAACGATTATCGTTCCAAAAACTTGTTATTACTGTACAGCGAATAAAATAATTTAAATAAGTTAGTGACGTCACAAAGTCTGCGACTCCCCGCTCCCCCTTGTCACCGTGGTACTACCAACATCCTCAAACTAAAAGTTTGCTTCGACTTGGCACCATACTTTACATAAAACTTGGGAGATAACTTAGGCGAAATCTAAAACTCTTTAAGTCCTTTAGCAGGCGTTTAGTTCGATAATTGACAGTTTCTTACCTCCCAAATGCGCATCCCTGCTAGTGTACTCTATAGTTCCATTATGCGCATACTTCGGGTCAGGCTTGAACTCCTTATCATTGACTCTGGCGGCCAGACCGAAGTCCACTAAGTAGGCCTGGTTCTCCGTGCCTTTCTTCAGCCCTAGCAGGATGTTGGCGCCTTTGATGTCAGCGTGCACGTAGCCGCGGCTGTGGATGTACTCTAATACGTCCAACTGTAAAATTTATACATTTTGCTAGACTTATATTGACCGGGATATAGACCGTGATTACCTTTTGTATTGTTTTTGAGCTACCGATATTTCGACGCAGTTACATTCATCTTGTTCAATATAAGTTTAGTAAAACTAACCGTGAATCATTCAAAACTCTTATACCTACATTTTGATCAATAGAATAGTTAAACTAGGGACTGTCCTTTTTTTTCCTCTGGCTTTTACTCCCTGCAATTTTGCAGGGAGTCAAGAAAATGTGACAGTCACAAACTTCGTGACGTCAGTTTAACACTTGTAGCCGGAGTGTTTTGTTTTTTTTTTACATTTGCGGTCTTTTCATTCGCTGTTCGCGGTACGAGCTAAATAACTAGTTTTTGCAAAGATAATATTATGCCATTTTACACTGGACCCTGGAATTTCTTTTTGTATGATCACTATTGTTAACTCCTCGTCTTTGTTCGGGCATCTTCGGGAGCCGTCGTCGACGCAATGCATGGTGCGGGGCGCGGGGCAGCGGGGCCGGCAACAGCCATTCTCTCAGCAATCTTGCAACGGACGGTCGAACCCGTCCGCTTACCGTGATATTATACCACCTCTGTATCACCAAGTTATTATACGTGCATGTATTGAGTGTCATTTAACTCACCTCATCCACAACCCCAAGATCTTCTCGTCCACCCCTACATGCGTGGACAACTATTAATACACTTCCCAATTAGTAAGATGTATTCCTTCAGAATCTTCTGAAGTGGGTTTTACGGTATTAATATGTATCTATTAAGCAAACTTACCATCTGCAAACCAATTTGAAATACAGTTGGTGCCGGGAAAGACCTCCCGCTGTCAGTGAACAGACTCCACAGGTCTTTTCCATAGCGCTCCAGCACCAAATATCGGTATTTCTCTCCCTTGTAGTCGTGTGAACCACTGCCGTAGTATGAGGGCATCCCGAGGCTTGAGAGTTTCTTGCTTTTCATGAATGAGGTTACTGAAATAATTTAATTATTTAGTATTGACCCGTTACCAACAAACTTAAGACCCCAATGCCTTTCCTCTATATTTAAGAGTCCCGGCAAGCTTGGTTCTTCATACAAATGTAGTTCCGCTCTCATTTTAAAACGACTAGCTAGATTGCCCTGAAACTTTGTACTTACAATAGGATAAGGTATATCTATGTCTGTAATTAGTTTATGTAGCTTCAGATATAATAGTAAAAAAATACAGCGAATTTAAGCTTTTCATACAAAACTTGTTTTTGCTCTATTTCGTTTGTTTTATATACTAGAGCTATATAAACTAATTACAGACCTAGATATACCTCATGTCACTGTATGTGCAAGTTTTATTACAATCCAACACATAGTTTTAAAATGAGAGCGGAACAATGGGGCTGGCATTATCATGTAACTGGTATAAGTCCCTAAATAATAAATAGAAAAAAAAAACTTACTGTCCTCCATTTTGGCATTTCTGATGTAGAAATGTTTCTCCACAAACAATGGTCCATTTTCATGAGGTTCCTAGTTAAAAAATGAGAAATGTTACAAATTGGCTAAATATTAATGCTGACCAAATACTTTACCCAATTTGCTAAAATATTTGGATTGCAATGCAGCCTAACCCATCTTTAGAAATATTTTCTGCCTTTTTAAGAGTGTCCGGCAAGCTCGGTTCTCCATACAAACTTAGTTGCGCTCTTATTTTTAAACGACTAGCTAGATTGCTCTGAAACTTTGTGCTTACAATAAAATAATTCTAGGTCTGTAATTAGTTTATGTAGCTTCAGATACCATAGAAAAAAAATACAGCAAATTTAAGTTTTTCATACAAAACTTGTTTTTGCCTATTTACAAACTGGAGCTATATAAACTAATTACAAACCTAGATATACCTCATGTCGTTGTATATGCAAAATTTCGTTATAATCCAACACATAGTTTTAAAATGAGAACAAAACTCCGTTGAAGGTGAAATTCGGCCGAGCTTGCCGGGGACTCTTAAGCAGCTGTTCATATCAGTGCTTCAAGGGACAGGTATCTACACTTTTTTTCTAAAATTAAATTAAAGAAACATATTTCAGGTTCTTAATGCTCATAAATCATTATAACACTAAACTTGTAAACTCCTACAGTCCACTTCAACCATATCAAAATGTTCGTATTTTGTATACCTAGTGTAGAGAAAAGGTAACCCACGTCCATACTAATTTACAGAACTTTGTATGCAGGGGGGTGCCTTTTCTCTGCAGCTGACTGACTGTACATGATGCCTTATTTGGAATAATTAGCACAATGTTGGTTAATAATTATGGTAAAAATTATCTTTTATTACTGCAATGCTCTGCCACCAGAGTGCAACACTAGCCTTTTTAGTAAACCATAGAGTAACTTATACATACTGTACCTTTAACAGGTTTTTGACAAGTTTTCAGAGATAATAAAATATGACATTGATGCATCAAGGCAGTTTCTTTACATATGATGAATATGCAAGTGACAGAGATGTTAGATAACGAAAATTAGATTTTCTTGTCACAAAGTGACTCTACTTACAATTTTAACGACAAAAGGATAGTTGGAACCTTTCGGCGTACTGTCATGATCACATGCAGAATAAATTTCTCCGAAGCCCCCAACACCTATGGAAGGTCCAATGCGCCATTTCTTCTTCATGGTAGTATCATGTATTATTTCGCCAGTAGTAATAGGAGCTGGCATTTTATATCCATTAGCCTTTTTCTTCGGCGCTGCAACAGCCTTTTTAGCTCTCCCAGTCATTTTATGGTTAGATTACAACAGTAACAATAACAGAAATTAAGTTATATATTAGCAGCACTAAACTAAAATTCACAGTATTTTTTCATACAAAATACACGAGGATAATAATATGCGATTGAAATCAAAATAGCGTCGTTTGCTGATTGAATGAAAGAAATGTCAGTGTCAGTTGTCGTTAACCGCCATTAATTTTTTTTTTTTTCATTTATTTAGAGCATATTTTGAGGTAGGGATGTACTATGTTGACAGTTCCGCGTGTTATCGGTTTTGTATTTAAAACCGTTTTCTTAACCATATCAAAACTAACAAAACTTCCGTGAGACACAGACATATTAAATATATTAATAACGGGTCACACGTGTTTTAAGTCGAAAACGCTCGACATATTTCACTCCGTACCGAGTAGCGTCATCAGGAGCTTGCGTCGACGGTGACGGACCGGCGCAGACTGCGGGCCGCAGCCCTCCGCGCCCGATGACCCGGCGCGGGCGCCGGTGGCGGCAGGGGGGGCGAGAAACTACCCTCGTTTACGGCATTATTGTCAAATTCGATTTAAAACACGTGAGTGACCCGTTATTAATATATTTAACATATCAAAACTACTAGACTACTACTAGATGGCGCTGCGTTTAAGTTTTGGGCGTTTTAAGCTTTTTTATCGGGACTTACTCATTATAAGCTCTGTCACTCTTGCCCATTCGAGCGATAGAGAGGCAGATAGCGGAGTTTCGGATTTGCGTTTCCCGGTAGGTCCTCCGTAAACAAACCGCCTTCCTACAGTGGCGCCAACTGGTGAGCACAAAAACGGTAGCCCTCATTGGCGTTTGCGTCCACACCATGAGTAGGTATTACAGATGTAGTGCATAATTGTTTTCCATCGTATTTTCCCGGAAACATTCGTATTTGTCATGCACTTCAGTCAACCCCAGTAGTTTTTGTACCGCGACTGACTGAAATAGCAAGACACGTTCGTACATTTCCGTGAAAACACGATGGAAAATAATTATGCTCTACATCTGTAGTCCATATGTTAGCTGAAAATTGTTGTTGACTTTCCATTCGTCGCGACATCTATTGTCGAGTAGCGGGACTGATAATTTCACTACTTGACGCTAGATGTCGACTACGAAAATAATAGTCGTTTTGGTAACAAAACTGATGTAGGGAGTAAGCACTCTATGATTACTTATTTCTCTCTGGCAAATTGGGTTTGTGATTTTTTCCTAATTTGACACCATACCTGCACGGTCCTATATATAGGTATATAGACATTTTTGATGGAGGCACTGAATTATTCAAAATTAAACCAAAATTACAGAATCGTACCTTAGTTTATTGTATCGCCTGTGAAGTGGTTTGTTGGCGGTGCGCTATAAAAATTCTCGGCTAGATGGCACTGACAATGCGTATACGATAGATCCCATCTCGTTGAATTAAGATCTCCGAAAATAGGACGCGTATCCCTTCATTATATATTATATAAATCTGTAGAGTCAAGCTCATCTAAAAACCTGGACTATTTACACTAATTACCACCAAGTTGTTACCCTGGGCTTTTTATTTCACCTGTTCCCAGTGGTAACAACTGTGAATAAAATCCCAGTAGTTATCGGCAACTCGATTATTAGGTGGTAAGTAGAGGCAAAGATAGATATAACTCCGTGTTCGTAATAGATGGATACAGTCTAAGGAAAAAACGTGCCTCGAAAATCACGAAAATTTGATTCTCGATCAGATGGCGCCATTAGTTTTGGCCTACTCTCGTATAGAGGAGGGCCTTGACGGTTTCGTTTGTTATTTATAATTTTAACGCATATCAGTGAAAAAACATGGGTCAAAATCATATAAAAATAAAAAATGCAAATTAAAAAATCATTAATCCATATTTAAATACATTTTAACGTATTTTTATAAATCTTCATTTTTAGTTTTAAAGTATGTCGATAGATGGCAGTGAATTTACAGTGGTTGCAAAATTTACTATGACAGTACCGCTCTATCTTATTATATCCTCTTTGATAGAGGGAATAACCCAAAAATCTCCTTTTAATTTTTTCTAGCTAGGCCTAATTATTACGCGTAATGATTCTCTCTCCTAGCTTATATTATGTGCGGGCATAGACAGGAATTAGGATAGGTGAAACAGAAAACGCTGTAAAACATTTTATAATAATTTAATTATTAAATTATGAAATGAGCAACAACGTTTATTTATTATACACTACCCTTAATTAAAGTAAACTACCTATACTATTTATAAGTTAATAAAACCAAGACATAAAATATAAAATCAAAATAAATAAATAAATAATTAATTGACTCGGGAGCATACGATTAAAGAAAGTCATAATGTATATACAAGTTCCATTCGAGAATGATGTTTTACTTATGGTAAAAAACATTGTATTTTAACGCCATGGAATAAAAAAAAAACATTTTCACCACACCAGCTGGTAAAGGCTCTCTTGATTGTTCAAAAAATGATAAGATAGTTGCATTTTATTCACATGTGTTGCTAATTTTAAGTTGTTTTCTTATGTTTGCTGGTAGAATTGGCTTTTAAATGATGATTTTGAATTATCAATATTTAATAACATTCATTTTGAATCGATTTGCTTTGATTTTGTTTGATATTTTACAGTTAGTATTTTCCTTGTGTTGGTGTGGTGAAAATTTTTGTGTTTCACTCGGTGGCACACTTTGTTTAACCCTCGTGCCTTTAAACCCTCGCAACGCTCAAGCTTCCATTTTTCGAACCACGAGCGCAGCGAGTGGTTCAATTTTGGAATCTTTCGCTTGCTTGGGTACCTATCAATATTAGCACGAGAGGTTAAACAACAACTTTGTCTCCTTGTAAAACAAATAACTAAGTATTTTTAGTTAACTAGAGAATAAATTTAATAATTTAATCACAAGGTGGGTTTAAATTAGCATAACTGATACAGAAGTTCGATTTTCTTATCGCTTTGCTGCTGAAATTATCTAGCCAAGCTTTCAGTACCTGAAAGCATAAGAAATACAAATAAATCAAATATAAAACACCACAGTTAAATAGATGTTATATACGAAAGATAAACTGACTAAAGCCTCCAGTGCCCAGGTCTGGGACGCTGGTTAGATCTCAGCCCTGGGCACTGGAGGACTTGGTCACTTTTTCAGTTTTTAATTTATACAATTTCTACTTGAAATAACTCAAATTAAAATATTCTCATAAAATAATTCGATTTGTTTCCTAATAGCCAGTGTCTGAACCACTTGGAAATCAGTCAAATATTTTGTAAAAAAAAAACCCTAGAGAATTTAATATTTGTCCTTAAGCTTTTATAATATGTTCCAATCCAACTGGAAAAATACTAAAATGTAAAAAAATAGGGTTAGAATTAAACGCTTACATTAAAAGAGATCCTCTTCATCATCATACGCGGACATATACCAGTCCCTAGCCACGTCTTCATATATTACTCTCTTCACTTCTTCCCCGTACTGTGGGTGTAGTATCCGTGGGGAGCGGGCGCGAAACTCCAAGGGGACGTCGTAGCATTTGCAGACGCAGCAAGCCGGGAACTTAAACCAGTCGGCGAAGATCCCGCGGCATTCGTTGCGAGGGTCGTAGGCGAGCAGTCTGTGGAGGCGGTAATTCTGCTCACACCTGGAAATTTCAATCCAACTGTGGTTAATATTTTAAAACACAATGGCTTATTGGAGCATCGCATATGTAGGTTCACTACTCTTTTATTACTCCTTAAATTTTGCAGCGATAAATTAGAGTAATTAGGCTTCTTAGTACTCGTAGAAAAGTCAAGAGTAGCATTAGTACTAGTTTAGAATAAAATGTTAAAACTACGCCAACATCGTGGATACACAAGAAATAGCACTTTACTAGAACACTTAATTGAATTTATACTATCGTGAGTTACTAATATGAAAATAACGTAGTAAAATAATCCGCAAAATTAGCTTAAAGTTAGTATGTCTCACGATAGTTTAAATTCGATTAAGTGTTCTACTAAAATTTGTGCTATTTCTTGTGTATCCACGATAGTCATAGACCTAGCATTACATAGACCAGCTATACGCGTGCGCCCGTAAGGGATAGACATAGATGACGTCATAAACGTGGGGATACCATATTGGTAAAAATTACCCCAATATTTGATATCACGTTGGGGCGATTACCCTGGAGGCAAAGTTAGCTTGTTTGACGGTATTAAAAATTGTTAAATAAAATGTCAATGGGCCGTTCTTTTTAGGCGTATAAACAATGAAATACCTCCTATAATTCGCGCAGGTGGTACAAAACTAAACATGTTTAGTAAATAAAACGTAAAATAAAATGTATTATGGGTTTTAATTTAAAGAAATCACAAATCGCAATCACACCAATTAATGTACACCACATTTAATCTTCACAACATTTGTTTACTTATTTTTTGGAATTAGAAGTACGAAAAAACTTCGAGGTCAAAATTACCCATAAAATTATGATATTTTCATCTGGTCTCCCTAACATGATTGTTATGCAGCTAAATTAAGAAGAAGTTTAAAAATGGCTGACCTCAGACTCTTACCTACCTACGTAATTTGGGCGGATAATTTTACAAATAATGTTTTGTTAATTTGCGTAAATAATTGTGATATTTTTATTGAAATCGTTTGATTCTACATTGCTTTGAGTGTAACGTAATTTAACGATGTTATTCTCACATATTGCGTTAAGAGGAAGGTGTAAAATACCGTACTTACGTGTGAAAGGTTATGATCTCATATTTTTGCTCAGAGCGGCTATTACAGCCGATTACAGAACAATTCACCAGTATTTTATCAAAGTTCAAGCATTCAAAACGCTAACCATCACTATATTTCATAAGAGAAAGCACAATTTCATACAAAACAACGATAATTAAACAAGCAACGAACAAACATGACATGTCACGTACTTATTTGTTTGCCACAACCTCGGTTGTGGCAGCGGTGGAAAAGTGAAACTATGACAAGGACAAACAATAACAGCGCTTTCTCTGCTACTCCTACTGAAAGATACATAAGACTATCCCGTTCGGTCATTTTCCCCCACTCCTCATGACCGATCCAGTTATACTAGATTCATGACGATAGTGCGTATTTACTTAACGTGACGTGACTACGCGTGACTTATGAGCGTTTTAGACGTTATGTCTTTGCACAGTAGTGTAATAAAATTCACGATGCTTCAAAGTGCCTAGATTAATATTTTTTTATAAGTGAAATCACATTTACAATCACTATCGCGAATTTATTTTGTTACCTTTAATTACCGACGTTTCGACACAGGACACAGGTTTCACTGCTCGTGGTCGCGGCTAACTGACGTCCCAGCAAAACGTAGAGGTTTGTGTGTTTGCTGGGATGTCAGTTAGCCGCGACCACGACCAGTGAAACCTGTGTCGAAACGTCGGTAAATAAAGGTAACAAAAAAAATTCGCGATAGACCCGATTATAAATGTGATTTAATATGTGTTCAAAACGTGAAAGTCTTAAATGTTTTTTATAAGTTGTTTTATTTCAGGATTGGGCAGTGTAAGGATACAAACCTGCAGCCCTCCCTGCAATACATCTGCTTCTTCTCGTTCACACAGGTCTCTAGATGGATGTACTGCTCGAAGGGATACATGTTGAGCAGCGCCAGAACTTCGCCGCGCGTGCTGTTCGCCCAGAACGGGGCCGCCATCTCCTCTTTGGACTCACATGCGTTCCTGTAAGTAAATATTCTTTATTGCACCACAGATAAAACAAAAACAGTTTTGAAATGTAGATAAAGGTAGCAACATGCGTTTATCGCTAATATAATACCACTCCTTTACTCATTTCTCTGGCAGAGATTATTTTATCCGGAGAAATGTTAAGCTTCTACCAAATAAATAAATACTGTCCTCGTTCTCGAGTACGTGCAAATAATTCAACTTTTTTGATTGATTACATTTTTTAAGTCGACTTGTTCTACTCTAACCCATAATAACTGAGACTCTCTGAAAAAATCTTCTCCTACTAATTTAGGCAAATAGGAGGGTGACTAGGGTGAGCTAGTAACTTGTGTTCAAACACTAGTTCTGGGATTATTTATACAGGCTAAGGTAGTGTAAAAACAAAACCCCAGGCCACGCATTTCCATGCACGACACTATATTTTGTTTAGGAAATGGATGTTGTTGAACAATAGATAAAACTTACGCTCCTCGTAATTTTATAACTGCGGGCCGCATAGCCTCTGGTTGTGCAGGCTTTGGATGAAACTCTTCCTTCTTGTTAACAATGTTGACATTGGTGTCTATCCTGTCAGTTTTAACCTTCTCGTGCTCTGAAAACAGAAGTGTCGGGGGTAAAGTTGAAGTGTCAGGTGTCATCGGCTTCCAAGCGTCTTTATCCGCGTCTGTGGTCGTATCGTCGTACTGCATATCCACGGTTGTTGTCTCAGTTGAGTTGAGAATGGCTTCTGTTGTTGTTGTGATATTCTTATCCGATGAGCTATTTTTAGCGTCTAAGGCTGGTTTACTTTTGACGCTTCCGAAATTTGGGTAAATGCTATTCGTTTCGATGCTTTGTTTTATTACAGCTTCAAGCGTTATGACATCTGGATCCAAATTGTTAAGCTCAATGTTAGCAATGCTTTCAAGCTTAGTTTTATAAGCTATACCTTTGTCCTCATATACCGTCTCATTACTAGTTATTTCAGTTACATTTTTGTTTTCAGTCTTATTAATTTTGGTATTATTACCGTCAAACTCTAATGGTTTTACTCTTAAAATATCGTTATCAGATTTCCTATTGAAATTGGATTGGATTGGTCTGAAATGGGGCTTTACTCTCATGGCACGTCCATGGCTTTTCTTAGTGTACATCATTTTTGTTTTGATTATGTCTTCGGCAAAATCTTCAGTCTTTTTAACGTTTTCATCCTCGTCGTCTTCGATGAAGTTCTCCAGTTCTGCTTTTAAAACTGCTATGTGACGTTCTTCGCCATACATTCTTCTCATGAGACCCTGAAAAAAAAGAAAAAAAAAAAGGTTTAGTACCTAGTCATGAAACACAGAAAACCGAGTACTATAGGCAGTGGGCTCATTCTGAGTGCAGCCAAGAAAGTATTAGACTTTTAAAATAAATAATAGCATTATGTTTAAACACCGCCGTCGCCGATGCCGTGTGGCTTCGTGCCATACACGATGGTCAATCCAAGCAAGCCTAAAAGAGAAACGCATGAGGCGCCACGAGCAGGCCTCCAACCCCCGCCCACCTGGGGGAGCATACACCTGCCGCGTGTGTGGGCGCGGGATCCTCTCGCATAGGACTATACAGCCACGAACGCAAGTGTCGTCACCAGGATGCTGCTTAAAACATCTGACATAAATGAAGCTCAATTTTTGTACCTGGTTTTCTCTCACGAATCTCCTGATGGCGTGCCACGGGTAAGCTTCTCCCGGACTGGTGCAGTAGCTCTGCTTGCTGAGATCGCAGGGGGCGGAGGCGCGCGCGCGCCCCGCACGTTGCGGCCGCGCGCACGCCGACGCATAGTCGTACCCCAACACGTGAGGCACCTACTTGCAAGAAAAAGGGAGTGTTAGCATATTTAATTTAAAGAAAAAATAATTCAATGAGTGTGGACAAAAAAAAACACTTGCGATAAGAAGTTACAAGCGATAAGATAAGGCTGACGAGAAGTGTCTACGGTCTAATTGCCGCGACCCATACAAGTATTTTCATATAAAGCGCGACTAGCGCGAGGTACGCACTACGAGCGTAGCTGATAACACGAGAAAAACCGTATGTAGCGAAAAGAGTCTAGGAACAAACAACGCACCTAGCTGGTTTCTGGCAGTGAACGTCTTAAAAATATGGAAACATGGACGATACAGTCCAAATAATTTCGCACTGCATTCCTTTTTTTTTATCTTACTGACAAATTGGTTCGCCAGACTATATTATATAAAAATCCCCTGAGTCTGCGGACATACTAGAGATTAGGTCAGGTTTTTGTTACACTTGTGTAACGACTCGAAGACAAAGAATCGGTTAACAAATACTATGCTATACACCACTATTAATTCAAAACCCGCTGTCAAGTGTTACGGAATACGGATACGGAAATAGGTTTTCGGTTCTTTATATTTAATAATTACTTATTTAATTTTTTTAATACAATTCTGGTTAAACGGCATTACAGCAAACACCAATGCGCCGAGAAACTTAACCTAACAGAAAATTTCATTTCCAGAAAAATATAGTACAAAAGTAGGTACAAGATACAAAATACACAGGAAGAAACAGAAATAACACCTCACATAACATAGTATTATACACCGACTGTGGAAGGCCTATCATCGATCGTCTCACAATACTTCAGACATTCACGGTACACAGTCGTCCATCTCCATGCAAACAAATCACAATCAGGTGCTGACGTCAGGAGCGCATTGAGTAATGTCAGTGCTCGAGGGAGCGGCGAATTTCTGCGTGACACAGTGCGCGCCGCCGGCACCGCCAACAGTGGGCGCACCCGCGGTCTCAGATTAATCCTAGGGATATCCGGTACGTGCAGTCTAAGCACGCGACTCACAAGATCAGGGCAGTCTGATTCGCCACGCAGCATGCGACAAACGGTAGCAAGTAAGTCGCAGTTACGCCTTACTTCTAGAGAGTTGTAACCGAGTGTTCCGAGCAAAAACTTGGTTGGATATAAAAATGGGTAAAGCCCATATATTTTCTTATACAAAAATCTAAGAAAAGCCTTTTGAATCTTCTCTAGAAGTAAGGCGTAAGTCGACTCATACGGGTTCCATTTTTCAATACATTTATTTTGTTTAATGTTGTTTCAAAATTAAATTTCACTCGGCTTTCTTCCGGTCAAACCGGAGCGGCTTGTGTTTGTTTTGTACGAGTTCGGCTGTCAATTAGCCAGACGTAAGATAAAGATCATTGACATCACTACAGCTTTTACTCCCACCGCCTACCGAATACTCGCTTATTGACCAGTATTAATTTTAAATATACCTAACTGAAATAATAATGATATATTGTTATTATCATTTATCAGGGAAATAAGGGCCTTAAATTTAGCATACTTACATAAATTACAAAATAAAATTCAAAATTTTCAAAATTCAAAATGTTTATTCTGTAAATAGGCTTAAGCTAGCTCTTTTACATGTCAACTTATAACTATATATACATAATTATTCTATTTTAACATAAATAATCGTATAATAAGCTTTTTGTAAAAGCTGTCGTTTTACAATTGACTTGAATTTATTCATTTACAATTTCGTTAAATTAGATGGTAACTTATTATAAAAGCGCACACTGTTCCCCATAAATGACATATTATTTACTCTATTTAAACTGAATTTCGGAATCGCCAATTTATTTTTATTTCTAGTGTTAAAATCGTGTATGTCACTATTCAATTTATACATGTCGATATTTTTTCTTACATACATTATATTTTCGTAAATATATTGACAAGCAACAGTGAGAATATTGATTTCTTTAAATTTATCTTTAAGAGACATTCGCGTTCCTAAATTATATATAGGTATGTTACGAACAGCACGCTTCTGTATAAATGTTACCTATCGAAAATTCACTGTCTCCAGAGATGTAGTGAAACTAGTGAATAATCTTTTTCACCTCAGCAGCTCGAACAAGCCTACTTTCGTCACTCTCTGGAGTAAGGAAAGTGCGACTTGCACAATAGTTATTTGTGCACCAAGAGAGGAAAGTTGTATTTTGAGTCCCGTGAAAGCCAAAGATGCTATAATAGAATCACGAGCGAAGCGAGTGATTCTAAGTTAGAATCTTGACGTGGCGAGGGATCAAAAACACGAGATGTAAAATAACTTTGCTCTCGTGTTGCACATATAATTTTTCACCTCAGTAGTGAAAACATATTAAAGGTTAAAATGTATTTCGAATTACACAGAATAATACAGAGAACAAAAAAAAAGTTGTAATAGAAGTATGAAGTGGCAGTTCATGGCCTTCACTAAATTAACAAGCCACTTTGTTTCACTCCCTGGAGTGAGGAAAGTCGAAGAAAGTAGGCTTGTTCGAGCTGCTGAGGTGAAAATAACTGTTCCCATTGTATTTTTTTTTATACTACGTCGGTGGCAAACAAGCATACGGCCCGCCTGATGTTAAGCAGTTTCCGTAGCCTATGTACGCCTGCAACTCCAGAGGAGTTACATGCGCGTATTAATAGAAACCCTTGTATTTTTCATGCTCTATCTAGGTATTTCAGTCACTCTCAATTAGGGTGGAATATAATTACAAAAGTCCAGACATTAACCTAAAAATCCTGACATTTTTTGGATAGTTACGATTACCATCAGATATATGGGAGCGGCCGAAGTGCTCAAAAATATCTGAACAACCAGTTCGCCTTGACAATAGAGGCGTGTTCAGATGTTTAAATTGCGAGCACCTTGGCCGTACTGTACCGAATTGCTCCCAGAAAATCAAATCGTTCACATCAAATACTAGTCCTATACGCTAACACCGCTAAAATGATATACGGTACGACTACCCCGAAACCGCCTTTTCAGACAAACGTAGTCCCCATTTTCCTCTCTGGATATTAACATTAATGAAAATATTTTTACACAAGTTGATGTATTTTAATCATAGAGCTATAGCTATGCCCGAAAGTCTGATTTTTTTCGATTTTTTCATTATTATAAGTTAGGAGCATTTAAAAATTTGTATGAAATCCGTTTTTCGCTCCTAACTTTTATAATAATTAAAAAAACAGGCATAGCTATTACAATACATAAAATTCTGTAAAAATATTATCCATAATGTCAATATCCAGGGAGGAAAATAAGGACAACGTTTGTATGGAGAAACGATCATCCCCTTTCCTCTTAACCGGTTATTCTTATTAATCTTTAGTAATCAAAGTCCAATAAAACAAAACAAAACAACTAATTAGTGCAACATGTGGCATGCGAGATGAGCGAATGACAGGTATAAACATAAACCTGTTTGTTTTCGCTGTATGCCGCTCATGTCCCGCCGCCGCGCTAAGCTTTGACATCCGATATAACTTCCGATTCGACGGAACCGGAACCAAAGCGGATGTGTAATACCAATCGGAAGTTCTGACTTAACGGAACCGGAAACGGAGCTCCGTAACAACCCTATAGTTCGTAGCATCTGTCATCCCGATACATTTTTAGGGTTCGGTAAAATAAAAACGGGACCCTATTTCTAAAACTCCGCTGTCCGTCCGCCTGTCTGTCTGTCCGTCTGTCATCAGGCTGTATCTCATGAACCTTGATAGCTAGATAGGTGAAATTTTCACAGATGATGTATTTCTGTTGCCGCTATAACAACAAATACTAAAAACAGAATAAAATAAATATTTAAGAGGGGCTCCCATACAACAAACGTGATTTTTTTGCCGTTTTTTGTGTAATGGTACGGAACCCTCCGTGCGCGAGTCCGACTCGCACTTGGCCGGTTTTTCTTTTTGTTTGGCGTTTGTCGCTGTACACACGATTGTCATTTTGGCTGGCTTGCCTCAGTCAGGGGGGCTCCCCTGAAAACTTTCTCTTATGACCTGCACCATCGCCGCTATCGAAAGTAAACGCCCACGCCTAATTGAGCCGTAATGACATCCTCATTTCACTGCTTTCGATCGGCAACAATCGAATAACTCGCTACAGCGAGCTCCAAATGTGAATGAATTCCATTCATAAAGTGGGTATGCAATGCACTTGAGTGGGACTACACTAGAGGTACTATGTTGCAGGTTGCAGCTCATATAGTATTTCGATGTCTAGCTGGCCCCGAACGGCTAATCCTTTGTCTATTGTTAAGTAAAACGGCACGTGCCACTACCCGAAAAATAAAGTCGTGTAATTCTAATTGGCACCTGAGCGCGGGCTAGTCTAACGCTCGTAAAATCAGTGTAGATGTGCTCTCCGATAACGCACCTTTGTTTCGCATCTCGATGACACATTTTAGACTGGTTCTGTAGCGTTCGACTCACCGGCACTCAATAACCGTAGAGGGACCACACACACATAAAATAATTTTCCATTAGTTCATTTTGAATCTTATTCCAATTACCATAGAATTGTTATTCAATAACCGGTTAAAGCGAGCCAACTTTTTTTATACAGGTAGTAACACGTGCGGCACGTGCCGTTTTACTTAACAATAGACAAAGGATAAGCCGTTCGGGGACAGCTAGAAATCGAAATACTATACCTCTAGTGTAGTCTAGAGTAGACAAACATAGTTGTATTTGTGACAGCACTGTAGCAGTCGTACTTAGTAAAACATTGTATTTCTAAAATAAACCATTTATTTATTTATTTTATTGCGTAGTTTTCGCAATTACGAGTATTCAATTATTATAAAATAAAATTGCTAAGTACTCGTATTAAAAATGCATTATGTCATTATCCAGGAAAAAGGGAACTAATCAACTTTTCGATAATGATATCTGGTCACTATGTTTGAGATTTCTAGAATGGGCCATTTTAATTTTATTCATTGTTTTTAGTACTTAATTCATGGCATGAGTGTCATACGATGCGCACATATGCATTGCACATTAACACTTGCTCTTGCGACCTTTTTGGGACATTGATTGATTGACAAGCCTGATAAGGATTAGCACTTTCTCTATCAATTTGTTAACAAGCAAAATAATATAATGGTAGTATAGTAGATATTCATTCGACTATAGCGTATAAACTGTATAATAATTATAACTGGTATATAAAGAATATTATTGTAATCTAAAATAATAAAATATTGCGATAAGTTCCAGATGTTGCGATTTGGCTTTAATTTGAATTCACATTACTAATAGGTATGTGCGCTTGAAATAGACTATAGAGTCGACAATGACAATAGATGGATGCTGAGGACTACTGAATGGAGACCGAGTGCCAGTTGCATCATTCGCACTTGATAGACTGATTAACGTCACCCGGCGCGTCGCGGCGTTTTACTATGAAACTTTCCATACAATAAAATTTAGCGAACTGTTTAACGATGACAAACAGTTTGGTGCAACCGACCCGAGAGATGGTGAACGCGGATCGGGCCACCCGCGCGCGCGCTGGGACGACGAACTACGCGCGCTTTCCGCTCTGGCGACGCGCGGCCTAGAAGCATATGGAACGAGCCACGAGCTCCTTTAAAGAAAACGCATTTACCTGAATAAAATAATAATTACAAAAAACAGAACACAACGTAAAAGAAATAAATGTAAATATATGTCCCATTTTGTCTAAAAAACTCCTAGCAGGGCTGGTAACACATGGAGTTTATTATACCAAGCCTCCTTCTCCCTTAAAGGAGAGGCCATTTTAAGTAAATTATTTCGTTAAATATAAATATCGTAAGTAGTTTAGTTTTTAGTGAGTTTTATTTTATTTTATTTCTTTTTATGTTTTATTGTATTGTATGTAATGGGTCTATTGCCTGAATAAAAACAAAAAAAAAACAATCAATTAATGTAAATACTGTAAAAAATGTACCTAAGCATTTGTTAATTTAATAAATGGCTATTCTGATTCTGATTTGAAAAACTTCAGCTGAAATTACCTAAAAGATACCTAAATTCTTGGCCTCACTGTAGTTGTGAATGTTGTGATTGTGATGCATGCATATTTTAGGACGGATGACTCCTCGTAAATCTGAGCGTGTAGGAGGTTTTGTCTGTAAAGGACATTGCACATTTAATGCAACTTTACACGAGCATATATTGTTCAACCTACGTGTTTTTTAAGAAATTTGCAATTTATAAACTGCATTATAAAAAGAAAAATCTGATTTGCCTCGGCAAAATTGTTTTTAATATCTTGAATCTTCTAAATAGTTTGTGGTTTCTAGGCGTACTAATAGAGAGCTAATATTGTCGTAGATATTTTCATCGGTTACTTATGTATATCAAATACGAACATGTTTTTAATGTTTTTCACAATCACAACATACGATAAAGTCTGTGCGGAAAGAGTCGTGGAATGTAAGGAAACCATTCTTTCCGCACGGACTCTATCCTATTTACAAGCGCGTGCACAAGTGCATCTTCATCGTAGATTATAGAGATCACACTACCACAGATAACAAATCTAACGGCCTCGACCCATTAAACAATTTGACCATAGGGATGATGACACATGTTGAATTTTATAACAAAATCTAGTAACATAGATAGCAAATGAGCAATTTATCACAATAATGTAGATATTAAAATTATATATGGAAATAATACAAAAATACAGAACTTGAAAGTTTCAAAATTCAAGTAATATTTCAACTTTCAAAAAGGAAAAAAGTAAGGGTACCATTCGATTTCTTATATTCTATCCAAAAAATATTGTACATCAACTATATACATGAACGCAATATTTCACCGACAAAAACGCAATTTTTCTTATTTTGTCCATACTTACATTCAAAACGGGCTCTCAGTGAACTTGACGTCACGTTCACTTATCGTTTTGTTAGAAGCGTTTCGCGAGTGTTGTACGACTGTCGGGCTTTGACTAACATTTCTGACTTTTGTATTGCTTTAATGCAATGGGTCCCATATAGACATTTGATCCTAAAAATAAACCTGATCGATTGATACCATTAATGAAAATTTGACATCTAGCCTATTCTCAACATATATGAAAATGACAAGACTTGGAGTGCATCTCGCTTGCGCTTATTAGTGCACGTGAGCAGTGCCATATTTGGTATTACCTACGCTAATAATAAACAAATGTAGATAGGTATATGAGCATTTCCATACTAGCGGAACGGCGTTCTTTTTATGATAGGCTGAAACTATAATTCCTGTATTTAATAGTGTTCCGACTTGACGCGTCAAGTGTGAATCGTAATTTGGCAGAGTTTATAGCACGCAAAGCATAATAACCAAACGGAGACGCCTTGTCTGTAATTTTCTGTACAAAAAAGTGCAGATTTTTGCGGGGGAGGGGAACGTCAAATGTATACGTAACGTAAAAATAGCCATGTCAGATAAACGCCAGTCCATACATCGTGTATGACCATTGGCCGACTATTTTCGACGGAGGGCAACGCCTGTTAATGGCTACTCCATTTGGTTATATCCTCTAAAGCACGCTCCAGACCAGACTACGCGGCGCGAAGCCGCGAACGCGAGTGTGGAGTTGATTTCGCTGATTAGCGAACTAGACTACACACTCGCGTTCGCGGCTTCGCTCTGCGATTCGCGCACGAGTGTGGAGGGCCCTTAAGGTTTAGCACGATGCCCACGTGCGTACGCGCTTTCTCCTCAAAAAAGATGTTTACAGCCGTGTGGGCATGCGTTACCGTTGTCTTCCGGAGTGCACTGGGATGAGATTTAACTGCGATTAACATTAAATAATTTTACGAATTAAACTCACTTGTTCTAGTCACTCGCGCGACATGTTTCGGAGAGCCTAAGTCTCCTTCCTCAACAATATCTCAAGCACTAACAGTGCGAGCAGCGTTCACGATGGCCTTGTATCGCGTGCAATTAACATGTTTTGCTGTAGAATTATAACATGTGTAAGATCGAATACTGAGTACCTACGGCAGATTTAATTTATACTATGATCACTAGTCATTGTCAACTTCCTTTTGATGAATCAGTCGTAGTTTCCTTCTTCCGCTTTTTATTTTCGCAGATTACAATTTGCAAATCACTTTGACTGAATAACTATTAAATTAAAAATTCCCGTACGCTATACTACGATACAACAAAATCCATTTTATGCCAAAAATGCCATATCATTCTGGAAAAGAGCTATACTCTTCAAACTGCTGGATCGATTTCTATGAAACATAGCTAAGAACCACCGCAAGAAACCGCTTTCACGTAAAAAAAACCGCATCGAAATCGGTTCATCCGTTAGAGGGCTACGATGCAACAAACAGACAGACAGTCAGCCATAGGCGTCAAACATATAACACCCCTCTTTTTGTGCCGGGGGTTAAAAATATTCTTTGGAATACCCACCAAATTTTAGCAAATGCATTAAAGTTTGACCCATAAAACATTTTTTTATTGCTCTGAAACTTTGTACTTACAATAGGATAAGATATATATAGGTCTGTAATTAGTTTATGTAGGTTCAGATACAATAGTAATATACTATTACATACTATATACAAAAAAATACAGCGAATTAAAGTTTTTCATACGAAACTTGTTTTTGGTCTATTTCGTTATGTACTAGAGCTATATAAACTAATTACAGACCTAGATATACCGCATGTCATTGTATATGGATATGCAAAGTTTCAGTACAATCGAACACGTGGTTTTAAAATGAGAAATGTATAGGAAGATGAAATTCGACCGAGCTTGCCGGGGACTCTTAACTCTAACGATTTAACCTTTCATATGTGTGCGGTGTTCAAGAATTGTGGGTACAAACCTCGGATATATTTTATACTGTATAGAGCAGAAAAAAACGATCTAGAAAAAAAAAACCAAAAAGGCGGTCCTTTCGAACACAGACAAGAGTAAAATTCCGTCTCTTTACAGCAATTATCAGTGAAATCAAATATCAAGTAACGTAACGCAAAAGAGATGCACGTTGCGATGGCCGCGATAATAAAATTAATAAACGACATCAACACGCTTCGGCCAAGCACACTAGAGAGATGTTATCGCAAGCGATCTTAAGTGAGATTGAGATAATCTCTACATTATGTCTGCCTACTGGTGAATGTTGTTTCTATTATGACAAGATTACAACTGTTACAAGTGATAATAGTGTCACTTATTTTTAATTGTTTGGGATAGATACCTATACCTACTATGTGAACAGTGGCGAGCATAACATGAAACTGACGAAAAAAGAAAGATAAAGTGGATCTTTGCCCAAAAGTGGGAATGAAGCCCGTAGACAATGACAACACCTACTTACACAAAGTTGCGAAAAGTTTTCAAATAGTAAAAAAAAAATTGGTAATTTCAGGAAAATTTTACAGGAAACAAAGGATACTTTCATTTTGGAAATGAAAAAAATCGATTCCTGTACAAAAATATGAGAAGTATGGGAAGTTTTTCATGTGCAAATTTGTAAATGCACATCAGTATAGTCGTCCGATTTGTAGCTGGCCCCGAACGGCTTATCCTTTGTATATTGTTAAGTAAAACCGCACGTGATACTACTACCTGCATAAAAAATGGTTCGGTCACTTTAACTTTCTTTTTTGGAAATTGAATTTCTGAAATAAATAATTATTTAATCTATAATTTAATTTAATTTAACCGGTTATTGAATTAAAACTCCTATGGAAATTGCAATAAGATTCAAAACGAACAAATGGAACAATAATTTGCGATTTCTTTTGTGGTCCCTCTACGGTTACTGAGTGCCGGCGAGTTGAACGCTACAGAACCAGTCTAAAATGTGTCATCGAGATGCGTAACATTTAGCAAAGGCGCATTATCGGAGAGCGCACCTACACTGGCTTTTTGAGCGTTGGAATAGCCCTCGCTCAGGTGCCAATTAGAATTATACGATCCTTTTTTTTTGCAGGTAGTGGCACGTGCGGTTTTACTTAACAATAGACAGGATTAGCCGTTCGGGGCCAGCTACAAATCGATCGACTATACGTACACCATTACATCGCGCAGACAAATCTATTGATACCTGATATCTGTACAGGTCTCATGTCTTTGGCCAACAGTCAATGTGGGCGCAAGTGAAATACTTGACGTCTCATTGATATCTACTGTCACTAAGTCAAGAAAGGCTTTAGACGTTCGATAGTCGAATATTTACTGATCTACGAATGAGAAAGTCTAGTCTAGAAATTTCCGGTCTAGTATTCTCAAAACATGTTGTCATAGTCAAAAACCCAACCGATTTGATAACAAAAAACTGAACCCGATTTAACGTAACTTAATACAAACAAAAAATCTTTGGAGAAACTTAATAAAAAACAAAGGAGGTTCGAAAGTGTTACATATCATTAGTTAGAGTGAAAGTAAGTCGTGACGTCACATGGTGCTGATGTAAACATTAGGCAATGTTGTGATGGGAGATGGAGCTGTCATTATGTTGAGGTCATTGATACTGTGATGGAGGATGATTTGTAGCGTGTCAAAACATTGGTTTGACAAGCTTTGATTATACAAGATAATGGCGCGATTACACACTGTCTAAAACTATTCTCAGACCAATAACTTGAATCTTTTCAAATCGAGAGTGAAAGCTTTTAGGTGAGCATGCTCCATCCTAAACCGTATCGGCTTGAGATTGTGGTCAATTACTTACGTTTATCTAATAAATGTGATGGCATAAGTGCTCCGTGAACAGTTTAGTAAGGAGCTCAAAAAATTGCTGGATTGTATGCTGCTTGCGGCGTCAAACAATTTCGGTTGCATGGTAACCGCATATTTTGAATCAGCGACTGCATTAGGTGAACGACTCTGAGTAATTGAACTCAGCTTCAGATTCAGAGTATTCACATTCAGATTCACGTTCAGTCAGGAAAAGAGTTTTTTCGGGATTATCATTCGCTCGATTGTGCAGCCGAAGAATTCCATGGGGAACTTCTTTTCACCAGCACTACCAGCAGTAGGTAACTTATTTTGACAAATTTGATCATTGAGCTTTACTAAAGCCAGTGACTTTCCGAATAAACGAGTATTAGAGTCAGACCAAACCAAGCTAACTCTGCATGCCATTAGCAATGACAAAGTGTGAAAGTGTCTGAAGGCTTCTATGAAAATGTGACGTTTGTATTTTGTAATGATACTCCCTCACTTTGTTCAATTCATACAAATCCGGACCAATCTTGAGATTAAAAATTAAAGAAATGGATGAGTAAATCAAAAATTTGTTTAAACATGTTTTTGTAACAACTAAAATCGTTTTGGTTTTTATTCTTCTTATCGTCGGAAATGAAGTGGCTTTATCGCAGATTAAGCTAGCCTTTTAAGAACAGTGTCTTACTTTCTGCGGAATACATTTTGAGAAATAATTGGCGAATCTATGCCATGTTGCTTGTTGTTTAAGAAACATGAAAATTCCTAATTAAGTATAATAAGTAGCCAAGTATTATCATAAAAATGAAACTTGGCCAAGAAGATTATGAAAGAAAGAAAAAGATTATGACCAAGACAACACGCTATTTGGCAAGGAAAAAACATTTGTTCCTTTACTCGTATGTGGTGTCGTGAATAAAACGATCAAATCGATTATGATTATCAAAGAAACAGCTAAAGAATAATAATTTTGGCAGTGACCACAAAGTGTCTTCATTCAACAAGCTTTTCTTCGATAACTGATAAACCACATACTTACATGCATAGATGTAGGTCTTACATGTAGGTAGTTTAAGCTTAACATATTTGGTCAGCAAGTGTAACGTGTGCTCCAAAATAGGGTCGCGAGCGCAGGTGAAAACCCGCCAAACTTTCACTTTGACGTGATTTGTGTCGTTATGCGGCTTATGTCACAATGTGACAGTTACTATTGTCATTCTATGCTAAATGTCAAAATCATTTTTAACTGAATTTATAATTTCCAAGGAGGTCCTCACTTCGTCCCCGATTATTTCTCACCACACCAACTGGTAAAGGCTCTCTGGATTGTTCAAAAACTGATAAGAAAGTAGCATTTTATCCACATGTGAGGCAAAGTAATCAAATGCAAATTTTGAGTTGTGAGAATTGACTTTTAAATGATAAATATTTAAAACATTAATTTTGAATTGATATGCTTTGATTTTGTTTGATATTTTAACACTCAGTATTTTTCTTGTGTTAGTGTGGTGAAAAATTTCGTGTTTCACTCGGTGGCAAAATTTGTTTAACCTACGTGCCTTGAAACTCTCGCAACGCTCAAAACTCCATTTTTCGAACCAAGAGCGTAGCGCGTGGTTCAATTTTGGAATCTTTCACTTGCTCGGGTATCATTATTAGCACGAGAGGTTTAACAGCAACTTTGCCCCCTTGTAAAACGCATATAACTATTTTTGTGTACATACTGTTGGTCCCTTTGTCATCAAGTCAGATATGAATATATGATGATGGGGGAAGTTAAAGGAACTTCAAATATTTAGGGTACACCCTATAAGAATTTAGTTACATAAAGAGTTGATCAATTGATTTTTTGTTGTTTTTCTGTCCCGTCAGTCAGCCGGCAACAGTAGCATAATTTGTTAGAAAAAATGTGATACATCATTTTACTAACTAAGTAGATGAACCATTAAGGAAAGGGCCCATTATACTCGTAACTACCATAAAAAAACCGGCCAAGGGCGAGTCTGACTCGCGCACCGAGGGGACTTTTTAGTATTTGTTGTTATAGCGGCAACAGAAGTTTCAACTGTCTATAGCTATCACGGTTCATGAGATACAGCCTGGTGACAGACAGACAGACGGACAGTGGAGTCTTAGTAATAGGGTCCCGTTTTTACCCTTTGGGTACGGAACCCTAAAAAGTATGGTTATTTTAAATACCGTGAAACCAGGGTTTATAAGTGACCCAGATGACCGTAACCAACGGGTGACAAGAAAAAATTGATTCACCCATTTTTGAAGTAAAACTTCTTTAGGCGCGACTAGAGGGTAACTCAGTTTTTTCTGACGGAAGTAACGCTCAGTAGTGACACACGCACAATAGAACACACGTCAAAGTGCCAACATACCGATAAACGTCAAAGAAGTTTTACTTCAATCGCGCGTAAAGATTACACGCACACACTTTTTTTTAATAGTAACTCATGGATTTTCTCTAAGGGACTTTTAGTGAAGTGGAACTGCTGATGGACTTAAGAAGTCTGTTCTTTTTTTGTTTAAGGTTGTGTTATGTATAGTCTCTTATTATGATTGTACCATCAGGCGCAAAAGAGCATGGCGACTTTATCAATGAATTCATTCAAATTTTATTTCTTTATGCAATTTCGCAGCTCACTGTATGATTTGAAATAACAAATAACTCACATGAAGATATATATGTCATTCTTTTGTTGCCGCACAAAAGAACTTCAGCACTAGACTAATAAATTTTAAATATTGTCAGTTTATGATGATTAGATATTCATAAAGATAATTGGCTGGTCTAGTCAAAAGCAATTAACTTGGTTACGACTCGCTTCCCACAATTCTATTCTAGTCTATGGCCTACCTTAAAAGCACACCTTTAATAGTTATTTGTTATACAAGGGTGCAAAGTTGTATTTTACCCGCGAGTGTGGAATTGAAACATGAGCAATGAGCATTGTTGACAATGTTGACATTTCTGACGTATGAAATGTCAACGATGCGTTTTAAAATTGCATCACTCAACTTGTGCGTTCAGAATTATATTTAACATCATTATAAAAAAAACAACGTTTCTTATGGAATTTTAAGGTGTATGACTTAAAATCATTAAATAAAGCTAAAGTTGGTATTTTTTATTAGATTCTCAAACCATTTATTTAATGATAATTAATATCGAACGAACCATTATCATGAGCGTTTTACTTTTTGTTATCTGTCAAGCTACTTAAACACGCTCCCTCCAAGGTCAAATTACTTTCCCCACTAGTGGATAAAATGCGTTTTTCCCCGCTTGTTTTAAAGGATAATAGACGGCTTTCCGAGCTAGTGAGGGGAAAAACTTATTTCACCGATACATGTATACAATTTACATTTAAGTATCAGAAATTAGAGAAAAACTGTAAAAGTCCAAAAGTTTTTGGCAAAAAAATATATTTTCCATGGCTTCTAGAAATACATTAATACTTTACGCAAACCTGTAGCGTCAACAAATATACAGGTTTTAATATCGATTTATCGTCTACATCGTATATGTATGATAATGTAGGTACTTGACCGCACACATTCGATTGATTAGGATGTTTCCTTTAAAAATGTACTGACTATAGGAAATATTTTTCAAACTAAGTTTCACGACTGTGTGTGATAAAAAATCTTTCTTCATTAATTCTAAGCTCAAAAAGTAAGGTAAGGTTGGTCAGGTATACCTGTTTAAGCATGTAAGACATTTAAAAGCTAATAATCATTAACAGATAACAAACCTTGTTAACCACCTCACCCAACAATGAAGTTCGTTGACCTCAACATAGACAATATTATGTTGAGCTAATGAGCGATTGTTAAAGGGTGTCATGACAACTCCTGACGTTTAACAGTTGTTTCCCATACTATTGACACCATTGGTATTTATTGAGCGAGTGGCGGAAACTTAGAAACACAATCGAATACATACATTTTTTTATTTTATCTATTTAATAAAGGGGTTTTATCATATTTGATGATGGCACCCCCATTGTTACAAATCAAAATCACAAATTTACCTTCGCTAAATTGACTAATATATACATACAATTAAAACTAATAACTGCGAAGGCGAACTAATTTTCTTTCGGACGAACCGTTTATTCATCTGAAAAAATGGTTTGCCAGAGAAAAGTGTAAAGAAATGATAAGTAGGTACATTATTCCTTGTTAGTTGTTAGTCCTAACCTGGCTATACTACTAACTATGAGTTTCTTGGAATTATTATACACTGGATATCATTGAATAGATATTCACCAGTGGCTTTTCGGTGAAAGAAAATATCTCGAGGAAACCTACATTTCCGAAGAAATTAATGATATGTGTGCGAGAGTTCTCAATTGACATATCGTCGGACCGTGGGTTTTTCGCTTATAGTCTGGCAAAAAAAATAGATATTAAAAAGTATAGTGTTATCCCTTTCAAATCAATCTATATAAGAAAACGGGACGACACTACAGTATTGCCACTTTTTAATTTCTACTCTTTTTTGTCAGACTATACTACTTTTCTATCCTTCAAGACCATCCTTTATAGTTGTCGACAGCGTAATAAAATAGACTGACTAATTGAATACAGTGGTCACTTTAAGAGGCCATAACTAACTCGTTTGCGGTTCCAAAGAAAGTTGAGTTAAACTAAAGTGTTTGATTAGAAAATGTGCGTATGCCTTTAGGTTTCTTCAACGCGCCATCTTCTAAGACCGTACTTTTATCGTATTAAGGGCTTTTTGAGAGCCACTTCGACCAACAATGATCTATCATGGCGTTCCTTTAAAGTTAATTACTAATACCCGTTGAATCTAGGAAATTCCAGATTCCTTGGGTTGTGCTTGTTCCTCATAAGGTTGCAGTATGGTATGTCCCGTTCTAAAACCGTCCTAAGTAGTATCCTAAGGTTTGTTGAGAAGTACAAGCTACCTTTTGAAGCTAGAATTGACTTGACTGAGCTAATTACAGATCTCTTCTGCCTTCGAAGAAAGTTGAGCGAAACGATATGAAATTTCGCGTATGCCTTTCGGTCTACAAACGCCTCCAACACCCTTATCAACACAATTTGTCACAAGACACTAGCACTTTCGAACTCACCACAAATATCAACGTGATGGCGACTCGCATCTTATCGTACTTTCACTGATTCGCGAGCGTACATCGTGGCGCGTGGTCTCGTGGCCACGGGTGGGCTCTAACTGGCTATCTTGGTCTACTTTCGCCCTGTCCTTGCCGTGTATTCCTACACAGAATCGTACTTTCTAGCCAACCAGTATAATTTTAACCTAGAGAGCTACGAACTTGTATAATCAAAAAGTGTGCTTATACTGGTTTTGATAAGTCCGGACTTTAGGAATGATTTCTTGCACCTGTAGGTACTTTGTAGGAAAAGTTGCTTGCGATACGGATTTAATGACTCTTTTTATTATGAATGAGCTTTATATGCTGTCTATAGGCAATTGATTTCTCTTTGTTTTCGCTCTGTAACGAGTTATGGCTTGTTTATATTGATTGTCAAGTTAGATTTTCTGCTTGTCATGCTTAACAAGCGTATGGACATTGGTCACTCAATCAAGGCGTTAATATATGTAAGCCTTTGAGTCTAGGTCGATATAGTTTTGTGTAGAGTAGATGGAACAAGTTGATAGAGTGTACTTAACTTAACTTAATCATACTTAATTCTGATGGTATTTCGATTTCCTAAACCTAATTAGATTCATTTAAGCTCATTTTTATCGGAAATCTGATAACTCTTTTGATTTTGTGGATACTGTGGCAAATCAGTCAGGTTAATTATATTCACTACATATATTTAATCATGTAAATCACTTACCTGTCACGCGAAGTCACCAAACAGCTTCGCTAACTAGAAAACATTAATCTTCCACATTTCCTTCTAACCACTGATACCACGATTAAAATAACCCACATGCCTTGCGGCTAAAGAGCGCCGCAAACCTGCAATTACCTTAATATCAAACTATTACTCGCTATATACACTCCTGCCAAGCTGAGAACACTTTAACATCCTTATTATCTACATGATAAGACATCTTTTCCACTAAACATGTGTCGCCGTTCGTACATTGCGAATTCTCACGATACAGAAATTAGGTTTCGCTTCGTTGCAAGAAAGAGTGTGCGTGGTCGAGTAGGTCAGTCGAGTAATCGCTTGCCAGCCGGCGTCTGCGACCGTCCCGCTCTAACCCAAGCGTTTGCCCGCAAGTGGGAGAGGGACGGGGCGATGCGCGTGCGCCGCACCGTTATCCAGCGGCGATATCTTGAATGGAGATGGCGTTTTCTCCCGCGCCACTACAATGGCGGGTGCTCGAAAAGGAGAGTTCCCTTATTAATTTAATTGGTTGCGTTAATTAGTGACAGGTTCATTTAATTTGGTAGAGATACTTTAATTTTGCGTGATAATGATGAATGGTATTGTGTTCGTAGTCGTAGACATAACTGAATAATTGTATTGTAGAATTATGTTTTATCTACTTAACAGGGTGGAAAAATGTAGAGGAAAACTATCAATGCCTAAAGTTGTTGAAATAAAATAAAACTATGAAAACGGATTATATCGCGTATATTGAATTTATAATACATCCATGTACATGTATTATAAATTCAATATACGCGATATAATCCGTTTTCATAGTTTTATTTCATGAGTAACTATCGCGGTAACCGAAGACAATATTTGTTGAAATAACTTATTCAGCTTTGTGTAATTCAGCACAGCACATTATTATTAAGAGTTATTTGCGTAAAAGACAAAAAACCGGCCAAGTGCGAGTCGGACTCGCGTTCCAAGGGTTCCGTACATTACACAATTTAAACAATGTATTTTGTATGTGAAACGTGAGTAAAATGTCTTTAATAAACCCGTAGGTCAAAAACTAAGTAATTAAGTCCAACTCACGCTTGACTGCAGTTTCTAATAGGTGTTCCTGTAATCTATAGGTAAAAATCTATTTTGTGTATTTTTTTCAAAATTTTAGACCCAGTAGTTTCGGCGATAAATGGTGGGGAATGGTCATTTTTTGCCTATTTTCTTGAATAACTTCTAAATTGTTTATCCTAAAATTATAAAAAAAAATATTTGAGATTCTCATAATGAGCTCTTTTATTTGATATGTAACACGATATAGTTTGAAAAACTTTATTTTTTAATTTTCTCATTTACCCCCCATAATTGGCCCCCATGTTTAAAATTCATTTGTTTACGTTACATGTCCGTCTTTGGGTCACAAACTTACATATGTACACCAAATTTCAACTTAATTTTTTTATTTATTTTTTATTCATTAAATATATACAACAAACTTTTCACTATTTCTAATTATACATTTTAATTTAAGCCAGCATTTAAAGACATAGTGTGCAGTAACAGCCCAAAAAGACCGGGGCCTGTGCTAGGGCTAGTTACAATATATGTGACACAATTTTTAGAGAGCGATCGGATTTTGGATAAACAATTTTCTTATAATATAAAGTTTACTTAATTCAATTAAAAAAGCTTAATTAAATAAACATGCATTACTGGTATTTTTTATTTTTATGTACGTATTTAATATACGTATATTGGGTTTTATAATTATGTAAGTCTATATATATTATTTGCTATCTAATACACATACATACATATATATTATATGGAAAAATAGAGAAATATGACACGGAGTTACGTTTAATTGGTCCAGTAGTTTCGGAGCTGCGACAGACGGACAGACAGACAGACGCACGAGTGATCCTATAAGGGTTCCGTTTTTTCCTTTTGAGGTACGGAACCCTAAAAAAAATACTCCGTACTTAATTGCATGGCAAACCTTTTTTCCAATTCGAGGCTTTTCTTGTTTACCCTAAAATCTTTTTGCGAAAATAGTGTTTATACAATGACCGTACATACAGTTGAGTTGAGCTACAAATAGTTGATTTGATAGGTATTACTTAACTGGAAGTTCTGACCATTGACCATTCATATGTGTGTGGTGGTCAAACATGGGTTCACACCTCGATTGTGAGATTTGTGCGGTATACAGGGTGGAAAAAATTAATGGGCCCCGGAGGGAAAGTGCCTTAAAACAGCTCATTTGACTTGAAGGAAACATTATTTTATTTAAAAAAAGAAACAAAACTGCATTCAAAGATTTCTTTTTTTAACCGACTTCAAGATTTCAAAAGGAGGAGGTTATCAATTCGGTTGTATATTTTTTTAACCGACTCCAAGATTTCAAAAGGAGGAGGTTATCAATTCGGTTGTTTTTTTTTTTCATGTTTGTTACTCCATAACTCCGTCATTTCTGGACCGATTTTGAAAATTCTTTTTTTGATTGTAAGTATATACATACAGATTGGTCCCGTTTTTGTCAAAACGCAGTTCTGATGATGGGATCCATGAGGAATCGAGGGAACTCCTCAAATGTTAAAGGCATACATATAGTGGTTTTAGTATTTTCATCAACAAATCAAGCACTTACATTTAAAAAAGTGACATTTGATGAAGTGGAACTGCTGATGATGATCAGAACGGAACTCTTTAATGAGGCATAGTTCACGTTTGGCGATTTGTCCTCTTCGTTATGTTTGTTAAGCAAGTTAGGTTTTCAAGAAACATTTTTGTCAAGCTCGAGTTGGTCGATGATGGGATCGATGAGGAATCGAGGGAACTCCTCAAATGTGAAAGGCATACATATAGTGATTTTTGTATTTTTATCAACAAATCCAGTTTTTCCATTTTAAAAAGTGACATTTGATGAAGTGGAACTGCTGATGATGATCAGAATGGAACTCTTTAATGACGCATAGTTTACGTTTGGCGATTTGTCCTCTTCTTTATATTTGTTATGACATATTTTTGTCAAGCTCGAGTTCTGATGATGAGACTCATGAGGAACCGAGGGAACTCCTCAAATGTGAAAGGCATACATATTGTGATTTTTGTATTTTCAACAACAAATCCAGCATTTACATTTAAAAAAGTGACATTTGATGAAGTGGAACTGCTGATGATGATCAGAATGGAACTCTTCAATGACACATAATCCACGTTTGGCAATTTGTTCTCTTCCTTATGGACCCAGACCCAAACTTGGACCGGGTCTGGACATGGACTCCAACTCGGATCCGGACCCGGACCGAACTCTGACCCAAACTTGGACCCGGACAACCGGACATGGACCCGGACTCGGATCCGGACCCAGACCCGGACCCGGAAATGCTACTAGAAAAGTGGGTTAGGTTAGGTTAGGTTAGAACTGTGACCCTTACAGAAACGAAATGCTATCAGATAAGTAGGTTAGGACGTTAGGTTAGGTTAGAACTGCGACCCTTACAAAAACGAAATGCTACTAGAAAAGTGGGTGGTTAAACCTCCTTTTCTACATTATTAGGCAATATTATAATAATTAGGCAATTAGGCGAAATTAGGCAAAAGATGGATTAGGATAATTAGGCAAAAGATGCTGTCTTTTTCATTTCATTGTCTGGAATCTAAGAGTGCACCATCAACAATAAGTAAACTTTCAGCAGCATCCCCCATTGAAGTCGGTTTTTTTTTCTTAAAAATTATTTTCAATTTTGTTTGTCAAATATTCTTGAATATTCTCGATACAGGTGCGTTGGGGTAAGATTGAAAGGGTTTTTCATGAGGGGTAAGACAAGGTAATGTACTAATGTGTTTCGAGCGTGGGTAGGTATATATGTGCATTTATTTGGCACGCCCTACAGCCCAGACGACTGGACGGTTTTTGACATATGAGGTGTGGTTAAATTCGTCAGAATTGTGGTAGAGTGACATAGGTTATATAAATTTTGAAAAAAAAAAAAAAAGGGAGGGGGGATTGTTTTCTTTTCTTACTATGGCAATATAGGATCGAATGAAAGCTAGTGAAAATACCATTTAAAAAATATATGTAAACAGTCAGTTTTTTTTTTGTTTTAATAATAGTTGCAGTTTAATGTAACAGAAAATTATACTGTTATTCAACTTGATGTACTTTTTTATTTTTGGATATATCTGGTTATTTATTTTTTAACATTATAAAAAGGTTATTTACAGTCACTTGGTATGTATTTTGGAATAATCCATTCAGTCATTTTCAATTTAGAGCAGTTCAAATTCAACTGTGCATTGTGAAATTTTTGAACGTTTTCTAATAATTTGCTAGACCAAGTAGTGAAAATGTTACAGTATGTTATGTATTTGTGATCTACTCACAAAACCCTTTCATTTGGCACCCCACATCCCCACATGGTGTTTAAAAGAAAAAAACTTTGTACTGCCGACTTTATGACGTCACAGCAACTACCCCAACCACTTTCGCGCTTGTCATCTCATATATTTGTATTCGGACATCATACTGAAATCATACCAAATATACCCATGTCCGAGACGAAATAAGCGAAAAGTAACCTAAAGCCTGTTCGACCACCTCACTAAAACCCTAAAACAAGTTATTATCTCGAAATGGCATCCCTACAACCACCAACAAAAATGTCATTTCTGAATATCAGCATCAATAGTAGCGGACTAGCGGATGAAACAACGCGCCAAATAGTATCTGATATTCCGGATAACTTCCAAATATAGATAAATATCTAAAATTCACGTTCAAAATATCTTTAACGGTCTTAGATACATATAGAACCATCACTTTCTGTTAAGCCGTTACAGAATGGTACTGTACCTATTGAATGTGTAAATACAACATCTCTTCTCAGCTCTTCTCATCTTACACAATCAATGTAGGTATATTTGCTGATAAGTAAGTGACAATGAACTTACATGTTCGCAGGATCTTTTGAATCACGTAACGTCAAGATGTCAGTAGAAAGTCGGGTGAAACCTGCTGTGCTTCTTGTCAATATTGGTTTTATTGCACTTTCCTTTCCGAACTTTCTCGAGGATAATGTAACCGAACTTTATTACAATTCAACGTAATACCTACCATCCATAATGTACTTTCATATTATTAAAAATGCGAAATTAAAATCTGTCTGTTACCTATTCACGTTTATGTGTCGAAATGTCAAAACTGAAATTGAACTTTATGCACATGCACGTAGGTCTATGTTGGTCTGTGGTCTTTGACCGATTAATCCGTCTTTGGCGTTGGTCCTGCGGTGCCGATATATCCGTCATTGGCGTCCAAAAGGTTAAAGTCACGTCTTTTCATTGTTTACTTCAAAATTTGTGAAAACTTTTCCTATAGAAACTCAGTAACTTCGGTAACTTCTTGAGAATAAAATGCTAATCTAGATAAAGTAATAAATTGTTTCAGGCGGAAGGTAAATTAAAACCATTTATAAAATAAAAAATGTATATTAAAACATCTCTGTAATGAAATTCTAATTAAGATCACTTTTTTGATAAAACATTTTTCAACTTCTTCCAAAACTCCTCTGGATTATTTTCATCCCAGGAATGGTAAATCTTTGTCTTAAGAAGATACTTTAATGTCGTTGTTAAGTATTTGTTATCTATTTCACCTATTTTTATCAACACCAACGGATCATACGCAGATCCATCTTCTAGAAATAGTCTATGATATTCTGCTAGCTGTGTCTCCCATCGGCACCATTGTGACCTAACAAAACTGTTGCTTATGACTAAAATTATGTATCTGCTCTCATTTATGCTTGTTACTATGGATTCTGAGATAAACGTACCTATTTCGAAGTCTCTCTCATAAACGCAAAGCTTTAAATATGGAGGCGACGATTCTAAATGCGATACCATCTCCATAACAAAATCCCTATCGTCAGCGCAATATGACACGAAGGAATCATATTTATGAGCTTTTTCAACCATGTTTTTTTGTTTTTGGACTTTTTGCTATCAACGTTCTTCCTAGTGCTAATTTAGCCAAGAATATCCAATATCTAATGTATATCCTGTATCTGTAGATAATCGTTACAGAAGACACAATTAATAGAATCGTAACGAGAGATGGATGGTGCTGTCCAAACGAGGACCATGATGTTTGAAATCTTTTGGTAAACTAAACAGTGTAGTTTCTTTACCGATGATAAGTATTCCGAGACTTTTCTGTCCTCCCAAACGTCAGGGCTGCTACATTGAAACTGTGATTGAGCAAAATAGTCCTTAAGTACGGTAGATCCGTTTTTGTCGAGCCATAAGTAAGTGTCGTACATTGAGCTGCAGTCACATACGAAGATGTTGTCCATGAGATCCACTTCAAAAGTCGAGTTTCTTACATCTTCTAACAGGTAGCTGATATCTTGCATCATGCTGACTGAAAAATGTGATATCTTGTTGTTCATTAAATATAATCGCTTGGGTGCGACTCCAGCTGCCAAAAACAGAGGTTTCCACCAAGATATAATAAGGTTTCCACTTAAGTCTAATACCTGTAGAAACTTTAATGGTTTGATGGTTTCTGCTGTAATGTAATAAAGTTGATTGTTCTTCAAGTTTAAATGTGTCAGATTTGGCATCATTTCAAACATATTGTCATTGTCATAGAACCGTTTAATGCCACAGTTCACCAATAAAAGTATTTTCAGTTCATTGAGACCGTTAAACTGTGCGCTAGTAAGATTCTCATTGGCGACTAAAGGGTTGTTAGCTAAATTTAGCATTTCAAGCTGTTTGAGCGGCCTAAATGTATCTCGCCCTATAAAATATATTGTGCCATTTTCAAGGTTCAAAATCCGTAACTTCTCCAGTCCTCTAAATGTATATTCAAATATAGTTTTTATTCGGTTATAGGAAAGGTTAAGAACTCTCAGTTTCTTACTTTGGCTGAATGTGTCTTTGCCTATTTCATAATACAAGGGGTTTGCTGCGCTGCCCTTGTTACTGGATACGTCTAGTAGGATGAGTTGGTTGGATAGGTGAGTTTGGTGATCTCCGGGTAAGTTATTTCCTCCCAGCAATAATTGGCCCCCATGTTTAAAATTCATTTGTTTACGTTACATGTCCGTCTTTGGGTCACAAACTTACATATGTACACCAAATTTCAACTTAATTTTTTTATTTATTTTTTATTCATTAAATATATACAACAAACTTTTCACTATTTCTAATTATACATTTTAATTTAAGCCAGCATTTAAAGACATAGTGTGCAGTAACAGCCCAAAAAGACCGGGGCCTGTGCTAGGGCTAGTTACAATATATGTGACACAATTTTTAGAGAGCGATCGGATTTTGGATAAACAATTTTCTTATAATATAAAGTTTACTTAATTCAATTAAAAAAGCTTAATTAAATAAACATGCATTACTGGTATTTTTTATTTTTATGTACGTATTTAATATACGTATATTGGGTTTTATAATTATGTAAGTCTATATATATTATTTGCTATCTAATACACATACATACATATATATTATATGGAAAAATAGAGAAATATGACACGGAGTTACGTTTAATTGGTCCAGTAGTTTCGGAGCTGCGACAGACGGACAGACAGACAGACGCACGAGTGATCCTATAAGGGTTCCGTTTTTTCCTTTTGAGGTACGGAACCCTAAAAAAAATACTCCGTACTTAATTGCATGGCAAACCTTTTTTCCTATTCGAGGCTTTTCTTGTTTACCCTAAAATCTTTTTGCGAAAATAGTGTTTATACAATGACCGTACATACAGTTGAGTTGAGCTACAAATAGTTGATTTGATAGGTATTACTTAACTGGAAGTTCTGACCATTGACCATTCATATGTGTGTGGTGGTCAAACATGGGTTCACACCTCGATTGTGAGATTTGTGCGGTATACAGGGTGGAAAAAATTAATGGGCCCCGGAGGGAAAGTGCCTTAAAACAGCTCATTTGACTTGAAGGAAACATTATTTTATTTAAAAAAAAGAAACAAAACTGCATTCAAAGATTTCTTTTTTTAACCGACTTCAAGATTTCAAAAGGAGGAGGTTATCAATTCGGTTGTATATTTTTTTAACCGACTCCAAGATTTCAAAAGGAGGAGGTTATCAATTCGGTTGTTTTTTTTTTTCATGTTTGTTACTCCATAACTCCGTCATTTCTGGACCGATTTTGAAAATTCTTTTTTTGATTGTAAGTATATACATACAGATTGGTCCCGTTTTTGTCAAAACGCAGTTCTGATGATGGGATCCATGAGGAATCGAGGGAACTCCTCAAATGTTAAAGGCATACATATAGTGGTTTTAGTATTTTCATCAACAAATCAAGCACTTACATTTAAAAAAGTGACATTTGATGAAGTGGAATTGCTGATGATGATCAGAACGGAACTCTTTAATGAGGCATAGTTCACGTTTGGCGATTTGTCCTCTTCGTTATGTTTGTTAAGCAAGTTAGGTTTTCAAGAAACATTTTTGTCAAGCTCGAGTTGGTCGATGATGGGATCGATGAGGAATCGAGGGAACTCCTCAAATGTGAAAGGCATACATATAGTGATTTTTGTATTTTTATCAACAAATCCAGTTTTTCCATTTTAAAAAGTGACATTTGATGAAGTGGAACTGCTGATGATGATCAGAATGGAACTCTTTAATGACGCATAGTTTACGTTTGGCGATTTGTCCTCTTCTTTATATTTGTTATGACATATTTTTGTCAAGCTCGAGTTCTGATGATGAGACTCATGAGGAACCGAGGGAACTCCTCAAATGTGAAAGGCATACATATTGTGATTTTTGTATTTTCAACAACAAATCCAGCATTTACATTTAAAAAAGTGACATTTGATGAAGTGGAACTGCTGATGATGATCAGAATGGAACTCTTCAATGACACATAATTCACGTTTGGCAATTTGTTCTCTTCCTTATGGACCCAGACCCAAACTTGGACCGGGTCTGGACATGGACTCCAACTCGGATCCGGACCCGGACCGAACTCTGACCCAAACTTGGACCCGGACAACCGGACATGGACCCGGACTCGGATCCGGACCCAGACCCGGACCCGGAAATGCTACTAGAAAAGTGGGTTAGGTTAGGTTAGGTTAGAACTGTGACCCTTACAGAAACGAAATGCTATCAGATAAGTAGGTTAGGACGTTAGGTTAGGTTAGAACTGCGACCCTTACAAAAACGAAATGCTACTAGAAAAGTGGGTGGTTAAACCTCCTTTTCTACATTATTAGGCAATATTATAATAATTAGGCAATTAGGCGAAATTAGGCAAAAGATGGATTAGGATAATTAGGCAAAAGATGCTGTCTTTTTCATTTCATTGTCTGGAATCTAAGAGTGCACCATCAACAATAAGTAAACTTTCAGCAGCATCCCCCATTGAAGTCGGTTTTTTTTTCTTAAAAATTATTTTCAATTTTGTTTGTCAAATATTCTTGAATATTCTCGATACAGGTGCGTTGGGGTAAGATTGAAAGGGTTTTTCATGAGGGGTAAGACAAGGTAATGTACTAATGTGTTTCGAGCGTGGGTAGGTATATATGTGCATTTATTTGGCACGCCCTACAGCCCAGACGACTGGACGGTTTTTGACATATGAGGTGTGGTTAAATTCGTCAGAATTGTGGTAGAGTGACATAGGTTATATAAATTTTGAAAAAAAAAAAAAAGGGAGGGGGGATTGTTTTCTTTTCTTACTATGGCAATATAGGATCGAATGAAAGCTAGTGAAAATACCATTTAAAAAATATATGTAAACAGTCAGTTTTTTTTTTGTTTTAATAATAGTTGCAGTTTAATGTAACAGAAAATTATACTGTTATTCAACTTGATGTACTTTTTTATTTTTGGATATATCTGGTTATTTATTTTTTAACATTATAAAAAGGTTATTTACAGTCACTTGGTATGTATTTTGGAATAATCCATTCAGTCATTTTCAATTTAGAGCAGTTCAAATTCAACTGTGCATTGTGAAATTTTTGAACGTTTTCTAATAATTTGCTAGACCAAGTAGTGAAAATGTTACAGTATGTTATGTATTTGTGATCTACTCACAAAACCCTTTCATTTGGCACCCCACATCCCCACATGGTGTTTAAAAGAAAAAAACTTTGTACTGCCGACTTTATGACGTCACAGCAACTACCCCAACCACTTTCGCGCTTGTCATCTCATATATTTGTATTCGGACATCATACTGAAATCATACCAAATATACCCATGTCCGAGACGAAATAAGCGAAAAGTAACCTAAAGCCTGTTCGACCACCTCACTAAAACCCTAAAACAAGTTATTATCTCGAAATGGCATCCCTACAACCACCAACAAAAATGTCATTTCTGAATATCAGCATCAATAGTAGCGGACTAGCGGATGAAACAACGCGCCAAATAGTATCTGATATTCCGGATAACTTCCAAATATAGATAAATATCTAAAATTCACGTTCAAAATATCTTTAACGGTCTTAGATACATATAGAACCATCACTTTCTGTTAAGCCGTTACAGAATGGTACTGTACCTATTGAATGTGTAAATACAACATCTCTTCTCAGCTCTTCTCATCTTACACAATCAATGTAGGTATATTTGCTGATAAGTAAGTGACAATGAACTTACATGTTCGCAGGATCTTTTGAATCACGTAACGTCAAGATGTCAGTAGAAAGTCGGGTGAAACCTGCTGTGCTTCTTGTCAATATTGGTTTTATTGCACTTTCCTTTCCGAACTTTCTCGAGGATAATGTAACCGAACTTTATTACAATTCAACGTAATACCTACCATCCATAATGTACTTTCATATTATTAAAAATGCGAAATTAAAATCTGTCTGTTACCTATTCACGTTTATGTGTCGAAATGTCAAAACTGAAATTGAACTTTATGCACATGCACGTAGGTCTATGTTGGTCTGTGGTCTTTGACCGATTAATCCGTCTTTGGCGTTGGTCCTGCGGTGCCGATATATCCGTCATTGGCGTCCAAAAGGTTAAAGTCACGTCTTTTCATTGTTTACTTCAAAATTTGTGAAAACTTTTCCTATAGAAACTCAGTAACTTCGGTAACTTCTTGAGAATAAAATGCTAATCTAGATAAAGTAATAAATTGTTTCAGGCGGAAGGTAAATTAAAACCATTTATAAAATAAAAAATGTATATTAAAACATCTCTGTAATGAAATTCTAATTAAGATCACTTTTTTGATAAAACATTTTTCAACTTCTTCCAAAACTCCTCTGGATTATTTTCATCCCAGGAATGGTAAATCTTTGTCTTAAGAAGATACTTTAATGTCGTTGTTAAGTATTTGTTATCTATTTCACCTATTTTTATCAACACCAACGGATCATACGCAGATCCATCTTCTAGAAATAGTCTATGATATTCTGCTAGCTGTGTCTCCCATCGGCACCATTGTGACCTAACAAAACTGTTGCTTATGACTAAAATTATGTATCTGCTCTCATTTATGCTTGTTACTATGGATTCTGAGATAAACGTACCTATTTCGAAGTCTCTCTCATAAACGCAAAGCTTTAAATATGGAGGCGACGATTCTAAATGCGATACCATCTCCATAACAAAATCCCTATCGTCAGCGCAATATGACACGAAGGAATCATATTTATGAGCTTTTTCAACCATGTTTTCTGTTTTTGGACTTTTTGCTATCAACGTTCTTCCTAGTGCTAATTTAGCCAAGAATATCCAATATCTAATGTATATCCTGTATCTGTAGATAATCGTTACAGAAGACACAATTAATAGAATCGTAACGAGAGATGGTGCTGTCCAAACGAGGACCATGATGTTTGAAATCTTTTGGTAAACTAAACAGTGTAGTTTCTTTACCGATGATAAGTATTCCGAGACTTTTCTGTCCTCCCAAACGTCAGGGCTGCTACATTGAAACTGTGATTGAGCAAAATAGTCCTTAAGTACGGTAGATCCGTTTTTGTCGAGCCATAAGTAAGTGTCGTACATTGAGCTGCAGTCACATACGAAGATGTTGTCCATGAGATCCACTTCAAAAGTCGAATTTCTTACATCTTCTAACAGGTAGCTGATATCTTGCATCATGCTGACTGAAAAATGTGATATCTTGTTGTTCATTAAATATAATCGCTTGGGTGCGACTCCAGCTGCCAAAAACAGAGGTTTCCACCAAGATATAATAAGGTTTCCACTTAAGTCTAATACCTGTAGAAACTTTAATGGTTTGATGGTTTCTGCTGTAATGTAATAAAGTTGATTGTTCTTCAAGTTTAAATGTGTCAGATTTGGCATCATTTCAAACATATTGTCATTGTCATAGAACCGTTTAATGCCACAGTTCACCAATAAAAGTATTTTCAGTTCATTGAGACCGTTAAACTGTGCGCTAGTAAGATTCTCATTGGCGACTAAAGGGTTGTTAGCTAAATTTAGCATTTCAAGCTGTTTGAGCGGCCTAAATGTATCTCGCCCTATAAAATATATTGTGCCATTTTCAAGGTTCAAAATCCGTAACTTCTCCAGTCCTCTAAATGTATATTCAAATATAGTTTTTATTCGGTTATAGGAAAGGTTAAGAACTCTCAGTTTCTTACTTTGGCTGAATGTGTCTTTGCCTATTTCATAATACAAGGGGTTTGCTGCGCTGCCCTTGTTACTGGATACGTCTAGTAGGATGAGTTGGTTGGATAGGTGAGTTTGGTGATCTCCGGGTAAGTTATTTCCTCCCAGCAATAAGACTTTTAGGTTAGGAAACCTGGTGTCATCAAACGTGTTTGGTCCTATTGCGATTACGGAGACTCTTCTCAAATCCAGCACTTCGATATTTTCCATGCGAGGAAAGGCGTCATCGTTGATCACTTCAAATTGGTTTTGAGCCAAGTTGAGACTCTTTATAGTTGTTTGCGCTATAATGTTGATCAGCCGTTGCGGCGGCTGTTTTCTGAAGCCCATACCAGATAAGTCTAGGCTTGTCAAATTGATGCCTTCTGCCATCATTTTCAGTAAAAAATTGCCAATCAAACTAGAGTTAAGATCATTTTCTCCAACATGTAGCTCCTTTAAATTCCTCAACGGTAGGAAACTATTGGAATGTATGAAGTCAAGAGAACACAAGTGTATTTCGAGGTGCTTTAGTGAAGTTCCTACCATTGGAATGAAGGCTTCTTCAGGTATTTGCTCGAAACAGTTCTCTGATAAGTCTAGACCTCTTAAAGAGGGTAGGATGCTGACTTTAAACGCGGGAGTCAGGTCAAGTACATTCTTGAACCCGTTATTAACTAGGGTAAGGTTGCGGAGATTGGTCAGGCCTTCGAATGTGTCTTGAGCCAGGCTTTGTAGGCGAATGTTATAGGAGATGGAGAGTTGCTGAAGGTTGCTCATATTGCGGAAGACGCCTGGTTCAATGTTTCTGAGCAAATGGTTGGCTTCAATCTCTAGGATTTTCAGGTGATGCAGGGTGTCAAGGTCGCCTTTTCGTAAACTTGTGATGGCTGTGGTCCTTACACGGAGGGATTTGCTTACATATCGAATCTGAAAAAAGACATTTGGGAGATTTAATTATGTCATAAAACGTAACATTTGCCAAGCGCAAGCGAAGAAGAAGAAGCTGTGTACCACCTGCAATAATATGTTACTCTACGAAGGCTGCAAAAATATGTAACACGCCCTTATGGCTGTACGGCCTTCGTTGTGTAACATATTATTGCAGGTGACTGTACTGTGTTAATGCGACTTCGAAATTCATAAGTCATAACATTTTAACTAACTTCCATCCATACCGTAAAGTCGGAAATTTTTAAGATAAGCTTCTTCTACAATTTGGACATGCTTATAAAAAATACAAGTTGCTACGTTACCAATTATTCATTCCGAAATATGACATCATCTTATATAGGTTCTAAGTAATACTACTGTTATCTAGTTTGCTTCGGGAACAGCGACATCTTTGAAGTAATTTGAACAACAAAGTAAACATACTCTATATCGGCTCGAACACCAACATTTAATACATTTCATCAATATTTTAACTCAACGAGAAAAGGGCGGAGGCAAATATTGTGTTGTTAAATTTAACAGATTATTAATATCATATCATTTAATGAAATATCAGTAATAACTACAAGGATACCGCTTATATTATGCTATGTAAGAAATGCTTGGCGGGGAAAGTGGACAGCTGTGAGTGCAGAGTTTTGAGTGCAGTGCTGTGACATGATTTTTGTTACATAAGCCATCCTTGAGCGTCATATATTCATATCTCCACTCGTTTCACGTTCACGTTCAGTTATCGAATTTCATGGTAGATGGCGCAGCCTGTACTTTAGATGGCGCTATCGATTGTTTGCCGTGACTTGTATATAACATTTGAGGAAGCTTTGTTCCATACTCTGATTTTCCGAGACGCAAGTCTCACCCCCACTGCAACAGCTAGTTAGACTTCCCGTGCCACCCAGGGAGGTCTGTAGCTATTCAGGAACCGGTATTGGCAAGGTACCGGACAATTTTCCTTGCCACACAAGGTAATAATTTAAATAAAATGCCTTCACCCTGAGTTAGATTATATTGTTACGTGTACGACAAAATTGAAATTAATTCATAATTGCACTTTTCCTTTTTTTCTGGCAAATTAGCATGGTTATAAAAAACCGGACAAGTGCGAGTCGGACTCGCCCACCGAGGGTTCCATACTTTTTAGTATTTGTTGTTATAGCGGCAACAGGAATACATCATCTGTGAAAAGTTCAACTGTCTAGCTTTTACGGTTCATGAGATACAGCCTGGTGACAGACAGACAGACGTAGGGACGGACAGTGAAGTCTTAGTAACAGGGTCCCGTTTTTACCCTTTGGGTAGGGAACCCTAAAAAAAAGAAAGGGGATAATATTTTATCACAGGGACACGTACCTTGGGAAACGTCTTGCACTCGTAGTTGCCGAAGCACACGATGACGTGTTGATGCTTGCTGGCGCGGCAGATGCAGCCGGAGGCAGTGTCCGTTCCCAGCTCTATCGGCAGATCTACGCTGCGGCCTTCATTCTGAAAATTAAATTATTTAAGTGTTAGTAAGTACAACAAAACTTAAAATAGTGTCATACCTACAAACAATTACAATTTACAAAAGACACACATAGGTAAAATAAATTATAAAATAAAATACAATAATAAATAAAATCAATCTAGATGCACCATTTCTCAACATTTGTTGCGAAAAGAACATTTTAAAATGATTAGTGTAAAAACATTAATATAAATTGTTTGAGGCATTTCTATTAAATGTCCAAGCGGCATTCAACAAGCTATCATGATGTGTGTTCTGGTACCATAAAATCTAGAGGGATATAGCGTCAGAGGGAAAATTCTCACCACCGTCCTGACCCAAATTTTCTAAAGAAAAAAGACCATTTAATGTATTTGAGGTTAAAGTCCTTAAATATCCCGAAAAGGTGTATCGGGAAGTGATCAGAAATGAACTGTGAAATTAGTTATTTCTATTCGGCAACGGGTGTCGCTAAATAGTAATAAGTTGTAAGTTTATATCTCAATTACTTGCTACTGGATGGAGTTGGTAATGTCCGAACTGTACCAAGTTGGCGTCTAAGAAACTTCGTAATCGTCGAATAAGCGTTATTACCTTGCCCAAAATACCCGTCGCGTGTCTAATGATAATGACGAATGTTTTCAATCAGTGTGTTACCAAGAAAATCTCGACAGGGAGCTCATTCCACAGCCGGGGAGGAGATTCGTCTTAAACCGCACAGCTCTCCAGCTCCTTAGACTTTAGAACTTTCAATATCACTTGTGAGTTTGGGATCGTCGACGATTCGTACAGCGAGCCTTTGAGCTTAGTGGAAAGGACTTACCTGGGAGAGGATGGTAGCGAACTCTTTGTAGTCAGTGTCGAGATTGGCTCAAGCACACTGCGCGTAACACAACAGCAGCACAACATCGTGCACCGTATACTGGTGGTCTACCCGAAACTAACCTGAGAGAGGATGGCAGCGATCCCTTCGTAGTCAGTGTCGAGATTGGCTCAAACACACTGCGCGTAACACAACAGCAGCACAACATCGTGCACCGTATTCTGGTGGTCTACCCGAAACTAACCTGAGAGAGGATGGCAGTGATCCCTTCGTAGTCAGTGTCGAGATTGGCTCAAGCTCACTGCGCGTAACACAACAGCAGCACAACATCGTGCACCGTATTCTGGTGGTCTACCCGAAACTAACCTGAGAGAGGATGGCAGCGATCCCTTCGTAGTCAGTGTCGAGATTGGCTCAAGCACACTGCGCGTAACACAACAGCAGCACAACATCGTGCACCGTATACTGGTGGTCTACCCGAAACTAACCTGAGAGAGGATGGCAGCGATCCCTTCGTAGTCAGTGTCGAGATTGGCTCAAGCACACTGCGCGTAACACAACAGCAGCACAACATTGTGCACCGTATACTGGCGGTCTTCCCGAAACTAACCTAAGAGAGGATGGCAGCGATCCCTTCGTAGTCAGTGTCGAGATTGGCTCAAGCACACTGCGCGTAACACAACAGTAGCACAACATTGTGCACCGTATACTGGTGGTCTACCCGAAACTAACCTGAGAGATGATGGTAGCGATCCCTTCATAGTCAGTGTCGAGATTGGCTCTTGCACACTGTGCGTAACACAACAGCAGCACAACATCGTGCACCGTATACTGGTGGTCTACCAGAAACTAACCTGAGAGAGGATGGTAGCAATCCCTTCGTAGTCAGTGTCGAGATTGGCTCAAGCACACTGCGCGTAACACAACAGCAGCACAACATTGTGCACCGTATACTGGCGGTCTTCCCGAAACTAACCTAAGAGAGGATGGCAGCGATCCCTTCGTAGTCAGTGTCGAGATTGGCTCAAGCACACTGCGCGTAACACAACAGTAGCACAACATTGTGCACCGTATACTGGTGGTCTACCCGAAACTAACCTGAGAGATGATGGTAGCGATCCCTTCATAGTCAGTGTCGAGATTGGCTCTTGCACACTGCGCGTAAAACAACAGCAGCACAACATTGTGCACCGTATTCTGGTGGTCTACCCGAAACTAACCTGAGAGAGGATGGTAGCGATCCCTTCGTAGTCAGTGTCGAGATTGGCTCTTGCACACTGCGCGTAACACAACAGCAGCACAACATCGTGCTCCGTATACTGGTGGTCTACCCGAAACTTACCTGAGAGAGGATGGCAGCGATCCCTTCGTAGTCAGTGTCGAGATTGGCTCTTGCACACTGCGCGTAACACAACAGCAGCACAACATCGTGCTCCGTATACTGGTGGTCTACCCGAAACTAACCTGAGAGAGGATGGCAGCGATCCCTTCGTAGTCAGTGTCGAGATTGGCTCTTGCACACTGCGCGTAACACAACAGCAGCACAACATCGTGCACCGTATACTGGTGGTCTACCCGAAACTAACCTGAGAGAGGATGGTAGCGATCCCTTCGTAGTCAGTGTTGAGATTGGCTCTTGCACACTGTGCGTAACACAACAGCAGCACAACATCGTGCACCGTATACTGGTGGTCTACCAGAAACTAACCTGAGAGAGGATGGTAGCAATCCCTTCGTAGTCAGTGTCGAGATTGGCTCTTGCACACTGCGCGTAACACAACAGCAGCACAACATCGTGCACCGTATACTGGTGGTCTACCAGAAACTAACCTGAGAGAGGATGGTAGCAATCCCTTCGTAGTCAGTGTCGAGATTGGCTCTTGCACACTGCGCGTAACACAACAGCAGCACAACATCGTGCACCGTATACTGGTGGTCTACCAGAAACTAACCTGAGAGAGGATGGTAGCAATCCCTTCGTAGTCAGTGTCGAGATTGGCTCTTGCACACTGCGCGTAACACAACAGCAGCCACAGGTAGCGAGCGCCGAACATCTCGCGTCGACTCTGCGGATAAGTTAAACATTATTTTAATTAATGGAGGCATAAACTCTTAAATCGACATAAAGCGCAAGGTCGTGAGTTCAAACCTCCTTAGCAATGATTCTGGTTCAGAAAAAAATACAATAAAAAGAGGGTCAAAGGTAGGTAAGTATGTCCAGTTTTTTGGACGTTGCCGAATTAAGGGTTAAATATTGAGCATTAAAGGTAGTACCTAACATGGTAGTAACTTTCCAACCAGAAAACTCATTTCCCGACCCGCACCAGTAAGAAAGTGTCTTAGATCAAATGGTACTTATTAACGAAATATCTTGATAATTAATAGTTAATTCTCGGCGTAAAAAACATCTGATTTCAATAAGGTCTATTTTTCCCTATGAATTCTTGAGATATAAGTTTGCCAAGCTCATAAGAAAAAACCGGGCAAGTGCGAGTCGGACTCGCCCACCGAGGGCTCTGTACTTTTTGTATTTGTTGTTATAGCGGCAACGAACTAGCCTCACGCTACGCTACGCTGTTGTCTGACTATCACGGTTCATGAGATACAGCCTGGTGACAGACAGACGGACAGCGGAGTCTTAGTAATAGGGTCCCGTTTATACCCTTTGGGTTTTTTTTTTCATAATTTAAGAGCATGGCTCTTGTCGGTGGAGTATGCGCCAGTTTTCTCGGTCCTCGGCCAGGTTCTTTAGGTCCCTGTAAGACACGACATTTGCTTTCGCTTTCAGTTGTTGTGTGTAGCTTGCTCGTGGTTTTCCGCGGCCTCTTCTCGCTTCTATCTTGCCTTCTAATATAGTGTTAAAGAAAATGTCGTGTCTTATCAAGTGACCTATCATTCTGCCTCGTCTATTTTCTATAGTTCTCAGCAGGTTTCTCTTCTCTCCCACAATTCGAAGCACTTCCTCGTTCGTTTTTTTCTCCGTCCAACTTATTCTTTCCATTCTTCTCCACAACCACATCTCAAAAGCTTCTAATCGCTTCCTATCTTTCTGCCGCATTGTCCACGTCTCACACCCATACAAAGCGATGCTCCAGATGTATAACCCTTTGGGTACGGAACCCTAAAAAATACTTTTTATCAAAAACTTGTTTTCTGAGTGGTTTGATTTTTGCTTTCATTTTGACTGTCACAAGTGACAAGACAGGCAGTACCATAATAACTTTTTGTGTACAGTCGCCATCAGATATATCGTAGCGGCCAAGGTGCTCACAAATATCTGAACACGCCTCTATTGTCAAGGCGCTAGAGTGCGTGTTCAGATATTGTGAAGTAGTAGTCCTACTTTGCTCCAATCCAATCCAATTATTTTACGGTACGTAAAGAACAAATACAGAATAGAATAAATGGAAAACCCTGTACTTACAGACCGTATCGCTAAATAATAGTTATCCGTTACTTTTCCATGTCAAAACAATGCAATAAAACGCATCTACGAGTCAAACGCAGGAAGCGAATGTTTGCAAGGCGTGAACTAGATCGTATGTTTGTCAATCGCAATCCCTATCAAAACAACGCGACTAAGTTATTTTTAGTTATTATAGACAAAGAGCTAGCTTAGAACAGTGTCGCCGAAGTCGCGTCGGAAGCGATTCTGCGACACTGACACAGCGGCTATGACGCTGCGGCCGTTGCGAAAGAGCCGCTTTGCTCCGAAGTCTAGCTTTATCCGCTACTATTAAGAGCCATCCCAAACTAGCGTCTTTTAAGCGTCGGCATCGAGTGAGCGCTAAGGAAAATGGCGTCGCTGCGCAGTTGCGCCAACGTTTGCAGCAGCAGCGATACAGTTGACTAGACGCTGACGCTCGGGAGACGCTAGCACAGAATAAGTAATAGTATTATCATACAGAACGGCCACGCACCGCCCCGCCCCGATTCGAATAACCTCGCCCCGCGACAGCAGATTGACGAGCTTGTGGCGAACGCTCAGTTCGGATTTAAACAACTTACACAATGACGCATGACGCGTTTGCATACACACTTGTCGTTCACACAGAAACGCAAATGATCTTTGATGGATGGTTTTTATGTCGACTGTACTACGTACTACGTCACCGAGCTACGTGTGGCGTGGGCAGTACTTTGACTATTTGCTATTTAAACTAGCTGAAGAAATATTTATATTATTTATTAGCGTAAATGGCAGAGCTACCTATTTACATACATAACAGAGCGTGTATCATATCCTTGATTATGTGCTATGTGTATGTAACTATGCGCCGAAAGATCGCAAGAGGCCTCCTTTATGTAATGAACGTGTCGATGAACTTTTTTGTTCGTTTAGTGGTTTATTATGGCCGCCGTGACAACTGACCTCTGAGACAACCATACTGACCTGGCCACGAGAATGTGCCTTGTATGGCAGCTAATTCAATCAAATCCGTAAAGCTCGAGAATATACTGCCAATTTGTCATGAAATATTATCTGACCCAATATCATTTTCTCAGCTTTTTCAGAACTATTAGAAGAACGGCGTTTCGTAAGGAACATTCTCGTGGAATGCACCCCCTACGCTCTTTTCTTGAATTACTTAAGCGTACTTACTTTTCAATCGATCCCAAAAGTACACCTCCACAACTACTATTTTAAACCAGCGCTTAACCCATCACATTCACTCTCCAAAAACCACGATATACAAAACTTTCCACGAAAACTCCAGGAGAAACCAACTCATCACAACCGCTCACTTTCTTTGTTTTTTTTTTTCTCGCGATTCTCGAATATATTTTGTACAAAACAGTTGTACCTTAGTTGTGTGCTTAAGTATTAGGAGATAACTGAACTGAGTGACGCAGGGAACGCCATGATTGGATGCATAGACGAAGGTGTTAAGGCGAAGCTAGCATTTTTTAACAATCTTTTTTTAATGATACTTATAGGAGGCAAATAAGCAGATGAATCACTTGTTGGTAAGCTATTACCATAGCCCATGGACACCTGCAACATTAAAGCAAGTGCATTGAATGTTTGAATATTGTATCGGTCCAGAAATATAGGATGAATCTTCTGAAATGATTTTTGCGTCTAAGACCGTAATCTGTTAAACAAAAGCCATTGTTTTGTGTGTTTGTCTTATCTTATCTTTTTTATCTTATTTATAAAAACCTTCAAGACAAGAGCGTAAGAGATGTGAGGCCGCGCGGTAACTCACTTTCAATCCCTCTGTTGTTGCGGGTGTCTATAGGCTACAGCAATTGCTTACCATCGGGCGATTCGTCTGCTCGTTTGCCTCCTATATCATAAAAAACCGGCCAAGTGCGAGTCGGACTCGCGCACGAAGGGTTCCGGACCATTACGCAAATAACGGCAAAAAAATCACGTTTGTTGTATGGGAGCCCCACTTAAATACTTATTGTATTCTGTTTTTAGTACTTGTTGTTATAGCGGCAACAGAAATACACTATCTGTGAAAATTTCAACTGTCTAGCTATCACGGTTCATGAGATACAGCCTGGAGACAGACGGACAGATAGACAAACAGACAGCGGACGAGTCTTAGTAATAGGGTCCCGTTTTTACGCTTTGGGTACGGAACCCAGAAAACAATATTAAAATAAAATTGAACTTTATAATGATAACGCTACGGAGCCTTAACTTCTGTTGACTCTTCTTGTTGATACATTTACTTAGGTTCCGCAGAAACAGTTGCATAACTAAATAACCTCGGAGCATGTTCTTAATGTTTTGGCGGGCGAGACGTGAAAAATGATAATTTAATTTATCGATATAGGATCTCCCCACCTATCAATATATTCTTCCCCATAGAATCCGATGTCTGGGTATTACTTTTTCCCGTACCTCAAACTGTACAGTATGCTACAGAGGAAAATTACTGCTAAACAAATTTATTTGGAGGGGTTACCTAGTACTTTGCTCCCCACTAATAGGTAATAGTGCTCCAACAGTTTTTATATATATTATGAAAACTATATCAGTACCTCATTTAAATGTTACATCATGGTAGTAATGTAATGATGGTCCAATTTATTAATTTTGGAGCAAAGTAGGCACATTTTACGATACGTTCCGCCATCTAGTCCCATTCTCGGCAGCTCGAATAGCATGTCTAACTTATTAATTAAAAGTAGTGCTAATAGCTCAGGGAAAGCGGGGCAGGTCCCGGGAATAGAAAAAACGCGTTGCTATCTAGCCATGCATTTTATGACTGCATGCCTAGGTCAAAGAGGATATAATAGGATAGAGCGGTACTGTCATAGTAAATTTTGTAACCACAGTAAATTCAGTGCCATCTATCGACACACTTTAAAACTAAAAATGAAGATTTATAAAAATACGATAAAATGTATTTAAATATGGATAAATGATTTTTTTATTTGAATTATGTTGAGGCGATGGCGCGCCAGCTCGAATACCATCCTCTGCACGTTGGCCGACCGGTGGGACTCACCGTGGCTGAAGCACTGGGTGCAGCTACATGCCCCATTATGTGAAATTCTGTTTTAATATTATGTTTGTACTAACCCTAGATTTAAGTATTAGTATGTATGTTACTAACACATTATGGACTTATTTGTTCGAAATAAATTATTGATTGATTGATTGATTAATTATTTTTATATGATTTTGACCCATGTTCTTTCACTGATTTTCGAGGCACGTTTTTTCCTTAGACTGTATCCATCTATTACGGAGTTATATCTATCTTTGCCTAGGTCAATGTACAGTAGGGCTTGTGTTATGTTATGTGTTAAACGCTATAAAATTTTAAGACAATTTACTAAAATATTTTAACTTTTGTGTAGGTAATGGTTTGTTTATATATTTATTTAAACTTTATTGCACAAACAAGAAACAACAAATGGATGACTTAATGCCTATGGCATTCTCTACCAGTCAAAGAGAGATGTTTAGAGCTATTGTAAACAACTAAAAGGAAAAACACCATAAACTAAATAATCCCGTAAGGGATTCGTGTAGGAGGTGCAAGCACATACTGCTCGTTCTATAGAATTGGTCAAAGTCGAACCTTTCAAAGGTTGCATATACTTGAGAGTTTGGGGCAAGTTTGGGGCAGGTACCGCCGTGTCCGGGTGGCCTAGAGGAGGGCTTTAGCCGCGTAAACTGAAGATGCTGCATGCATTGTGGGCTGAAATTCGGCTCTCATTGACATAGAAACCAAAGTTGTTATTTTCATTTATTTTTATTTTTACATTTGATGATAGAAAATATTGAAACTTATTGTAAATGTACGGTAATAGTCACGTGACTTTTCGTAGCGTCTGTCATGGTTATCCCGATATATTATTATTTTTCTTTTGGCGTTTGTCAAACTTGGCTTGGCAATAACCGCAACCATAATACGCTTGCTTATATGTTTAAAGAGGTGCGGGTAGATTGGCAGCCAAGTTCTTGATGAGCTCGTCCATATGTATGATGTTGGAGCGCGCCTGCTGTGCGATGCGGCCTTCAGGCAGCTCAGGGGGCTCGTGCTTCAGCAGTTGTACGGATTCCAGGAGGATCCGCCGTGATTCCTGCAAAAGACGTAATTTATTATATTCTGTAGAATTTTAGCTGTCTCTTTTAAAAACAACACACGTCTTCTAAATATCTGAGATACCTACCATTATCCAGTGTATGGGAAGGACATGAAGGTTTTGTACAGCCTATCTTATGCCATATTTATTGTGTGTGTTCTGTACAATAATGAGTTTAATACATACATACACCTACATATAAAAACCATGAGAGCGCCTGTTGGACCTTTCTTTTGTAAAGATGAAAGTAAGAACGTAATTTAAATAAATCATTTAAGCTACAATTTTGGAGCAAGAACTGGAGCGCATGCACTGAATGTGCAATTGTGCATACCGTGTGCCGTGACGAAAAGGTAGATTAAAGAAATAAACTTTAAAAATAACCGACTTCAAAATTCCAAAAGAAGTGTACCTACTCTATTCGGTTGTACGTATATTTAATTGTTTATTGTATTTTTTTCTCATTTGTTATTTATATGTTAAAGCTTGTTACCTCAGAAATCCGTCATCTCTCAAGCGATTTGGAAAATATTTTTTTGTTTTAAACCTTTATGCCTACCTACAGATTGGCCCCATTTTTGTCAAAATGAGGAATTGAGGGAACTCCCACCTAATGGTAACATTCATTTGACATGTCGCATGTAGCTCAAAGGGCAGGGCGCCCCGTACGGTAGCCCCGTAGTCTCACATCTGCTGCAAACTTGCGTTATACGGTGACATTCGTACATACCGAGACATATCCGAGCATGACCCCGGGCCCGTCAGTCATGGACTTCCTCCGTCCTGTCTCTGCCACTGCAGCATGTAGCTCGAAGAGCAGGGTGCCCCGCAGGCGGACCTCCGCTGCAAAAATGCAATTTAAAGATGAAAATCGGGTCAATCAACTTTTCCGTGTCACTTGTTACCATGAATACGTTTTCCTGGGTTACGAAGTCAAAACCCTGGTGTTATGGTATTTAAATACTTAAGGTAGCCAAACACGCACATCTGTGGTTTCCATAATGGGTCATCTGCTAAGCATGTTAGTGAAACGTAGCATCTACAAAATGTCTTCTAAAAAAGTGCCCTATTATAATACCCACCCTGAATGGAATGATTTACACGCCCCTTCTCTACTTGAATTAATCAACATTTTTATTTGAAAAGAAACATGGAAATGGGGCATTCTACAGGCTACTTTCTCGGGGATGTGACGCGTATGACAGCTATCTAAACCACGACAGAACTTCAGCAGCAGTCAGCTCGCTCTTCTGACCAATAAGCTGGGCTAGAGCTAGTGATACAGTCAAGCAGTGAGAGTAGGTAGAGGTATTAGATGCTGTTTTTAAAAACGCTTTTATTACCAGGTGCCAAGGTCTCAAGTAGATCAGCTATCCCACGGCAGAGTTGCGTCTTCAGCAGCAGTCTGTCGTCGCTGACTGAAGCCAATCCCAGCTCGCTCTCTTGACCAATCAGCTGGGCTAGAGCTAAGGAGACGTCTGTCAGGTAGTAGTGGCGAGGGTGTAGGTAGGCGCTGCAGTGGTTTATGAACCTGGGAAAGGAATTGCCTAAATAACAATGTATATAGTATGAATTTTCTCAAATGGTTTTTATGCCTAAGACCCGAATCTGCAACCCTAATAGTATAAGTTACTCTATGGTTTACTGGCGGCAGAACATTGCAGTAATATTCCATATTAAAAAGAATACCTTTCACAAGCATCAGCATCTCCCTTCGGCATGATGCTCAGCTCCCTCCCGATGTCCTGCAGTAGCTGCTGCATGATGGCGTCAGAAACGGCGTCCTTGCAGACCCGGCAGACCCACATCTTCTGGTCCAGGTTGCGGGTCGACGGGTCTGGGGACTTGGTCTTGTGCAGGATTGGGACGAGGAAGGTCTCCGGGAGGAGGTAGCCTTTGCAGCCCCTGTGGTGATGGAATGAGCATTGTTTTAAAATATTACACAGAATACTCGTTTATCTGACCAACATTATATTATTGGCGTAAACAAAATATGGCGGAGAAACGGCAAATTTTTTTTTTGGACAGGTCAAATGTAATGGAAAACTGTGACCCTATAATTCTTAATTTCTAAAATAAATGGATCAATTTGGTAATTTTGTACCTACTATAAGACACATAAGCATAACACATATAAGTACTCACATAATAATAATAAATAATAAATAATTTCTTTATTCAGATACGGTGTTCCAAATTTGTTAGTTTGTTACTTAAAAGCTAGGTTATTTATATTAAAACTATTTTTATTACACACTAATTTAAAAAATATATATCCCCTGAATGGGGGTTTATAAGTGAGGACATCCAATGTCTTTGTAAAAGACTGTCTGGCCTGTCCGCTAACATATTTAGTATGCTGTTGGCACTCCCCTGTATTCTGCTTCTGATGGACATGATCTTTTTACGCATAATGGCGTGGAAGTCCTCTACGTGTGCGTCGGCGAACATGCCCGATGCACTGCAGAATCTAGGGAGCCCCATCAGCACCCTAAACATGTTATATAGAGGACTCGTAAGGCGCTGAGGGCTCTCTGAGTATAACTAACCCACAGGCCGCTGGTGTAGAACGATTGACAGAAGGACTTGAACAAGGTTCTCTTTACTTCCCCCGTACAATGCGCGAACCTGCGAGCCAGCATATTCCCCCGAACCGCCAGCGCCCTACGTTCCCTCTCAATATCACTATCGTCCTTTAGGTCACTCGTGATAATGTGACCTAAATATTTGAACCGGTCAACCTTGTCCAGCTCCTTTTCATACAGCTTGATGGGCGGCACGTACACCGACGACATGCCCCGCACCGCGAAAACCATAACTTGCGTTTTGAGACAATTGTACTTCAGTCCATGTGAATCAGCATAGGTTTCGCACATGCGCAGCAGGTCCCTAAGTGCACTGACTGACGGACTCAGCAACACCATATCATCCGCGTAACTAATGTTATTGACCATTTGGCCATCTATAGAATACATAAATAAATTATCCATCTACAGCCACATACATATTATTGACTTCTTAAACCATAACTCCTCCTTTTAACTTGTTCGTAGTTGAGTTAAATGAAGTAACCTCATAATCATAACTTATCAGTAGAGTTTTTGCAGATAGATACACGTACACATGAGATGTAGGTAATCTTTTAAAAAAGGGAATATTACGCGAAACTCTGCGTAGGGGGCGCCACTACCACGATCTGAGGGTCTATCGCGAAACAAGAAAATCGAAATTTCGTTATCTAACATCTCTGTCACTTACATATTCGAGAGATAAAGAGGCAGATAGCGAAATTTCGGATTCGCGTTTCCCGGTAGGTCCTCTGTAAACAAACCGCCTTGATGCATCAATGTCATATTTTATTGTCTCTGAAAACTTGTCAAAAACCTGTTAAAGGTACAGTATGTATAAGTTAACTATGGTTTACTAAAAAGGCTAGTGCTGCACTCTGGTGGCAGAACATTGCAGTAATATCCCTTATTGCGAACACCATGCTTGGTGTTTGATTGCAGATCTTTGATCTCGTTCTTATCAACTCGTCACAGATAAGATTAGATTAGGGCACGCAATGGTTATTGTGCAAATAATGTGTTACGTAGGTAAATTGTTCAAATAATGTTGTTGTTGAGAATCCATCTACGGTTTGAGGCCATGTCTTTTCATTTCAAATAGTTATAATCGTAAGATGTGTGAGTTCGTTTGACATTTTTTAGTATTTTATGTAGTATTTGCGCAGTTTTTCGGATTAATATTATCTTTTTAACCAAGCTGCAGGTTAGTCATAAAAATGAAAGTCAAAGAAAATCTTCTTACATTATAAAGTATTTTGAGTCTATTTAAGAGTCCCCGTCAAGCTCGGCCGAATGAGGGCTATCGTTTTTTTGCTCACCAGTTGGCGCCTCTGTTGATGATGGTCCAAAAGACTAAAGCATGGAGACTATATAAAGGAGCCAAATCTCTATGTACGAAAAGTGTCCATCAAAAAACAGTAATTAGGCGGCGCCACCATACACCGAAATACTACCAAAAACAACCTACGTAATTTAGTCGGGTTATTTGTTGCCTTATATGGTTCATGTTATACTCATGTCCCAGAGCCTAACTAGCGCCACCGGAGAGATAAGGAACTATTATTTAAAGATGAAAGCGGTCACTTTTGCAACAATTCTGCCATAAGAGATTGGCATCCTTTCTATACCATCCATAGACTAAAGAACAGCTGTCAGTCATTGAAGTGACAAGTGTCATTTGACATTTCGAACTATGGAAAAGACCACCATCTGCACTAGCGCCCCTAGCGGCGAATTCATACCCGTTAGCCCTCATTGCACCTTCCCATACAAACGTAACTACGTGTTTGATTGTAATGAAACTTTTTACATACAATGACATGTGGTATATCTATTCTATAGGTATTTTACGTGACTAAGTGTGAACGAGCTTTTAATAAAAGTTATATTTACATAGTAATTTTACGTGTATGGTGCCACCTCCACACTGCCACTGCAAAGCAGAATTAGCTTCAATTCAAGCTTGGTTAGACCATGGAGACTATATAAATGAGCCAAATATCTATGTATGAAAAGTGTCCATCAAAAAACAGTAATTAGGCGGCGCCACCATACACCGAAATACTACCAAAAACAACCTACGTAATTTAGTCGGGTTATTAGTTGCCTTATATATGGCTTATGTCCCAGAGCCTAACTAGCGCCACGGGAGAGATTAGGAACTATTATTTAAAGCTGAAAGCGGTCATTTTTGCAACAATTCTGCCATAAGAGATGTGCATCCTTTCTATACCATCCATAGGTTAGACTCTATAGCATCACGTGTATCGTCACGTGTTTCTTTGATAAATCATATACCACATAATATGCACAGTCACAGATTATATAATACCACAGTCTTTAAAGACAGTAAACTTTTGTGCCAGAAAATTAAATGCAGTGCTAATCAGACTTTTCTTTACATTATTCTTATGTTTTATAAATAATAATTGTGATGGATGTGAGAGCATATTAGCAGACAGTTCTTTTTGTTATCTTTAAGCAAACTTTGTTTTAGTGAAAGATCGAGACACAAATAATCAGACGAATAGGGTAATAAATTTGCCTAGAATAACGGTGGAATCATTAATTGTTATTCACTGATTACAGTTTAGGTTCCTGAAAGAAAAGAAAGTTAGGATTTCCCTTGACTTGGAACCTCAGAACTACTGTAGTCTGTAGGGTCTCAGTATCTACCACGTAAATCAAAAATCAAATTTTTTTACAGTGAAAGTAATCACATGCTTCTTTCCGGGCTTTTAAAAGCCTGTAGGTACTCTTGATATTTGAAGAGCCCCATGCTTTGTTTACCCACCAGTACGCAATTTTAAAACGGCTATCAATTATTGCAAATTTTATGTCATTATTTTTAGTTCGTTTTAAGTTACTGTGCTAATATTTCCTTTCTATTTATAAAAGTAAACCTCACTTACTTCTTTTTACATTTAATGGCGCTGTAATTAGTCCCGAACTCCGTTGGATCCGCGCAGCGCGCGCACGCACATTCGAAGAACTTGGAGTCCGCGAGATGATGGCGCCGGGCTTCGGTGCCCCAGAGTGGGTCTGTGTAGCAGACGGTGATGTGACTGCCTGAAGAGATGTCTTGGCCCGCGCAGAGGACCTGGAGAGCATGCAGTGGTTTAAAAATGGCCAAGTGAATAGACTTCGTTCCTTCGTTAAAAGTCGACGGTTTAAATTTCGGAGCCTAGTTTTCCCTTTGGGTTGAATGATCAGCTGGCAGTTGTTTTTGGTAAAATCAATACCTGCGCAAGTTCTTGGGATTAGGTGGATAAGTGCTCGGGCTCTATTAAGATGTAAACTGCAGTCGTGTTTTTAATTATAAAAAAAACATTCGTTCCATTTGCTTCTATCTAAGTTAAGACTTACAATCTGCCCATCAGAAGTGAAGCTCTTGTTGCAATTGGCGCGGCAGTTGTGTTCCACCATGGAGATACGATCAAAGACTGACACATACTCCGGCTCTAGTAATGGGACTTCGTGGCCGTTTATCTGTAAATGAAATCAAGGAGTCAAGCCAGAGGAGATCGAAGAACTGGTAGCTAGTTTAGATGGAAAGCTTCATGGTTATAAAAGATACCGCCGTAACCATGGACGCTGTAAAGTGCAAGGTGCTAAACTTTACACACTATTATTTTTGCAAGATTGCACCCGGGTCACATAACACAAAACGTGTTCACGTCTTTCCTGTAGACATACCCAAAAATTAAGGGATATAAAGGTTAATTTTCTTAACCCTTATCCACATGAAAATGTTCAAGGCGTGGAACTTAACATGCATTAGAGATTTGAGAAGTTACTTGTAAAATTCCGCAGCACTTCATAATCTCCTCTTCACTGAACACCCCCTCCAACTTGAAGAACTTCCAGATAAACTCCGCGATCATTTTCTTATCGTTCTGCCATTTGTCAGTGCCACGGCGGTCTTCACAGTGAGACTCCAGGGCTTGGAGTTTCTCCCAGAGTTTGACGTCGTGGTCGCGTTGGTAGAGGCAGCGGAGGACAGTGATACACTGGTAGTTTGGGTGCGGCACGCCGAATGATGAGGATGGTATGGATACCTGGAATAAAAGTTGGAGATGGGTTGAGACATAAGAATAATTTTAAAGTAGGAAAATCATAGTTAGAGGAATTGGACTTAGAATAGGAAACATATTGAAGAAGGGAGGACAAAGATAACTTTTCTCTTTACTGTTCATTTTTATCTTAACCTTCTCCCCCCTTTTCTCGGTATAGTGGCACTCTGGTGTATGCTCGTCTCGCATATTGCAGTCTTGAGAGCAGAAGGGCCACCCACACAACTCGCAGTCCACCGTCTTGCCCGCTTCCAACTGCTTGTAGCAACCGAGGCACACTGGTGGAGTCACCTGCAACAGTTTATCGTTACTATATACTAGGTTGATTGGTATTCCCCAGTCATTTTACTGGAATAGTTGAACAGGATATGGAACACTTAAAGGCTAAGTATTCGGAAAGTTAGGATAATTTACCGATCTTGACCAGTGTGCACTGATAAATTTTCTGCTTCTAATGCTAATACCTTTTCTTACGAGTGTTATAGTTCTTTATATTAACGGAGCTTTTTATCACCCTTGTTCTGTCAAAGGCTACAAAGATTACCTACTTACGAAGGTCCACTAAAAATAAGTTTTTACTTCACCACCACGTCACCAGACACGATTCCCTGGTCGCTTCAAAGAACCTTTCGAGCTTCTCATCTCCCTTCACCCTGACTGGAGTACATTGGTGCTTGTGCTTCCAAATAGCTGCTAAAACAGGGTGGCCAACTTGGAGGCATACAACTTTTTAATGCCGCCATTTTGTTTTGCCTGTTACCTGTTACTTGGACACCCTGTACTACTGATGTAGACCTGTCATACACGTTTTGTAAATGATGAAGGAACTTACTTGCGAAGGTCCAGTTATCAGAGGCTTTTCCTTTACCACAACATCACCAGGCTTGATATCCCTGGTGGCCTCAAGGAACCTCCCAACCTTCTCATCTTCCTTCACCCTGACCGGCGTGCATTGGTGCTTGTGCTGTTTCCAGTGCTGCTTCTGATGCTCTCGAGAGCAGTAGTGGACTTCTTGGCAGCCGGAGCATTTTTGGGAGGACGGGGCGAGGCAGATGTAGCAGGAGCCGAGGGATTTCATTGTGAGCTGAAACGTGAAGGTAAAGAAGATTTTAAATTATGGAAAGTAATGTGGATGAAACATAAATGAAGGCATAATGGTTTTTTAAACTAGTAATATTTGATTGTACGCCGTCGCTTCAAAAAAAAAATGGCTTATAAGTATATATAGTACAGTATAGTAGTATAGGTAGTTCGTGAGATAATTCTTAGAAATATCTTTGATATGATATTTTCACCTCAGCAGCTCGAACAAGCCTACTTTCGTCACTCCCTGGAGTGAGGAAAAGTACGACTTTCGTCACTCCAGGGAGTGAAGCAAAGTAGCTTTTTAATTTACTGAAGGCCATGAACTGCCACTTCATACTTTCGGGGTCTATTACAAATTCGAAATACATTTTAACCTTTAATATGTTCTCACTACTGAAGTGAAAAATTATATGTGTATATGTGTCACACGAGAGCAAAGTTATTTTATATCTCGTGTTTTTGAGTATCTCGCTACGCTCAAGATTCTAATTTAAAATCACTCGCTTCGCTCGTGATTAAATTATAGAATCTTTCGCTTACTCGGGACTCAAAATCAACACTCGCAAGAAAAACCAACTTTCCTCTCTTGTTGCACAAATAAATATTGTCGTCTAGTTGCATTAGTGTTTTATATAAAAAAAAAATGGTTAAATTAGAAACGAACAGTCAAAACAATAAGCATTTAAATATTCGATAAATATTGCTATTACCAATTGCAAGGCGTTACCGGCATCGGACATAAAAATGAAACAAAACAACATATAGTCCACGTATAGTCAGCGGGAGAGCTAACTCCCCTCCCCTCCCTCACCCTTGCGTATCAGAGGGCCTACCGCAAACACCGAAGTTCGCAAATTGCGGGCATATTTCTCTGTCACTCTAATTAGTAGGGCGCTACCTAATTGAAGTAAAAGAGAAAGATGCCTGCAATTTTCGAACTACGGTGTTCGCGGTAGGCCCTCAGTTGTATGCAAAGAGTGTCATGCAGCCGACGGGTAGTGAGTATCTACTAATTCTAGTGCACAGTAAAAACTACAGGAGGGGAACGTGGCACGCTTATTTTTGTTGAAAATGTTGCTCTGCGGTCCACCTTACTCCACGCATCAGAAAAGAATTCTCAGAAAAGTACTAGATTGTAACTAATTAGTAATTACTGACAGATTATACATTAAAACCAAATAACTGACCAGTGCCGGTACCTATTTAATTGTTTTGACGACCGGTTTGGCCTAGTGGGTAGTGACCCTGCCTGTGAAGCCGATGGTCCTGGGTTCGAATCCCGGTAAGGGCATTTATTTGTGTGATGAGCACAGATATTTGTTCCTGAGTCATGGGTGTTTTCTATGTATTTAAGTATTTATATATTATATATATCGTTGCCTGAGTACCCATAACACAAGCCTCCTTAGGCTTACCGTGGGACTTAGTCAATCTGTGTAAGAATGTGCTATAATATTTATTTATTTTTATTTATTTATTTATTTTAAATAAATCCCTGATAAAAGCGTTTTATTCTACAAATAGTAAATCGCATCTAAATCTATGATTGTAAGTATTTTAATCAACGTTTTAAAAATGTCTAATACGCAGGAATAATTTCAATGTAACTACAAGAGTAACTATGTCGGCAAGCTTTTGCGCACTATTTTCGTTTTCGCACAATACCTATGCGTTATAGTTTGGAACAAATATAATTATTATTGTTCATGAATTCGCATCGCATTGAAAACATTGCACCAATTACGAAACTATTGAAAATCATTTCACACATGAATGCCCTAAATTTTCTTGTCAGCGCCGAAAGTTCACGATACTTAAAAGCAGTTTAATTTCTCGTTGTGATTTTTATATCATCCACTGACCACCAAAGCCGGTTCCGACCAAAATTGTGGACACTTCAATAAAAAAAAACTGTGTAAATAGGTGTTCCTGCATACCTTAGTTTAAGAATCCACTTAATCACAACGAAAGCTACGCGCCACGTGCGTGCGCGCCGGGAGACTGCATGCGAAGGCAAAAATAGCACAGTGCTGAAACTACTGAAGCTACTCTAAGAAATTTGAGGCCGGCGTTAAAGGTATGTTACACGACGTGTTTTAATTTTTGTCCTGAGGAATCGGATATCGGATATGAACGATTTCCCTGCAACCCTACAGCAATACAACCCAATTCGAACGTAGGTACACCGATATCATAATGACATTTAACCGACGTCATTCAGTTATAGATTTCGCTCGTACTTGTCCGTGCATATAACTAAATAACATGATTCAATAGTTATTTATGATACAAGTGCGGAAAAGAGGTAATTCGAAACGAGTGGCGATAAATTAAAACACGACCGCAGGGAGTGTTTTAAATCGACACGAGTTGCGAATTACATTTTCGCACGTGTATCGTACAACGTTTTACAGTACATATGGCCCTTCAAACTTTCGACATATGCACGAAAAGTGCTCATTCCCGCACTAGTGCGAAAAAGTAGCACCATATGTACTGTAAATATCATTATGATGTAATTGTACGTTCGTTTTCCTGATAGTAGGCGGTTTCTCTAAGATCAGATCCCTAGAGAATATGTAGTGTTACTCTAACATCTTTATTAGGAGCAAGACAAACGGAGAAAGTCTTTTGGAGCGCGGTAAACAGGAAAGGGGTTTTAATTTGTACTAGTCGGAAGACGTTATCTGTAGAGGCTTGGTGTATGCTGCATATAGTTACCGAAGAGTAACTTTAAAGTAGACTGAATGCCACGGAAATTATCTAAATAGCATGTCGTGCTGAAACTTTTGTAATGAAAGAGGATAAATGTACAAAGCTTTAAATAGAAGGCGCTGCAACCGTTGAATTGAACATGACTGCATAATTAGAATCCAATTCAAATCGAAAAAAAATAAACCACAGATTGCATGTTTGGGTTCGTGTCGCAAATGTAGGCGCAGGGAAGTCGCTGGGCGCCCTGTGAACGGGAAATGGGTCAGGAAATGTGTAATGTGTATTCACATTGTCCGATCCGACATCGGATGTCGGATGATCCTTGGAGCTATGGCACAGTCCTTATTTTTTGGAATAGGTTATCTTTTGAATAATGAACATTTAAACAGCTAATAAATATATATAAAAATGCGCTTCTTAAACACATTCATATAATTTACGTCAAAGACATCCGATATCGGATCGGACAATGTGAAAACGCTGTAGGTAACGGAAACTGCACATTTATTTTGTTTTACGTTGATATTAAAGATATATTGGTTGTGTTACATTACCTTACCGTCCATTGGTGTTTAATAATACAACGAACCTACTTAAAAGGGTTACTTGCCTCATTCGTAGTTCTCATAAGGCCGGTCTTTACGAAGTAATATATATGTCTATGTGCATCCCTACTTTGTAATTACCTATAGTCTCAGAACATCACTATTGTAAATTGCGTTGTTTCTTTTGCAATTTAGCATTTTGTGCACAAATACTGCCATCTCACTGCTCTATAACTATTTAAAACTGTACTGTACTAATCTAACCGCTGTCACAGTCACAAAACTACAAAAAATCATAATAAAGTTTTTTAGGAATATATAGTTTAAAGAACAGCACCCTCTAGCGGAGAAAGTAGGTACTGTACTAATACTTATTCGTTTTTTGTGGTATAAGTAAATTAAATGATTCTATAAAGAACGATTTATATGTGGTAAATGAAACTCAGAATATTATTTTATTTAAAAAGTATTTTTTAATAATAAAATTAAATTAGTATCTAAAACATAAATTTTCATTGTATACAATTCACACGATCATTATTAATTTGTCTTTTAGTAGTGGAAGGAATGAATATAATTTCAATAATTGTATAATAAAGGTAGAGATTCATAAAATAGATATTTAATAATAAGCTTTTATAAGATAGCATACATATATAAAATATAAAATTATATAAATTAATCATTAATATAAGTTTGTATAGTCATAGTCAGCTTCTAAGTCACTCAATATATTAGATATTAGAACCTTGTCATTTTGCCCGTTGTTTAACATGATAAGTAAAAATTATATGACATTCTTATTTACACAGATTGACTAAGTCCCACAGTAAGCTCAAGAAGGCTTGTGTTGTGGGTACTCAGACAACGATATATGAAATATACTTACAAATACATAAATACATAGAAAACACCCAAGACTCAGGAACAAATATCTGTGCTCATCACACAAATAAATGCCCTTACCGGGATTCGAACCCAGGACCATCGGCTTCACAGGCAGAGTCACTACCCACTAGGCCAGACCAGGCGTCAAATATCTCTCTTTTCTATCTACATCCTCATCCTCACCTTAAATATACAAGAGCAATTTAAATCTTAGGGTTTTATTTATTTATGTAATTGTTTTTTTGTAATTTTGGATTAATTTTATTGTTTGTAAAAATTGACATGTAAAAGTGCCCCTGTGGCCTATTTGCTGAATAAATGTTTGATGTTTGATGTTTAAACTTTATTGCACAAACAAAGAAAAATGTACAAATGGCGGACTTAATGCCAAAAGGCATTCTCTACCAGTCAACCATTAGGTCAAACAGAGACATAAATGTTGGTGCAGGACAGATTCATAAATTATAACGAGAAATAGAACAAAAAAAAAATCAAATGTTTTTGTGTTATTACTATCATTTAAAACTAGTGACTACTGAAGCTGACTCTATGAATATACAAGTTAATAAGTAGATCACATTTTAATTTCACAGAAAGTATTTACTTAAATCTAAAGTTAGTTTGAGTAGGTAAGTGTTAAAATAATAATTTATTAACCGATTTGTATGAGTATACCAGTACTGTTATTTTAGTATAAGTATGGATGGTTTCGTTCCAAAATATTTCTGATGAAAATATGATTGAAGACGAAGAACATTTCTAGAACAACATAGAGCTAATTTTTTTAATAAATACTTCTCAAATGCTAGCGTCTCTAGCGGACCAATAACAATATTAAATTATAAATTTCAATAAGACACATCATCTAAATCTAAAAGATCAATGTCTCTTCTGCTGTCAGCTAAAGAACACAACAATTTTGTACCTTTCATATCAATTATCCTTTATATTTTATATTACTAATATATACTATTAAATAATATTATATTACTAATGTATAATAATAAATATATTACTATAGAATACTTGTGAATAATACTTTTTTTATATTTTGTATTTCATTAAGTTCCCTTTGAGCTTTTCTGCTTTAATTACTAGTGGAAACTGTTTTGGCTTGTGTTTTATTAATATTAATTCATATTGTGTAAGATTTTAAGCTGTTTGTATCCCAATAAAATATATAAAATAAAATCAAAATTACATATTTCACGTAGCTGCCAAACCAGTGGGCCTACCGCGAACACCGAAGTTCGCTAATTGTGGGCATCTTTCTCTGTCACTCTAATTACGCCTTAATTGGAACAACAGAGATAGTTGCCCGCAATTTGCGTACTTCGGCGTTCGCGGTAGGTCCTCAGACACCGTGACAATGACAAAGCATCTCTCATTCTAACCATTATAGAAGAAAAGAGACATGATTTATACCACAAAATGTCCACAGATCCAAAGAAAGACCAGCCCAATTGGAACACAACTATAGGTAAGTTCATGAGATCTTGCCGATGATTTGCTCCCAAGTCTTGATCTTCTTGAGGGCATCCTTGGCGGCGGATGCCATCAGACCTTCGGAGGACTGGGAAGGCTCGAAGCCGAGGATCAGAGCAGCTTCGGAGAGGTAGCCTACGATCTGAAAAGGAAATATATGTAGGTAGTCAATTTGTATTGAGTAAATTTTACAAAATGCTTGTTATTTAATTCCGAACTTCATCCAGTTTAGGTAACAATTATTCCACGAAAAAAAGAGCTCCAAGCAAATCCGCTCGACGTCGACGCTGCTGCCGCAGACAATGGTTTTTACCAAAGTGACTGTAATGATCCTCTAGCCCAGAGGATACGCTGTCTTATTGGGATAAGTGTCGCACTGTGCCAGTCAATAATCTGTTACTGCATTGCAGTGTGGGGCAGTGCAGCAAAGACTACCATGTTAGAAATTGAAAGAGCGCAGCGTTCAGTCTTGAAAGTAATGTTCAAAAAACCTTTTCGTTTTCCAACTGCTGATCTCTTTGCTCAGGCTAAAGTTCTATCTGTTCGTCAACTGTTTATACACAAAATTTGCTTACAAACACATAAATCGTCTAAAGTATCAAAGGAGTATAATATATTATCACAAAAACGCGTCTTCAATTTACCCGTTCCAAGAGTAAATTCAGCTTTTGGCAAACGTTTTGGGGAACGCATCAGGGCGTCTACATACAATGCTATAAATAAACTATGTAACCTCAGGGATTGCACACAAATGGAAGCGAAAAAACTGCTTTTCAAACTGCTGCACTCACAAAATTATGCCGAGACAGAAGCCATATTTAACAAAATTTAGTTTCAATATTGTGTCTAGATTAAGCCTTAGTTTGTAGTTTTAATTGTAACAATGTCTGATATTTAAATTATAATTGGTTCCCCGCGATACAGGCACTGCCTAGTGCGGAGACCCCTGGAATGTCTGTAACCTTTAGCTGAAAATAAGTGATCTTTATTCTTTATTCTTTATTCTTAAGTTCAGTTTCCTCACGATATTCAAGAAATCCACTGGTTGTACCCATGAGCCGGGATTTCTAACCGACTATCACTGGTCCCATCAAACCTCTCACCCTGCCGTCTGCCGTTAGACCACCAGTGCTCTAAAGAGAATGCGCAGAAGACTGTAAGTACCTCTTTCAGCCTTGTACGCAGCTCATCCTTAGAGATGGATTTGCTCTCAAACTTGCGTGTGGTCAGGATCATCAGTGGCGCATGCAGCTCGTACAGTGTCACACCTAGAATAACAATTTCATGTCACGTAACTTAATTTGAGACAAGAAATATGGCATCTGAAGAAAAAAAGACCACGACCTTCTCGTCAGCTCTGTAGATAATCAATTTTAGCTTTTGTAGTTGCAAGTGTTGCAACTCATGTGAACAGCATTACTAAGGGTCTGTTGCACCAAACTGTTTGTAATCGTTAAAGAGTTCGCTTAATTTTATTGTATGGAAAGTTTCATAGTAAACCGCGGCGCGCCGGGTGACGTTAATCAGTCTGTCAAGTGCGGATGGTGCAACTGGCACTCGGTCTAAATAAGATTTTAATTCATTGGCCCGCTAGTGCTCGGTGCTAGAGTCTGTTCGGAAAGAGACGAGTCAGTAGAATGTGCTGGTTCCCTTATATTCCACGACTTCTTTTTCCGCAAAGACTCATCATCTTCCTCGCGTTGTCCCGGCATTTTGCCACGGCTCCATGGGAGCCTGGGGTCCGCTTGGCAACTAATCCCAAGAATTGGCGTAGGCACTAGTTTTTACGAAAGCGACTGCCATCTGACCGTCCAACCCAGAGGGGAAACTAGGCCTTGTCGGGATTAGTCCGGTTTCCTCATGATGTTTTCCTTCACCGAAAAGCGACTGGTAAATATCAAATGATATTTCGTACATAAGTTCCGAAAAACTCATTGGTACGAGCCGGGGTTTGAACCCGCGACCTCCGGATTGCAAGCCGCACGCTCTTACCGCTAGGCCACCAGACTACGACTACGTGTAAAGACTACGTGTATTTAACTAGTTTGATAAAGTAAACTTTACTGTAATCTCGACGGGGTATCTCCGTTAAGGAACGAATTGTCAGAGGACATCATGACATGATCATGCAACGAGTAGGTAGTTGCTTATTATCGCGTAATGACTTATGCTCAGTCCTTACCTCGTAACCTAGAATATCCCGGCTCAATAACATCAAATGCCTTCATCAGCTCACGGCACACCTCAATCTTCCTATGCAGCTCGGGTTCCGGCATCTCATGGATGAGGTAGCTCGCCGCTTTGCCATAGAGCTGCGACAACGAGTGAAGCGCAGACAGCCGCAGGTAGTGCCCCCCGTGTATTACGTTACGGTATTTATGAAGGAAGGTCTCGAAGCCGGGGACGTCATTGGCGTCGATTTGTTCAAACTCGTCCGTAAGCCTGGAAAGTTGCGATAGATTTTGTAATAAAATTGACATTGAACTTTATAGAGTTAGACCAACAAATATCTGCAGAAATTTTGACAGCATGCGCAGTGCCAGTGTTATTTATACGTCATAATTTCATAGTAGTTTGACGTTTAAAATAACACCTGCACCGCGTGTGCTGTCAAAATCTCTGCACTTTTCTTGGTTTAACCAGATGTGACGTAGTTTTGGCGGAAAGGTGTAAATATCTGGTGGTACCGAGGCCGGTTCGGGTCTTCGACATTGCGGGGTTGCGTATGCAATCATCGCAGCCATAATATGTTTTCGAGTTTGCAGTTTTAAGGCATATTTTTTTCCATGCTAGCAAAGATAGATATAACTCCGTAATAGATGGATACAGTCTAAGGAAAAAACGTGCCTCGAAAATCAAGAAAATGCTAGTTTTATTTACGGGCCTAAAATTGGCTTTTTTATGATATAGGAGGCAAACGAGCAGACGGATCACCTGATGGTAAGCGATTACCGCCGCCCATGGACACCCGCAACACCGGAGGGGTTGTAAGTGCGTTGCCGGCATTTAAGATGGGAGTACGGTCTTTTCTTGAAGATTTGAAGGTCGTATCGGTCCGGAAATACCGCAGGCGACAGTTCATTCCACAGTTTAGCTGTGCGAAGCAGGAAGTTTCTAGAGAAACGCACAGTTGAGGACTGCCAGCCAATAATAGTACATTTTACAACTAGTGTAAAAAGACATTTCACACGTGTTGTAAACGACGTTTTTTAATACAATTGCGAAAAAATAATAAATTAATATATCATTAGTAGAATCATACCACCAAACCAAACCAAAACCAAAAGTACCTATACAGCCCGCGATACGCGAGCTGCCGCAGCCCGCGATACCTTCATACTCGTGCGCGCCCCGGCCGCGGCCGCCGCGGGCCCGGCGCGGGTTGGTCAACGACACCGAGGAGTAACGAGTGAGGCCCTGGTACCTGCTCCGCGCTAAATTCAATTTTAACTGCGTTTCGAAAGTATAGTTTGGAACTAAAAAGTAAAAAGCACTAGTTCGAGAAATTGAGCTTCTCGCACGCTACGCAGCCACAAAAAGTACCACTTTTTGAGCAACTGTATTAAAATAGTTATTTACGATACAAGTGCGGAAAAGAGGAAATTTTAAACGAGTGGCGATAAATTAAAACACGACCGCAGGGAGTGTTTTAAATCGACACGAGTTGCGAATTACCTTTTCGCACGTGTATCGTACAACGTTTTACAGTACATATGGCCCTTTAAACTTTCGACATATGCACGAAAAGTGCTCATTCCCGCACTAGTGCGAAAAAGTAGCACCATATGTACTGTAAAAGATATTTCATTTGATTAGGATAGTATCTAACCTTTTAAGCAGCAGTTGAACGGCAGCTGCCGACATACTGTAGCTACACTCATCTACACAGTTCCACGGTGCCGCGGGGTGGAGCGGCGCGGCGGGCAGCACGCGGCCGGCGCACTTGGGGCAGCGGAAGGCGCTGGCGAGCGTGCCGAGCTCGGTGGGGTCGGCGCAGCGCCGGCAGCAGCACTCGAAGAACTTGCTGTGTTTGATGTGCTCGCGGCGTTTTAACGTGCCCTGCAGCGGTATCATAGTCGCATTTTTATCATTTGTCATGTCATGCGTCACTTTCGTCATAGAGTAACTTATACTAGAGCGGTACTGTCATAGTAAATTTTGTAACCCCAGTAAATTCACTGCCATCTGTCGACACACTTTAAAACTAAAAATGGAGATTTATAAAAATACGATAAAATGTATTTAAATATAGATAAATGATTTTTTTTATTTGCATTAATTATTTTTATGATTTCGACCCATGTTCTTTCACTGATATGCGTTAAAATTGTTAAATAACAAACGAAACCGTCAACGCCATCTATACGACTGTAGGCCAAAACTAGTAGCGCCCTCTGAACGAGAATCAAATTTTCTTGATTTTCGAGGCACGTTTTTTCCTTAGACTGTTTCATCTATTACGGAGTTATATCTATCTTTGCTTTCGTACTTACATATTTGTTACTTTGTTAGAACGTGACAGATGGTGACAAATGATAAAGAGCCGACCATCTTAGCCGTACAGGATCAAGTCAATGGTTGTACAATTCGTGATATAAAAAGTCATGGAAGAGCCATCGGGCGTTTCAATTTCAACCGCCTCCTTTCCGCAAACTCTTTGGACGACCTGTCTGGCATAGTGGGTGCCTGTCTATGAAGCCGATGGTCCCGGATTCAAATCCTCGTAAGGACATTTATTCGAAATATTTAGATCAGTACGGTTTCACTCCCTATTATTTTTAGTCTCTTGGCGACGTTTCGGATTCTTTGGGAATCCTTCCTCAGGCACGATCCGTACTGATCTAAATATTTTGAAATATGTCTTACGATAGTTTAATTTCGACATTTATTGGTGTGATGAGCACCGATATTTGTTCCTAAGTCATGGGTGTTTTTAATGTATTTAAGTATTTATGAATATTTATATATTATATAGGTATATCGTTTTCCAAGTACCTTCCAACAACACAAGCCTTATTTAAGCTTACTGTGGAACTTAGTCAATGTATGTAATGTCTTATAATATTTTATACATTGTTTTTATGAATCAGGTTTAGATTTTCCCCGCCGGTCGCGTGTGTCGTCGGTTGTTGTCCTACAGTCTATGAGGCCCACAATCATCTTTTAAATAGGCTACGCCACTGTACCACAGAATAACTAATAGTACTACCGTACAGAAAATTCACTCCTTCACAAAAGCCAGATTTAGGTATAAAATTATACCTACACTCGCCGCCTGCAAGCAAAATAGAAACTTATAACCGCGCACGAACCGTGAATCTTCTTTGCGCGCCGCAGTTTTATGACCGAGCTGCGAGTGTCGGCACGGGGTTGTCACTTGACAAGTTTTTGTACCTATACCTACTGATTTATTATTTTTAAGATGAATATGTAGGAATTACAAACGTTGATTCTGTAAACATAAAATTTTTAGCCGGAGATAGTATGTCTGATTCTCACGGAAGTAGGTATGCCACAGAAGTATGTATGTATGTAAACACTTTATTGTACGTAAGACAGATTACAAACGCAATAAAAGAACAAAAATATATACAATGTACAAAGGCGGACTTATACCTATAAGGGATCCCTAAAAGTACTTATTCCTTTGAAAATATGTCGGTCAATATAGTCAGGAATTTAAAAAAAATATTTTTTCTGCTTCCTTGTGCTTCCGTTTATTCAGACATCCGTAAACAGAACATTATCTTTTATACAGATTAGATCGCGATTTAGGTTTCGAAGCCATTGCGTATTTACAATTTTGCGCGAGCGCCACGTGACACGACTATCGTGCGAGCCGAGCGGCAGCCCACTGCCATACACCGTCCCGGGCGGTGCGCCGGCCAAATATACCTAAACTGCGCAGTGACACCCCCCTGACTGTACCTGTAACGTATACGCATAGCACAGCGACAGTAAGTCCCCTGCCTTATGCGTCACGGCTGCTCGTACGGTAAGAGGTCTGTTTGGCTTCGTCTCGGCGTCTGTGTGGGTTGTACTGGGAGTGCAGTCGTGAGCCAGGAGATACGCTTGGTCGTAGAGCGCGCGAGCGTTAGCCCCACCTCCACCGACTTCGAAGGCGTTCACCTGGAAACCAGAAGATAAACTTTTAGGTTCACTTTTATTGAAAGCCTGTAAGACAACGGACTCTCAAGTATCCCACAGAGAGCATAGCATCACCTTCTATGTTTATTGCTGCCGATTTGAAAGGAAAAGTGTAGATACTGGAAAAGAATACCAAAACATCACCAACACCTACCTCAAGTCTCCCACAGACCGTATGCACCTTTTTATGTCATAGTCAGCAAACGAGCAGACGAGCCGCCTGATAGGAAGCGGTCATCGTCGCCCATGGACAACTTAAGCGTTGCCGACCTCCTCAATGTCGTCCATTCTCGATGCTTTCAATCAGCTGAGACCATGGGTTTCGTTACTATAGGCAAAATTAAATATTTCCTTTCCCGGCGTAGTGTGTTGTGGGCTCACATGTATATAGCTAATTTGGTACTATCCGCGCGCGAATTCCGTGCACGGCTGAGGAATATTAGGAATGTTGGGCGTCATGACAGAGTAGTGTCATTTTGTACGTACGGGCGCGGCGCACACCCTCCCACTTCCTCGACCTCCAAATGCACGGAATTGGCTCGCGGACAGTAGAGTCCACGTTCTTTTTACGACACTCTATCAGGAGGGCTCTAACAAAAAAACGGACAGGTGCGAGTCGGACTCGCCCACCGAGGGTTTTGTACTTTTTAGTATTTGTTGTTATAGCGGCAACAGAACATCATCTGTGAAAATTTCAACTGTTTAGCTATCAGGCTGATAGCTAAACATCACGGTTTATGAGATACAGTCTGGTGACAGACAGACGTTTTTACCCTTTGCGTACGGAACCCTAAAAAGATTCCACCAACCTCAAGTTACTCAAGTATCTTCTCGCCAAACTCCATTCTCCAAGCCTTGAATCGGCTTAGTAAATGAGTTTCATTGGTTGGTCTCGAGGAAGGGCGCTTGTAGGCTTCCATGTCTTTAAGGTCCACTTTTGAAACGACTGTATCGAAAGTGAATCGACAAAACATACAAAAAGTTTTTACCAACCTCAAGTATCCCGCAAATAGTGTGCATCTCTTCATCATCAAACTCCATTTTCCAAGCCTTCAGCCGGCTTAGAACATGAGTCTCGTTGCTGGGCCATATATCAGGTCTTTCCTTCCGAAGAGCATTATGGGCTTCCATGGCTGACACCGCTGCCCATTTGGACGGGTCCGCCTTTTTTAGAAGTAGGCACCTGAAATGTTAAGGCATAAACGTTTTAACAGAGTAATTGATTGAATTTGTGTTTAACTGGGAGGGGTAACATCGATGTCTACTCTCAGGAAGGTGTATGTATAATTTAATTTTAAAACTGTAAATGGGTCGGTACGGACGGGCTTCGTTGTCTAATATAAACTATTATCGTTACTCATCAAATCGAAACACAGAAATAGGAGAAAATTGTGATGTAAGTACATACACGTACATCATACATGACAGGCCTGATTAACCCGACAAACTCGAATCTAATGATCTATCATTACTGATGAAAACCGCCCAACCACAGAATAAATAATAGTACTAGGTACAGAAGATTCACTCTCTAACAAAACGCGTCTATTACGACAGATATGACCGCTAGGTGGCGCATGCGCGCAGGCGTCCGTTCCGTAGCGTTGCGCGGCAATTACTATGGCTAGACCTCAGAACTGGGGGCGGCCGCATGTACTTGTAGCGGCGCGACGAAATCGCGGAGTGAGTCACGCCTTTTTTTTTTCAGGAGGGGGAAAAATGCAATTACGCATACCACTCGGGCGTGGGGACGGACCCGAGTGGTTACGTGGGACTCCTTGTTTTGGGCTAATGGGACCCCAAGTTTACCCACTAAACAACCCCCCCCTGCCGCCATTGTGCTGTAGCGGTGGGCTGTAGGAACGCTCGCGCTTTACTTCTACAGCACCACCAGCACCAGTCCGTGTTTGCGGACCATCGCCTCTTCGAGATCGAGATTTTCTTACTTTCCATGATTAACAAGTACCTACATATTTAGGTTTTCACTTAAGCAGGCCGGAAATGTATTTTTTATTTATTTATTATTATAAACTGATCGGCGATTGGCCCTAGTCACACCTGATGGAAAGTGAATACAGGGCCTAAGATGGAGCTCACCGGTTCAGTAACAGCCTATTCACTCTTGTTTTAAAGAGACCGAGACTTGTTTGAAATCCAATGACAAATGTGTTGAGGTATTAGAGGTACCTTAAAGGCATCAATGCGTGGTACGACTCCTTCAAATCCTCCATATCGTTGTAGTTGGGAGGGCACTTCTTCAACGCCTCGCACTCGTACGCGGAGTGCCCGGTGTACCGTCTCCGGCCGAAGCACGTCTTGCTGCAGAGGGGCCATTTGCAGCCGTCGCATCTGAAAAAGGTTTACATATTTCTTACTTATAAGTTTAAGACCACATTAGGATAAGAGTATTGAATGATTCACGGTTAGTTTCAATCACCCGCGAGCAAGATGCATGTAACTGCGTCGAAATATCAGCTCGAAAACAATACAAAAGGTAATCGCGGTCCATATCCCGGTCAATAAAAGTCACATTAGGATAGCAGAGGCAGAGGTAGACCAAAAGGGAGATGGTAAGACGACATTCATTTTGTTTAGCGATTTTGATTTTGATTAGCGAATAACAAGGGAAGCTTATTATTCATAAATGCGTTACTGGCCTGAATTAGCTATGAATCGTTTGTTATTTGTCATTTTGACTTATGTATTTGTAAGAAAGGAATAAAAATTAGTTTAACTAAATCGCCCGAAAAGTTTTATGAATAAGGGGCTAAGGTACTTACCACATCATTCGCTTGCCCTGTTTCCATCGCTTTTCTATCTCTCACTTGTAAACTGAACTCACTTGTATAAGGCCACGTCATGCATCTCGCGGTAGCACCCGAGGCAAACGACGGGACAGCCTGCGCACGGGCCTACAGCCAACGCGGGGGCTTCCAGAATTATCTCTCACTTGTAAACTGAACTCACTTGTATAAGGCCACGTCATGCAGCTCGCGGTAGCACCCGAGGCACACGACGGGACAGCCTGCGCACGGGCCTACAGCCAACGCGGGGGCTTACGGGATTATCTCTCACTTGTAAACTGAACTCACTTGTATAAGGCCACGACATGCAGCTCGCGGTAGCACCCGAGGCAAACGACGGGACAGCCTGCGCACGGGCCTACAGCCAACGCGGGGGCTTCCAGAATTATCTCTCACTTGTAAACTGAACTCACCTGTATAAGGCCACGTCATGCAGCTCGCGGTAGCACCCGAGGCACATGACGGGACAGCCTGCGCACGGGCCTACAGCCAACGCGGGGGCTTCCGGGATTATCTCTCACTTGTAAACTGAACTCACTTGTATAAGGCCACGCCATGCAGCTCGCGGTAGCACCCGAGGCACACGACGGGACAGCCTGCGCACGGGCCTACAGCCAACGCGGGGGCTTCCGGGATTATCTCTCACTTGTAAACTGAACTCACTTGTATAAGGCCACGTCATGCAGCTCGCGGTAGCACCCGAGGCAAACGACGGGACAGCCTGCGCACGGGCCTACAGCCAACGCGGGGGCTTCCAGAATTATCTCTCACTTGTAAACTGAATTCACTTGTATAAGGCCACGTCATGCAGCTCGCGGTAGCACCCGAGGCACACGACGGGACAGCCTGCGCACGGGCCTACAGCCAACGCGGGGGCTTCCGGGATTATCTCTCACTTGTAAACTGAACTCACTTGTATAAGGCCACGTCATGCAGCTCGCGGTAGCACCCGAGGCAAACGACGGGACAGCCTGCGCACGGGCCTACAGCCAACGCGGGGGCTTCCAGAATTATCTCTCACTTGTAAACTGAACTCACTTGTATAAGGCCACGTCATGCAGCTCGCGGTAGCACCCGAGGCACACGACGGGACAGCCTGCGCACGGGCCTACAGCCAACGCGGGGGCTTCCAGGATTATCTCTCCGGCGCGGATGTCGCGTCGAGCCACTAAGTACCTGGAAAGTATGATCACATTTTTACAATTTGAGCTTAAAGTAATTTGACAACCGGATATAATGGTCTCATGTATGTGTGTGTCTCTTTAAATCGAGCGATGTTACCAAGTGACATTTGATCACGTAGATAACCTTGTGCATTATACACTGCGATTGGACCAAAAATATAGTATTTTAAAATGGCGTACACTTGTTATACAAAATAACCTGACCAATCTAGGCAATTTATTTAATAGACCAATAAAATTTGACCTTTAACCATTGGTAGCAGTTTATTGTAACATGGCCATACCGTCCCATAACATCCGAGTGTTTGACCTCATAGCACAGGTCAGGCGTGGGTAGGACCTCTTGGACCTCCTGGACCTCCTCGGCCTCGACTTCGGCCTCGGGAATGTTCTCCTTGTTCCTTCCATCGCCTTTCCCGCGCTTCTTTTGCTAGAAAAAAGCAAATACCCATTTTTTACAATACAATAAGGCTTAAGCCTAAAAGTAGGTTCTTAATGCTAAAATTTTTATTATAGTATTTTTCAAACTCGATGGGTAGGGTGACATGTGTCATCTCCGTATAATTTATAGTCTAATAACGCCAAATCTCGATTTTTTTATTGAAATGACACCTGTCAGCGTACCCAACGAGTTTGAAAAATACAATATACGATAAGGAGTAATTACGTGCGAAGACGCGCTTTAACACTTTATATTGGGTTATTTTTAATTTTCAACTAGGTACCTACTCCTACCTACTGAAATAACTAAGACATTCATCTATCAAAATAAATCATGAAATGCAGTAAAACGTAATCGTAAAGTTTGCTCCCAGTTACTTTGAACCAAACGAACAAAAATGATTTATCACACAACCAACAAACATTTCGTCATGACCCGAAAATAATTCGAATAAAAAATTTGATTGTCAGATTTAATCAACAAAATGCTGGTTTAAAATTAACACATCTTCACGGCACATTCCTGCTGAAAGATATATGTTTCCGTCACGTGGATCTCAAAATGGTGACACTTCTTAATTTATATTAATTTTATATCAAAATAACCTTAGGTTGGGTAACCTAAGGTTATTTTGCTTACGCTCTCGAGTCAAAGTAACAGTCAAACAAAAACATATGAAAATATTAACGACACGAACAATTTGTTGATATTTGTCCTAATGGCTCCTCTACACGATGGGCCATCATACTAGCTCACTAAGATGGGCCAGCGTGTAGAGAGGGTAGTGGTGGCGGATGGCTTATGGCGCGGCGGGATGGCGATGGGATGGCAACGGTGTCGATTTTTCGTCGGCACATCAAAGGTGCGTAGGTGCGTAGGTACGCAAACGTAAAATTTAACATGGTTTCATAAAGATTTTAAAATGTTATAAAGGGATAGTGCAGTTTGCAAAAATGCATAATGTCCCGTCGTCGCGGTGCTAAGGCAACTGTGCGATGATGTCACGAGAGCGCTGACACGAAAAACGAAAACAAACGACAACTCACTCTGAATATACGGCGAAACATCCAAGCGGATCCCGACCAAATGGCAGGAATAGTAGACATAGACGCAAAACTGAAGAGTGAAGTGACGAGTAGTATCAATGGTAGGCGTTGTCTAGATATATTCTGGGCGCCACTTGACCGTGCCAATGGTCGGAATAAAAATCCATTTCATAATATTGGCAGGATAGGTTAAAGTTCAGATTTGCGGACGAAAAAACAAAAACCGTTTAAGTGAGTGCAGTTTGGTCAGGTAGGAGCAAAAGTTTTAAAGGAAGATTGTTGTCAATTCGGTCAACTATCAATAGGTTTAAACAACCTTAAACATAAATAAAAAGCTCTTTTCATTTATGTCTATATATTTATTGATTTGTTTAACGACCGCTAACTTTCTTAGCATTGGTCATGATACTGCATGCAAAGCTAGTGTCTCCGGATTAAAATTTCAATATTTTTAATTTTATTTAATATAGTAGAAGAGTAAGAGTACTTTGTACTTGGACTTACTGCACGAAACGAATATATTGTCGCGTTTTTATCGCTTATCGCTACACGAATGAAGCTAAGTTGGCAGCTACTTTGATAGGCCGGATGGTGCAAGTGTCATTTTTTAACGTCAAACTTCTATGAAATTATGACGTTACCGCAGTGGCGTAACTAGGGGGGGGGGGGAGGGCAGAGGGTGCAAGTGCCCCGGGCGCCATCCAAGGGGGCTAAAATGGGCAAAAGGCAGCAGCAGGGAAACTTTTGTCAGTCGTCAGGGGGCGCAAATTAGTGACTGCCCCAGGCGCCATATCCTCTAGCTACGCCCCTGCGTTACCGTCTGGGCTATCAAAATCGCTGCCAATTTAGCTTGGTCTGACTCTATCTATGCTTTTGACTAATTACAATATAGTCCTCCACATCGATTTCGATGTGACTGGCCAGGCCAAACTCGCTCTTAAAAACTCTCACACTCACGGCAGTAGAGTTGACCGGCCGTATTGTACATATACACGAAGGAGGGCTTAGGTCTTTCCTTGCTCAATTGTCGTTTTACATCTAACGTCGTGAGGCGGTTACCCACAAACGACTAATTACAATACAGATTAGCCAAAGTAACAGCTATTTTTACGCAACTACGCAAAAAGAGGAGTGTTATATGTTTGACGCCAATGTCTGTCTGTCGTGGCATCGTCGCTCCAACGGATGGACCAATTTCGATGCGGTTTTTTTACTTGAAAGAGAGTTTCCTTGCGGTGGTTCTTAGCTATTTTCGAAGGAAATCGATCCAGCAGTTTGAGGAGTGTCAGCTCTTTTCCAAAATTATGTAAGGCATTTTTTTTTCATATAGCGTAGCATTTAAAAAAAAGCGCTGGTGGCCTAGCGTTAAGAGTTTGCGACTTTCAATCCGGAGGTAGCGGTTTCAAATTTCAAACCCCGGCTCGTACCAATGAGTTTTTCGGGACTAATATACGAAATATCATTTGATATTTACCAGTCGCTTTTCGGCGAAGGAAAACATCGTGAGGAAACCGGACTAATCCTAACAAAGTCTAGTTCCCCTGGGTTGGAAGGTCAGATCGCAGTCGCTTTCGTAAAAACTAGTCAATTAGCCTACGTCAATTCTTAGGATTAGTTGTCAAGCGGACCCCAGGCTCCCAGGAGCCGTGGCAAAATGCCGGGATAACGCGAGGAAAATGATGATGAGCGTAGCATTTTTTATTTAATAGCTACTGTACCTAATATTGTCTTCAGTTACCGCGATAGTTACTCATGTAATAAAACTATGAAAACGGATTATATATCGTATATTAAATTTATAATACATCCCGACGTTTCGAACCCTTTACAGCGTTTGTGGTCAACGGGTGACCACCACCACCGTTGACCACGAACGCTGTATAGGGTTCGAAACGTCGGGATGTATTATAAATTCAATATACGCGATATAATCCGTTTTCATAGTTTTATTTCTACTGTACCTACTTAAACTGGTATAACTGTGGTTTTAAACTAAATAACTAATGGAGAACCATTAGCAATACTGTAAATCATAAGTCAACGTCCGAGATTCCAAATGGCCTGATAGGTATTTATAGTTACCCTTAGCACTTAAAAAATACCGTGCAAATGGACTATCGGGAGATTAGAAAGAAAGATCAAGGGCACAAGGCTTTTAACGGCCCGGAAATAGTTTTCGTAGTTTGATTGGTGGAATTGAAATATAGGGTGGAATCGCAATAGTACATTACTACAGAGGCCGGGAAGTAAGGGGTTGCCGGCCGAATGCATATATACGGCCGAACGTAGTGAGGCCGGATAGTTATGAGGCCGACAACCCCTTTTCACGCCGATGTATGTATAGTGCTTTTCTCAAACATGCAATGAAATAAATAAAGAAATCTCCACGAAATCAAAGTTTTAATTCTAAAGAAACTAAAAGTAAACTAGGCACAAAATATAACTACCACTTGTACCTATCTTTATCACACGTGTCGTATATTTTACACATGTAGTTAATCAATTTATTACACAAATGTTCAAAGGTATATTTATGTATCTTTGATTTTTCGCCTTGTATCCTCTGACTGTAGTTTTAGCCACATAACTAAGATTACATCGTTTTTTATGTTGATATTATGCTTCACATACATCGTTGCCTTAAACATGGAGTATAATTAACAGGTATTCATTTAATATTTTCGTCGGAACTCATATTAAATAACACAATAAACAACGCACAATAAATCCAATAAAATATAATTACAGATACACAATGAAAAATGTTCAACTTTACCTCCAAAACGATTAAAAAACCACCAACGCGTGTTTGAGTAGACATTTTTACCGCTAATATTTAAATGAAATATGTTTGTCAAAGGACTGTCTCATTTCAAACATAGACAGAGATAATCATACTATCTTTGTCTTACACTGGTACTAGCACCCAAAAGAAAAGGATGAGTATAGTTTTTTTGTTCTTATTTACTGACAAACTGGTTTGACCAACTATATTTTAATCTGTATTTGTAGGTAAATTTGTAATTAAATATTATTGGAATTTGTTAATAATGTTTTATTTATATATTTTTTGTAAATTCGATACAAATAAAACTGCAAAATATATTAATAATCGTTTATTGTTTTTTTAAGGGGTATTGGCAGAATCTCATTCCGAACCATAAGCAAATATTGGTTATAATTTTTTTTTTGGCTGAATGCCATGATGCTGTGTCTCAAATATATGTGAAATGGAAATTAAAAAAGAGCCACTTCCCGGCCTAGGCCTGCAACTTTGTATGAAATTTCATTACAGGCCCCTCGTCTAACCGCGCCGGAGTCGTGATACTTCCCAGCCAAATATAAAGAACGTAATATCAATATTACATAGCATGTTTGAGAAAATGTTATTAATGACTGTATGATTGGTCAGAATTCTAATGCAAAAGATGCATTACAAAATGATTATCTTTTTTACCCGAAATACGCGACCACGACTGCACCTAGTCACCATGTGTCATGGTCTTCATGTTTTAATACTTAAAAATCCGAATTATGTGTATGAAATATTTGTTAGGTGGGTATGTGGGTGAGTATTCTTCGTTGTCTTATTTTTTGTCCCCAAAAAATGTGACGAAGTGGAGCTTTTTATATGGGGTGAAAATTCGTGTTTAATTTTTCTCAAGAGAATTATAATCTATAGCTAGAAAGACATGTAATAATAGCACTCAACTTTTTTTACTTATTTGATAAAAGACAAAAATAGAAGCGTGACGGAGTGGTTATAAACAAGACAACGAATAGAATTTTGACCCAACCACATCCGAATTTGGGCTCATACGAAACATCTTATGGAATCAATTAACCCCCTTTTCCTCCACGTGAGTTACTATGGGATTTAAATCGCAAACAGCGCTCAGCAAAAGACAAAAGTAACCCAAGATTAGTAAACCAAGGTTCCATCTTTCACAAACATTACACACACGTATGCCCTTCGTCGCCCTTCTTCTTTCAAGGTGTTAGGTTTTATTCCCGTCCCGTTAATTATTATTATCACATTATTCTTGGCAGTTGTACTCGACTACAGAATTGTTTAGCACTTGGAGTCGGTTCAAATTGCCTTAATAATATAGTGGTAGAGAAATAATACGAGCAACGAATATTATAGTATTGCAAGCGTTATATTTTGGTAAAGGAACCGTGGTATGCACATCATAAACTTACGCTAGGACGGCCCGGATCCGGGCCGAGGTATCCGAAACTTCGTTTTCTATGTGTGCGACTTTTCGGAACACTGTTCCAATCGCTGGATCGCAAAGATTCGCACGCTTTTGTTAAGCTTTGGTAGCTCAGCTGGTTAAAAACGATCGGACCGATGTTCCGAAAGCTCGCAAGTTCAAGTCTTGACCGAAGTGGTGAATGTTTCGATTCTTTCCTTTAATAAAGATAAGTACTTTAACTTTTGTAAAAGCAAAGGCAGGAATTCAATCACGATTTTCTACTAAACGCATCTTCAGTTATTTCCTTAGCGCTAAACGAACTTGTACAAATAAACACACAATTATAACAGTAGTAAACCTTCGTACAAACAGAAACACCGGTATACCTTATGTCCTCGCAATAAGGTTCAAATTGACAGTTCACAGACGATACACCTCGTAAATGGTAAATGAGTAAGATACGCTTAATAGAAGTAAATATGTTTGTTTTCATTATTTTCCTTGGCTCATTGGAAACGTCTGATGCATTAATTCTTGATAGATATCCAGGTTATTTTGGTGGTTGTGGATATTCAAGGGTTATACCTACGTTTTATAGATTCTGGGATATATGAATCAAGATCTGATAATACCTATCGAATGTTACACACGGGCGTTAGTAGATACATGCGGTGGAGTATTATGCATACGTGCAATGCGAGAAGAGGTATGGGACGCATAAGTGAGGTAGCGTGAGTTGTATTGGTCTGTACCTTATGTACCTACTTTAATAAACTTATGAAAATGAGAGCTTAAAGGTCTGAGTCACCCTTGATATTTCATATTCATGATTCATGTCCACTACCTCAGTGATTCGAAGAAATTACGTAGGTTCTGAAATAACTGAATGTCTGTATCCTTGCCCATCAGTTAACAGATTGGAGCTAATTTCATCAATTTATATATTCCAAATTGCGGATAAGAATTTCCATGAATGTTCTCTAGGTGAATAACATGTATGTAAATTCATTAAAATGTAGGTTAGTAGGTATCGTATATTTAAGGGTTCTGTGTTGTGGTTACCGACACGACAACCATAATACTGCCCTCATGAAACCTCAAATCAAAATTTACCTTAAATTTCTTTCTTAAAATTAATTTCTCGAGATACCTACCTCTATTGGACTTGAGGGCAGAATATATATTATGTAGGTATGTCAATTGTCAATACGAATATTACTAATATTAATATGAATTATGATGGTCAGATTTGTCGACGTGACAAGGAAGTATTCGCTCTGTGCATGTCTGTGGCACCTAGTGGATGTGGGATATATTAGGTACTGATTATCTGACAGTAAAGATGTCAGCTGCCAAATAGTATAAAGGTGTTGTTCCACAAAAGTTCATATTTTCACCACACGGTGCGCTGGCGTAATATTTCCCTCACTACCAACTTCGCACATAGCCAATACGTCATAAAATAGGACAGCCGTTGCTTTAGCTGGCAAAGAACATGATAGTTTCATACGAAAATAACCAATGTAATAGAATCTAGTCATCGACAACCGCCATCAATTTGGGTTTATGTTCGACTGTTCGTCTATAAAGGAGGTTTTTATGTTTCTCTCGTAAAAATGGATCAGTGATTGATTTATAATCTTGCGAAATGTTTATGCGTTTAATATGCTAATGCGCTTTGAAGTGCTGATAGTGTTATGTTTATGCTACTGCAGTTTGTTCTACAATAAAGTGGTTTTGAAAATCGATGGACATTATACGAGTAGAAACTGTAATGGTCAGCGGGAGTTATCGTATCGTAACAAATATCGATAAATGTTCTCACACGTCATCCGATTTCGGAAAGAAATCGGACGGATCTAGTGCGTAAATTATCATAGAAATAGTTCTACGGCTACTTCGGAGCAAATCTTCACGGATTCGGATCGGATGCGGATCGGACGTTGAGCGTTGCGGTGACCCGGACTCGGACCGTTGGCAGCGACAGGCGTCCGATACTTCGTTTTCTATAGAAAGTGTTACGTGATCATCGTTCACCAAGATTAACTTTTTTTGTTATTCTTTAGTTATATATTTCGTTCTATTATCATAAGTAAATGTCTCATTATTGAAAAGGATTATAACTTCCATAAAAGTGTATGTTTGGTTACAAATACCATCAAACCAGTTTTAAGATTGACCCAGGCGTAACATGTAACCATGGCAACGAGTGACTTGAAAAAAATATTCAATATATAAAAGTAAAACTGATTGTATGGCCCAGCTGTGTTGGCATTCGAGTTGGCTGCACCAACTGTCCATACGATTCAGATACGATTCACCTTGGATGCGTATGGCTGCAAGACAACCGTGAAGCACCCATTTATAGAATTTCAGAGCTCGTATTTTTGGCTAGCGAAAGTGATATCGCATGTCGCACGACATACTAATTATGATGCTTAGAAATAAAGGAAAAGTGGAAAAACTCACTTTCTCAGACGAGACAGTGATATAAGTAGAAATAGACAATTATTTATTGTCAGACCACGAGTAAAAATATAAGAGACGTAGAAGTAATTAAATGATCAGCCGTTTTTAAATGTGATCTGCAAAAAAAGCCATTAAATCATTTGGACAGTATACAAAAATTTTGCTGGCAATAAATAAAAATCGTGCTACAACTCTTGTTCAGCAAATAATTCACATTAAAACCAGTATCGATCAGCTTCTGTTATAATTTATCTGCTTAATAAACAGTTGAGCTGCAAAATTATTATTTGGTCAGCAAGATTAAACAATTGGTTGGTACAAAAAACATACTCATACTCATACTCATAATCTTTATTGCATATCACATTGTATCTTAACCTATACTTAACATAGAATCGTGTACAACATGACACCCTGTAGGGCACAGCAAACAGTTTATTCAAGAGGAGAACGAGGTTTTTGTACAAGGTTATATAATGGGTACTTTATTAATTATAATTATTGGTCGTGAAAAAATTCATTTAATGTATAATAGGCTTTTTTAATCAGGTGTTCTGCTATTTTTTTAAAGAATTCATTGTCGGACTTGGTGTTTTTTATTTCGTTACTAATTTTATTGAATATTTTTATTGCCATCGAGTTAGGACTTTATGAATGTAGTTTTAGTTTCGAGGGGATAACCTGCACCAACATGTCTCTAAGCAGTTTAATTGAGAGGTATTATATTAAAGGAATGGTAATCTGATATAGCTAGGTGGCTAATGTTTGACTGGTTAGTTTGAATCCACGATTGGCAAGCGTCCGCACCCTCTCTCATCAAGATATACCGTTGACAGATTGTCGGCGTCGCGCGGTAAAGGACAACGTAAATTTAAGTCGTCACTCTTCATGACAGTGCGACGATGATGACTTAACGACTTACGCTTGTTGATAGGTCTTAGGGCCTCTGCACTCACCGATAATTGCATGAGATTTGGGTTAAATTGCGGCTATCGATCGATTGAATTTGTTGCACGTTGCACCTACTTAGCTGTGAATGTCTATTTAGAATAGAATAGAATAAGATTTTATTCGTAAGCACAAACAAACACCCAGGTAGCAAAATGACGTAAAATGACGTCAGCGACGTCATAATGACGGCATTATTACGTCATTATGATGTCGCTGACGTCATTTGACGTCATTTTGTTACCTGGGCAAGACTACCACACTTAACAAAACTACCGTCTTACACTTTAATCCTTATCTACTTACATTAAGATAGTTTTTGGAATCAATGTACGATGATATTTTGTAGATGTGTTAGGTACATTGGCAAAGTTTTCCGGCAATGCATTCGTAAGTGCATTTTACGTCAATACGCGTTTTTTGATGTCTATTTATATGTCGTCGACATCGAGATGTTTCAGAAGTTCTTAGAATGCAACACATGTTTATTCAGTGCAGCTGTGTCAGTTCGTGTCATAGATAACTATATTAATTTTCAAGTACAGATGGGCAAGTTGAGAAAAAATATCAAAATGTTGGAAAAGTTCACTGAAATTTCTGAAAATTTTTACAAGAAATAAAATTTCAGAAGTCGGCACAGCAGTATATCCAAATGAATGTTATTAAATATATAATAATACATATCATTTCAAAATAACCACTTACTTAACAGTCATTACCTACTAGAAGTTAGACTAAGCTGACTGTGCAGCGCAATAATTTGAGATCCACTCATTTCATTTCATTTATTTATTCACAAGCTATATTTACATCGCATTGGAAATTATACATTAAAATGGGCTAACACAAAAAAAAATACAATATCATACAAGGAATAAACTGCAAACCGACACTTCAAAAAAAACTGCAAATTAAATAGTAGTACTAGTACTAGGTACCGTGAAATTAAATGCTTGCTATGACCAAAGTATAAAGTAAAAAAAAAATGAAATCATGTTTAAAACGCGACTTTTATCAAATTTTTATGTGTAAAATGGTTCCCTGTTATTTATTTTTCTGTATCAAAACGTCAATTAGTGTGTCGAGCGAATTTATATTCGCATTACGAAGTAAAATATGGCGGCTTTTCAAAGACGTCCATTACAACCGGAAACATTTGGAAAATCTACGCTTTCAGAAAAAAAACATTATTCAACACATTATGAGTTCTAGACAGGCAGTGTGTCTGGCTAATTCGGAGAAAGTAAGTAGCAAAACTAAAAAACTGTAGCACGTTTACACGGTTTGCACGATTTACGGAAGGCCCTCTGGGGCCCATTTCTCGACCGGTATTAGTCTAATATTATTAGTCTGTTTCCATGGTAACCCATACGATCTGACAGTTCGTGGACTAATGATATTAGTCTAATACCGTTCGAGAAATGGGCCCCTAGTCTCGGCACTCATTGTCATTATTATACAAGCTTTTATTTAACTTGCCCTGTTAGTATGACGTATGTATGTTAGTGTGAGTCAAATCTTGGAAGCTAATTTTGACTCACTTCCCGATTTCAGATCGAGCTGAAATTTTGCATACATGTAAATCGGATGACAATGCAATATTATGGTGGGTGAGGAGGTGGCCATTGGGAACTCTGTGATAAAACAACGCAAACTAATTGTGTTTGGGGTTGTTCGAATTGAATTGACCATTAGTTGCCTGCGGAAAGAAAAATACAGTCAGTGATAAAAGCTTATAGCGATTAGAAATTGAGACCTAGGCGTTGAGACCTAGACGTGTTTCGGCGAAACATGCCGTGCGTAGTGACTTATGTGCATAGTAAACTGTAAATTTAGCAGAAAATGTCCTGTAAAAGGAAATGTGCCCTGTTTGACTCGGGTTAGGGTTTCCTGGCGATGCGCCCGCGCTGCGGTGCCCGTCACTTGTCAGCGCGTCGTGTTGTGACTTGTGACGTACGCCCCTAATTGCTATCTGACGGTTACCGACATAATTAGGACGAACATTCGATATTTACATGCCTAAAACTGATAGACAATGAAGAGCAAGTAGATCTGAAGGAAATTGTCTGTAACTTGCACATCGGATACAAAATCTAAAGCGAGGTTTAGACTAGCAAGAACTTGCATGCAATTTACGTTACATTGCCGACTACTAAGGTAAACTGCATTCAAAAGTTTGATCAGATACCGCAATGTAATGAAAATTGCATGCAAGTTCTTGCTAGTCTAAACCTCGCTTAATCATCCGGTAAACAGGATAGTCGCATAATTTATACCTACTCAAAAAGTTTTTGACACAAATTGCAACTGCGTTTCCAAGCTCAATTTACAAATGCGGTTTCCCTAATTCGTATCAATGTGAGTGACTGCTTACAGCAAAGAGATGCATATTCGCTCTTTATAATTTATCCACCTCTCATCATCGCATTTCCTCGCACCACCAACGTTGCACCGTTGCCAACCGCAGCCAACCATCCAAACAAAACACGCGCGGCTCGCCCGGACTCCTCGCCATTTGGCTCGCGCCGCAACCTTGCCAAACTTGATTGATATCGTGCCGAGGATATTAGAAGCATGTACTAGTCAGCTGTACTACAAGTGATAGGGCGTATGTTGGTCGAGTTCGATAGTAAGATGTTGGGTTTTTGGATGGTAAAATCAGTGACGGGGTTTGATATGCTGTCCTAGTTGGCCTGGTCTATCAGAATCTGATCGGATATTAGCTAGGGTCTGTCCAAGTTAAAAACCAGAGGGCCTATCGAGAACCACGTTCCACGTGTTGCCTCCCTGTCACACTTACGTACGAATTTACAAGTGCGCTAAACACACACACGCGACACGCAAGCGGTCTGCCATCCCTTATAAGGATCTGTATTATTACAACGAGCACGTCTAATGACTCCTCTACACTAAGATGGGCCAGCGTGTAGAGAGGGTAGTGGTGTCGGATGGCTTGTGGCGCGGCGGGCCGGCGATGGGAAGGCCACGCGGTGTCGGTTTTTCATCCGCACATCAAAGGTAGTGGGGTGCGAATCTACAAGTGGCCCATTCCACAGTGCGTGCTCTCGACCATCACATGGCCATCTCGCTGGTCCAGCGCTGGGCCATCGTGTAGAGGAGCCATAAGCACACATACAGACATTAACGCTGCATCGGTTTTGCAAGCAACATAGTGAGGAAGTTTAAGTCAAAATGAAAATTATGAAACTGTCACGTTTTTAGTGGCAGTTTCACACTTCGTCATTGTACTCATTGTAAAGTGTGTGAAGATCTCTAGATTTTCAAATGTCTTACAATCGTAAGTTATGCGCGACGACGGGATATGATTGAATGAATATGATTCGTACGGACGCCTCGACCCGGACCCGGATCGTTCTGGCGTGAGTCATCATTTTGTTGCACTCTGGTTTTTGAGAAAAAGCTTAGCATTTTGGTTTTAATATGTTCTTTACTACTGCAGATCAAATATTTACCTTCTTTTTATGCGATTTCTTATTCATCTCGCCGTAAAAAAATCTGAAACAAACGAAGTAAGAATAAAAACGACATCAAAGTCACGTCATTATAATCGCCAACAGCTGTTGCTATTGTACCAACTGGATTTAAAAACAGAATTATAAATCAATCATATGTGAAAAAGTACCATATGGTAAGGAGATAAAGGTTATTGTTGCTTGATTTAAACGCACTTTTCTCTGATGTACTTATGGTTACTGGGAAAAATGAGCTTTAAAATAATATGCTACGTATACACACAAACAAACACAAACAAACACAAAACAAATACAAAGCGATATCTGCTGCAACTTTCTATTGGAAAATCAGTCCGAATTTGGAATTATTTGCGCTAAAGTACGGAAAACAATGGAATGAAATTTTTATTGGATGTTATTATTGGAGAATTAAAAAAAGCGTGTAGGGTAGACCGAGGCAAATCGGGTCGGCACAAAAAAATGTTGATATTTAAAATGCTGCTTAGGACTGGCGTCGCAGACTAAGAGAAGAGATCTAATACCTAAATGGTGCTATTTTAGTGCCCTCATAATCCTCATATCAAGGTATTTTTACCTTACTTACACACCTAATTATAAAACAAAATGATAGCGCCTGGGGAGCATTTTTTATTTATAAGTTAATTTAAGTATTATAACTTTAGTTTAGTTTTGCAGATTAGTAAGTTTATTTAATTTTAAAATTTACCTAAATGATTATAACTTTGTTACAATAAATAATGATTAAATAAAAACCAGTGTGTAAAAATTAATAAAAATTTATATAAAAATTAATAAAGGATAGGTAATGTTGTTTATTATATAAATAGTTTTGGCACTTGTTGAATAGAAATTGTCTCTGAGACGGCTTGTCTGGTCGTATCTCTACAAAAAATTATCAAGGTTTTGGCAATTTGTTTGATTCAGTTTTTTGACGGGAAGCAAGAAAAAATATTGTAATTAGCGTCTTCTGCCACTATTAACCGTTGCAGGTATTTACGATGGAAGTACGCTATTTTCTTGAAGGCTTCGAAGGAGTATAGGTCCGGAAATACCGCGATAGTTCATTCTACAGTTTAGCTGTGCGAGGCAGTACAGGGTGCCTAGCAATCGCTTGTGCTACGATAACGAAACGCTTTGTGTCTCTCTATTACCATTCCGTATTATTGCGACAAATACAGTTGCGTTTCGTTCGCTACGGAGCGTTAACGATTAGCATCTTGTCTACGCACCCAGGAAGTTTCACGCAATAAGCCTAAAGGGGCCCACTGACTATCAATTCAGTCCGCCGGACGATTAAGGCCTGTCAGACCAAAAATTTGACAGCTCCGAACAACTGACAGGCCAATATCGTCCGGCGGACTGATAGTTAGTGGGCCTCTTTATAATCGCGTGTTATCTAAATTGTCTTAAGCCCATTCGCTTCTAAGACCTAAATTCTTTATCCAAAGCTTTCACAATAGAAAAGCAGCCGCGGAATGTGCTTTTAATTGGACTTGACAGACAGACGAAAATACGGCATCAGCTGTTCGTTGCGAAAGAGACAGATCGTGTCGGATAAACTGGAGGTCGATTCAAATTTAAAAATTTGTTATAGTTTTGTCACAGTCTAACTATAACCTCTTATCTGTGGGCGACCCGATAATGGCCTTGCTTTTTCCAGCGCACAACTGTGGGAGACCTAATTTTGGTCTACAAAATCGGGTCAGCTGTGGGTTACATTTGTGGCGAATAAACAGCGAATCATGTATTAGTCTCGCTTTAACATAAAACAATACAGTCATTCGACGAAGCCGTCTAGACGGGGCAATCGTGCGGGGTGCGAGAGGCGAAGGGTGTACCGCGCGCACCCGAGCTGCATACATTCGCCATTGTTAGTAGCTCGGTACACGTCAAAGTCGTCGGTCCACTGTATACTTTTTACACTGTGGTTTTGTTATAGCGCGAACTCCGAGTCAACAATTGGCGAGAAGTCGTACAGGATCGGGAAAAGTGGCGCCGTCTTGTGTCGGAGGCCGAATTTCATTTTGGGTCGCCGACCCAACGGAGTAAAGGTGCCAAGGTGGGATCAGACAGTTCACTCGAATGAATGTTCACTGCAAACCCAAAATGAAACTAGAAAATGAACAAAAAATTAACCGTCTGAGTTCACCTTAAGTACTTAAGTAAGTTATAGTTTTGATACTTTGCCGATTGTCTAGCTTGGTGGTTGGCGCGCATCGCGACTTTCACTTCATTTTGCATGCACCAATCAGCGTGATTCTCTCGGTCATATCACAGAATAAATAATAGTACTTGGTACAGAAGGTTCACTCTTTAACAAAACGCGTCTATTACGACAGAGATCACCGCTAGGTGGCGCAAGCGCGAGGCGTTCGTTCCATAACGGTGCACGGCAACTATTATGGCTGGACACCAAAATTGGTGTGGGCCGCATGTACTAGTAGCGACGCGACGAAATCGCGGAGTGAGCCACGCCACGCCTGGTCGTATCAAAATAAGATCAAAACCGTAACAAGTTCCTTAATCTGAATTGAGCTCCGTGTTGGATAAACTAACATATAATAATGGCGTCTGAGGAATCTTGAGTTGAAAACGTTAAAATGTAAATAATATTGTCCGTCTAAACTAATTTTGCAGCGACTCGGCAAGCGTGAATGTGGAAATGCCACCATAAAGATTTTGTATGAAATTATGATGTTAAAAGTGAGGTTATGACACTTTGTCAAAGCCTAGAGTCGGCGCAAGTTTAGACGGATTCTAATTAAGTAATTTGTTATGGTTTTGATACGACCCTGACGATCGTCTGGTACTGTCTGAGGAATTTTGAGTTGAAAACAATAAAGTACGTCGCTTACGACTATGCAGGACTATTTAAATACCGGGGGGCGCCATGGTGAAGTGTACTCGATCCCATGGCGCTCTCGCAAATGGCAAAGAGGGTGAAACGCCGGAGTGGGTTTAGTGGGGATGGCCAAGTTCTCCCTCCCCTCTCGCCAGCCGAGAGGGGACAGGAGCGGCAAGTCCCACACACCCCCCCATCAATGGCCTTCCCGCGACCGGGGGGACGGTGCGTAAATGCATTTCCCACTTCGAAAACAAAAAAAAGGACTATTTAAGGCGGTACCCTGAGCCAGAAGGCGAAAAATCTCCTTATATGATCATGTTTTTCTAAGAGGCGGTGATATTCATAGACGTGGAAAAAATATATGTAGTTCTTGACTATATTATCTTTAACAACATAGCTTCCGATACACGAATTATGACACTTCGCTCGATACAATTAATTCCCAAAGTAACCTCTAACTCGGACTTTTAATCCTACTTTACTCGGTTATTTATTATGTGATACTATAAACAAAAAAAGAAGAAAAAACAATCTGAACATAAATAGTAACTTCATAGCTTTAGAATTTCGATATTGTAAGGTAACGTTTTTAAAATAAATAAAAACCGACAAAATTCGATCAAAATTGACACTTGGCGCGTATGTTCTTTCCCGTTCTTTCTTGCGAAATGTGACAAAGACAGTGGCAAACCGATGGAACGGCCTTAAATAGAGTAGAGCTAACTCTGCGCCAATTTTGATGTGACAGTGTGGATAAATGATTGCGTTCGTGGCCCACAAATGGTCTCGCCGGAATACCAGCGCTGACTTTAGGGTTTTCATTATGCTGAGGCAGGACCATTTCGTGGTAAACTATATACTTTATGTTTTAAATATACTTGTTTGTAAAACGTTTGTATGAAGTGTAGTTTAGCATGAATAAATGAAATTATTCTTATTCTTATAAATGTCATATTTTTATGGTGATTTGAGATATTGTTTATGACTATAGTCTATTCCACAATCTGTCACTGAAACGTCTGCTGAAGTAGGACGTGCGCTAGCTGGCGCAGCACGCACGCGGGTGCCATATGAATCCGTCGCACGTATCCGCGCCAGTTAATGTTGCTCATACTATTTTCCGCTCCGTGCAACTGCACGAGCTAGTGGATGCTCATAGAAAGTCTGACCAAGCTAACTAAAAGTAGCGGATCAGACTATTTATTCTAATAACTTAACAAAAGGACGTCACATATTTTTCTATGTTATGTAGAACAAATAAACTGTAACAGATACTTTTGGCGCGTTGTTTCATCCTCTTATTGATGCTGACCGTACCAAATTCGCCTTAAGCAGCGGAAAATCCGGTCTTCTCTTATGAATTATATTTATTCTAGTCTCGTGGGTGAGCTCTGCTGCCGAAACATTTATATAGGGCATTTTCTATGAAAAGGGACCTTAGTGTCGATGGCGCTTACGCCGCACAGCGTCGCGCGGCATTGTATTTATTTCGGAGCATCGTTTATAATGGCGTTAGCGCCATCGACAATAAGGTCCCTTTTAATAGAAAATACCACATATAAATGTGTAACCCATTACACCGCCCATGTGTTCCGCTTTTCCTCAACCACGTTTCAACTTTCAACAAAAACAATAAAATGTTTATTTTTCGTTAGCGCGGACTGCCAAACGTACGTGAAATACTATGATTGTTTTGACGTTTAAAAACGTTTAAACCTTCGTTTTATTTGTAAAATTGGCGTTTGTTTAATATCCTTGGCTTTTAAATCAACAAAACTGAGTAAAAGCTGGCGTATGTTACATTTATTTGTTTTTAAACACGTGTTTTAGCCACTGACGAAAAAAGAAGGGTGTCATAAGTTTGGCATGATTTTGTTTTTAAATTATTCAATAAAAACACGGTGTATAATACCACGCACGGTGCACGGTGCAAACGACATGTAATATGAATTATTATGAATATACGAATATGAATATGAATATTCCGTCGCTGTAACAAATGCCAAATTCACTCTGCTTTTCCAATGGTGGTTACGGCTCTATCCGTAGTAGTGTTGCCAATGACAACACATTCGGTATGTTTGATCCAGTAACATTAACATTTCCGACGACAGATTAATAGTAGATTGTTAACCAAGGGATGAAAGGCACTCACTTCTGCCGAGGTGTCTTGGCGCTCGAACGCAGTGAGAGCGCCAATAGTCCGAGGCAGAAATGATGCCTTTCACCCGAGTTAAACACTCTACTTTTCATTTCGAATACGAGGAAAGTAAAATGCATGTGTTTTTTCAAAAACATGACGAATAATACATTTTTATAGTATTTATTGAGGGAACTTTCAATTAAAAATTCAGGCAAAAGTATCGTTATTTATGGAATGGAGAGTCAAGTATCACAATGGAAATTGTATAACAAATCCATTTAAACTCAAATTTCAATTGCTTATCGTAAAAAAATTAAAAATATCGTACTTCGAACGTAAAATGCTCTAGTGCAGACACGTATCATTTTCTGCGCACCTTTTAGAACAACAATGACCCTCTTTCAGAGCATGAGAAATGAAAAAGCAGTTGTGCATCTTGTATCAACTAAAAATCAATGTTAAAAATAGCGCTGACATCTTTCAAACTGCCTGCGGTGTCTGCAGTATCGGATACCATATATGTAACGCCACATTAGATTTTTTTTATATGGAACGACTTCGCGAACATTTAAATAAAATTTTAAATGTTCGCAAAGTGTAGCGTAATATGTCTCTATATCATTTGAAAAAAAAAAATATATTTTTCTAACTTCAAGGACCTACGTCTTAGTGCGTTGTCTGTCAGTAAGTAACGGAACTGTTTAACACCTAATTTCAAAATTAGTAATTATTAATTAACTTTTATTTTGCATTTCTCTAAAATTTTCCATGAATGTATATTACGTCTGTAATTGAACAAACAACCCAATAATTGAACAGAACTTCGTCTGACATTAAACTAAAGAACCATCAATCAGGTCAGCAGCTAACGTCGGTATAAATCAGACTAACAGACGGATAACTTTGTATTAGATACGCCGTAAAACGTTCAAGCGGAGTATTGCTGCAAGTAAATCCCACCAAAAATATATGTAGGTAGACCAGCATTTCCCAAACTATGGGTCACGAGTGAATATTGAGGGCCCACTGAAACAGACGACATTCCGACCGATCAGGTTATCTGAGGGTTACCAATTATATTTTATGCCCCCTTTAAGACGGTTAAGAGGTGGGTCCCGAATTTGGCAGTTCTTGTTAGATGTTAATAGGTATATGGATATGGACAGTCCATATACAATGTGTTTGACCATTGGTCATAGAGTTTTGATAGAGGGGAACGCCTGTTCATGAGGGCTACCACTTTTAATTTCGCCGCTAGGGGCGCTAGTGTAGATGGAGGTCTTTCAAAATGACAAATGCATAGAAGTTAAGGGGGTTTCAAGATTTTTATCGGGAATTTTCACTCCTTATTCATAATAGGGAATATTAGGCGAAACTCTGCGTAGGGGGCGCCAGGGCGCCACTACTACAATCTGAGGGTGTATCGCGAAACAAGAAAATGAAAATTTCGTTATCTCTGTCACTATTGCATTGACGAGCGATAAAGAGGCAGATAGCGAAATTTCGGATTCGCGTTTCCCGGTAGGTCCTCTGTAAACAAACCGCCTTGATGCATCAATGTCATATTTTATTATCTCTGAAAACTTGTCAAAAACCTGTTAAAGGTTAGTATAAGTATGTATAAGTATATGTATATGTATAAGTTACTCTATGGTTTACTAAAAAGGCTAGTCCTGCACTCCTGCACTCTGGTGGCAGAACATTGCAGTAATATCCCCTATTGTGGTAAATCTTTGTCCATCTTTGATTAGTCATGGTAAACAATCGATATAGCTAAATGTTAGTGGTTTAAAAAAAGTGCCAACTAAAACCTATGCAAAATTAAACAGGTTGAGAAATGGCACATTTAGACGTTAAAATACCTTTGTGTAAACATATTGATTTTATAAAAATAAGCATAGAAGAATTTTGAGATCTGTTTTTCTGGACCTACATCTACAGTGGCGCCAACTGGTGAGCACAAAAACGGTAGTCCTTATTATGTGTAGTTTCATAAGTTTTTAATTATGACAGTGTTTATTAACGTTCGAGCAGTTGGATGCACTGCCAAGGGGCGTGTTCAACTGACTGACAGCTTATACAATATGAGGCCGACGGTTCAATCACTTGCCTCGTGCTGAATTGCAAGCCAAAATAAATAAAAATCGCATGTGCATATAATACTCGCATAGAAATAGAATAGACAAAAGAAAATATTTATTTGGCGTAAAACATTATACTAAAAACAAAAAACCGGCCAAGTGCGAGTCGGACTCGCCCACCGAGGATTCCGTACTTTTTAGTATTTGTTGTTATAGCGGCAACAGAAATACATCATCTGTGAAAATTTCAACTGTCTAGCTATCACGGTTCATGAGATACAGCCTGGTGACAGACGGACAGACGGACAGCGGAGTCTTAGTAATAGGGTCCCGTTTTTACCCTTGGGGTACGGAACCCTAAAAACAACATTAGTCCATGTGAAACCTACTAGTTATTACTATGTATATTAATATAACATAAAGAACTAAGCATACATAGGGACAGACGGACGGACAGACAGCGGAAAGCGACTTTGTTTTATACTTGATAAGTAAATAAATTGTAATTTTGTTCTATATAAAAAAATGGTTGTCTGTAAAGTCGGTTTACGGACGATAACTTTGCGTGATAACGTCACAAGAAAACATTGATGAAAAATTGCATACTTTTATTTATAAATTGAATTTTTTCACGTTACCATAGAGATCTGTCCACAACGTTACCATGGAGATCTGTCCACAACGTTACCATGGAGATTTGTCCACAACGTGACACTTTTTCGTGGATGCTACCGGTGTTCATCGATTTATAAGACGTTATCACGTCAAAAATAAAGTTATTTTTTTTTTCATAATTCCGTTCATATAACGCCGAGCGAAAATGCGCACCAGAGAAATGTGCACAAACGCCATTTGAGCACTAATTTTCTGGCCCACTTCGTAGTGCTCGTAAGGCCCGTCTTTACGAAGTAATATACAAGTCAATGCCCAAATACGGGTGCGGATGCGGTACGGTATCCCCGTTACATCCACTTGATGCTCTGATCTCATCCATTAACTTTGAGTGTGCTATTAAACTAAATTTAGTAAAGTGCATTTAAGACTGAAATTAGACAAGCAGGTCATTTAATTTAGGTAATTTTAATTTTATTGTTGTTATTAATTTATTATGTTAGAAATATGTTAAAAAATAAAAAAAGGACAAATCTGTTTTTTATGTGTCATACTCGTACTTTTCGGGACCTATGTTTCTTATCTAATGAATATTTTTATTGTTCTTTGTTTTTCCAATAAATATAACCAAATATAACTAACCTCAAATCGACGAGTCATTTAATGAGTGACATATTTTTTAATTTAAACAAAAACTTGGAAATTTAGGAAGTTATTTGTTAAATTAAAAAATATATTTTGTAGGCATAAAACAACGGTAAACACCTTTATTCTCAAATCTCACGTGTTTTCATGTTTATGATCAAAATCATTAAAGTCGAGTTTCCAGCCCGTCACACAAACAGTCCATACATACTAAAACATTGTTTTTAGGTTTTTTTTACAATAACAATTTTTATTTATTTATCGTATGGCATATCTCTACATGTCACTGCATTATAAAATTAAAATTTAAAACTAGAATCCTTAAAATAATCCACGGCTTTCAATACCAATGAACTAATGAGCTTTAAAAAAAAAAACTTAGTCTAATACTGACCACAGCATCCGTCCCAAAACATCCATAAAAAAACAATTCACTTTTCAATTTCACAAAACGGAACGTCAGATTTCCCGCCGAAATCACAAAAATGGCCGCACGGCGCGACCGTTTCCCGCCCAGCGCGCCTAACTATGCCGCGGCCGCGTGACACAATAAAATTAAGCATTCAGATTTCAGACCGACTCGCCGCGTTTTCGTAATAAATAATAATAACATTAATACCTAACCAAGAAGGATATAAATGGATTTTAGATTTAACGTTGAACAAATATATCGGAGGTTATTTAGCTACTGAAAGTTTCTGCGCGTTGATTTTCTTGAAGGTATTCAATTAATGTTTAGCTACGTTCTAAGAAAGGGTTCATCCATTAATTACGTTACACGAATTTCGAGGTTTTTTGATCCCTCCCCCCCCCCCCCTTATCACACTTTGTTACATTTGGTAAACCGCTCCCCCCCTGGTGTGACGTCACATTTTTTCAATGAAATCGGCAAATCGAATTAAGTATTATTAATATTTTATCAAAATATTTTTGATAAAAGAAATATCAGTAATTTTATAACCCAAAACAGATTAGGAAAGAAAATTAAACGATTAAAAATTATTATATAGTTGGTCAAGCAAATTTTGTCAGTAGAAAAAGGCGCGAAATTCAAATTTTCTATGGGACGATATCCCTTCGCGCCTACATTTGTTAAATTTGCCGCCTTTTTCTTTTTAATGTTCTTAGTGTGAGACAATTATTGATCCTACGAGTTGCAACTCACGTGCATCGAAAAACTATAAATTCCGAAGAATATCTTACCCTAATCCGTAATCGAATCTTCAAAGTTCCTACTCCCATCACAAAATCCGCATTCGCGAGGCGTTTGCCTAACTCCCTGCATCCTTATATTTACAATACAGTAGTAAAGGCCTGCAACATATCTAAAAAGTCTCCTCTTGAAGCAAAATTCGTAATTAAGAACTGGTTGTAAGGTCTTAACTATAGTCAAACTGAAATGCTGCTGAAGGTCGTCACCTAATCACTTACGTATGCTAACAATCTCTGTAGCCTTAATACATGCACAACCCAACACACACTCACACACATACACACACACACACACACTTACACACACACACACACACACACAGAGACAAAGTTTTTCTTTAATTTTCTTTCTTTAAATTACTTAATTTCTTTAATTATTACTTCTATTAATGTCACCTAGTTTTTTACTTAACCTTTGGTTGTTTAATGCGAACCCGGCTACCACGTGACAGGCATTGCCTAGTGTGGGGCCACTGGATATTGTCGAATATTATTAAGGTTTTTTCTTTTAAATAAATATATTCTTCTTCTTCTTCTTCTTCTTCTACTGACAAGATTTGCTTGACCAGCTATAGTTCCAACCCTCGGTGGGCGAGTCCGACTCGCACTTTCCCGTTCCGGTTTTTCGTTTGGGGGCATTTTTTTTTAACTTTTAGTGCTTAAATATCACCATAAATCTAAAATTGGTGACAAAATTGGAGACTAACGTCATTTCATTTCTGATCAAATCGGTCGATTTAATCATCCCGTCTGGACTCCACTTTAATCGAATCGAGAGACGATCGATCTTCTATTTGACTTCTTTGTGGTGTTCTCCGTGGTTGGGCCGTGGTAATAATATTCTTGATAACCATAGAGATTCGCGCCATTTCTCGGAATAATTTGCCAAGAGCAATACCTTTGCCAAATGTGTTTAATGGCGCGAGGTCCGTTGTATGAAACGTATTTCGTAAATGATGCCAATGATTTGCTTTGTTTTTGGACTGAGTTATTACTGGGTCGCTGCATTGCCAAGGTGTTACATACATAACTAACTTATTACCGTAGCCCAGCCCAGGGGGCTAGCTTTGAGCCATTTCAGCGTTTTTGAAAATTTTCATTACGAATTACTTTTCGAATCCACGATTCCACGGGTACGAAGTCGCCGCATATTAGTAAATGCCTTGATTTTCAAGCCGCCCTTCTTGCGGCCCTCCTTTGAATCTACAGAACCTACATACTGTAATGCAGCCGAGCCGTAACGTTCTCCCACGCGTCCGGTGACTCCGGTGCCAGCCGCAGGCGTGAGGTATAATTTAGATTTCAGTTAAGTATCTAATTAGTGCTCGCTATAAAACAAAACTCAACTAATCCGTTGCGTTTAAAAGCTTCTTGGACCGTTCCAAGAAGCTTGACGCTTTGAAAGTGGAACGCATTAGTGAAGAGGAGATACATTTTCGAAGCAGTCTTAATTATAATGTTTGGAAAACTTTAAGGGCGCACGCACCCGGGTGCCGTTGTAAGTAAAATCCGCCTCACGGGTGATATGGGTCTGAAAAAAAAGCATAAAGATGATTAAAAATTCGTTCAGGATCCTTTATCATAGATACACAGAAGCGGTTAAGAAGTCAGTTGTCAATGTAGCCAACGACATATCCTCCCCTAGCAGTTAGCAGGTAATACCTAACCGTACAAAATATTACGCCCATGACGATTTACTATTGTCGGAATATTCTATCGTAAATCTAGCACCTAAGCCCAAATATTTTTAAACATAATTTACAGGCTAATTCGAAAGTACACCTTACAATCAAACCGATACTGTGGCGCTAAATTAGAATAATATCAGTTAGCTCTCATTCGCCCGTTCATTTCGCATATGTATTGTCCATATTGTCTATGTGTCCGGACAGCTCTGCTAACTGATATGAGTCCAATAATAATATTATTCTAATATCGGTTTGATGTCCAGTGCACGTTTGAATTGGCCTGTTAGTAGTAAACATCTAAACATGTAGATTTACTCAGATTAGTTGGATGAAAAATGAACATGAAAATGGAAGATTATTTCGCTCCTAACCATTACATTAAAAGGTTGAGACTTCCTTTTAAATATGCATTACCTATATCAGAGGAAGCCCGATATTATAGCGTCGGATAGGACAACAAAATATTGTGGACGAGCATACTCCACGATCTCAACGAGGTGTGGAAGGGCGTGGGCGCGCGTTGACACGCTGGAGATCGCTGGCAATGACTGTTCTGTTTAGATGGTAATCTAAGACACGTGTATCTACTTGTGTTATGTTTTTTATGTGACGGTCAGCAAACGAGCAGATACGCCGTCTGATCTGAAACGGACACTGTCGCCCGTGGACTTAAGCAACACCGGAGGAGTCACTTATGCGTTGCCGACCCTTGAGAATCCTGAATACCAGATTCTTGAATAACCAATTTGTTCAAGAAATATGTATTGAAAAAGTAAACTATCAGCCCACCATCTGCGGACCGGATTTTAAGAAAGGAACCAATAACCAAATACTTACATTGTTAACTTATTGAAGGTAGTGATTCCGCCAGCGTGTAAAAAACAGCAGAGCGACCAACGATGTTAATAAGATGATATTTTGACATATAAAGAAGATAGGTATAATTTTTGTACCTTATAAAACTTCCCACGGCAGGCCTAGGAAAAATCATAATGTTATGATTAATTTTATACAAACGTAGGTACCTATTGGGGACTTCACAATACCCTTTGAATTTTTTCACTGATTATATGCTGCAGTTTCTTTATTTAACCTTTATTGTAACATACAAAAGAAAATACAATCGTACAAAAGGCGGACTTAATGCTATAAGGCATTCTCTACCAGTTAACCTTCGGGTAAAACAGAGAACTTGTAGGCGTTCATTCACGTTATTCGACCTTTTACTAAAAAGCAATGCTAAATATCAAATGAACAAATTATATTCGTATCACGTACATACTTAAGGTAAAAAAACCTCACGAAATCAAAATCGGACGCCTTACTGATCAACTCAGGTGCCATTCGGATTCAGACTGCACTCGGCATTGCTGCTGCAGTATTACAGCACATTACTTGTCGATTGCATTACTGCCACAAATGTAAAAAATCCGGACAGCAATAACAAGGATTTTGACATTTGCGTCACCAATGTAGTCGGCAGTAATGTCGCGCTGCAATACTGCAGCAGTACCTAATGCTGGTCTAGCCTGAATCCGGACGGTACCGTCGGTACCTAACCTTAATAGGGTATCAAAATTGCTACCAGCATAACAGCTCACCAGACTCCCATTTATTATCGTTTAATCCAGGCTGTCGTCATTAAGCCCGCTGTCTTCGCGATGTGTACGAAAAATAATAAACAAAGGAGAGTCATTAAAATGGGCTATTTCGGGTCGTCTGGGGCGTAAGTAACGGCCCGAACCAAATGGATGAGGTGCAAGGGACAGGCGATAGTGATTAAGGCAGTGAGGCAGGCGACGTCAGCTCAGCATAATCACGCTGACGTTGCCTCTCTGTCGCACTTGTAAAATCGTACGTAAGTGTGACAGGGAGGCAACACGTCGAACGTGGTTCGCGGTAGGCCCTCTGGACATATGCACGGGAGGAGACGCGCGGGTGGCAGGCAGAGCGCGACGTTATCGCGGCAGGCCGCGAATGACGGGTCCGGAGTCCGGACAGCCGCTGGCGAAGCTGCGGAAGAGTGCTCCAGTGTTCCTGTGGCCTCGCCTTATAACCCTGAGGCGGTCAAGAGGGGTTTTTAGTGGGTAAACCGTGGGTCCCATGTGCCTATACGGGAGTCCCACATAACCATCCCAGGCCCGTCCCCGCGCCTGGGTGGTATGCGAAAAGCATTTTCCCCTCTATAAAAAAAAAAAAAAGGCCGCGAATGACTTGCGGCACACACTCGGCTTTACCTACTTCACCGGCAACGGACAAATACCGAATTAGATTGCATTTGACAGACTGATCAACGTCACCCGGCGCGGCGCGGCGGTTTACTATGAAACTTTCCATACAATAAAATTTAGCGAACTCTTTTAACGATGACAAAGTTTGGTGCAACCGACCCTAAGTGTAGTGGAGTAATATAGTTATTTGTTATACAAGGGTGCAAAGTTGTATTTTACCCGCGAGTGTGGAATTGAAACTCGAGCAAGCGAAAGGGTTCTAAAATAAAATCCTGAGCGTAGCAAGTGTTTCAACACACGAGAAGTAAAATACATTTACACCCGTGTGTAACACAAAACTTTTCACCTCACTATAGCGAGGATTCATTATTAAAAAACAAACGTTTCTTATGGAACTTTAAGGTTTATGACATAAAATCATTAAATAATATTTTTTATTAGATTCTCAAACCATGTTTAATGATAATTAATATCAAACGAATCATTATTATGAGCGTTTTACGTTTTGTTATCTGTCAAGCTACTTAAACATGCTCCATCCAAGGTCAAATTACTTTCCCCACTAGTGGATAAAATGCGTTTTCCCCCGCTTGTTTTAAAGGATAAAAGACAACTTTCCGAGCTAGTGAGGGGAAAAGTGTGTTGTCTAAAACCAAGAGCGGTATTCGACATGCGTTAAGTGACGTTTCGTGTTGAACTTCAGTTGAATGGAAGAAATCGTGTGTTGTCAAATAGGTAAATTTGACATTAGCAATCCACAGTTAGGTGACAACGAAACCAAACCGAACCACGCAGAGTTCAGAGCCATTTTAAACCGTATAGTAGTAAGAAAACAAAGTTGATTTTTGTTGCATAATTTTTTCAATGAATGAGTTTTGGTGTACAACCAAATGATACTTTCCACAGTTGATGAACAAATGATTCATTCCACTGTTGAACTGATGTTGAAGCCGAAACTGACAGTTGTGCATCTCGAATAGGGCCCCAAAACGCATGAATTCAGAGCACATTTACCTTACCTACTCATCAATGCGTCCACGTCACGCGCGCATTGGACACGACATTAAATATTATTATAGGACATATTTTAATTGTAGGTACTGAAAGTCTTTGACTTGCGGCAACCCCGATCTGGCACGACAATGAGATCAATGCATAAGATGTATTTGTGTAGGGAATGTAGGCAGTATGTTACGCGTTTCATACACGCGTTATCGCTGATTTAGGGGCCCAACACGATAAATTAACTATTACAATGTAGATTATTCTGTTACATGAACAATATACAGGGTGTTTTTTAATAACCTGCAATATTTTACGATGTGAATATATAGGTCATACCATATGGGTCATACCATGGTCATACTGAGCAACGTTTAGTATGGGACCAACATCAAAATCACGAAAAAGAATTGAGTGTTTCATACATTTTGGCTGGTCTGATGTTGATATTTTCAATGGGAGTAAATTTTTATTTGCGATTGTGGACCACACTGATTTAAACTTTCACGATTCTTACTCATTATTCACAACGACGAAGTGTGGACGTCAGTAATATTGGGCATTAATCGAATAACTGGAATAAAAAATAACAGTATTGTCATACATTTATTTACATTAAAGATACTGTAGATTTCTTATTCTGCATTGACATACTCATAGAGTTCACGTTTTCATATAAATTTCATTATATATACATTTAATTTAAAATACCTATTGTATAGTGCTTACAGTCTCACAGCTAAAGGAATGAGTTGTTACAGTCCCAAAAATATATTGAGAATTTATTTAAGGGTTTATTTTCCTACTAACAAGCCCTTTATAAAATGTCATTATAAATTAAAACTACAATCATTTAACTAAAACAAAACTTCCGAGACTCACAGATATATTAAATACATTAATAACGGGTCACTCACGTATTTTAAGTCGAAAAACGCTCGACATGTTTCACTCCGTACCGAGGAGTGTCATCAGGAGCTTACGTACGTACGTGTAAACGTGAGTGGCCCGTTATTAATATATTTAAAACAAAACTTATTATCTTCAAAATGTTCTCTTAAACTTATCACCAATATGCCGCACTAAAAATATTTGTCAACATATTTTTGGGCCATCCTGTACCTATACAAGTACTGATAATCTTAAAGTGTCTTGTGAAATACAAACATACTAAAAAGCGCCGTCTATGTTGAGACACGCAGAGTTAAAAAAAATGATACTTTCTTCTGTTTGGCTACCAAGACTAAAACCAATAGATATAACTCCGTAATAGATGGATACAGTCTAAGGAAAAAATGTGCCTCGAAAATCACGAAAATTTGATTCTCGATCAGATGGCGCCACTACCTTTGGCCTACTCTCGTAAAGAGGGCGTTGACGGTTTTGTTTGCTATTTAACAATTTTAACGCACATCAGTGAAAGAACATGGGTCAAAATCATATAAATAAACTTTGATGATAGAGTTGACAGTTTTTGAGCGTAATGGTACGGACCCTTCGTGCGCGATTCCGACTCGCATTTGGCCGGTTTTTATTTAGTAATGTCGTAGAAATACATTTTACTAAACTACTGAATTCAAAGAAAATTCTACTCTTATCTGGAACTTCGCCATTTATAAAGAGATTGAAGGGCGAAAATGTAAGCACACATAGTAAATCATTTGTAACCCAATTTTAGTGCCGGATTACTGGGTATACCGGACCATCGAAGTGCCGGATTATAGAGATTTCACTGTATATGGAATCATTGGAAGACTAGGCGTCTTTGACAAACTCTAAGGGCAAGCAGTAAGTGTTTGCACCTCTTATTACGATATAGCGAGAGACGCTGATGCCATCTATACAACTTAGGGATCAATTCGAATTATTTCCTTTGAATACTAATACTAATGCATGTTACTCGAATATTGAATGTTAGTTGTTTTACTTATTCATTTTACAGATATGTTTTCGTTTAAGTCTAAACATAATGCAGACCAGTGTATAAGAAACTCTTTCAGACACTTTCATTAATTTTGGCTGCCTTTCCACAGAGGTGAAGATGAGAAGTGAGAGAAGACATGCGGGAATCAACCAATCTTTACAGTCGAACACATCACTTATTTTATCATTCAGGTTACAATATTTGGCCATACAATAGTGTAGAAATAACATAAGAAATACAATATCGTACCTAGTATTTTCATTTGGGTTGAAATATTTGTCCGTAGCACATTGTATGAGTAGTATAAAGAATCCTATCATGTAGGCCAAGTCGACCCACAACCTTCTTTGTCACATATCATAGTCAAAGTAGGAATGGCGAGCCAAGTCAATGATGTCCACAATGTCAGTCTTGAGTCGTAGTTTGAGGATCTCCCGCCAGATTGCGTCTCGGTGCTCCTTGTTGGTGATGCCCATTCGGAGGAGCGTGGTATCGTTGATTCGGATTAATGCTCTGCCGGTTATGTCATGCTGGAAATAAAAAGTTTAACTTTAACTTTTTGAGGTAGTTTTAGGATGTTTTTTTACAATAGTTCTAGAAAGAAAAAAATTACATAGTAATTTATTCCTAACTTAATTCAATTGTGGAATGAATTTCCTGCTGAGGTTTTCTTAAGGGACTGCACAACAGTGTGGTTCAGTTCTTTGCTTTTGCAGCGAAGAATATTTCCAATATAAAGAAATAACATAAGAAGAAGAAGAAAAATAAGTAAGTTTGTAAGAGCATTAAGAGCATTTGTGACGTTTTCAAGTAAAAGGTACCACATTGTCGCTTACCATAAAGACGGAATTTGCTAGTATCTTTATACAAATAACCTGTCAGAGCGTCCTTATGGCAAGCGACAAAGTGGCACTTTTTGCTTGAAGACAACACATTTTATTATATTATGAGCATTAGTGTACATCACAGAATGTAATTAAATAAAATAAATAAAAATAAAAAAGCCTTTTATTTCTGGGATGAAACTTAATCTAAATTTTTCTAAATGTCTAATATCTAATGATCACTCCAGAACCCTCCTAAGAGGTATAGGCCTCTTCCAGAATCTGCCATTTTCTTCGGTCTTGGAATGTAATTATGACACATAATGTGATGTTACACCTTATCAGAAGAGCATTATTTCTGATTTACGAACATTGTACAATAATAATTTATTATAAACTGTGTTAAGGATTTGCCACACTGGATGCGTTCTGCAGTCAGCGGTCAGGTCAAACCCGCATTATGTATGAACAACATTGACAGCAACCTTTGAAGTTTAAGTTTGACCTGACCGCTGCCCACAGATTGCATCCAGTGTCGCAAATCCTTTATAATTTGAGAGCATAAAGGGCATAATATCAACACTAATAAAAAGTACCTCGTACGGTCAAAAATACTTCTCGCTAACTTTAAAATAAATAATAATAACAAAAATAGTGTACCTCATGAAACCTTTGCCAGTACAAATTATAATAATCACTGCAATGTCTGCTCAACCATTTCTGCACATCCGCTTCGGTCCATAGATACACAGCTTTGGGACGAGTAGCCCGCGTCTAAAACATACGAAAATGTTACTTGATAAATAATTTTGAAGTTAAAAAATAAAACTCGGTCACCTATTAATACTTTCGCAACCGGGCAAAATTTTTAACAATACCCCAGAAACTGGTCGTCTATAGCTGCATATAAAACAACCCGCTGGGCGGGTTCTGAGCAAAGTTCACGAGTGCCTACCAGGCGGGTTTTCGGTATTCAAAGTGTTAAGAATGAGAGGATCGGTCTGCCAAAAGGGCGTACTTGGGAAGACCGACTGGTGACCGCCAAGTAGGTCGGCCGAGATACCGCTGGGGAGACAGTGTAGAAGCGGATCTGCGACAGCTTCAAGCCGATAACTGGCAGGAGACGGCGCAGGATCGGGAAAAGCGGAGTGCTTTCGTCTCGGAGGCCAAGACCCTCTTTGGGTCGCTGAGCCATATTAGTTAGTTAGTTAAAAAATAAAAATTAACCATTGACACATTTTACCTTCGGTTTGTTGGAGTTTGCATTCGTTTCTTCCACCATGATTCTGATAATTTCGTGACGAATTACTTACAATCTTTTACGGCATAGTATTTTAGCTCTATTTATCAAAAACATTACACAAAAATAGGTATGTTTTACAATTTTTTACCTACTAACTATATAACGTGTCATGTCAAGATTGTCAAGTGAAGTGAAGTGACAATGACAAGTTGTGAAGTTGACAACTGTGACGGGAGTGACGAGAACTCTGCTATGCTAATAATGCGCAGCCTTAGTAATGTTTGTCGCGACCAGTGGGGGGACACTCCTCTTTTCGGGCAAACGGCTTCGCTCGGCTCAGCATTGCTCCGAGCAATGAGGGCTAACGCGTATGAATTCGCCGCTAGGGGCGCTAGTGTAGATGGTGGTCTTTTCCATAGTTCGAAATGTCAAATGTCACTTGTCACTTCAATGACTGACAGCTTTTCTATAGTCTTTTGGACCACCATCAACAGAGGCGCCAACTGGTGAGCAAAAAAACGATAGCCCTCATTATGACTAATGATAATATGACAATCATTACATTATGACCATATTATGACTTTCAATAATGAGGGCTAACGCGTATGAATTCGCCGCTAGGGGCGCTAGTGTAGATGGTGGTCTTTTCCATAGTTCGAAATGTCAAATGTCACTTGTCACTTCAATGACTGACAGCTTTTCTTTAGTCTTTTGGACCACCATCAACAGAGGCGCCAACTGGTGAGCAAAAAAACGATAGCCCTCATTATGTCAAACAAAGGGACCCCTAAAAAAATAACACGTAGGTTAGGTCGTTACTCTGCAGCAGCAAACACAAAGTGAGCGATCGCAAGAGTGTGGACCTCCTCGCGTCCTTTGACACGCGTCCGAAAAACCGACAACAAGCGGAGCGACAGCGAGGCGAGACGAGCGCACCGTCCACACACTCGTACTCGCGTTCCCTCCTGTAGCCTCGTGGATGTGGATGGAGAGTTAGGGTTGGCACAACTTGACGTCCCTTTGCGTGCACGACCACAGATAAGATAATGACTTGAATTATGACAACCCTAAATGGCCGAAAGGGATAGTGCCATACATTAGAAAGGGACAGCATGATTCGACCCTGAATCGCTGTCAAACTTCGGGTTTGTAGGAAGTGTCCTTTCTGTACCGTAGTACCAAAGATAATTATAACGTGATTATAACCACTAAGGGCCCTCCACACTCGTGCGCGAATCGCGGCGCGAAGACGCGAACGCGTGTGGAGTCTAGTTCGCTAAACAGCGAAATCGACTCAACAGTCTCAACACTCGCGTTCGCGGCTTCGCGCCGCGTAGTCTGGAGCGAGCTCTACGTTAAGAGACGGGACTTCCCTACTGGCCAATGGAATCAATTATGCATGCAGGGGTAAAACATATTGTGACGATTTTTTGCGTCTGGAAAGCGTTGCAAACAAGTACTCAAATTACGTAATGAGTAAGTCACTATTGTGACTCACTAACTTAATAGTACTTAATAGTATCGCAAGCGAAATCGCGAATGTAGTCGGAACCAGTCACTTTTGATTATTCCCACTAGTTACCACTGGTTACCACCAAGTTGTTATCTGTGGTAACTACAGTCTGGCAAAAAAAGAGTAGAAATTAACAAGTGGCAACACTGTAGCTTCGTCCCGTTTTTTTTTAGATTGATTTGAAAGGGACGACACTACAGTGTTGCCACTTTAATTTCTACTCTTTTTTGCCAGACTACTGGGAATTTGTTTCCCACCTTATACCACTGGTAACTACTACACAATATTTTGGTGGTAACTACTGGAACAAAAATCCCACCTTTTACGAGTGGTTACTGGGATTTTTTTCCCAGTAGTTACCAATATTTTAAGGACCAGCCATAACGTGACACTTTTTCGTGCATGCCACCGGCGTTCATCGATTTATTATCATTCATCGAGTTATCACGTCAAAAAAAAAATGTGGCTAAGGGAGTTGATATGAGATTAGGTGGTAGTTGGAATAAAAGGATAATTTACTAAAACAGGTCATTTATTTATAACTATACTTACCTTCTGGTAACTTGGTCCTTTAGACATTTCTATGTCTAAAGTGAACTTTCAGCCAGCCATTTGCTTTTATTTGACCTCAAAAAATCTAACTTGTTTGTGTTCAGAGTTGCTAGTATCCTTCTGGCTCAGTCTTGATTAATAAATCTTTATTTTTTTGTAAATCTTCTATAATAGCTGATAACTCCGCATTTTTCTGTTGAAGTCGCCGGCATTTAGATCTCAATGCTTCAATTGTTTTTCGACGTGACTCGGCTAAAAGCGTTGTTCGATTCAATTGCAAAGTAAGTTTTAATTTCCTAGGTGTCATAATCAGCACTGATTTTTCATTGCTTTTAGAACATTCAATCTGAAAAGGTCAAAGCATACATACATTTTACTTTAATAGTTCATACCCTGTGCTGCACTATCTCACGCAGACCTGCCTAGTCCTACTCAGTCCTTCATGTCCTGTCCCTTCCTGTCTTACCTGCAGTTCTTTTATCATTATGAATCATTGAAATGATCGCCAACAGAAGCATAGCAGTCCAGGCTCCGCCAAGTAGGTACAAATATAAAAGTTGACCTGGACGCTAAGACATCTACCATCTTACTAACTAACTAACCACTGTTGGTATTGTACGACTGGTAAGAACAGGAACTTACATTAACGGAACGGAACATAGATAAGACTGTGGTGATAGTGCCTGTAATTTGTAACTCAACCCAACACCACAATAAAGAGAAAGAAGATATAAACTTGTACTCACAAATTTTGTCGTCACGCTGTGTACTTGCTCATGCATATCAGATTGATAGACCTGTACCAATAACTTCTGAGGTTATAAGAATATTAATGTTGCTTATTTTTTATATATAGTTTCCAGACCATATACTAAACCTAAAAATAATATTTTGTGTCATCCTAGGTATTTGCTTAGGTAGAAATTTAGGTATTTCTTTTTTCAATCAACATTCTGTAAAAAAAATATTCGAGACGAAATTCTTTGTTTCCCTGTAAAGGCAAAGTGGCTTCCGACGTACACACGCATTTTGTGTCATTTTCATCCACGGGTATAATGGCATTTAATAAATACCTAATATTGATCCTAAAACGCCTAAAAAATATTAGAGTCTGTAAGTGAAGTGTTGTACTTTACAGAACATTGTTATATGTTATTCAAACAAATCTGTGTCAAATTCATCCACCGCTTTTATTTAAAAAAAAAAAATTTCTAATTAACACCCTGTATCTGCCACAAAAAAAAATTCATGTTATTAAGTTTACGTCTACAATATTATAATACCACATTGAGACATCATTCATAATTTGGGTCATTTTGATCCACGGTTTTTTTATTATCTGGCAAAATAAAACTCAATTGAGCAAGAAGGGCGTGCGCGGGGAAGGGTACCTACGCGGGTGGGGTGCTTATTATACTTGCCGCAATATCAGCTGGCGACTGAGATCTTAATACTATCTCCTTTACCCTTGTTAAGACCAACCAAGAGATGGCATTATGAGCTGTCTCACCACTTAGTTTTGCGATACAGTGTATTTATTTCATTCGTAGGCATAATTACATTGTCTTAATCTTACCGTAGTAGGTATATAAATATAATTAAAAATAAACTGTAGGCTGCACTCCTCATACTGACCAACATTTGTGACGTTCCTAATCAAAAGGTACCACTTTCTCTGACAGGTTATTTGTATAAAGATATAATCAAATTTCGTCTTTATGGTAAACGACAAAGTGGTACCTACCTTTTGATTGAGAATGTCACAACAGCGACTTAAAAATTACTTTTGTTTCGATTTTTAGTAGACTTTTTAAGTTTATTTTAAGACGCAATTTATTGTGATTTTTGTTATGTTTAAGCGTGGCAAGCAACATTAATTACATTGATGATGATGTTCATTAAATACAATATTTTTTCATACTATACTGAACTGTCACCCTATACATGAGAATGAACAGCGCCCTCTTGACAATGATCATATATTACTGGTCAGGCTTTAATATGTGTCATAATTTAGTAAAGTCCCCTTTGTGGATTCTAAGTTTCCGAGTTACAGCAGTTTAGTGAAAGCGTTTTTTTTTAAATATAAATTAAGGGTTGAATAAAGAGGAAAGAAAATTTGATTATTTTTGCGCTACGACGCACGGTTTAGGAGATACAGCCCTATAAAGTTTTTTTTATTGTTTTTTTCTTTTTTACATTGTGTTTTTTGTATATTACTTTGAGGTTTCATAAAGGGGAACGAAAATTTAATTATTTTTGCGCTACGACGCATGGTTTAGGAGATCAAGCCCTATAAAAAAAAAACTCTTTTTTTTTGCGTTTTTTTTTTGTATCAATTAATGGTTACATAAAGGGGACCGAAAAGTTGATTATTTTTGCGCTACGACGCACGGTTTAGGAGATACAGCCCTATATAGATTTTTTTCTTTTTCTTTTTTACGTTTCTAAATCTTAATTAAGGGCTTCTTAAGGGGAACGAAAATTTGATTATTTTTCGCTACCATGCACGGTTTAGGAGATACATCCCTAAAGTTTTTTTTGTTGTTTTTTTTTCTTTTTTTTGTCATTGCGTTTTTTGTTATTACTTTGGGGTTTCATAAAAGGGAACGAAAATTTTATTATTTTTGCGCTACGACGCACGGTTTAGGAGATACAGCCCTAAAATGATTTTTTTCTCTTTCTTTTTTGCGTTTTTAAATCTTAATTAGGGGCTTCTTAAAGGGGAACGGATATTGATTATTTTTGCGCTACGATGCACGGTTTAGGAGATACAGCCCTATAAAGATTTTTTTTTTAAATTTTGCGTTTTTTTTTAAATATAAATTATGGGTTGCATAAAGGGGAACGAAAATTTTATTGTTTTTGCGGTACCACGCACGGTTTAGGAGATACAGCTCTATAAAGTTTTTTTTCCTGGTTTTTTTTTTGTTTTTTTTTAAAGTATTAATTACGGGTTTCTGAAAGGGGTTTTTTAAATTATTTTTGCGCTACGACGCATGGTTTAAGAGATACAGCCCTATAAAGATTTTTTTATTGTTTTTTTTTTTTTTTCTTTTTTTCTTTTTTACATTGTGTTTTTTGTATATTACTTTCGGGTTTCATAAAGGGGAACGAAAATTTTATTATTTTTGCGGTACCACGCACGGTTTAGGAGATACAGCTCTATAAAGTTTTTTTTCCTGGTTTTTTTTTTTTTTTTAAAGTATTAATTACGGGTTTCTTAAAGGGGTTTTTTAAATTATTTTTGCGCTACGACGCATGGTTTAAGAGATACAGCCCTATAATGTTTTTTTTTTTTAATTTTGCGTTTTTTTTAAATATAAATTATGGGTTGCATAAAGGGGAAAGAAAATTTTATTATTTTTGCGCTACGACGCATGGTTTAGGAGATACAGCCCTATAAAGATTTTTTTTTTTAAATTTTGCGTTTTTTTAAATATAAATTATGGGTTGCATAAAGGGGAACGAAAATTTTATTGTTTTTGCGGTACCACACACGGTTTAGGAGATACAGCTCTATAAAGTTTTTTTTCCTGGTTTTTTTTGTTTTTTTTTTTAAGTATTAATTACGGGTTTCTTAAAGGGGTTTTTTTAAATTATTTTTGCGCTACGACGCATGGTTTAAGAGATACAGCCCTATAAAGGTTTTTTTTTAAATTTTGCGTTTTTTTTTTAATATAAATTATGGGTTGCATAAAGGGGAACGTAAATTTTATTATTTTTGCGCCACCACGTACGGTTTAGGAGATATTATATTCGTTCAAAATTTCGCGCCGACCTCGAAATTCGAATAAATATGATGAACAAACCGACCAAAACAAACAATGCGCTGTCGCCATTCCGTGCGCTAGCCTGGTCGCTGCATGCATCACTCCCGCCCGCTCCACTGACCCCCATCCCCACCGCATCATCTATCCATCACGCCGCGTGAGTGAAGTGAAAGAACGAACGCTGGCTCACTCACTTCATTGCAGTGCTTGGCTTGACTAGTTTTTTTATGTGATAGTCAGCAAACGAGCAGACGAGCCGGCTGATGGGAAGCAGTCATCGTCGCCCATGGACATAAGCAACAACACAGGAGCCCTTAAGCATTGCCGACCCTTGAGAACCCTAAATACCCGCTTCTTGAAGAATCCCATGTCGAAGCGCAAAGGAAATACCTCAGGAGGCAACTCATTCCACATTTTGCACGTTCTGGGAAGAAACGAGCGAGATGCCCGCTTATTCTTGGTGTGCCATGTGTCTAAGAAGTGAGGATGAGTTTTGCTCCTTTGGCGGGAGGTGCGTGCGGTGATAGAAACGAGACGATGACACCAGATCAAAAAGTTCTTCGGAACATTCCCCATTGTACAGTAAGTTCGGGATCGCCGACAATACGAACTGCCCGCCGTTGGATGGAGTCAAGGGGAAGGAGCTGGTATTGTGGAGCGCCAGACCAGTGATGAGATGAGAACAGTACTCCATATGAGGTCGAACCTGCACTTTATATAACAAAAGTCGGTGACCCGGTGTGAAGTACTGTTTGGCTCTGTTTTTTGGAGGCCAGTTTGGCTTTTTGTTCCAGATGACTACGAAACTGGACTTCGTTCGTAATGTCGACACCAAGTATCGCGATACTTTTAGCGGTGGTAAGGGGAATGCCCTGAAACTTTGGCGCCGTGACAAATGGGGTTTTTTTTGGCGGAAAACGCGCAGACTTGTGTCTTACTAGGGTTGAACTGGACGAGGTTACGTCTACCTCATTTGGAGACCTATTCAAGGGACGTCTCGATCTCAGACACAAGTCGCATCCTGCACTCCGACACCTGCTCAGGGGGGGGCGTTTGCACGACCTGTATAACAGCTATCACCAGTGCTGTCATCCGCATAGCAATGAATATTGTTAGTAAATAACATATCATTGATATGCAGAACGAACAGGGTAGGCGATATTGTATTGGGAACAAAAAAAATGTTTCCTTAGCTTGCAGGGTTGGCGCGGTCACTTTTAAGCATTCCAGCTACAAGTACACCCAGTGAAAGGGTGTTTTCTGTAGCTGGGATGGTTTTGACTGCTAAGCGATCGCGCTTAAATCCGGCAAAGGTGAACAAAATATTTTTTATTCACGATAATTACAACCACTGTAGCTGTACTGTAAACAATTTTTAGTCAGTGATTGATGGAGATAAGAAATAAATGTTTATTCCTAGCATAGTTATGTTTTTTTTTAATTATTCCTCCTAAAAAATGTCCTCACGCCGGCGACGCCGCGCCGCGCCGGGTTCAAAACCCAGCGCGCCGCCGCTGGGTTTTTTGGCTGCGGCGTGGATCTCTAATATATAGCTATAATAGCTCTATAAAGTTTTTTTTCCTGGTTTTTTTTAAGTTTTAATTAAGGGTTTCTTAAAGGGGAACGAAAATTTGATTATTTTTGTGCTACGATGCACGGTTTAGGAGATGCAGCCCTATAAAGATTTTTTTTGTTGTTTTTTTTTCATTGTGTTTTTTGTATATTATTTTGGGGTTCCGTAAAGGGGAACGAAAATTTTGTTCTTTTTGCGCTACCACGCACGGTTTAGGAGATATAGCTCTATAAAGATTTTTTCCTGTTTTTTTTTGTTTTTTTTAAAGTATTAATTAAGGGATCCTTAAAGGGGAACGAAAAATTGATTATTTTTGCGCTACGATGCACGATTTAGGATATGCAGCCCTATAAAGTTTTTTTTTTTGTTTTTTTTTTCATTGGGTTTTTTTGTATATTACTTTGGGGTTCCGGAAAGGGGAACGAAAATTTTATTATTTTTGCGCTACGACGCACGGTTTAGGAGATACAGCCCTAAAATGATTTTTTTTCCACTTTTTCTTTTTTGCGTTTTTCAATCTTAATTAGGGGTTTCTTAAAGGGATTTTTTTTAATTATTTTTGCGCTACGATGCACGGTGTAGGAGATACAGCCCTATAAAGTTTTTTTGTTATTTTTTTTCTTTTTTTTCATTGTGTTTTTATTATATTACTTTGGGGCTTCATAAAGGGGAACGAAATTTTTATTATTTTTGCGCCACCACGCACGGTTTAGGAGATATTATATCTATATATATAGCTATAATAGCTCTATAAAGTTTTTTTCCTGGTTTTTTTTAAAGTTTTAATTAAGGATTTCTTAAGGGGAACGAAAATTTGATTATTTTTGTGCTACGATGCACGGTTTAGGAGATGCAGCCCTATAAAGATTTTTTCCTCTTTTTTTTTTCTTTTTTGCGTTTTTAAATCTTAATTAGGGGCTTCTTAAAGGGGAGCGAAAATTTGATTATTTTTGCGCTACGATGCACGATATAGGAGATACAGCTAATACAGCCCTATAAAGATTTTGTTTCTTTTTTTTTTCATTGTATTTTTCATGTATTACTTTTGGGTTACATAAAGGGGAACGAAAATTTTATTATTTTTGCGCTACGACGCATGGTTTAGGAGATACAGTCCTATATATTTTTTTACAATGCATGTGCTCGAAAAGTGCGTTTCCTACGGAGCCATATCGTGCGGAAAGTACTGCTTTTCCGCACTAGTGCTTTTTGTTTTCATTTTTTTTTTACAGTACATATGGTGCTACTTTCTCGCACTAGTGCGGAAAAGAGCACTTACCGTGCATATGTCGAAAGTTTAAAGGGCCATATGTACTGTAAAACGTACGATACACGTGCGAATAGGTAATTCGCAACTCGTGTCGATTTAAAACACTCCTTTTAATAATTAAACTTATTTGCCATGACATGTTTTTTTATTTACTCGCACAATGCATAGTAAAACATTGTATGATACACGTGCGTAAAGATGATTTCCGCACTTGTTGCATAAATAGCAATTTTTTTTATCAAAGAATGAAAGAAAGTCACGGTATTAATAACCAAATTTTACTTTAGTGGTACCTTTTCCCTATCACTGTCACAAATGTATGTGGCGTTCACGTAAACGCGATATTTTTAAGATTTCCCTGCGCAATGTTGCCAGCTCGCTCGCAAATCAAACATGTACTTACAGTTCTTTTGCATAATGGTGACATTGTACAATATCTATGAGTTTTAAATAGGTAAAAGATAATTCGACGCATTCTTTGCTTGCTTGTTGCTTGTTGTTGTGTTGTTTGCGTAACTTCTTTGAATAAGTTGCGTTAATTTGGCGCACAGGCGAAGTAAACATGCGTTGCGTACGGCAAGGTCACGCCGCGGCCCCACCCTGCACGGCCTCCGTTGCCCATTCAGACCGCCCGCTAGCTTCGTTTGAACGCAAATAATATTTTTGTAATATTTGTTTATGCAGTGGATGAAAGTGACACAAATTCATACATCTTATTTATCCCGCATTTCAAATTAATAAGATGTAAACTCTAATATCTTTAATATTCTTTTGTAACGGTGACAGCCTGTTACAACAAAATCATCAAATATCTTATGAAGCTATGCCTTAATAAGACACAAAATCATTTAATGGACCTATTTAAACGATTAAATTCGACCTAAGTAATTTTTTTTAACTCTAATTTTTTTTTGTGTCTTTTAGAATATTATGACATAGTATCAGATTGCAGTGGACGTAATTGACACAAACTATGTTTTCACACTAAAAACACTATCCTAAATGCAACACAGTTACATGTTTTCTCTCGAATATTTTTTTCTCCAAGATAATTCAAAATAAAAAATAATTACCACAAAATAACAAATTACTAGAAAAGCAAATTATATATATGACACAAAACAAAATGTAAGATTTACATCTTAACAAAGTATTCATAAGCGAAAACAGAATTGACTTTAATATTTTTATAACCTAGGGGTCAAAATATAGCCAGCGGTACAGGTCTATGACTTTCATGGCAGTCCATAGGATTAGTAGGTGAAGGTTTTGCTCGAAGTTCATGAGATACAGGGAATTTCTAAAGGAAAGTAATTCATACCAAGTAAGTTCCTACATTTTGAATGTTATAGAAAGTGTAAAGGTATAGAAAATTTTCATATTAAGCCCGCTCCAGGCTACGCGGCACGAAGCCGCGAACGCGAGTGTGGAAGCGATTTCACTGATTAGCAAACTAGACTCCATACTCACGTTCTCGCCTTCGGGCCGCGATTCGCGCGCGAGTGTGCAGGGGGCTTTACTTATTTAATAACAGCCAACTTACGTGTATGAACAAGGTTGGAACAGAAAACTTCTTGATCAAAGTTCGTTTCCCTATTTTGACGACACAATGTTGTTCAAAATGTTTGGAACAAATACGCGAGTATTTGTGAGGCATCCAGTTTGTTTTTCCAGTTGCCTCAATCCATTGTTTAAGTATTTCATCATCCGTTGGAAAGCTGGAAATATCAAATATAGTTTGTCAAAGGACTGTCTCATTTCAAACAGAGAGAATCATACTATCTTTTGTCTTACACTAGTACTAGCACACAAAAGAAAAGGATGAGTATAGTTTTTTTTTTTGTTCTTATTTACTGACAATTTGGTTTGACCAACCTATAGCTTGAATATCCCGAAATATGGGGTAATTGCAGGGGACTTTTTTTTCTATTTGTTTGCAACCCTAAATAAAATACTACTGAATTTGACCGGTTTACATAACCAAACTTTCTGTTTTATTTTTAGCAATAATTTACTGATATCTCATATTTTATCAAGTTTTTCATAATCCAACTAATAATGTAACTCAGTAACTTGGTTATGTGAGATTTGAGAAAGAAATACATGATCAAAATACGAAAAACTTGTAAGTACTTACGCATGAAATGTTACATCCACACTATTGCTTTTTTCTTTTCGCACACTATTGCTTTTGCAGGCAACCACTGAACACCCCACCATGTTAAGTGTACTTAAAAACACTGTTACACATCAATAGTTAATAATCACAATTATTGATTGATTTTTTCTCTTTCACTCTTATAAATTTCGGTATTTCGCCACAGCCTCCTTGCTATGATGCCATAACCCGACCATGAAAAAATGCCCGGTCGGTGATAAGGACAAAGCATGGCACTATTTTCTCTTAATTTATAAGAATATTAAAGAGTGTCAGGCCCTTGCACACACACAATAGGACACAATTGTCAAACGTCAAGCAACGTGAGTGCCAACATAGCGAAACGAATAGTGCTGTACCCACGCATTCCCAGCATTTATCGATAAATTATCCGTGGTACGTGGTACCGTTGGTGGTACCTCTCGGATTCATAATAACTATCATATTTATCGATAAAAATAAAACAAAAAATCTTGCAGTCTATTTTATTTAGAAAAATTACAAACAAAAAAAAGTGCTGCAATGTAACGCAAGTTGCATACGATTATCGATGTCGTCTGTAGAGGCCATAAACATTGATCTTGTGCGATAGGGGTGTGACCTCAGAATAATGACTAAAGCAAAGAAGCCGGGCAAAAATAAAAGCTTGGTAAAAGATATCGTATTCACAACACGTTATTACTTTTTGTCTATGAGTGAGTGAGACAACAATCGGCAAGTTCTTTCGTTTTTTTAGTATTGTCATAAGATGAACTGAGGGAAATGTCAAATGGTCCTATGTGGTTCTATAATATAATCCAGCCAAATAAAATATATGTTCGTTATTTCACAGGTAGGTGTCAACTGTAACAACTTGACATAGTCGTATTATTTTAGTTGAAATATTTCGGGATGTTTCAGCGGTCATCTTGGTTTATTTTAATTATATTGTTGCTATTCCTGAAAGATTGTTGGAAAACGTGCTGAGTTTTTATTTGTAATGGTTTGAAGTTCCCTTTGTGATAATGTCTTGTGTGATCGAGGGCTGTAAATCGCATACAGGAAGAAAAGAAAATACGCACGAACCGATAACCTTTAATCGGTGAGTTTTGTTCAATTTTGAAGAAATTAATTTATAGGACCTGACCCTAAACATAGAAATCGATATGTTGTTTATGTAATTATTACTTGCATTCAAGTCTATATAGATTTTTGCATAATATATTTTCGAACTTTTCTGCTAAGTATGAAAGGTTATATTTTTGGCATAGTGATGTATCGACCTCAGATCAGTAACCTATCGACATTTACAGCTTTCTTATAGTTTGGCCCAGGACTGTCTCATTTTAATTGATGAGTACAGTCAAGGGCATAAATATATATACATTCCCAATCTCAAAAATATGTGTACGCTCAGACAATAAAATCGTGTTCACATATTTTTAAGCCATTTGTCTGGATCGATATTTTTGCCTTCGACTGTACCTATAGTTTTCTCTGTTCTTACTTACTGACAGATTGTGTTTGCCAGACTATAGTTTAATACTAAAAACCGGTCAAGTGCTGGTCGGACGCGCGCATCAAGGAGACCGTACTTTTTAGTATTTGTTGTTATAGCGGCAACAGAAATACATCATCTGTGAAAATTTCAACTGTCTAGCTATCACGGTTCATGAGATACAGCCTGGTGACAGACAGACGGACAGCGAAGTATTAGTAATAGGGTCCCGTTTTTACCCTTTGGGCACGGAACCCTAATAAAAAAGACATTAATGATCATTGATGAATGTTCCTTTTATTAATATTGTTGGTCACAAAACTCAACTTTTTATTTCAGATTTCCAAAGGACGAGGAATAGGGGATATTACTGCAATGTTCTGCCACCAGAGTGCAGCACTAGCTTTTTTAGTGTACCGTAGAGTAACTTATTCATACTGTACCTTTAACAGGTTTTGACAAGTTTTCAGGGGACCTACCGGAAAACTCGAATCCGAAATTTCGTTATCTAGCTGCCTCTTTATCGCTCGAATACGCAAGAGTGACAGAGATGTTAGATAACGAAAGTTCGATTTTCTTGTTTCGCGATAGACCCTCAGATTGTGATAGTGGCGCCACCTACGCCGTTTCGCGTAATATTCCCTATTATTAAATAAAAAAAATATATTACACGAACGTTTTTTTTTTTCATTTCCTATTTGGTACAGTCAGCTGTGCAAAGTTCTGTAAATTAGTATGGACGTGGGGTACCTTTTCTCTGCAGCTGACTGTACATGACTAGAAACTATACTTAGTCTTTTAGCATTAGAAAAAACGGTAAACCATTTCCACGTGTCTTTTTATTGACAAGTTTTTTTATAAATATAGCAATATTTTACTTATGAAAGCAAAAGTATGTAAATGATCGTATATTATATTTGTTGTGACTTATTTTCAAAGTGTTTTTCGATAAAACGACACGTTAAGATCGCTCGCCTTCTTTCTAATGATAAAAAAACGAGAGGTATAGTTAGACGGTTCTGAGTGGTAGACTGCAAATGAGATAAAAGCTATATTAGGTACATGCATTAATCCTCATATCAGGCGGCTCTTTGATTCCAAGGATTGCATAATTTTTATACTTTTTAATGATTTTTAGAATATGAAAATTATAAAAAGTATAAAAGTTATGCAATCCTTGTATTCCACGCATTTCATTTCATTTCAACGAGCCGCCTGCTACAGATTTCTTGAAATTGCCGCGTTTTTTCAGGTTCAACTTTCATTAGCCAGACTATTACCAATTTCCCAATTTCGTGATTATTCTTTTACACGGCACATAAACAAATGCATAATTTATCGATATAAAAAGTCGACACAGTTACATCCCTAGCAAATTATCAAACTTATGACACCGTACGTAAATGAGAAATAACAAGCATATATGCATCTCTTTTCGGCACATTATCTAATTCGTAAGGAAGTAAAGTACGGGTATACATATTTGCGAAGCATTTTTGCCCGACTTCTATGCTTTAGTCATTATTCTGAGGGTGTGACAGAAAGGCAGATATCGGTTTTCGATTGATGTTGGCCATAGGCTCGAGCACCTACTTTGAAAATAAGAAATTGTACCTACTTTGTTTTTCAGGCTCTAACCAATTTGCTGTATTTATAGTAGTTGAGTTTGAACCAAAGAGTAGTATTATTATACATATATGTTTGAACCTTGATTTAAATAATAATAATAATAAATCATTTATTTCAGACCGAGCTGATCCATAGTTTGTTAGTTACAGAGTATCTTAATAACTATGTTAGTGGCACAATACAAAAACAACAATAATTAAAATTTAACAATACAAATATAAAACTACATATATTACCTACACGACATAGGAAAAAAATTATTATTTGGCAGGGGCAAGCAAGGCAGACAACCTGCTCTACTTGGCCCTGCCAATCGCCACTTCCACCCAGTAGCGAGTGAGAGGAGAGTCGAGACGCTCAGCCAACGCCCTCAGAAGGCCGTTGCTGCTGCCCCGCATACGACTTAGCAGTGATCCAACTCTTTTTCTCCTGACGGCGAAAAAGTCATCTGTACGCGCCTCAGCAAACATTCTGGATGCACTGCAATGTCTCGGCAGCCGCAACAATATTCTGAGGATGTTGTTGTATTGCACGCGAATTGCGTTGTAGGCTCTCTGTGTAAATTTCACCCACAGACTACACGTGTAGAACGTCTGACAGTAGGCCTTGAAAAGCGTCAGTTTGACTTCGTTACTACAGCGTGCGAATCTGCGGGCGATCATATTGCCCCGCACAGCCATCGCTCTCCTCTCCCTCTCCAGATCCGGGTCATCGCTCAGGTCACTGGTGAGCATATGACCAAGATATTTAACCCTATCAACTACTTTTAGAGGTACCCCACCCAGCGTGATCTCAGGGACAGCTTCCCGGTTGTATTTACGGGCCTTGAACACTACCAGCTCGCTTTTGGTAGCGTTATACCTGAGACCACGCTGCGCAGCGTAACCCTCACATAGTGCCAGCAATTGCCTTATGGAGTTGACCGATGGCCCCAACAGCAATTGATTTAGGTAGTAATTTCTTACTAACCTTTTTGTTTGAGGGAGACATTAAATCAAACGAAATAATACTAGTGAGAAACATTTATTTTCTCTCATTGAGCAAGTATGAAAATTTGCATGATAAGTAAAAAATACAAACACACTTCGGAGCAGGCATTATACTTCTGCCGTGCAATACAATAGTAAGTGCCAAAAGTGAGTTTCGAGAAAAACGCAAAAAACCCTTTCAAACCGGTTTTTTGTGGTGTTCTCGATGATTATTTACAAATGCTTGAATGTCAAAATATAGTATCGAATACACGAAATACGAATACGTGAACACTTTTCTATTTTAACAATTATTGAATAAATTATTGCTATTTTTCAAAATTTTACAGTTTTACTGTACCCTCGGAAAGAAGTATAAACACAATAAATGCAGAATAAAGTGCAGTAAAAAAGCGGATTACTGTAAACAACCCTCGTACACTAAAAGCTATTTTAATTAATTGCAAGCTAAAGTACAGTATTCATAACTATTTACTCTAATTTACTTAGTATATATATATTGATAATACACGAATGCATGTAAAAAAACGTAATTCACATCAATCATTAAAGTGCAATTGTATTATACATAAGAAATTAAATTAAGTATCTCTTACTAAGTAGTTTTAATTACTAATTAGTAGTAACCCGTAGAGTTTCACAGAAATCAGACTTTACTCCATGACACTTAATCTTTGTAACCAATTCCTACAGACCACTACAGACTAATATAATCTAACTTGTGATTATGTCAAGGGCCCTCCACACTCGTGCGCGAATCGCGGCCCGAAGCCGCGAACGCGAGTCTGGACTCTGGAGTCGATTTCGCTGACGTAGTCTAGAGCGGGCTTCACATACAAATTCAATGAAAATGAGATTTTTATCTTAGAAAAGTAAATTTCATCTCGTCTATATGCTGAATAAAAATATTGGTAAAAAGGGTACAGTAAAACTGTAGAATTTTGAAAAATAACAAGAATTTATCCAATAATTGTTAAAATAAAAAAGTGTTCACGTATTCTTATTTCATCTATTCTATGCTATATTTTGACATTCAAGCATTTGTAAATAATCATCGAGAACACAAAAAAAAACGGTTTAAAAGGAGTTTTTTTTGCGTTTTTCTCCAAACTAACTTTTTTCACTTACTGTTGTTTAAGTATTGCACGGCAGAATTAAGGATATCACATTTTTACTGCATTTTAATTAGTAATTATGCTGAAAAATCAATAACATTTCAAACACAGTACATATATTTTTGAACATTTATATTGTACCGCGAGCGGCACAGGATCGGTCGGAGTGGCGAGCCTTGGGGGAGGCCTATGTCCAGCAGTGGACGTCTATCGGCTGACATGATGATGATGATGATGATATTGTACTGCATTTTAAACAGTTTTTGGTGTAAATATTAAATTCTCTTTACTTGTTAATTTAGGATTGACGTGAGACCTTTACTGTATTTTAATCAGTGAAGTCTCAAAATTCACAGCCGACAACTTTATTACGGCAGTTTAGTTATTTTTACCTCAATAATTTACCAAATTCTTCTGATTTACTGTACATGGAGGCTTCGATTTTTATATGTTCCCATTGTCATAATCGCACGTGGACTATATACATGTGTGCGTCTTGACATGGTGGTCCAAGATAAAGAAAAAACAAAAAACGCAAAAGTAGCACTTACTGTTGTTTAAGTATTGCACGGTAGACGGTAAGTAAGTATACCGGCCGTTTCCGATACCTATCAAGGTTAGGTAATTTCAAAGGCCTTAATTCAGAAAAGGTACACCAACAGTTGCCAAACCTGGGCCGAACCCGCTTGTTATTCAATGTGCTTCGGCAAGAACAATTTACAGTTATTGAAATAACATCTACGGTTTTGTTTTTGGTAAAGCTTTGTCTAATATTCCACATCAGTCGGTAGCTTATCTCTAAAATGAACCGAAGAGTCTCAAAGGCTTGTAACAGCAGTATCCTCAAACCCTGGATTCTCGCTTCCTTGTCCTTTCTTCTCTTGTTTTGCTTGTTTGACGCTAATCTCAACTTGGTCGACGGTGTCCATCAGGGGCAGATTGCGGGTTTCCGGGGTGAAAAGTAGGCAGATTCCGGACAGGAAAGCTGAAGCGCCGAAAAAGCAGGCTGGTAGCGCGGGATGTATAGGTGTCTGTAAAAAATGATTAGGTTGATCAAAATCCTTTATTTCATGCCAACGTCCGAACGTCATATATATTTTTGTCCACAATTTGCATTGGAGTACCTACAGTTGGTCGGCTGAGTAATCTGGTTCCATCGTGTCCCTAAGATACTATAATAAGGGCTAATACAATACACTATTTGTGAGTTTAATTGTGTCAGAAGTTTCATTGCTCTGCTGAGTTCCGATAATCGATCAATAAATCCGTTTTATTGCTGATGATCCTGGTCTGATCCTGTTGACGCTGGTGACAAGAGGGAAATTGGCATAGACTACAGAATAAACCTTTCCCTCTTCGAGGAAAATTTGCAAAAGGTGTAATTTCAGCAATCGAGCAGACGAGCCGCCTGATGGACATAACTGACATAAGCAACTGCGAAGGAGTCATTTATGCATAGCTTATTGATGAACTCCATGTCATAGCGTAAAGGAACATATGTACCTCAGAAGTTAACATTGGCGTGTCTGGGTATGGTCAACATTGACTTACCAAGATTGGCGTGATAGGTGCCAGCATCCCTCCAACCCTGGACATGAACGAGCACAGCCCCATCAGGGTGCCACGGGCGCTGGTCGGGAACAGCTCCATGGTGTAGGTGATGGCACCCGTGAAGCAGGCGGCGATGAACATCTTACCCAGCAGGAACAGGGTTATCTTGGCCCAGACAGCGTCTAGAAATACAGTTTATGATTCTTTAATCAGGAATATAGTAAATTGTTAGTATAAAGGAATTGTCAAAAGCTAAACTACATTTTTTCCGTTGTTTTTTTTAGCAGAAATGAGTCCTTTAGCAATATGGATTGTTTGCAATCGCTCAAGAGTAATGCGTCATTATTTACAACAGCTGCCGTACCTACCTAGCAATTTGACTTGGTTACCAATATGCATTCTACAACTCACCATGACCAGCAACAACTGGCAAACTGTAAAAAGGTTTTAATTTTTTTTTTCAGACTATGTTTCGAGCTCAGACTTTATTTAACTGTCGGTTTAGGTTTAAGAACAAAAAGTGACGTGACGTATAACCATCGTAAGTTTGTCAGGTATATTAAATTTAAAACAATGAAAATCATACTAACCTTCAGGCACGCACGCAGAACCGATGCAAAGCGCGCCACATAAAATATACCCATACACCAAGGGCAACCGCCTCCCACACTTGTTCATCAGCACCAGCGCCACTAACTCCCCGGGAAAAGACATCACCGTCGCCAGCAAGAAGTTCGTATACTTATTCCCAGGCAGCCATACAGAGTTTACCATCAGCCCATAGTACACAAACGACGCCGTGAATCTACACACCATCAAAACTAGCAACCTCTTCCAAATCTCTTTAGACGTGAACACCCTTTTCCAAGATTCCTTCTTTTCGTACGCTCCCAAGTTAAACTTATTCTTTAGCTTTGCCTCGTCTATATTGATAAAGTCATGGCGATATATGTTCAGCTTATTCGTATCAGCTATTACTAGTAAGGTTTCTTTGGCTTGTTTGATTTTGTTATTTAAAATCTGCCATCGCGGGCTCTCTCTAATGAGGAAGGTGTAAGTGAGGAAGAGGATGGGCGGGCTGCAGATGATCCGGATGAGGGTCTTCCAGTAGGAGCTGACCATGGCGATGCAGGCGAAGATAACTTCGCCGACATAAACGGCGTATGCGAAGATCACGCCCGCTAAGACTCTTTGGTTTTTGCCGCTGCTTTCTATCACTGAAAGCAAAGTTATTACTTCAAGTTCATACTCAGCATTAATTATTGTAGATATAGAAACTAAATAAATTAACTGTAATTACACAATTTACATTAGGTAACAAATACTGCTAGTTCTAGCTTAGAAAATCTTCTTCTAAACTTCTTCAAAATTAACGACCTGAATTCTGCTTAAAAAATCAGCTATTAGCTATAGCTATTAGAAAATTAGTACTAACTTCTGCTAAAATGAATTCCTTACTTTCACTAAGAATAATCACAACAATGAAAAATAATGAGTACCTATTGCTTAAAAAGAAACTAGCATCGAGCATAGATGATATGTTTCTGCCGTATATGGCTTGAAGGACCGCCATTTTTCAGCGGACTGCTATTCTTACGTGAAAGATGAAGTCCTGAAAACTACCGGCATATGAAAATAAAAAACGTACTGATAACCATAGCGGCAGAATAAGTCCCGCCCGTGATAGCAGCTTCGAAGAACTCTATAATGATGTATTGGTAGTAGGCGGAGACGAAGGTCTTCAGGTGGCCCAGGATACCGCCGATGGAGCAGATCACCAGCGTTGGCTTGCGGCCAAACCTGAAGCCAAAACGTATTGTTAGCAGTGATAGTTTAGCTTGGGATTAAGTTTAGCGGGTAGTTAAACGAACGTACTTTAAGTTTTGATTTAATTATTACTTGATTTACTCTACTTGAAACTATTAGTGAGTATTTTTAAGAGCGCTTTTTAGAGTTGGTCCCTGATAACTTAGCACCGACTTAACAAGCGGCAGAGTGTTGAAATGCCATCATAACCGTCAAATTCCTGTGAAAATACGACGTTAATACTTACCTATTTGTAGCGCTTCCACACCGTTGTTGTTATACTTGCTATGTCGGTGCAGAGAAGCGGTACTTAAAATATACTCACTACTTCAAGCCACTACAGCCAAGTCCACACTCGTGCGCGAATCAGTTCGCTAATCAGCGAAACCGACTCCACACTCGCGTTCGCGGCTTCGCGCCGATTAGTCTGGAGTGCGCTTCAGACAACAACTGACATACTGCGGGCATCTTTCTCTTTTACTCCAATTAAGGCGCAATTAGAGTGACAGAGAAAGATTTCTTTTCTTACTCACTTGTCAGTCATCCATCCAGTGATAGTCATAGATAAGACCATTCCCGCGCTGTGCACGGTTCCGACGAGGTTGGACTTCCACGGCTGGCAGGCCAAGTCTAGCTGAAACAGTACCACGGAAGACCTTGAGGTATTTCAAACTAGCACATAACATTTGGGGTAACTACACTACACATCCGCGTATCTGAGTGTGCTAGACAGTCTGCCAACAGGGAGAGATGGCGGGAGATCGTGCGAAGAGCTGTGTCCGCCTCTACTACCGATGTGGACGCCTCAACGTGACCACGACCGCTCTGTCAAGAGCGATACGACAGAGAAGAAGAAGTCACTACACAAAGGTTATAAAGCTGTAGAACCTAGACTGCATCTTGAGTTGGTTTAGGAAGAGGGAATGTATATCGCTCACACAGTTAGGTAGGGTTGGTCTTGTGTTGGCCAGCTATAGTCAAAAGCCTCACAATTATAGTCCAAAACGAACTCGATGTTCTTGGTTTAGGTGTAACTATGTACAGTGTGGAAAGAATGAATGGGCCCTGGAGGGAAAGTGCCTTAAAACCTTAAGTTAGCTCATTTCGCTCAAAGGAAACATTATTTTATTTTTTTAAAGAAACAAAACTGCATTCTGAGATTTTTTAAATTCACTTGTTTCACCCGGGAATCGAACCGACTAAAAATTAAAAAAAATAAACGCTACTTTATTCTACTATTCAATACAGTTAATTTTAATGATAACATTTCTCCAAGAAACATTAGGCCAGCCTTACACTCGTCTGTCGTACAAAATATCCATAAAATAGAATATTTAGTATTCAAAAATATTTCTAGACAAGCAAAAAAAAAAATATTTGCAGTTTTGTTTATTTTCAAAAATAAAAGAATGTTTCCTTTGAGGTACTTCCCCTCCAGGGCCCATACCATTCATTCTTTCCACACTATAACATAGTTTCATGAATAACGGAGAACATCCATAAAATACTTAAAATAACATTGGTACTTGATTAAGTGTCGAACTAGGTGGACCATAGTTTTGGTAGTAGACCATAGTCGGGTGGTTTTACGGTACCTAACCTAAAACATGTTTATTTTCATTTCTCATGCTCTGAAAGAGGGTCATTGTTGTTCTAAAAGGTGTGCAGAAAATTATACGTGTCTGCACTAGAGCATTTTACGTCCGAAGTACGATTTTTTCATTTTTTTTACGATAAGCAATTGAAATTTGAGTGTAAATGGATTTGTTATACAATTTCCATTCTGATATTTGACTCTCCATAAATAATGACACTGAAAGTACCTTCAAGAAATACTATAAAAATGTATACTTAGTCATGTTTTTAAAAAAACACACGCATTTAACTTTCCTCGTATTCGAAATGAAAAGTAGAGTGTTTAACTCGGGTGAAAGGCATCATTTCTGCCTCGGACTATTTGAAATGAGTGCCTTTCATCCCTTGGTTGACAATCTACTATTACCGCCTTGACACCAAAGGGGGTCATAAACTCATAAAGAATAAAGGCACTTTATTTTTTATTTTTTATACCACGTCGGTGGCCATCAAGCATACGGCCCGCCTGATAGTAAGCAGTTACCGTAGCCTATGGACGCCTGCAACACCGGATATATAACACGCGCGTTGCCGACCCTTCAAAAACCTGTACACTCCTTTTTTGAAGAACCCCATACTGTAGCTCCTCGGGAAAACCTCGGCAAAACCTCATTCCACAGCCGAAGCATACGCGGGAGGAAATTCCTCTTAAACCGCACAGTACGCGACCATTTAGGTGCTATTATTAGTAAAGTAAGGACTAACTATTAGGTTTAAAGAAATTGTATATTTATGTAGGTGCTAGGGTGTGAGGATGAACACCCTGCCGATGGCGAGCGGTGCGGTGATAGAAAGCGGCCGTTGGCATCATGTCAAACAGTTCTTCAGAGCACAGCCCATTGTACAAGCGGTAGAACACGCATAAAGAGGCGAAGTCTCTCCTTAGACTTAAAGGTTCAATACCGCTTGTGAGTTTGAGTTTGCACTTCCGCAAACACGTCACATCTAGTTACATTAACAAGCAGAGATTGCCTCCGGGTATTTCCCACTTCCCAGTCATCAAAATAGTCTTACAAATATGATTATTTTCACTCGTAGTGTAAATATTTGATAGTAAGATATTCTAATACGAGTTAGTAGTGTTTGATCAGAGATTATGTGTCCTACTAATAGATTTTGTTATCAGTTATCACGCGAGGTGCACTGAGATGAATTAACATATTTAACATGTATAGGTAGATGTGTTCAGAAATAATGACAAATATATGATGCACATGATCTTATTTATTTTATGATACGGTGCCATTTATCTTAGCAAACAGTTGCGTATTATAATATAAGTACATATTCGTAACGTGTGAGAAATAATTAGATTTTGGAATGTAGTGGAATATTTCAAATTTTAGAATAAGTCATCGTGGGTGCTTTAAATAAAATATTGGAATAACCAAAGATAGATATAACTCCGTAATAGATGGATACAGTCTAAGGAAAAAACGTGCCTCGAAAATTAAGAAAATTTGATTCTCGTTCAGAGGGCGCTACTAGTTTTGGCCTACAGTCGTATAGATGGCGTTGACGGTTTCGTTTGTTATTTAACAATTTTAACGCATATCAGTGAAAGAACATGCAAAATCATCAAAATAATTAATGCAAATAAAAAAAATCATTTAGCTATATTTAAATACATTTTATCGTATTTTTACAAATCTTCAATTTTAGTTTTAAAGTGTGTCGACAGATGGCAATGAATTTACTGGGGTTACAAAATTTACTATGACTCTAGTCTAGTATAAGTTACTCTATGGAATAACTAAGAGAAGGAGATTTTTGTTCGGTTTCAGTGGATAAAATAAAAACACCACACAAAGTAGCTTCCATAGAAATACAATTTTCATTAGAAACTGATGAGGCAAGGTATAAATCATGATCAAAATGAATGCCATTGACACGCATACCTACACATAGGTATAACTAAAAACTTGTGGGGAAAGTTTTGAGATAGACACCCACCTCAGCCACCACTGTGTTGTTACTCTCATAGACCCAAGAACTGCATTTCTCCACAGCGCCAGTGAAGCTGGTGTTCGAACAGGTTCCATTCCAATGATCTTCCAGGACAGGGCGATAGCACCGATCTACGGAGCCAGGCCACCACGGTTGAGAGTATTCTGGCTGGTTGCCGTCGCATTCTGGGATGCGACATCTGGAAAATGAATAACATAAACATATGAGTGACATGATAGTCGTCATTATCGCCGAGGAGGAGTTTGTTTCTTTTTATAAAGGACACAAATCGAGGTAGTCTCACAGCAGTGTTACATATGTATATACGTATATTTTACCGAGCACACAAATTCACAGCATGTTGAATTGTAAGATCATGAAATATAATAAACCTTTTCCAGATAAACCCGCGAAATACTGAGGACATGTACTTAGGTGGCAGTTACTTGTTTTGTACTTTGTAACTCCTGACGTTGTAATGTCATAAAATCATTACCGTTATTACGAAATTTGAGATCTCCATCGACAATCTGCTGTAGTACTCGTAAATCTCTGGGAGTTGACCTCATGATGATAGTTACTTGATTATGTACAAAGGTATATGTAGTTTAATTTACAATCTTCATGATTAAAACTTACCTGTAGTTAACATCGCCGACAGCGAACACATAGTTAATATTAATCATGGTGACGAATATGGCCGGCAGACAGCAGTAAAGAAACTGCAATTTCTGAAACCTCCCGAAGTAGTCCGTCACCTCCGAGATGTCGTACACCTTCTCGGCTGCCTTGTCCTTCTTTATCCCCATTTTGTGGTTTTAATTTGAACTGTAAAACAATTTTTTCCTAATCGCACTTAAACTATCGTGAGACATATTTCAAAATATTTATCAGTACGGTTTTTACTCACTATTATTTTTAGTCACATCACAGTCAGTTAGTAGTAAAAACCGTACTGATAAATATTTTGAATTTTTTCCTACTTTTATTTTGTGGATTCTTGGTTCAATTCTTGTTACTGTTTGGCATGCTTCCGTAATTCCTATACTCGTAATGATGCAATAAGATTGTAATATGGAGCTGATCTGCTGACCATGTTGTCAAAATGGGGGAATATGGAAGATAGCCAAAACACAAACAGATAAGAGCGGGATGAATTTAGGCTCATTAAAAAGGTCTCATATAAACTGAGGAAATTAAGAATGTATCAGAAATAAAAAATACAATAGAGAACTTATTTTTATGTTATGCTATCCAGGCTAGGTTGGCAGATAAATACTAACCAGAATGGTTACCAATTCCTTCGCCAGAACAGGTGACGCCGCACAAGTCTGTTGTTGCCAAAATGATTTTTAGTTTTTAAGATTATATTTTGATATCGTATGCATGTTAATAATGAAAGGTATGTCATTATTAACACGTAATAGTTATTTGTGCAACAAGAGAGGACAGTTGGTTTTTCTTGCGAGTGTTTATTTTAAGTCCCGAGAAAGCGAAAGATTCTAAGGTAGAATCTTGAGCGGAGCGAGGGACTCAAAAACACGAGATGTAAAATAACTTTGCTCTCGTGTTGCACACATAATTTTTCACCTCAGTAGTGAGAACATATTAAAGGTTAAAATGTATTTCGAATTACACAGAATAAACAGAAAAAAAAAGTATTATAATATGTACGATACGATAAGATACGATACGATACGAGACGAGACCGGACCGGACCGGACCGGACCGGACCGTACCGTACCGTACCGTACCGTACCATTAAAAAAATGTAATAAAAGTATGAAGTTCATGGCCTTCACTAAATTAAAAAGCTACATTGTTTCACTCCCTGGAGTGAGGAAAGTCGTACTTTCCTCACTCCAGGGAGTGACGAAAGTAGGCTTGTTCGAGCTGCTGAGGTGAAAATGTATGTATCTATGGGCCTTTGTTGCCTCAACACATGTTTTTTATTTTATTTCAAATTACTGAGGTTAACTCGATGTGTAGGTACAATCGGGGGCATTCCCGGTTCACCTTAAGGGCAAAAATCGTGTAAACGTCTTGCAGACGGTCAGGCGATATCATAAAAGTGATGACCAATAGCATGGCACTTAAAAACGTGGGTGTTGAAAAAGGTTTAGCTCAGGTAAAGTTTTTTGCCGCCCATTGTCTTTGTGACGGCCGGCATTTGCAAACTAAAATAAGGAATCCAAAATGCATCCTAATTGGTTATTTTTATGGGGAGCCGAAGCTTAGCCTAAACAAAAACAATTAATTAACTGTCTTTGTACCTATTGTTTGTCCCATTATCTGATTTTACTCTTTTCTTTATTAACATAAAGAATCCTAAATGCATTGTAATTGGTTATCTTCATGGGAGGCGGAGTTTATTAGCACGCTCGTAAGGATCGGGGTAAAATAATTCTGAAGTAGTTCACCGGGAATGTCTCCGACTGTAGGTACCTATCACCTATCCTATAAAGTGATCTTAAACAAAATTGATTTTTTTGTTATATACTGATATTGTATTTGTACTTGAGTGTACCTACGTGTATGTAAATGTTTTTATTTTTTTATTTTAGGATCAAACAACGTAGTATCAAAAAAAACTACAATGTATTTGCATAAAATATTATCAACTTCGTTATTAGACATCTGTATGAATGGTGAGATGATAAAGTGATTCCTCAAATATCAATCGACGTCAATATTTTCTTAGTATAAAAGTCAATAACTAGTTACTTACTTATGTTAGACTATCAAGTTCATAAAGTTTCGTTTTTTTTTCCTTAGTCATTGTAGAAATTGGAAACATTACGCGTCTTTTGACCTACCTCGTCAAATATGGGGCCAACCTCGGGTCCTCGAGGTTATGGGGGTGTTATAATAATAACAAAAGCACCCTGTATATTATATTTCGTCGCTGGGAATGTAGCTTTGTATGGACATTGGCAGTTAATATTATAGAGGTATCTCTGGTATCTTTTATTATAGTGTACCGTACGTCTCTGACCTTGGTCTTCTTTAAATGCCACCTTCACGTTTCTCCTTAAAAAATGGGACAACAATTTATTCTAAACAAGTTTTAAAAATTACCTGGTTTTGGGTTTTTAGATTTTAGTGCTTACTCACACTGTGTTTGAGCCAGTTTTATGCGGTTTTATTGAGAGCGTCAGGATGGCGGGTGGACCTCAGCTAATTTCAAGGAAATATTTATAAACATATTGTACCTTCGGTGTAACTCGGTGTACCTTTAATAGAAACCAGTGTACCTCTCCGTAAAATAAGATATTTAAAAGAAATTGGCCAAGAGCATGTCTCAGTGAAGAGTTCCGTAGTTACCATTCTGTATTTTTCTAGAAACTAATAGTATTTTTTTAGAAAGAAAAGTCATTAACCTTTAAGTCATCATTTAACCCACTTTAAAGTTAAACGGGTAATCTCGGGTTTTTGTCAACATTAGGTATACCTACGTCAATTTCGTATGGAAATATATTATAGTTCGTAAGACCAAAGATATAACTCCGTAATAGATAGATACAGTCTAAGGAAAACACGTGCCTCGAAAATCAAGAAAATTTGACTCTCGATCAGAGGGCGCTACTAGCTTTGGCCTAAAGTCGTATAGATGGCGTTGACGGTTTCGTTTGTTATTTAACAATTTTAACGCATACCAGTGAAAGAACATGGGTCAAAATCATAAAAATAATTAATGCAAATAAAAAAAATCATTTATCTATATTAAAATACATTCTATCGTATTTTTATAAATCTTCATTTTTAGTTTTAAAGTGTGTCGACAGATGGCAGTGAATTTACTGGGGTTACAAAATTTACTATGACAGTACCGCTCTAGTATAAGTTACTCTACGTTGAAACAAAACAAGCATCACTTCAAGATAAAGGGTAAGTACCTAATGGGCCTAGCGTTAATGGGTGGGCAATGTTACCTAGCCGTTTTTTGACAGCCGTTTGCAGACAATGAATGTAGGGAGGAGTTTCCTTGGAACAAGCTTACAATATTTCAATATTTTGACGTAATTAGGTCAAAATATTAGCCCAAACATTCGTATCAATTGTTTAGGGTACAGCCAGCATCAATCGTAGCCACATCGTAGCAGATGAAATGTGACTACTCGTCTAAAATATGTAAGTACCTTTCTTTGATAGAGCTTTATCAAAAAAAATATGTAAAACAATAGGTAGGGATTATCTGATCTTTTGATCGCCAACTGTAAACATAATGTAGGTATTGGTATCTCTATATGTAAAACTAATAGAGTGGCAGATACATTTGGCACGTTGTTGTAACCGCCACTATTGATGCTGAGTGTACTTTAAGCATTTGTCGTTGCACGTGTTACATGAAATTTTGCTTTCATTGGAATCATTAAAATCAATTAAATATCTCCTCGGCGTTTAACTCTAAATAGTACGAAACTAAACTCTATGTTAAAGTGTTATGGTTGAAATTGAAACTAGTTAGCTCGTACTATAATGCGATTCACTTATGAAAGTTATGAATTGTCTCATGTCTTCGAGGTTCGTTGTCATCTTGTTGTCATACAAGTCTTTCCGTACCCAAAGGGTAAAAACGGGACTCTATTACTAAGACTCCTCTGTCCGTCTGTCTTTCTGTCCGTATATCCGTCTGCCCGTCTATCCGTCTGTCCGTCTGTCTGTCCGTCTGTCTGTCTATCTGCCACCAGGCTGTATCTCATGAACCGTGATAGCTAGACAGTTGAAATTTTCACAGATTATGTATTTCTGTTGTCGCTATAACAATACCACCAAATATACTTACCTACCTAATACATACCTATCTATCTCTAAAGACAATAGTTAAAAGCACCTACTGTTTTTAAACAACCAATTGTGGCATCACACATAAATAATAATAGATACCACCCAAGTTGAAACTGTTGAATGTGACCCGATGTACCCGGGATATTTCGAGGGAAAAAGGTGATTTAAAAACTCGAGTGAATTGCTTTTCTGCCAACTTATTCACGAAAAATGAAATAAGTAACTTCATTGTGATTTTTTTTGCAAATACCTATCATAATGCCTAAATAACTTTTTTAGTATTTTAGTGACTAGTTTTATAAACCTACCTTCTGTACTATTTGAATCCGGAGTAAAGGACTGAAACACAAACACACAAAGTGTGATAAATCCACTTTAAACCAAATTTATGTTGCTCATCGACACAATAAAAATTTGGAAAGTTAAAGGTCACAGGGTGGGAAATGCATTACCGGCTACTTATCTACTAATGAATATTGAACTTTTCGAATAGGAAGAGACCAAAAAAAGTTACCTATGTGAAAAATTTGGAGAGCATCCAAAACACACTTTCTCACTATTATTTTATCGTCGCTAGTGTCGCTACATTTAGGCAGTGCAATATTTTCACCATTGACTGAATAAATATTTGTTTCTACATTAATAACTAAAATAAATTATAGCACTTTGACACACAACAAATCCACGGGCGACCCAACCGGTCCCTGTTGAAGATCTGATGGCGTTCTTAATTAAGGTGTGATTGAGGACAAAAGAAACTAGTAAGAAGTACCATTAGGCAGTTTTGTAATCGACCAATGTCCAGAGTCGGAGCTATAGAAAATTTTATTAAAATAGGTATTCCGGTTAAGGTTGCAACTGCCCATTTTTCGGGAGAGTTTAGAGGTTGCATGAGAATGCTTAAAAAAAGCTCGTCAAGACGTCAGAATAGGTAACTTTGACGGGGTCTCCTATGTGTCATAAAGTAAGTAAATAAATATTCTTTCGTGTGCACCATAAAGTTAAAAATACACAGAAATCGAAATACAAGCTTAAGGCTAGGTAACAACAGGAGGTCTCAATACTCCGTTCAAAATGCTAAATGGAGGAACACCCAAGGAGGAAGGGAATGGACGAGTTTGGGAGGGATATTTAATTAGTCCGTGAGCATCGGAGAAATCCATGTGGTAAGTTGTAAATCGTCATCTATGTAACTCTCATACTCGAAATATCAAAAGGCTTTATTTAATGTAGAACTAACTTGAGCTGTAGGTATAAGTATAGGACTGTGGTATTGTACCATCGTCCACACTGTTAACTGACCGAATACCTTATATTAAGGCCTTTCCCTCGGTTTGCCGCTGTCTCTGTCACATTTCGCAAGAAAGACCGGGAAAGATCATGCGCGCCAAGTGTCAATTTTGATCGAATTTTGTCGATTTTTATATATTTTAAAAACGTTACCCTACAATATCGAAATTCGATAGCTATGAAATTACTATTTAAGTTAAGATTGTTTTTCCTTCTTTTTTTGTTTATAGTATCACATAATAAATAACCGAGTAAAGTTGGATTAAAAGTCCGAGTTAGAGGTTACTTTGGGAATTAATTGTATCGAGCGAAGTGTCATAATTCGTGTATCGGAAGCTATGATATTAAAGATAATATAGTCAAGTACTACATATATTTTTTCCACGTCTACAAATATCAACGCCTCTTAGAAAAACAGGATCATATAAGGAGATTTTTCGCCTTCTGGCTCAGGGAACCGCCTTAAAGGCAGATGGACAGTTAAGTTAAGAGTGTTGCTGTTTGTGAACAATTTTATTTACTGTATTTTTTTTTAATCCTCGCAGACCTACCAAAAATGTCAATATGGTAAATATAATATAATATCCGGTGGTTAGATAGTACACGTTGGCAAACAATGATATCGAGTCTATAGGTACATATAGCGGACCCTGGCAAAGGCCGGGATAACACTAGGTAGAAGAAGATTGTCTAAGTATATTATAGTATATGGTTGCACCTACCTTTTTTTCAGCTATTCGTCAACACTGTTTAGATAGATTTAATCTAGTTACTTGTAGTTAAATAGCTTTAAATCAAACTATTTTGATTAATTGCTTTACAGTTTACGAAATGAACAACACACAGGCGAAATGACCCATGAAATAATGATTTAAATAAAATTAACTCCCTAACTAGCGACTACATGTTGAAGTGAATTAACGGAAAGTGGCTATGAGATGAATCTTATATCTTATCAACTACTGTATATAAATTTAATTATGTTTAACAAATAATAGAAATGTACATACTTGTAGGTATATTTCATCATCTGCTAGAATAAGTCTAAGAGCGTTTTCACATCCAATTCGGATGTGTCGGAAGGAAGTATATATAAGATACTTGTTGCCCAGGTAGCAAAATGACGTAAAATGACGTCAGCGACGTCATAATGACGGCATTATTACGTCATTACGACGTCGTTGACGTCATTTGACGTCATTTTGCTACCTGGGTGGCAAGTCCAACAGAACATAATAATTTATGTATTAACTCCTTTTACAGTGCTTTGCATTCTATGTTATTTTACTTTTTTCTATTTTCAGTTTCCAAAACGATATAACATTAGAATATTAGCCTTCACATTTCACCTTTCATGTGCTTACATTGTGCTTATTTAAATATAATTTTATTGTGACCATCAAGACGGACTTTCTTTCCTCGCCTATTACGTAACCAGCCTAGTCCACCTCTACCGCTGAATAAAGGATGACACGTTAGACCGGGCCGTGTCCGGGCCGGAGCTTCCGGTGCTTACTTTTCTATGACATGCCAGGTAAATCACGTGATGCTTGCCATAGAAAACTAAGCGCCGGAAGCTCCGGCCCGGACACGGCCCGGTCTAACGTGAGTCATCCTTAATACTAGCGCCCCGGTCGCTACGGGTAGTTCCAAGTTCCAACTAATTTACACAAAACCTTTACAAATTATACACATAAACCTACGACGACGACGTAACGACATTTTTATAACCAACACTCAATTATAACCTAATAAAATAATAATTATTAATAAATTGACAAATCGATTTAACTAACCATCTCGCAATATACTGTGCTAAATTAACTTATAAGACTTTCTAACATTTTAAATGTAATTTTAATTTAATGCGCCCCTGCTAAATAATTGTGATTATTTAAAATTAACGATAGACCATAGACCTAGCATTACATAGACCAGCTATACGCGTGCGCCCGTAAGGGATAGACATAGATGACGTCATAAACGTGGGGATACCATATTGGTAAAAATTACCCCAATATTTGATATCACGTTGGGGCGATTACCCTGGAGGCAAAGTTAGCTTGTTTGACGGTATTAAAAAATTGTTAAATAAAATGTCAATGGGCCGTTCTTTTAAGGCGTATAAACAATGAAATACCTCCTATAATTCGCGCAGGTGGTACAAAACTAAACATGTTTAGTAAATAAAACGTAAAATAAAATGTATTATGGGTTTTAATTTAAAGAAATCACAAATCTCAATCACACCAATTAATGTACACCACATTTAATCTTCACAACATTTGTTTATTTATTTTTTGGAATTAGAAGTACGAAAAAACTTCGAGGTCAAAATTACCCATAAAATTATGATATTTTCATCTGGTATCCCTAACATGATTGTTATGCAGCTAAATTAAGAAGAAGTTTAAAAATGGCTGACCTCAGACTCCTACCTACCTACGTAATTTGGGCGGATAATTTTACAAATAATGTTTTGTTAATTTGCGTAAATAATTGTGATATTTTTATTGAAATCGTTTGATTCTACATTGCTTTGAGTGTAACGTAATTTTACGATGTTATTCTCACATATTGCGTTAAGAGGAAGGTGTAAAATACCGTACTTACGTGTGAAAGGTTATGATCTCATATTTTTGCTCAGAGCGGCTATTACAGCCGATTACAGAACAATTCACCAGTATTTTATCAAAGTTCAAGCATTCAAAACGCTAACCATCACTATATTTCATAAGAGAAAGCACGATTTCATACAAAACAACGATAATTAAACAAGCAACGAACAAACATGACATGTCACGTACTTATTTGTTTGCCACAACCTCGGTTGTGGCAACGGTGGAAAAGTGAAACTATGACAAGGACAAACAATAACAGCGCTTTCTCTGCTACTCCTACTGAAAGATACATAAGACTATCCCGTTCGGTCATTTTCCCCCACTCCTCATGACCGATCCAGTTATACTAGATTCATGCGATAGACATTCAAAAAAGGGGGCCGCTACGTACTGTATTTTGTATTTAGGTACCTTTTGAATACAATATAATAGTTTTTACGTTGCTGGATTCGTCTATGAAATCAAAATCGAAACAAAGACGGCGGTTTTAGGAGCCTAATTTTCTGGATCTCGAGTAGTGAGAAATGAAAATACGTCACATCTTAGTTTTATAGTCGTAATAGTTTTACGCCACTTCTGGAGTCAGTAGGTAAAAAACCTTGCAGAATTATACCTATACGAAACGTATTGTATCTGATTCCACTTGTATGCTTGAGTTAACCTAAATCCAAATGTGCGAGAGATGTAATTCACAGTCATGGACTTGAATTTAGGGTTCACTTTACATTGGACATTTCATACCATTAGTATTGACAGCCAAATTAGCTTGAAAACTATTGTATCTGATTCCACTTGTATGCTTGAGTTAACCTAAATCCAAATGTGCGAGAGATGTAGGTACAGTCATGGACTTGATTTTAGGGTTCACTTTACATTGGACATTCCATACCAATTAGTATTGACAGCCAAATTAGCTTGAAAACTATTGTATCTGATTCCACTTGTATGCTTGAGTTAACCTAAATCTAAATGTGCGAGAGACGTAGGTACAGTCATGGACTTGAATTTAGGGTTCACTTTACATTGGACATTTCATACCATTAGTATTGACAGTCAAATTAGCTTGAAAACTAAATGGATCAACAATTAAAATATGTCACCGTACCTATACCCAACTAATCACGTTAAATTAGATTAGTAGTAGTAGGAGGTAAACTCTTTATTGTACAAAAATACATATTAAAAATTACATGGTACAAATAATAAGATGTACAAGGATCTCTTCCAGCTAACCTTATAATTAGTTAGTTATTAGACTGGGATTATATGTGGCTTTCCATCAGAGAAGGGTCCTTATGCTTTAGGATCCTTCTCTGATGGAAAGCCACATATTACTGACACTGAAATTATGAATGCAGGCTTTAAATCGTGAGCGAGCAATTGTTTGTTGCGGCCATGATAATTCTTTGAACAAATTCTTTTATACCTGCGTTTGAAATAATGGGTAAATAACTACTTAGTGGAAATATTTGCGTAAGCCTTGGCGCATATGGTGTAGTTTTCGCATACAATAAGTTGATTTTATGAAATTTCAACCAAAAGGGTACTTATTGTCGCTTGTCAGTAAGGCGCTATTTCCCTATAGCTTCAATTAGAAATCAACTTTATCAACAAGCGACAATGTGGTACCTTTTGGTTGAACACGTCACATTTATAGAAAATTCAAAATTCAAAATTTCTATGGGCCGATATCCCTTCGCGCCTACAGTTTTTTGAATTTGCCGCCGTTTTCTACTGACGATTTGCTTGACCAACTATGTATAAACATATTATTATGCCTATACGCAAGAGAATAATTTAGTGTGAGGTAGATACCTACTTTTAAATAGGTAGTAGTTAAGTAAGATAACTTCATTAAGTAATAAATTATTATCTACAATGCATGAAATCGCATAATAGTTTGTGTTTTTGCACAGAACTATCAAGGCAAGCTAAAATCCTTCATATAAATTAAATTAGAGCATTGTTAATCAAAATGTTTTGATCAAGTGTCACTTTATTATGTAGCGAATAGAAAAGGAAGTAGTTGATTGAAAACTAAAACAATACACGGTATAAATAGGAGCCTACAAAATTACTGAAGACAGATTCGATTTAAATTCAGAAGCGTCAAAATTAAAAATGACCGTTATTACGAAACTGACAGTTTTCCTTCTGGTGGCGGTGTTGGTCACGTTGGTAGAACTTAGTGCAGCTCAAGAACCAAATAGGCCGCTAAAACAAGGCGCGTACGCAGGTCCCAATTCCCAAGGTCTAAAGGCCTCATCCCGCCATTTTGAGAAACGCTCGGTTGATCATAATGGCGAGCATCATGACGACAACAGCGAATATTTACAGCCGGCATATGAAAGCTCTTTGATAGCTGGCAGGACTGGCAGGATTAGGATAATGCCAGCACATATTCAAGGAAGGCGATAAATTTGTATATAATGGAAGTGATATTAAGTGCTCAATCACTGTGCAAGTTGCGGGAAATTTCGAAAAAATAATAATAAGTAATATCTATAAAAAATATGGGAAGTTTCCCAGATAAGATTGGTGAGAACTATTTTATCATCTTAACTTCTGGGTCAATCCTCCATGGTATGTTAAGTTACCTGTGATCAGAGAACCTTAATCAGTTAAAAAAATCTTATTACTGTGTGGTCCAATCCAACATTGTACCAATGGTCAATAAACATGTTATTCTGTTAAGTTTGCCTAAAAATGTTGTTATGTATTTTCATGTTTTCATTTCTTTCCACTGGTTTAATTTGACTTCATTAATTTATATTAAGTTTAATTTTAGTAAATACCTACGTACTTGTATATTACACTTGTGTGTGTCCTATAAGACATTACATCTATTTATGACTTATGTTTATATTCTTGTGCAAATTGTCTAGGTGTATTAAAGGTGTAAAAATAGAAGATGTACAACAAGGGCATAAAGCGATCCATTTTTATACGAGGCAATTTATTGGTCCGAGCGCAGCGAGTTTAGAGCAATGTTAATCATACAAATCAATATGTTTTGGTAAAAAACGTTGCAACTCATTAGTCATTATGTACCGAATACCTGCCGGTTATTGAAAACCTCAACAAAACACCGTATAAAAGGTACCCGAGAAAAATATTAAGGGCAGAATCGAGGTGAATCCAAAAGCGTCAAGAGAAAATTCAAAATGGCCGTTAATACAAAACTGACAATTTGCCTTCTGGTGGTGGTGTTCATCGCGTTGATAGATCTCGGTGCAGCTCAAGAGTCAAATACGCCGCAGAACCACGATCATGAGAACCCCGCGGGTGATGAGCTAATACAAGGCGCGTATGCAGGTCCAAATAACCAAGGAATAAAGGCAATACCCCGTCATTTTGTGCAACGCTCGGTTGATCATGAAGATGGCGACAATAATGACATTTTAAAGCCGGCCAACTTAAACTCTTTGATACCAGGAAGGATTCGTTTTGTGCCTGGAAGTGGATATATTCATGGAAAGCGTTAAATCATATACTTGCTCAATCACTTCACATGTGCAATTTGCGGGAAGTTTCCAAAAAGTTGGAAAAGTTGTCAAAAATTCTTATGTTTTGTCATATTGGTTAAACGTTTTCCGACTTTTTGCTTACACTTGCACATCTATATGAAAGGCCCATGGTGTGTTAAGATTTTATTTCTGTAATTAGACTAATCAGTGAACGTTAGTTAGTAAAAAGTTTTCTTTGTACTGTGTGTTGTTGTTGTATCAATGGACATATTATTAGAGTTAGACCAAGAAAAGTCTGCAACGATTTTGATAGCATACGCATTGCAAGTGTTATTTATACGTCGTAGAAGTTTGACTTTTTAAATAACACTTACACTGTGTATGCTATTAAAATTGCTGCCGACATATCTTGGTCTAACTCTATGTTTTGTGTCAATAAATTTAATGTTATATGTTTCATGTTTCAATTCCGTTCCCTTAATGTTTATCCATTTTCCTTAATTTAATTTTAATTTAAGTATTTTGTAATATTCTTTGATAAACAAAATAATGTGTAACTTAAGTGGGTAAAGGTAAGAATATTGTTTGTTATCCGTTCTTTAATATGTTAATATATAAACATAAAATAAATAAATCTTATATTATTTATCAGTTTGCTTTCAATAAGACTGTATAACATTAAAGTAACGACCACAGTCCAGTACTACAAATATTGTCCACTAGTTCAATGCGTGATTAAGTATCAATGCTAACCTTTTTTTTTTGAAAATCTTATTTTAAATGTTGTCCGAATTCTTTCCCATTTAGCCCACTTTACAAATATTTAAATGTTTTTAACTGAAACCTATTTCTGGAAAACACAATGTCAGCTTCGGCGACGCCTGAGGTTAATAACTGTTTATTTCATTTAAATTGGTTGAGCGGTTATTTTTTCCCCATACAAACCCTTAAGGGGTGATTTTTGAGATGACGTATGACCTTCTCCGGGACTCAAACTACGAGTATCTCTATACCAAATTTCAACTAAAGGATGACTCACGTTAGACCGGGCCGTGTCCGGGCCGGAGCTTCCGGCGCTTCGTTTTCTATGGAAAGCATCACGTGATCACCTTTCATGTCATAGAAAAGTGAGCGCCGGAAGCTCCGGCCCGGACACGGCCCGGTCTAACGTGAGTCATCCTTAATTCGGTTTAGTTGTTTAAGCGTGAAGAAGAGGTATTTTATATATTTTTAGAAAATTTAATGAACGGAAATTGTATAGTGAATTCTGAAGAGACGAAGTCGTGGCCCATGGTCAGTCATAAAATAATATTGCCGCAAATTGGAACTCATAAAAGTAGTTAGCGTGAATTGAAACTAATTTTTGGAAAATACCCGATTCATTTCTGCGCAGTAAATATTCTGAAGCCCCGATCGAACATTGAACCTCATCCCAATACGTACATTAAATTAGAGCGCAGTTAAGCATGAAAAACAAAAACATCCTTTAAAATGACTCATTGATGTTTTGAACAAAAAAGTGTCACCTCATGTACCTACAACGATTATTAAAACCAAGGGCCTGACACTCTTTGATAGAGAAAGATAGTCATTATTGCGATTTCTATAAGAGGAAAGAGAAAATAGTGCCATGCTTTGTCCTTATCCTTACCAACCGGGTGTCATCATTGGTAGGAGGCGATGGCGAAATAGCGAAATTTATAAGTGAAAGAGACAGAATCCTATGCTGCCCAAATGTTATATGAATATTCTTTCTCTTACCCCCGGTCGCTCGGTGGCGCGTCTATAACTACAGTTATCTTTCTTGGGCTTCTTGTGGTGTTCTTTTGGCCTGGTGGACTTTGGTGCAGCTCAAAGATATTGGCCTCCGCTGTACTGGCCTTGGAATCGTGGAACTCACGTGATTTTGTGCCTGCCTCCAAAAAATTCTAGAGAACAGGCAGGATTCGTGTGTTACCGGCACATATTCGTGGATAATAATAAGAAATGCATACAAACCTAGTGACAAAAAACTTACGCTTCGTAAGTTCTTTGGGATCAGTGAATCTAAATGCTTATAAGATTTCTGTGACCGGACTTATTAAGGCCGTTCCATCGGTTTACCGCTGTCACATCATGCGCGCCGAGTGTCAATTTTGATCGAATTTTGTCGATTTTTATTTATTTTAAAAACGTTACCTTACAAAGTCGAAATTTGAAAGCTATCAAATTACTATTTAAGTTGATTGTTTTTTCTTCTTTTTTTGTTTATGGTATCTTTCTTTCTTTCTTTTCTTTTCTTTTATTTATCACTTAATTAATAACTTTACTATGTTTGATTAAAAATCCGAGTTAGAGGTTACTTTGGGAATTAATTGTATCGAGCGAAGTGTCATAATTCGTGTAACGGAAGCTATTTTATTAAAGATAATATGGTCAAGAACTACATATTTTTCCATGTCTACGAATATCAACGCCTCTTAGAAAAACATGATCATATAAGGAGATTTTTCGCCTTTTAGGGAACCGCCTTAAGTGAACTTTAGTTAGACCTTGGTTTTCTAAGATTTTTTTTATGTACTTAGACTTATTTATGCGATGGTTACGCTGTTTACTGTATAGTTTGTGCCAAAATTTTAAATAAAACGTTTTTATCAATTTATTACTTTTTTATCTAGTTTTTCTCTAGTTGTCTTAGCGTCTAAAAATACGCGACAATCTTATTTATGGAGCCATATCTGCATGTTTATGTTTTTACGAGTATTATGGAGGGTTTTGCATTGCAAGTCACCAAATGATTGTGGGTGACTGTATCTCGAACCCTTAAAATAAAATGTTCAATACTTCCTGTAACTAAATGTTTATCTTTCCAATGGCAAAGTGCTAACCGGTTCATAATCTCTGCATAATAATTGGAAACAAAAACAAAACGACCTATAAATACGTTACAACATACCATTGACGACAGAATTGAATTGAATTTTGAATTGCCTTCTTTATTTTCAAAATGGCCGCTAGTAAAGTGACCGTTATGTTGTTGGTAGCGTTAGTTGTGTTTGCTTTCGCAGCAGCGCAAGGATCTCAGGGAGGCTCTCAAGGATCTGGGCATATAGACTCCCAGGGTCAAGGCATTCTAAATGAGAGGCCAAAGAATCAAGGTCAGCATTCAGATCATGGTCGCGTGAAGCGTTCGATTGGGCGTAAAGACGGCGATGGCAATGCGTTCTTCGAGCCAGCATACGAGAGTGCGTTCGCAGGACCTCACAGAATAAGAGTACCAGGATTCTTACATCAGTAATTCTGTTTATCGACATGAAACTGTAATTTTAAGCAAATGTTAACTATTCTATGTAACTTCGTTAAGGGTTTTGAGGCTTACAGTAAAAATAATAATAATTAAAGAGTGTTTTTGTCTACCAATGAAAAACGCAAGTTGATCAGTTCAATTACTCTAATTTTAACTAACCTTTGTTTGTGTTGTTCTTGACAGTGAATTAGGGTAAGAACTTCATAGTCAGTCAACTCAAAATAATTACGTAGGCACCTATTTTCAATTTTTAAAGAACATAATTTCTAATTTTATAGTTACGCGTAATTATTAAATCTAAGGCCAAGATCACTTCAAAATTAAACAAGGAAATATTTAAATTATTTTATTTTAATAGAAAGTAATAAATCATCGTAAAATTATAACTACTTAAGTAACGAGTTACAATAATATGTTCATCAATAATAAGAAATACAAAATCGGTAATACTCATCACTGACCTGGTAGGCAGCATCAAATGGTTCGTGACGACAAAAATAAGCAAATATATCGTAACACGCCATTGTACTAAGTCTTAATAAAACTAAATCTTAACATAGTCATGCATGTAATAAGTAGTAAACATAGATCTTCTTCTTCTCTTGGCGACAAAAAGAGAAAAAAAGAGGAGGAACCTGTGTTCAACCTCAGAATCTACAGCAGAACTATCAATTACTGTCCCAGATTACCGACCACCTAACACTAAATGTAAAAGATTCAACAACTACATGCAAGAGAATTATCCTCAGTCCTCACTATTTACGGCAACGCGACGGAGCGTACATACAAAACTCGTAACACAGCGAACACCATGTTCAAGTCTCAAGGAGATGGTTTCGTTCCAACGTTCCAACGACCGACCAGCTCCGGAAAGAATAAACGAAGTACAAAACACAAGCGCCAGGCGGTCTGTAGAAAACTGGAGGTTAGAAAAAGAGGTTGAGGATCCTAACAGAAATCGACACAGGAATTGTATTCGATCCGACAGCGCTCTAAAGATAACATAAATGATGAAAAGGAGCCAGAAAAAGAGGACAGATACCGGTCAAACTCTAGAAATTCTGTAGAGAAAGTCCCCGGTGGATTCAGGCCTAGCAGCACAAAGAACTCAGACGGAGTAGTGAGCGGAACAGGCTAGACTGTAGCTTTTAATGTTCTTAGGAACTCTTCAGACCTCAGTAATAATAATCAATAATAAGTCGAATAAAACTTTGCAAAATTACTACACTAATTTTTTCTTTTATTATTTCGGGGATAAGGCCATATTATATTCATAGTTATATAATAGCATAACATTATTTTTTATACTTACCCTAATAAAGTCACTTTCGTATTTTTGTTAAAATTTGCAGTAAATTTAGACAGACCAACATTTTACGTCTATGCTAAACAACTTAAAATGTAAAAAAATATAACTGCTTACTTAGTAGGTAGACTGTCATTTTTCTGAAAATGCTTCCACGAATTTTAAATGCCAATAAACTAAAACATTTCAATTTCAATTTTTTTATTACTTCTGCTAAGTTATATCTACGTGAAACGTCCAAAAGCAGTCAATGTTACGCGAAATATATTCATCTTATTCTATTTTTTACAAGCACCGTTGATTCAGCGTTTACTTATACTTAAAAATATAAATGAATTAAATGAATAAACAAAACGGTGCAAATCTCAAAAGTAACAAGTCAATAAAATAAATCTCAGTTATGGCTAGATCTATAACTTTCACTAGCACAAAACGAGAGATTGGCAAAATGAAATATCGACATAGGTAGTAGAATAACTAAGATCAGGTTCGTATCCGGCCTTCACCACTGGAGGGCTTCGTCACTTTTTCTTTAATATATGACATCAATTACAGTTTATAATTTATATATAGTAGTGTATAAAATAATTTGATTTGTTCTCAAAATTGTTCATAGATAGCAGCACCAGTCTCTCTCGCTATATCGTAATTCCGCAAGGAATTCGTATAGGAGGTGCAAGCGCGCACTGCTTGCCCTTAGAATTGGTCAAAGACGCCTAGTCTTACTAAGATGGCATATAGTCGAGAAATTGGGACGGGTACCGCCGGTTCGAGTCCGGCCTTCACCACTGGAGGACTTCGTCACTTTTTTTAAATCTTTAATATATGTCATCTATTACAGTTTATAATTATTCACACTAAAAGGTGGCGCAAAGCCCGATTTTTAGCGCGCTTCGCGCGCTCTTGCATACAGTTCGCCGGCGGCGCCCTTCACACTTAAAGGTCGAGCGGAGTCCGACATCCAGCGCGCACTGCGCGCTCTTACATACAGGGCGCCCGCGGCGCCCTTCACACTAAAAGGTCGGACGAAGCCCGACTTTCAGCGCGCTCTGCGCGCTCTTACATTTAGGGCGCCTGCGGCGGCCTTCACACTAAAAGGCCGGGCGAAGCCCGACTTTCAGCGCGCTCTGCGCGCTCTTACATTTAGGGCGCCTGGGGCGCCCTTCACACTAAAAGGCCGGGCGAAGCCCGACTTTCAGCGCGCATTGCGCGCTCTTACATTTAGGGCGCCTGTGGCGCCCTTCACACTTAAAGGTCGGGCAAAGTCCGACTTCCAGCACGCTTTGCGCGCTCTTACATACAGGGCGCCCGTGGCGCCCTTCACACTAAAAGGCCGGACGAAGCCCGACTTTCAGCGCGCATCGCGCGCTCTTACATACAGGGCGCCCGCGGCGCCCTTCACACTAAAAGGTCGGGCGAAGCCCGGCTTTCAGCGCGCTCTGCGCGCTCTTACATTTAGGGCGCCTGAGGCGCCCTTCACACTTAAAGGTCGGGCGAAGCCTAGTCTTACTAAGATGGCATATAGTCGAGAAATTGGGACGGGTACCGCCGGTTCGAATCCGGCCTTCACCACTGGAGGACTTCGTCATTTTTTTTAATCTTTAATATATATTTATTTATTTATTTATTTAAGAAACAAACAGTCTTCTATAGTTATACATAACACTGGAAATTTTCTTAAAGCTAGACTTACAGTTTCCTTAATGAAAATATTTTAACATCATGTTTAATAAAGTTTCTACAGAGTAAAACAGAGCTATTTGTGCAAACAAGAACAAAAACAATAACAACAATAATGAGAAAAAAAAAAGATGCAAGAGTATCAGGGTTTAACAATTAAATTGTATATAAACTGAATACTAAAAAGGTTTTACTATTCTTATTACTTATTAACGTTCAATACTGAGATTTTTTCCTAATAGCGCCAAACTAATGATCTGGGTTATTACACTGCATGGATAGTGTTTTAAATCTATTAAGTTTCTCGCAGAAAATATCGAGATTCAGAAATTTTTCGTTGTACAACCTGCATGCCCTTCTAACAAAACTATTTTTCGCGTAAGCAGTCCGACTACGGGGGATGTAAAAGAGGGGTTTTTTCCTGCAAGCGCGTTCACAACGTCGAGGAACTCTGAAGGATAGTGAATGTAATAAAAACGGAGAATCAATAATATTGTTAATAATTTTATAAAGGGTTAAGATATCGGTACGTTCTCGGCGATAACTAAGGGATGTTATATTGTGTGCTCTCATTGCGGTGACGTAATCTGATTTTTTTTTTCTAATCCTGTATTCTATTGTCTTAGCAAACTTTTTTTGAACTCTCTCTATCCTATCACTATGTATTTTATACTGTGGGCTCCACACAGCGCTTGCAAATTCCAAACGACTACGAACATAACTGCGAATATATGTCATCTATTACAGTTTATAATTATTAAAAAAAAAATATATTATTATTCACACTAAAACGTGGCGCAAAGCCCGATTTTTAGCGCGCTTGGCGCGCTCTTGCAGTTCGCCGGCGGCGCCCTTCACACTAATAGGCCGGGCGAAGCCCGACTTTCAGCGCGCATTGCGCGCTCTTACATTTAGGGCGCCCGTGGCGCCCTCCACACTTAAAGGTCGAGCGAAGTCCGACATCTAGCGCGCATTGCGCGCTCCTACATACAGGGCGCCCGCGGCGCCGTTCACACTAAAAGACCGGGCGAAGCCCGACTTTCGGCGCGCATTGCGCGCTCTTACATTTAGGGCGCCTGCGGCGCCCTTCACACTTAAAGGTCGGGCGAAGCCAGCTTAACCAAAAGAGACTTGAAGGAACTGTCATAGGGACCATCATTTGACGCGACAAGGTCAGGGAAGATTTTGTATGAACGTGTTGATGGGGTTGATAAAGAATTAAATAACGTTAATGGAGTTTATAAAAATGGCTTAATTAATGAGAAAGTAGAAAACGCAGGTCTTTATGTTAATAACGATAACGACAAAAATAATGATGGTAAATGTAAATTACAATTAAAAACACTGGAAAATAAATTTACATACATACATATAATTCCATAATATTCCCGGAGGGGTAGGTAGGGACCACGGATTTAAACTTGCTACGATCCTGACATACCTCTTTCGCTTCATAACATTCCTCATACACGCTCGCTGGTTTAGGGTGCTCTTGACCTGGCCTTTCTTCAGGATTAATACATTTATAAATCTTAATGTCGATGACAAAAGATGGTAAATCTAAATTAGATTTAAAAACACATTATGAAAAAGTAAATGATGATAGAAGATAGTGTTGTGTAGTATAGCGATAGCATAGAGCATATAGATATACTAGAAGACATTTCTAGAAAAACGGACAAGTGCGAGTCGGACTCGCCCACCGAGGGTTTCGCTATCATGGTTCATGAGATACAGCCTGGTGACAGACAGACTGATAGTGGAGTCTTTAGTAATAGGGTCCCGTTCTTACCCTTTGGGTACGAAACTCTAAAAAAACTTTATTCTTCTTATTTATCTTATACCTGCTTGTATGAAATCTGCCTTACATATTTGTTCGCCAGACGTCCCAATAATGTATACTGGTGTGTTTTTCAAAAAAACATTTTTATGTATAACTCGGGGGAGCCTCACCCTTAGAGAACGCGTCCCAGGTGGCGGACAGGGAACCGCTCGGCAGATATGCAGGGTAGGGACGAAATAAAATAGTCCTCGCGGACCAACAGGCCGGAGATGGAAACTTCATTAACAAACCCCTGGATTCGGGCTTGTTCGACATCATCGGAAGTGAGGCCGACTACAGTGCTGGGTGTTTGGGCTGGAGCACTTGAAGAGTTGGCGGCGGGGGTGTCCTGCATGGACCAGCGGCGGCATTCATGATTTGCAGCAAAGCAATAGTCTTGGTGTCAGATGGCAACCGACCGTAAAAACCAATAGCCAATTTCAATCATGAGGCCAAACCACAATAATGGAAAGAGAACTAATGCTAGGGCGTCCCCCTCAAGCAACGGTTACTATAGCGACGAAAAATCAAATCACCGACTCGCTGTACCACTGTTCGAATTATGTATAGCTACTTGGGACATTGGTACAATGACAGGACGCAATGCCGAACTAAGTGCAATTTTAGAACGTCGCATCACCCATTACTGACAAACTAACCAAGTTACGGTGGTACGGCCGTGTAATGCGTAGATCCGAAGACGATGTCGTGAAAGAGTGCCTTTCTACGGCTACGCATGATAGATGGAGAGGTAGGCCGCTGACTACCTGGATGACGAATGTCCAGAGAGACATAAAGGAGATCGGCCTACCGACGACGTTTATCAGCGGAGCAAGAGGCGTCTCAAGATTAAGAAAGCCGACCCCGCGTACCGGAAAGTGGCGAGGAGAAAGAAGAAGAAGTATTTTTTTTATAAAAGCTTGTTCGTATCAAAAATACACGCTGTATAGTATATAGGTACAATAGTTTTCGTTTTTATAGTCAGGTACTATAAATAGGGGAAATATATGACGATTTGCATTTGATTTATATTCTTGTAACATTTCGGTGAGTTATATCTACTTATCTCATTATATTTTATTTTATATATTTATCTTTGAGTTGCTTGTTTATCGATAACTTGTTTGTCGATGTTTCATTTTGTCAATCCCTTGTTTTTGTTAGAAATAGTTCTAGGTCTAGTTATGGCACATTCTAGCTTATACCTATTTTTTTATCTTTGGTTTCAAATAATCCAATAGTCATCTATGATATTTAGATATTCAGTTTATTAAAAAAGGACAACTAATGAAACAATAAAATATAACTGCAGTTATAGATGTCATAGATGGTAACTAAAATAAAAGTGTACTGCTGATGAAATTAATTCTTATTGTTATTTGATTTTACACTGGAGTGTCTTGCTGTGTTTTTCTTGAAAAGTTTATATATTTCCCAGTACATATGGTGCTAATTTACCGCTCTGGTGCGGTAAGTAGCACTATACGTGCGTTTGTCGAAAATTTAAAGGGCCATATGTACTGTAAATCGTTCTACAATACACGTGCAAAAAGGTAATTCGTGTCGATTTAAAACACTCCCTTCGGTCGTGTTTTAATGTATCACCATCGTCACTCGTTGCGGATTTCTTACTTTTCGCACTTGTATCGTAATGTACTAGATAATAATGACTGAATGCAGGCGATTATAGGCAAGTAATTTCTTATTTTGTTATAAATATTTATGTACACTCCAGGGCAAAGTCGTGAGGTATCATTGTACATTATAGTATTGTGTATTGACAGCAAATTTGAAAAATATACTTAAGCGAAAAACAAAATAACTAACCTACATGTTCAATGGCACATTTACAACTGACATAATAAAAAGTTATAATGGTAATTTAACATACATATAAATCTAATAATCTTATTAAATCTTAATTATAATAAATTTTGGCACGTTGAAGAATTCACGGATTCTTTGGAGTTGACTCTGACCCGGGACTATTTTATTTAAAATACGAATCCCATGAAAATTGGTATTTAATATAAGAATTATAAATTATTCCCTATATTTTGTTCTATAATATATCTATGACTCTCACAAAAAAACAATGAAGATGCTACTCAAAAAATTGAAATGGCCCTGAGTCCTTATCATTATAACCTTAGCTCTCTTAATTGGTAAAATGAACATGATATATTTGACTTTGATGATTGTAAAAACGAATTTACTAAGTATATGAGTAAATATTTCCGATTATATCATTTAAAATAATGATACTCGAAATGAAAATGATGATAAAATTGATAAATGAATACAAACTTTATATCATTATATACATAATAGCTGCCTTTACATGAATGATATTAGTAAAACGGTTAAAAATGTACAATCAGATGCAATAACTTCTTACTCCTTCTTCATGCAATGATCAGCTGTATTTTTGCAGCTGACTGTACGTTTAAAAAATTAAAACATTTAACATTTTTATTAACAATTTTAAAAAGTCTAAAGTCTAAATATACAAATAAATCTATAAGTAACTGCAATGCCATTTGGAGAAAACACTTATCATTTACCTAATTAAAAAGATCCATTAAAAATCATATGTGTGGTATACATAAAAAAACACTCAAATTAAAATGAATAAATTTCAAATGCTTACTGATTGTAATAATACATAAAGAAAAAGACAAGTACGGTTATTTCAATTTGAAACCAAAGTACGAGTACTTAATGCCTAATCAATTTTCAAGAACATTTATGATACAAGTTCCTACTTTCTATTCTTTTCTTTGTTCTTTGATACGAAAAATAAGTACCTATTCTGATATAATATCAAATAATCAGAATCACTGCAGCTTGACAAATTTATAAAATAAATCTCTATGCTAGAAATCGTACACCCATAACAATATCAATATACGAAATATACAATTAAATGTTTCAAAACCATTATAAAATATTCTCAAATCTTATAACGGTCGATCGTTTCGTTTATACAGTGTGTGGCCCGAAACCGGTGCGAAAAAATTAAATGGAGATTTAAAAAGTCGATTAGCGTAATTTTCTGTCACTAAATGACAGAAACCGACTTTTTTCAATAAATACTCAAATATAATCTTCAATTATATAACAGTTACACAAACACTTTCCCCCCACCCCCCAGGCCGCCGCAGCGTGCTAACAACAACGTGAAACTGATCGTACTCGTCCGCGTCCGTCTCTCTGCCTTGCGGAAGGAGGTGGGAGAGGCCGCGGCCAGGGCTTTGCCGGACTTGGCCATGGATGTGTTGAGAGTGCTCGCCTCTTCTTATTTAGACGTTAGGAAACACACTTTGACTTTGGGTAACTGCCAATTAAATGTTTCAAAACCATTATAAAATATTCTTAAATCTAATAACGGTCGATCGTTTCATTTATATTTTATCATATGTGCAAATCTTTGGAGCAGTTAGAGAGCATCAAATTTTTTAGGTGTTGTGTTCACCACATCAAGTGTTGTCTGTAGCCTGAAAAATTCTTAAATCTAATAACGGTCGATCGTTTCGTTTATGCAATGTGTGGCCCGAAACCGGGACGAAAAAATTAAATGGAGATTTAAAAAGTCGATTAGCGTAATTTTCTGTCACTAAATGACAGAAACCGACTTTTTTCAATAAATACTCGAATATAATCTTCAATTATATAACAGTTACACAAACACTTTCCCCCCACCCCCCAGGCTGCCGCAGCGTGCTAACAACAACGTGAAACTGATCGTACTCGGCCGTCTCTCTGCCTTGCGGCAGGAGGGGGTAGAGGCCGCGGCCAGGGCGTTGCCGGACTTGGCCATGGATGTGTTGAGTGCTCGCCTCGTCTTATTTAGACGTTAGGAAACACACTTTGACTTTGGGTAACTGCCAATTAAATGTTTCAAAACCATTATAAAATATTCTTAAATCTAATAACGGTCGATCGTTTCATTTATATTTTATCATTTGTGCAAATCTTTGGAGCAACACAGTCATCAGTTAGAGAGCATCAAATTTTTTAGGTGTTGTGTTCACCACATCAAGTGTTGTCTGTAGCCTGAAAAAATTATAAACTTTCATAATTCTGGAAAAGTATGCTGATAAGAAATACTTCCGGATTAATAACGGCGACAAAAAAAATAAAAAAAATAGCGATAAATTATACATGTGCAGCAGTGGTGGCAATACAGAGCATAAGGACAGTACGTCTCTACCCAAGGGCTTTGGAACGTAAGTACGTACAACGCTAGACGCTAACCGACCTCCATACATTTGTTGAGACCCCACAGTAACGTCTCCCGAGCGTGGGCGTCTAGTCAACTCTATGCCTGCTCCTCGTCGCAACGTTGCCGCAACTGCGCAGTGTCACATTTTTCAAGCGCTGATTAAACGCTGATGCTCAAAAGAAACTAGTGTGGTCTCTCTTAAGGTGGGTTCCCACGGTCCGTTGTTTCACAGATCTGACCCCGCCTCAGATTGTGGGAACGGTCGCATCCAATGAGGCTTGTGGTCGCCTGTCGTCACCCACTCCCGACGGATAGCCGCACATGCATCCACAGGCGTGCCTGACCTGTAATAACACGGGCCGTGGGAACCCACCTTTAAACTGACTGACCCTTGTCAGGGTAGATTTACTAGCCACCAGAACGGTATATAAAAATTTAGACAATTCTTGTTTTGTCACACAACGTGTTAGTAAGATGCATTTACAAGTTTCTTAATATTCACGGCGGCAGTAGTATCCGAGCGAACGGCATTTCTGGCAGAGATGTTGTGGATGGATCTTAGACTGGTCACTCACGTCAAGACCGTCTGGCTTCTCAAGTGGTCTCTGAAATTAGAAATAAAATATTCATTAGGAAATTACATAGTCTCATAACTCGTAACGATGATAAAAAAGTGAGGCAAGGTTACGACATATATATATAGTCCTCCACATGACATTTCGATGACGGCGACCTCAACAATCAAGGTTTCTCCCTCTCATGAGCTCTTATGTGGCTGGCCAGGCCAAACTTGCTCTTAAAAACTCTTTTACACTCACGACAGTAGACCCTAACGACATATATCTAGATAATAGGTATCTGGAGATGCATTTTGAGAAAGATCCTCTGTATTAGAGATAGAGATATTTTTATTTACGAGCCTAGAATGTCCTACTGCTAGTCAAAGGCTTTCCTCCTCCAGTACACATATTTCTGTCTTGACCCGTCTCACCAGGACCTATCAAAGGTCTTGCCAAGGCCGTCGTGGTTTCTCGACCTCAGGTTCGATTTTCTGGGATACAATTTTTTGTTTTAGCCCACAAGCCATCCGGATCCGGCATACTGTCTTCCTTGTCGTATCCTCATGGTTGAGGGTCGTGACGACTGTGCACTCTTCACCAGTGCTCTCCAAGCTGCTCTATTTAAGCCCAGTGTATTCTAGCCTGCAATGTCTGCAATGTGTGTGTCTGTGTGTGCAATGTATTCTTCTTTGACGTTATTCTATCCGGCATACCGCAAACGTGAAACGTAGCCTACTGGGATATACAATTTACGGAAACACGTTGATCCTACGCTTGATGCACTCCCGTCCATTATCGGCCCAGGAGTTTCCAGACATCCACTTGTGCTTGCACTTGGGACACTTGCACACGTACAGTGGCGCAGGTAGTGACCTGGGGACGTTTTTTCATCGTACTGAAGACCAAAGTCTCAATAACACTGCTACTAGCTCCCAAGGATGTAGTGACGTTGGCTGCGAGAGACCTGCTTCACGCCTAACTAAACTCCATTCCACCGATGGTCAACGCACTGGAGTAACCAGGGGGGCAGAGGGGGCAAGTGCCCCGGGCGCCATCCAAGGGGGGCGCCAAAATGGGCAAAAGGCAGCAGCAGGGAAACTTTTGTCAGTCGTCAGGGGGCGCAAATTTGGTGACAGCCCCGGGTGCCATATCCTCTAGCTACGCCCCTTCAACGTCAGCCAAGATATATATACATATATCAGAGAGGTGGTACCATCAGCCGATTCGTACACTTATTAAACCCCAATTACAAAGAAAAGACATTAACCTGCTTATGAGGAAACACGTTGATGCGGCACTTGATGCATTCCTGTCCATTATTGGCCCAGGAGTTCCCAGACATCCACTTGCGCTTGCACTTGGGACACTTGTACTCGCCGAAGCACCGCTTCTTGCCCTGATACGGCGTCAACCCCTCGCCTTTTGGACGGGCCTGGAATTGAAAGAAATTTAGATTGGGTGGGATAATTAAAATATCATCATCATCTTCCTCGCGTTATCCCGGCATTTTGCCACGGCTCGTGGGAGCCTGGGGTCAGCTTGACAACTAATCCTAAGAATTGGCGTAGGTACTAGTTTTTTCGAAAGCGACTGCCATCTGACCCAAAGGGATCCAACCCAGAGGGATTAGTCATTGTTTACCTTCACCGAAAAGCGACTGGTATTAAATGATATTTCGTACATAAGCCGAAAAACTAATTGGTACGAGCCGGGGTTTGAACCCGCGACCTCCGAATTGAAAGTCGCACGCTCTTACCGCTAGGCCATGGCCACCAGCGCTTCTTATACGGAATGATTAAATTATGTAGACTGGAAACCAAATAGTCAGAAGTGCATTGGATCAGACTCGTATCATCAACCGTAACATGCTCAAAAATCGACTTACAGCCTAATGTTCTATGAAATGGGGTTCAAAATCTTATTGTCCGCATAAGTGTCACAAATAAGTCTTTGTTTTTACAATCTGTTGTCTGCGACTTCACTTACATTGTTTAACTAATCATCAATTTTTATTCAATCGTTAAAGTGCTTACACCATCGATATAAAGTCGACTATTGCTTGTTCAAAGATCAGTTATGTTCGTAAAAGTATAATTGAAAAGTGTCATAGTGGAACGTGGAACCATAACGACCTTCTTTAGATTTTTATGCATCAAGAGATTCAACAGTAGTTTTATTATAGCAAATTAATGGTGGCAAACAAGCACAAGCAGCTTTACAGACTTGACAAAGCTCACGTAACCAATAGAAATACACAAGGAAGGGGCCTATCCAACACGCTACAATAACACATCGTAACCCGACCTCCACACAATAGTCATTTGTGCAACAAGAGAGGAAAATTGGTTTTTCTTACGAGTGTTGATTTTGAGTCCCGAGTCAACGAAAGATTCTATAAAAAATTCTAAGCTAGAATCTTGAGCGTAGCGAGGAACTCAAAAACACGAGATTTAAAATAACTGCTCTCGTGTTGCACATATAATTATTCACCTCAGTAGTGAGAACATATTAAAGGTTAAAATGTATTTCGAATTAACAGAATAATACAGAGAAACAAAAAAAAGGCTTGTTCGAAATATCTACCACTGGTTAGTAACAAAACATATATTCTTACTTGAGTCTAGATTAGTCCTTAATGTAGGTAGTTAAAGTAGACCATATACTGATACATCAATGACATGTAACATTCACTGTAGCAATACTGATACATCTATGACCTGTACATCCAGTATAACAATGATTGTTCCATAAATATCTTGTTCGCAGTGTATCCTCTTATGTAAAATAACTGCTCTCGTGTTGCACACATTCACCTCAGTAGTGAGAACATAATTAAGGTTAAAATGTATTTCGAATTAACAGAATAATACAGAGAAACAAAAAAAAGGCTTGTTCGAGCTGCTGAGGTGATAATTAAATAGTTAACATAACATGGTGGCACGTCACGGTCTATCACTATCACGAGCCGAATAGGACCCCAGCCCTATTCGAGTGGGTAGTCGATCGAATTACAGCAGGTCAGCAAATGCTTGAGAATTGAATGTAGCCGCGTTGACTTTCCTAGAAGGTAAGGCTAGATGGGATGTTATGGTTATGTGGGACCTTTAAAATAAGTGGCGTTTTAAATGTAAACAAAGAATGGTGATACCTATGCTGCAAAGTGTAACTGGCATATGGAAGGTATAAGTATTAAAAATGATGAACAAGTTTGGGAACAAATCAAATTATTTTATTAAATATTTTGATTTGTATTTTTTAAGTAGTCACACATGTAAATTAAAAACTGTAATAGATGTCATATATTAAAGAAAAAGTGACGAAGCCCTCCAGTGGTGAAGGCCGGATTCGAACCGGCGGGGTGGCTTAGGGGTTCATGGCGTTAGCCGCGATAGTTAAAGACGCCGGTTCGAATCCGGCCTTCACCACTGGAGGGCTTCGTCAATTTTTCTTTAATATATGACATCTATTACAGTTTTTTTTTTTTTATTAAACATGATGTTAAAATATTTTCATTAAGGAAACTGTAAGTCTAGCTAAGAAAATTTCCAGTGTTATGTAGAACTATAAAATACTGTTTGTTTCTTAAATAAATAAATAAAATTTCTTTTACATCTGGGTTGAATCTGAGTTGAAACAATTTGTTTCTTTATTAAATACTTCCACTGTGACAATCGATGTCAATTTTCTCCTTGTCGTATATAAAAATTGTAAAAAAAATATATGGGTATTCGCACGAGCCTTCATATACACGGTGCCAAAAAATATATAATTGCCAGGGAGGTTTTGGGATTATACTGAACAACTTTTACTATGGGACCAACCCCGAAATCGCGAAAAAAAGTTTGGCTGTTTCATACATTTTGGTTTTTAGCCATTTTGTATAACACAAAATAACTGGCCTCCAAAAAGCTTGGGGTGCTTAACAGAGCCAAACAGTACTTCACACCGGGTCACCGACTTTTGTTATATAAAGCGCAGGTTCGACCCCATATGGAGTACTGTTCTCATCTCTGGTCTGGCGCTCCACAATACCAGCTCCTTCCCCTTGACTCCATCCAACGTCGGGCAGTTCGTATTGTCGGCAATTCCGAACTTACTGACGGCTTAGAACCTCTTAGTCTTCGGAGAGACGTTGGCTCTCTTTGCATGTTCTACCGTCTGTACAATGGGGAATGTTCCGAAGAACTTTTTGATCTGGTGCCATCGTCTCGTTTCTATCACCGCACCTCCCGCCAAAGGAGCAAAGCTCATCCTCACTTCTTAGACACATGGCACACCATGAATAAGCGGGCATCCCGCTCGTTTCTTCCCAGAACGTGCAGAATGTGGAATGAGTTGCCTCCTGAGGTATTTCCTTTGTGCTACGACATGGGATTCTTCAAGAAAAAGGTTCTCAAGGGTCGGCAATGCTTAAGTGGCTCCTGTGATGTTGCTTACGTCCATGGGCGACGATGACTGCTTCCCATCAGGCGGCTCGTCTGCTCGTTTGCTGAATATCACATAAAAAAAAAAAAAAAAATTGTGAATATTTTTTTATATCCCCTTTAACTCTCAAAAGCCCATGTTTAAAATAATTAAAATACGTTACATGTCCATTTTTGGGTTACGTTACAGACTTACATATTAAATGTGGTATTTTCTATAAAAAGGGACCTTATTGTCGATGGCGCTTACGCCATTATAAACGATGCTCCGATATAAATACAACGCCGCGCGACGCTGTGCGGCGTAAGCGCTATCGACAATAAGGTCTCCTTTCATAGAAAATGCCCCAAATATGTACAAAAATCCACGTAATTGGTCCAGTATTTTCGTAACAAGTAGACTGATTCTGTGACAGACAGACGGACGGACAGGTTCCTTTTTTTCCTTTTGAGGTACGGTACGGAAGCCTAATTAACCCAAATGACAAAAATGGTTCTTTTTATTTGTACGAAAATGTCGACAATGCAAACGCCTAAATACTCACCAAAATAACTTTTGACAGATAAACCAATACCTCCCAGGTAGCAAAATGACGTAAAATGACGTCAGCGACGTCATAATGACGGCATTATTACGTCATAATGACGTCGCTGACGTCATTTGACGTCATTTTGCTACCTGGGCTACCACGCATATTGTACAAATGTACGGTATGTGGCAGTCACGGGCCGGTCAATTCGAACAACGTGATAATTACTAGTTACGAGAACAATACGAGATCTAATAGATACTTTATAGTTTAGTTCTCAACTAGTTATCTTTTCCAGTTGGATTCGAGAAACCAATTGTCATTTTACGCTACAATTATTGTGACGTTTTGGGATATCCATTAGATATCCATTGGATGTCTAAGTAATATCTTAAGCAAATTTTAAAGAAATCGTTCAAGAGGACATTCGGAATTGCGGAAATGGCAAATTTGACATGACTTTCTTAAATATCTCGTTATCGTTTCGGCTTCATCTCCCCTTTTGTGAACGTTTTAGCTAAACACATTAAAACAGTAGTAGTTAGTTTAAATAAAATATGTTTGTTTGGCCTACGGGCTTAGCACGGTCGCATTTTTATCGCCAGTCACAATGCCTGTCACGTTCTAACAAGTAGATAAGTGCGAAAGTGACAGGCATAGTGACAGGTGATAAAAATACAACCATGCTGACACCGCTGGTAGATCTACATTCGATTCTCATCTGAGTGAACTGCGTCGTGGGTCGTGGATGTTCTTCATGAAGCACGTGCCTTCCTAAACATTGACGTTGGTGGAATCAAAGATAGATATAACTCCGTAATAGATAGATACAGTCTAAGGAAAAAACGTGCCTCGAAAATCAAGAAAATTTGACTCTCGATCAGAGGGCGCTACTAGCTTTGGCCTACAGTCGTATAGATGGCGTTGACGGTTTCGTTTGTTATTTAACAATTTTAACGCATATCAGTGAAAGAACATGGGTCAAAATCATAAAAATAATTAATGCAAATAAAAAAAATCATTTATCTATATTAAAATACATTCTATCGTATTTTTATAAATCTTCATTTTTAGTTTTAAAGTGTGTCGACAGATGGCAGTGAATTTACTTGGGTTACAAAATTTACTATGACAGTACCGCTCTAGTATAAGTTACTCTATGGTGGGATCATCGACAATATCGATGGAGCAAATACCCAAAGATTGATTGATTGATTGACTAGTGGATATCTAGTTGATATCTAGATCATTGTTCGAATTGGCCCGTCAGCCGGAATCATACTGGCTACTGCACACAAAGCAGGCATTGTCACGGTACAACCCGCACAACGGACACAAACAATCTTTGTTCCTGAACTATGACCTGCCCCGATTTAAGATGTTCTTTTACTATTCTTGACAAACACATGGGCTCTGTTTGAGCATTCGCAATTGCTTTGGCCTATATATGCTTGGGCAAAGGTTGGATAACTGTTCATTGCAATATCTTCTTTTTAATCGAATTTAAACTGTTGTGAGACATACTAACACAACATGTCGCGCGACCCAGGTAGCAAAATGACGTAAAATGACGTCAGCGACGTCATAATGACGGCATTATTACGTCATTATGACGTCGCTGACGTCATTTGACTTCATTTTGCTACCTGGGGAGTGACTAAAACAAGTGAGTCTAAGGCCAGGATTACACTCATAAGTTTTACTTACGTAAGTTAGGGACAAAGCTATTTGCTAGAATGAGATAACGATGTTCATATCTCATTCTGTAGTATAGCTGTGTCCCTACGTAAGTAAAACTTACGAGTGTAATCCTGGCCTAAACCGTGAAATTATTTAATCTTCTTTTTAGTTACTTACCTACGCATGCCTGTCATCTGTACTGAATATCTAAATCTAGAAAATTTATTATGTTTTGGTTAATTAATAAAATTAATTTTATGAGATACATATACCTACTTTACTGCTTTCTATGTCATGGGCACTGACAAAAAACAGGAAAAGAGCTCAAAATGCAGGAATGTATTATGTTATTTAATCTTCCACCAAACAATATGTGCCTATTTTTAATTTGTATCTTGTTCGATAGTCAATTGGGATGAATTTTGTTTTTGTGAGAAAGTAATAAAACAAAAGAAATGCTATTTTATTTCATTTATGAAAGGTTCTAATTAGAATGAAACTGAATTTGTACAGTCAGCTGCAGAGAAAAAGTACTCCCCCGGCGTAGAAATTTGTATGCAAAGGTGCTAAGCTAATAGTATTGCTGACTGTACAGTCGCCATCAGATATATCGGAGCGGCCGAGGTGCTCAAAATATCTGAACACGCACCTAGCGCCTTGACAATAGAGGCGTGTTGAGATATTTGTGAGCACCTCGGCCGCTCCGATATATCTGATGGCGACTGTACCTACATTGTAATGCATGTTGGGCTACCAAATAAATGGCTACCAGTCGCGGTAACGAAACAATATACAAAAATTTTTTTAAAACAGTTCAGCTTCATCTTACATCTGGGGTCAAAAATGCACATGTGCTAGCCCTATTGTGTCTAAAAATTTAATTTACGGCCTCATGCAAGCTATTAGTCTTAGTTTTTGCTCACTCCGGCTGTAGAGTTACGGTTTAAAAGCTTCTTTTGTTTCTGGAGTACGCCACTTTACTACTGAAGTGTGTTAACTGTGATCCCACTTAGCTTTACTTAAGTTATTTGTATTGTAGAATTACTGATAAGTGGAACACAATTTCTGAGAAAATTGGAAATATTCTCCGTCAATTCGTCTAAAAACATCTATAAATGTAGTAAGAGCATTCAACATCAATAGTAGCGTAGTAGAGATTACGCTTCGAAAGTAGGTACATTTTACTGTCTAATATTTAAATGTGACGTTTTCAACCAAAAGATACGACATTGTCGCTTGTCGATAAGGTTGATTTCAAATTAATTATATATGGAAATAGCGCCTTATTGACAACCGACAATAAGTACCCTTTTGATTGAGAATGGCACAAATAAACACATATCAAACAATTCGGGTGAAACAGATCTCTCTCTCATTTGTAATATCTATTTGTAAAACTATTAGATAGAGGCAGATTCTTTTGTTGCTATCCGCTACTTTTGATGTTGACTTTATCTAGGTACTACATACAAAATCATAAATAATTGGTTTCTTAGGAATTATAGCTTATTATTAGTTTTATTATTTAAAAAAAATCAGAAATTAACTCACTTATCAACTTTCATAAGACCATAATTTGGGCTAAAATTGGGACTACGATTCAAAATTTAAAATTAAAGTCGGTCAAATTGACATTCAAAACTGAAGTGGGGCCTATGGACTACGTATAGAGCGCCGGTCGTCAGGAATTTAGATCGCCGGTTACTTGATTTGACGTGGCATCTTAATATCAGTATTAATCTTAGAATATTAAGGAACTCCTCAAATATGTTAATTAGTTTGTAAAATGGATGCCACAGCATATGCCGACGACTTAGCCATGCTTATTTAGCCATGGCGCTGGTTTTCAGGGCAACCAGGGATATAATAATACCAATTGTATGGATCCCTTATTCTTCTACAGCTAAATGTCAATTCATTGGCACCGTGCCCACTGGTCGAGGAAGCAGTTTTTGACGAATCACAAATTTTCATTAAATTGTGACATCGACGTCATTCTTATACTATAACCACCTGTTTTGTTTGGACAGTGTGGACTGGGCATGATTTAAAAAAAAAACATTGTGAATGACTGCTTGACTTCTCAATGATTACTGAACACATTCTTTACAGGATTTTTTGTAGGTAAGTATCGTACACGAAAAAACTATAATATGCTGGCAATTGGCACTGGCTGAAAATTTTCAGGGTCACGTCTTAAGAGAGATTAAGTAGGTATGCTTTTCTTCTAACTAAACACAACGAATTAAAAACTTTAGTATATGTAAACTAGTAGTTTAAAATCATAAAATGTTAATCTTACCTGAGGACAATCTCCGATGTAATGTCCCTTATTAAAGCAAAGGTGACACATATAAGCAGGCGGTGGCGGGCGCGGTGGACGCCGTAGCGACAGTGCTGCTAGCTGCTCTGCCAAAGAACTAGTGTCATCTGAAGGCGCTTGGGTGGACGTCGCCGCAGTGGGTAGAGGGCCCCATACTGAACCCGGGAGCCACTGGAATGAGAAAAATGGTGGGTTAACTTTTGAAGATCTGAGATCAGGAATATCTAACACGTCTTTACGCAACTCCATCGTTAAGTCGCGGTTTGTGTGTGAAGGCGCTCGAATTTTGACATGAAAATATGTGGTATTTTCTATAAAAAGGGACCTTATTGTCGGTGGCGCTTTTTTTTATACTACGTCGGTGGCAAACAAGCATACGGCCCGCCTGATGTTAAGCAGTCTCCGTAGCCTATGTACGCCTGCAACTCCAGAGGAGTTGTTACATGCGCGTTGCCGACCCTAACACTCCTCTCCCTCGAACTCTGGCAACCTTACTTACCGGCAGGAACACAACACTACGTATTAGTAGGGTCTAGTGTTATTTGGCTGCGGTTTTCTGTAAGGTGGAGGTACCTCCCCAGTTGGGTTCTGCTCTAGATCTGTAATGACATCCGCTGTCCTGTGCCCTACCACACAAAGCGAGATGTCATTCACAGTGCCCATACCTCTCTTAAATGTCATTTACAGTGCCCATACCTCGCTTACGCCGCACAGCGCTGCGTCGCGCGGCATTGTATTTATATCGGAGCATCGTTTATAATGGCGTAAGCACTATCGACAATAAGGTCCCGTTTTATAGAAAATACCACAAATAATATCGCATCATTTTGACTTGCTAATGCAAAAGCAAGTCATAATGATGGGACTATATTTTTTGTTTGGTAAATGAGTTGCACCCTGTATTGTTTGTTAGTGGTAATTCAATAAAGCCACTATCTTAGTGGTAAGTCAATAAAGTTAATACTTTATTTACTTTACTTTATATCATTGTAGTGGAAATGTCAGAAAAATTAGACGCACCCATAAAATGCGTCATTGAGCTGCATATTAAATACACTCGAAGATAAACACACACCCATAAATGGCTCTTAGTAGTTACATGTTATAACAAAACAGCAAATAGTTAGTACCTACATACGACAAGTACCTACTTATAACACATTGAGTGCCAGGAACCCGGAAGGGTACTCTGTTCGTAGTCGCTTTCCTCTACGAAGCGGGAAAACGCTGGGATCGGCTACGAGCGTAGCGCTACGAAAACGTTGGCAGTGAATGCGTTAAAGGCCCTCGCCCCGTTCGTTCGTCTATTGGCCTTTCAATCGTAATGTGCAAGAGTGATAGATATTCGCGGTGGGCCCTCAGGATGCAGATGCAGTGGCGAGCAATTTAATTCAACTTCCAGGAGGTCGCAAATTTAACACTTTGTTAAGGCACTGATTTAAACTTTCACGATTTTTACTCATTATTATTCACAACGACGGGACTTAATCGCGTAAAATAAGTTTTAAATTTACCCGAGACCACGGGGACAACGCCGTCCTCGAAACGTCGGAGGTAAATTTAAAACTTATTTTACGCGATTAAGTCCCCGCGTCGTTGTGAATAATAATTTGTTAAGGTTTTGATATGACCTTGACGATTGTCTTCGTCGTGATTGGCGCACAAATCACGCACTTTCACTCCATTTCGCATGCACCAATCAGCATGAGCCATCTTCAAGGTAGTAACAAATTGTTAAATCAGAACGGACAGGGATGCTGTTTAGCAAAAATGAGTCAATCCACATAAATTTTGCAACGAAATGTCAATCTTAAGCGTCAATCTTTTGAGTTGACATTTTATTGCAAAATTAATGCGGGTTGACACATTATTGCTTAGAGTTAGACCAAAAAAAGCCTGCAACGATTTTGATAGCACACGCAGTGCAAGTGTTATTTTAAACGTCAGGCTTCTATGAAATTATGACCTGTAAATAACACTTGCACTGCGTGTGCTATCAAAATCGTTGCAGGCTTTTCTTGGTCTAACTCTATCAGCTCTGTTAAGGACATTCGAATTTCGAATAGTGCGTCGAGAAACAAATGAAATCGCGGCGTGCGCTTGCATCTGCTCTGCGCATTACGATCCACCGCGCATGCGCGATACACGCTACAGACTATTAAGATTAATCATTTCGATTAATATGACTAAGAATTTATTCTCAAATAGAATTAGGTCACAGTAGATGTCACACAATTATAATACTCTTCTTCAGCCATAGCAGGCTCACGAGTCAAGATCACGAGTCAAGGGGAACCCGATAAAAAAAATAGTTCCACGTATTTTAGAACCGAAAAGAAAAAAAAAACATTTTCAAGTCGATATGATGGAATCATTTACGTTTTAATTTTCTTTTTATAATTTAATCGACATACCGGACAGACGGAGAATAACCTTAACTGATACTTAAAACTTAAAAGTTATAAGTAATCTAAAAAAAAGTTATATTTTACTATATAAAGAAAAATTGACGAAGCTAGTGGTGAAGGCCGCATTGTCTGATTGTACTGGCCGGATATGTTCTTATTTTAAAACATAGATTAAAAACAACAAACAGATATTAGGGCGAGTAGAAGTTTTACATACAAAACTTTTACTCGCTCCATGTCAAAATGCATGTTATTTCAGAATGTTTAAATGAGAGTTAGTGGGACTCATAAAATCACATAATTATTATGACTTTAAAACAAGTACGAAACCACGCACGAAATCTAATCAAAGTTTAATTAACCAATCATCAGCGTTTATGGGTTACGAGCTAACGAGTATAAATACTTAGACCTAGAGTGGTGGTCCCGTTATTAATAGTCATCGACATTTAACTGATAATAAACTTTATTGCAACGATTTAAGGGTTACAAATGGTTAGTAGTGTTGCTGTTAGTCAGCACTCAGAACTCGTGTCGGAAGCTCTCCAGTGCTGTGATGATTCGTCATCAACTTTCTGGATAGTGTGGGTTTATGAAAAGTAGTATTTCTCTGTTCAAATTTTTGTTCATTACTCTTGGTCAAGATATTGGGTCATATTATATGGTATATTCGCGAAAATAAATTCTTAAAATTGTCTGGTAATATCAAAAATGGACTCTAATTAGATGGATTTAAGGGCAATTTTGGCATTTACCCGACATTCTAAAAGTACATATTGTATTGTAAAGTTTTGAGCAACGTGGACGTTAAAAAAGTGTTATTTAAGTTTAAGAATCACTAATACTATGACATGTATACCTTATAACAACTCTACCCTGCCGTCTATAGTCCGTTCTCTCTTACAATTTTTTTTTTGTAAAACTTTTGGGGCCCTATTCTTTTTCAGTCAAGGCAGAATTCCACGGTGATCACATGATGATTTCATAGAAAACTGAAGTGTCGGATGCCCCGGCCCGGGCCCGGACCATTGTAGCTAGGGAATGCAATCGCGCACCAAGATTGGTGATTCGAGATCTCGCACGAAAAATCTGAATCGAGATTGGGTGTTTCGAGATCTCGACCGTCAGACTTTCGAGATCGAGATTAATCTCGACGAGATCGAGATTTGACAAAGTAATTAAAAATGTATGTATGTATACGATGTATGTATAAACTCTTTATTGTACAAAACACAGAACACAAATATGGCACAGAAATAGGCAGTACAAAGGCGAACTTATCCCTTTAAGGGATTTCTTCCAGTTAATGTTAATGTGTTATTTTGATCAAAAGTCTAAGAATTCCGCATATAACTACGAATTAAATCAACATTTGCTATGATCGATTCTAAAATTGAAACTTTCGTTTGCTTGGAACTTAAAATCGGGATTCGGGGCAAAAACTAACTTTGCTTTCTTGTTACCTGTTAGTCAGGCTTAATAAACAACAATAGGTACCTTAAATATAAGATTCCTAACCTGACCCTATTTTGTCTACATCTAAACTATAGCATAGAGTAACTTATACTAGAGCGGTACTGTCATAGTAAATTCACTGCCATCTATCGACACACTTTAAAACTAAAAATGAAGATTTATAAAAATACGATAAAATGTATTTAAATATGGATAAATGATTTTTTTTATCTGCATTAATTATTTTTATGATTTTGACCCATGTTCTTTCACTGATATGCGTTAAAATTGTTAAATAACAAACGAAACCGTCAACGCCATCTATACGACAGTAGGCCAAAGCTAGTAGCGCCCTCTGAACGAGAATCAAATTTTCTCGATTTTCGAGGCACATTTTTTTTAATACTGTATCCATCTATTACGGAGTTATATCTATCTTTGACTATAGTTACGTGGCAGGTCTGTGATGTTTACATTGCGCATGAGTGGCAAGTTACCTATTTAACGCATCCGGTCCTTTGACACCTGAGCCTCCTTCTCATTAGGGAAGTTGGCGTCTGAACCTTTGTCCCATATGACACTGCCGAATCAAATGATTTACGACTGTTTGTAACGGATTTATTAATAGGGTCGGTTGCACGAAACTGTTTGTCATCGTTAGAGTTCGCTAAATTTTATTGTATGGAAAGTTTCATAGTAAACCGCCGCGGCGCGCCGGGTGACGTTGATCAGTCTGTCAAGTGCGGATGGGTTGCACCCTAAGTATGACCAGAACTTGATGGCATGGCTTGACGACAATGTCATGTGATGGTGAAAGTTTTTATTATTAAATTTATGCACTAATTAATGTCTGAAACTACCACCGGTTTTAATCCTAGGTACACCAAAGCCCCGGGGTAATACTGGTGCCAGTGAACTCATTTTTTCAAATAACAATTTTAATAAAATAACTAATTTGCAGTTGTTACTCAGTCTCAGTGTATTTGATTGTGATAATACTGATAATGACAGTGATGGCTTGCTGCATCGCTCAATAGGGAATATTAAGCGAAACTTTGCGTAGGGTGCGCCACTACCACAATCGGAGGGTCTATCTCTATCGCGAAACAAGTAAATCGAAATTTCGTTGTCTAACATCTCTGTCACTCTTGCATATTCGAGCGATAAAGAGGCAGATAGCGAAATTTCGGATTCGCGTTTCCCGGTAGGTCATCTGTAAACAAACCGCCTTGATGCATCAATGTCATATTTTAAAATCTCTGAAAACTTGTCAAAAACCTGATAAAGGTACAGTATGTATAAGTTACTCTATGGTTTACTAAAAAGGCTAGTGCAGCACTCTGGTGGCCGAACATTGCAGTAATATCCCCTATTGCGCTTAGCTAGAAAGTGACGTTCGCCTACAGTTAGACCACCTTGTTGAAGCCCTCAAAGTCACTTAATTTCCTACACTTTTATGTATGCAAACCCCTTACTAACCAAGATTCCATTCTAATTTAAGAATTTGTTATTGTTTTGATTTGAACTGGTTCTGATACGACCTTGATGATCGCTTTGATGTAGCACGCATCTCACTCACGACTTTATTATTTTATTTTACATGCACCAATAAGCATGAACGATGTTCAAGATCATATAAAAAAAACCGGCCCAGTGCGAGTCAGACTCGCGTTCCAAGGGTTCCGTACATTGCACAATTTTTAAAAATGTATTTTTTTATGTGAAACGCGAGTGAAATGTCTTTAAAAAACCCGTAGGGGTCAGATTAAAAACTAAGTAATTAAGTCCGACTCACGCTTGACTGCACATTTCTAATAGGTGTTCTTGTCATAATTATATAAGTAAAGAACTATTTTGTGTATTTTTTTCAAAATTTTAGACCCAGTAGTTTCGGAGATTAAGGGGGGGGGCTTTTTTTTTTGCTATTTTCTTAAATATCTTCTAAACTATTTATTTTAAAATTACAATAAATATATATTTGAGATTCTTAAAATTAGGTCTTTGGCAGCAATAGGCATTTGATATGTAACACGGTATAGCTTGAAATACTTTATTTTTTAATTGTCTCATTTACCCCCCAAAAGTCGCCCCCATGTTTAAAATTCATTTGCTTACGTTACATGCCCGTCTTTGGGTTACAAATTTACATATGTGTACCAAATTTCAACTTAATTAGTCCAATAGTTTTGGATAAAATGGGCTGTGACAGACGGACAGACAGACAGACAGACGCACAAGTGATCGTATAAGTGTTCCGTTTGTTTTCCTTTTGAGGTACGGAACCCTAAAAAGGTCAACACCGTAACAAATTCGTCGGGCTCGGGCTCGGGCGGGAAAGTCAGGATTAAACGTAGCATGTATGAAGACACGTGGCCAGGTAAACCCTAATATTAGATAGCTATTTTAATCCCGCGGTCAGCGTTGAACGGATAAAGTAAAACAAATGAGCATCAAAGGAATGGATTACTTTTGAATCTTTGATTGATACGTACGAATGGGATTTTAATTTAATTGAAGATAAATATGTGGTAAATCAAAGATGTTTTTCTTTCAAAGTGCTTCGGGAAAATAGAAATGCCATTATGTGAATTGGCAGTCGGTACAATTTCGTAAGTCGAAAGAGTATTAGCTACTAGAGTCAGACCAAGAAAAGTCTGCAATGATATCGATAGCACACGCAGTGCAAGTGTCATTTTAAACGTCAAACTTTTATAAAATTATGACGTATAAATAACACTTACACTGCGTATTATGCTATCAAAATCGGTGCACTTTTCTTGGTCTAACTATATTTTTTATTCTTATTTTACCCCAAATAATAGAAACTTGAAGGAACTACCATTCGACGCGAGAGGTATCTTTAAAACTCATTCAAATGAACACAGTTTGTATGGATCGTGCCTTTTAATAAAAGACGATCAATTAATTGATACAGTACAATCTAAACTGTTTGAACGCTATCGCCCCCATCGAGTATCGTTCTGCTTGTTAAGGATGCTCATAAAATTATATCAGGGAGTGATGCCAGAGCACTGAAAAGTTTTCAGTGCTCTGGCATCACTCCCTGATATAATTTTAAGTTTTCAGTGAAAACTAAGATACGACCCCGATCTAAAAAAAGGTACGATTTTACCAAAAAAAATACAATTTCATTTTTTGTTCCAAAAAACAATATAAACAGCAAAAGCGTAACGGGTGATTTATTTTAACTGATAATACACGAAAACTACATTGGTACGCAAAATAGTAAGGTACAAAAATACCAAAACAAAATGGTCACAAATTTTTACGCAAATAAATCGTACTTTTTTGGTCTATCACTATTATTTCTACGCCATTTTTGCCTATTTTTGAACCGCTCATAGGAAAAGTACGTAAAATCGTACTAAAATGTACGGTTTAGACAAAAAGTACGGTTTTAGTACGGTTTTGGGCGGGGTACGTTTTAAGTACGCATGCTGTTCAAAAAGTACGCAAAATCGTACTAAAAGGTACGATCTGGCAACACTATTCAGGGACTCTATTTATTTTGATATGCGTCAAGCTTGGTAAACATCAACTCCTCCTAGGAGGATATAACCAAACGGAGCCGCCACGTCTGTAATTTGCTATACAAAAAGTCTGCCAATTTTTGCGGGGAGGGGAACGTCAAATGTATACGTAACGTCAAAATAGCCATGTCAGATAAACGTCAGTCCATACATTGTGTATGACCATTGGCCGACTATTTTCGACAGAGGGGAATGTCTGTTAATGGCTACTCCGTTTGGTTATATCCTCCCAGGGCTCACGTGTCAAGCCAAGCCTAAATTATAGTTGGTCAAACCAAATTGTCAGTAAATAAGAAAAAAAAAACCTATGCTGATCCTATTCTTTTGGGTGCTAGTAGTAGTGTAAGACAAATATAGTATGATTCTCTCTGTCTATGTTTGAAATGAGACTTTGACAAACTATACTTTATCTATTAACACTCAAGGTTTATAATGCGTTAAATTCACAGGCCGATGAACTGAAACGAGATGAAACAGCGACGTGTCGGTTAACTAGCAATGTAAACCTTGTTATAATGACAATAAGCTCTACCACTGGTCAGTAGTTTCTAATATTTTATTGATTCCATATTTGTAATTGTCTTTTGTAATTTTTGGTTAATTTTATTGCTTGTAAAAATTGACACGTAAAAGTGCCCCTGTGGCTTTGCTGAATAAATGTTTGATGTCATTGTTTTTAATTTTTAACAAGCAGAAACGTCTGCGATCGATGCTATTAAGCTTAGAATAAATTTAAAAGTGGAAAAATTACTGCCTTGGGTGAGACTTGAACTCACGGCCTCTGGATCGATACTCCAGCGCTCTGCCAACTGAGCCACCAAGACCTCATCCATAGTCAGCAAATCTTCCCACTATATGGGTCTATTTTTCCACTTTTAAATTTATTCTAAGCTTAATAGCATCGATCGCAGACGTTTCTGCTTGTTAAAAATTAATTTAGAATGGGTAGCACATCGTAACTGGTGAATTTCCAATATGACTTGGAACTCCGGTGGCCGTTTAAGAAGTGTAACACTCTTACGGTAGATGTCGCTAGGGTCCCCTAGACCCATATAGTGGGAAGATTTGCTGACTATGGATGAGGTCTTGGTGGCTCAGTTGGCAGAGCGCTGGAGTATCGATCCAGAGGCCGTGAGTTCAAGTCTCACCCAAGGCAGTAAGTTTTCCACTTTTAAATTTATTCTAAGGTCATTGTTTTTGTTTCTAACTCTTCCTAAAGAAACCAAATGCTTAGAAACATTGATTCCTGAATTTTTCGAACTCCAGATTTGACCAACAGAAGCACAACAGAGGCCATTGAACCACGGTTGCGTGCGCGCATAAACAGTGGTGGATACACAAACATACCGGCGTCAGCTGGAGGCAAAGGTATAGGTATTTTTACATGTGCACAGCTATAAGTACTCTGATTTGTAATAAATTCCAAAAAACTAACCTCACTTAGATAATAATGGAAAATATGTAAAGAAGTAAACTCAAATTTCCTTTTTGCATACTCTAGCATTTAAAATAAATATAGATGTAGATATCCTTTTAGCTCTGTTTAGTTTCTTAAAACATACGGAAAAGAGAAAAAGTGAGGTTAGATTATTGGAATTTAATTATAAATCAGAGTTTAAGATACGTGGTATAATTATACAGTCTGCATCAATAGTTGTGGATGAAATAAAGTTCCAAAAGGACTAGTAAATAGAGATAAATATCTATAGTTTATTAGTAACCGAAAGTAACAGTATACATAGGTAAGCACAGCAACCATGAGTTGAAATTTGACATTTACGATAGCGACTGCGTGAACTCGATCGCATTCCCTCTTGATCGCACGAATACTGATGTGCGAGCGAGACGGACTGTGATCGAGTTCACGCAGTCGCTAGCGTAAACGACAAGTGTCAACTCATGCCGTAAAGGTGATGTTTAAATTATACATATTAGAATTTTGACGTAATTTTAAATTATTATTAAAAAAAAAAATCCCTTACACTTCACGGTACTGTTCAGTCTTTTAGCAATAATTTATAACTTTCATGAGTGTTATTATTTAATAACGAATAAATTACATTTAGTTAAAATAGCAGTTTGTTATATAAAATAACATTAGCTATGCAATAAAATTAAATATATTATCTACAATAAAAAGTCAATAAACTACCTACCTAATAATAAAAACTAATCTGCTATAAAACTTGCAATATACTTATAAATAAAAAATTGATCCCCAGGTAGCCAAATAGATACAAATAATAGTTTTGATGGCAAAAAAAAAACTTTTATCTAGAAACGAATTTTGAAACTATAATTCAATTCCATACGAAGGTCAACCACATTTTAGAAAAAGGTCACTTCCGTGGACAATACAATAAAAGTTAACGACTAGTACGTAAATAAAAAAATATGTATCCGCCTGGAAAGGTAACGCGTAAAAATTTGCTTTAGATTTCCTTAAATTTGCGATGTCTACAGGAAAGACGCGAAAAAGTCCGAACACCTTGTAGAAAAAGGTCACTTCCGTGGACAATAAAAGTTAACGAAAAACTCACATACGAATTACGAATAGGTATATATGATTGAAATGGCAGAATGTTGCGGGTTTCAGTTTCTATGCTTATTTTGGAAAGTTCAAAATATATTTCACGCGTAATCAAAATTCTAGAGACGGATCAAGCTAACTCTGCATGTCATTTGCAATGAAAAAGTGTGGAAATGTCATCATTATTGACAAATTTCTATGAAGATATGATGTTTACAATGACACTCCCTCGCTTTGTTCTATTCGAGTCGGTGCATATTAAGCTTAGACAGATTCTACCTTTATTTTACTAAAAATAATATTAATTAATTCGTATTTCTTCTGACATCATTTAGGCATTCACACACGAGCAATAAACGTGAAATTCCCGAACCAAAATACTTTATGGAACACAGTGACGTTGGCATTAAATACGTTCTAAATCCGTCTTACCTGATCATTCTGGTCGTGTGTCAAATACAGCCATCCGAGGAGGGCTTGGGGGCAGTTTTCAGCAACCTTGCCACACCACTGAGGCAAATCGGCCCCCAAGGCAGTCGGAGACATGCCCCTCATGAGACCACTGGCACAACACTTTGAAGTTCAAAAAAAGAACTAGTCGTTTTTAAATCAACAAAAGACGAGCGTGATGTTCGAATTTGGAATAAAAACAGTTGGTTGGTGGAATTGTTTTGTTTTTAAAACGGTTGAGCTCAGGGCACGCCGCGGGTCGGGATGGCCGGGTGGTATTTTTGGATCGTGCGCGGGCGCCGGCCTCGGCTACACTGTGGACGCTCCTTAAGACGGGGCGCGGTGGTGATGCTGGGATTGTCGATTAATTTTGTCGATATGCTCATTGCTCCTGCACTTTCAGAGGGCCTACTAGAAATTCTGTTCTCTTCCTCTTTTTTACTCTTAGTTATTCGAACAGGCAGATAACGGATCTTTACGGTAGGTACTTGAGTTACATAATTATACACAGAGCAGAGATCACCAATATTCCTAACTTTCGGAAGAAATTGGAACTTTATCTATGTTTGATCCATTTTATAAAACTCTTGTTTTATTCAACTCTAAACCGTTGTGGTTCAGAATCTTAGAAAAAATAAACAAAGGAGATTATTCTGCTAAAGGTTTTTTAAACCTATTCCTAATCAATATTGATCAATATTAAATTTGTGTGCCATTTTGTCATTCATTCATTTAGTTTAGTACTTAATCAATTTTTCAACTTTTTTATGTAGCCTTTTTCATTATTATCTCGGCAAAAATTGATTTCTCCAAAAGTATCATTTATCTTATATTAAGGAAAGCTTTTCTACTGCTATCTAGCTGTTTCTAGCAGTAACTTCTTTGTATAATATATTATTTTCTACTAAGTACAGCTCAAAAGCTAAGGTCGATCAAATGTATCAAGTAACTGAGTGGCTAAGCTACCATATTAACTATCATTTTCATTCCAAATTTTGATTACTTAAAAGATGCTGAATAATTGTTTTGGAAATAATGATCCAATTGAAGAAATAAAGTACATGTGTGTCGCAATTCGGTGAAGGAAAACACCGTGAAGAAACCTGCATAGGTACATCCGTGAAGAAATTAAAAAACCAACCCGCTTTGAATCAACATGGGAAATATATAGCCCGATCTCTCTCGGGCATGAGAGGAGGCCTATGCCCAGCAGTGAGTAGCATATAGTCTGAGTAATTGAGTGATTATTACTTAAGCCCTCATAATTCAACAAACCAAGAGAAAGAAAAATACCTGCGTCCTCTTAATCTTTAAAAAGCTTTTGAACTTTTAAACTATCGATATATTTATCGACCGCTATTCCGTGTGTCCCATCTTTATAGCGAACATGTGGGCGCTCCCGACCGCCGGGGACTCAGAGCAATATTTTTGTTCAGCCCCCGTACCACGACACTGTCGCGCACCTATCGTTATGGTAGAACGGTGTCGTGGTGCAGGGGCTTTCTTTCGTTGTTCTATTTTAACATTAGTGAATTATACATGCATAAATACATAATTATTCTTTATTAGTAGTTATCTTTATCTAATTTCCTATATAGGTAGGTATACATTTCTGATTTACTTAAATGATTTTGAATTGTTATTAAAGAGATCAATAATTATTTTCTAAAACTAAGCTAGAAAGCAGATTATGCTAAGACTGCAAGACACTTTCGTATTCTTAATTTTAAATCTCAACATTTCAGCGTTTTTAATGTTGAACCTTGAAATCTTAATTGCTCTAGATGCTGACAGAATTAATTATATTTCATAAAGATTCTTTAATTAATTGGTGTCTTTTTCTTTTAAAAATTATTTAGCTGTATTAATTAGTTGTTATTTTAACAAAATTGAGTAGTTATTTATACATTGATCCAAACATGTTCAGAACTGTACCAGACACAAAGTGACTTAATCCTTCAGTGGAATTAAGTTTAAAAAGTAAAAACTTCTCAAGAGGAAACTAGGGTCTGTTCGGAAAAAGAAGAGTCGTCGAATGTATTGGGCCCATTGACTTATATATTACTTCGTAAAGACGGGCCAAGAATGGTGCCAGCACAGCGGTATCAGTGACACCGCTGTGCACGAAAGCGTGCAGTCCAACGTAACTAGTTGCGACCAATCGCACGCGTGATTCGAACTCATCAACTAATCGCGTTGTAGCATTCCACCCAGGCACACCAAACGAGAATGTTCGGTCGAATTTATATGGACGGGCCTATCTTTACTTTTAAAATCTTTGATTGACATTCCACGACTCTTATCTTTCCGCACACTACTTGTAAATTAAAAGTGAAGTGTGAACTTGAAAATAATCGGTCGTTCAAGTGTAATGTCAAGCGTGGCTTATCCATATCTCACAGGCCAATTCTAACATACGTCATTTTTGCATCAACGGCATGAAATGTACGGGCCCTGGACATCAGTGTACGTTCAAATTTGCCTGCCAGTTTAAAGTGACGTTATAATTAGTGAATAAAGGGGCCCACTGATTATCAGTCCGCCGGACGATATCAGCCTGTCAGTTAGAACAAAAATTTGACAGTTCCGAACAACTGACAGACTGATATCGTCCGGCGGACTGGTAATCAGGGGCTCCTTTAGCTTGGGTACGGTTACTACGGTTACAGGTTTGTGCAAGATTTTGCGTTGTAATTAGATGGCAGCTGACTATACATATATTATTATACTCTTTGGGCAGCTGTCACCGTATCCAAGCTATTCGAAAAATATTATAGTAACCAAAATACAAAGTTAGATGTAAAGGGAAGTGTGAGAACTATTGAACACAATAGTTCATTGCGCGCCCAAACACATGTTGAGTTCAACCAAAAGAGACGTATTGTTGTGTTGATTTATTGACATCCTCAAAACAAAGGTTCATTGCTGTATTAGCTTGGCCCAATAGTTAAAGGAACCATTATACAATTACTATTATGAAGGCCATAGTTTTTAAGGGTCCCCGGCAAGCTTGGTACTCCAATCTCCATACAAACGTAGTTACGCTCTCATTTTAAAAGGACTAGCTAGATTGCTCTGAAACTGTACTTACAATAGGATAAGGTATATCTATGTCTGTAATTAGTTTATGTAGCTTCAGTTAAAAAAATACAGCGAAATATAAACCGACCAAATCAAAATATCATTATACATAGAAAGACGTGAGTCATATGAATATGAAATCAACAACAGTTAAGACGAGAGACGGCCGCGCGAAATAGCCTTTTCATACAAACGTACTCCTCATTGTCCTCTCTGGATATTAACGTTATTGAACATATTATGACACAATAAAACTCTTTATTTACATACAAGATATATACAGTGCTACTACGTAAACGAAATTAATAACTAGCTTAAATCTAAAATAGGCCCTTGAGGCATTGTACCAAGGATGCTGGCGGCATTTCCTCGCTGTATCGCAATGCTGATACGTTGTGCGAGGAAGCCGCCAGTTCTTCGGTCACCAGTTACGTCAACCAGACGCTTCGCGATTTCTGCAAACAACCTGTGCGCGCTGGGACCCCATTAGATGTATATCAACCACAGATATGCCCTAAGTTTGATATTTTCGAATTTATAGTTATTATACGAGTTAAGGACATTTAAAAATTTGCATGAAAATTGTTTTTCACTCCTATCTTAAAATAAACAATAAATCAAAAAATGACAAACGAAAGGACTATAGTTAATAAAACATCAAATTATGTATAAATAATGTAAATAACCAGAGGCAAATGAGGACTATGTTTGCATGGAGAACCGGCCGCGGCCGACCCCTTTCCTCTTAAAGTTTGATGCCGCTCCTGCATATTATATCGGGTGGGATAGTGTGGGGCCTCATTGAAGTCAATTAAATGGCATCAGCCAACCAATTGTGTTTATTACGAGCGTGGCCACAATTTATAACGATGACAGGATAAAATGGTTGTAGTGATATGAGTGGCTTTTAAAGCCCTTTCTGCTTGTTTTGAAGTGTGAATACTCACACCAGTCAACACTTTCTATATTGTCAAGTTCGTTTAAGTCAAGCACAGTTCTGTACAAATTTTCAATTATTTTTTGCTACATATAAACACGAAAAAGTCAAGAGAGTCAAAAATATTCTTTATTCAAATAGGCCTAGCAACAAGCACTTTTAAGGGGCCCACTGACTACCAGTCCGCCTGCAGTCTCAGATCTTATCGGACGGCCTGCAGTCCTAGACCAATAACGTCCACACACATAAGCGATTATTGCCTGCCGGCAATGGCCTGCTACCACCTCTGCGACTACAGACTAGCAGTTGAGAGTCGTCAGTTTTAATTGTCAAGTTTTACAAATACTACCTTAATCTAAATATCAGAGCAATTTATTGATGCAGTTATTTTTGTTCTTAAAAACATTGAATTATTATAGATATGTCAATTAAACTTAATACTTAATAAGAATTTCACAAAAGGATCGTCAAACACCAAAATTGTATAAAAAAATACTAGTACGTAACAAACTTTATACAATACAAATCTAAATGTAAAAAAATACGGATTACCTAATATAGGTATTCATTGAGTTATCAATTTCATCATTAATAACATAATAATAAATAATTAATTATTTTCAATCACACTTAATCCCACGGTGTTTCATCATTCAGAAAGATTTTTGACCAGAAGTATTATACTAAGTATAATTGTATACAGCGCCGTCTAAATCGGCTAAATAATTTGCGCGAGCTAATAATAATGGCGTTGGTTTTTCAGGGATAATTCTCTATCATGTGAACCGATTTCAACATTTAACAAGCACACGCACAAGCAGTTAATTTACGAACTAAATTCGGATTATTTTTTTGTTAATTACAAAAAAGTTATACCTATAGGTATATGTGTTTAAAGCTTTACCAATGCTTTGTATTTTATACCTACACTAACTAAATTTGCCTGCGGCTCCACTTGTGTGAGATTATGGCCATGTCACTTTCCGTCCTTTAGGATGTATTTCATAGAAAAGTAGAATTTTCTAATCCTTTGGTTTACGATTTACACACTCGAATTTGTTTGCAAAAATCGCTTCATAACACCATAGAGTAACTTATACTAGAGCGGTACTGTCATAGTAAATTTTGTAACCCCAGTAAATTCACTGCCATCTGTCGACACACTTTAAAACTAAAAATAAATATTTATAAAAATACGATAAAATGTATTTAAATATGGATAAATGATTTATTTATTTGCATTAATTATTTTTATGATTTTGACCCATGTTTTTTCACTGATATGCGTTAAAATTGTTAAATAACAAACGAAACCGTCAACGCTACCTATACGACAGTAAGCCAAAGCTAGTAGCGCCCTCTGAACGAGAATCAAATTTTCTTGATTTTCGAGGCACGTTTTTTCCTTAGACTGTATCCATCTATTACGGAGTTATATCTAAATTTGATAACACTATAAAATACCTACTTGTATAAAATATTCGGACTTCAAGTCAATTTCATGACTTCAAGTCTATGGCTTCCAAATACCTTCACCCGGTGGCAAGTTACCTAAACTATTAATAAAAAAACACACACACAAACAAAGCGTTTTAACATTTTTCCGCTAAGTGTTCGACATTATAAATCTTTCAACGCTGATAACGCTATCGACCATACATTTCATTAGAAAAAAACCGGACAAGAGCGAGTCGGATTCACCCACCGAGGGTTCTGTACTTTTTAGTATTTGTTGTTAGTTATAGCGGCAACAGAAATACACCATCTGGGAAAATTTCAACTCTCTAACTATCACGGTTCATGAGATACAGCCTGGTGACAGACAGACAGACAGACGGACAGAGAAGTCTTAGTAATAGTCCCGTTTTTACCCTTTGGGTACGGAATCCTAAAAACACAAAACCGGAAACGCACTACAGAAAAGCTATCCATCTCAGCTATTTCCGCTACAGCTAATGCTATAGCAGACTTACTTAATTGCTTTTATCAAAGAATAGAACAGATGCGTCAAACAATAAATTTTGTTGGCGCAATTTGCCTTACTTAAAACTTAAAACAAAAAACCGGACAAGTGCGAGTCGGACTCGCCCGCCGAGGGTTCCGCACTTTTGTAGTATTTGTTGTTAAAGCGGCAACAGAAATACATCATCTGTGAAAATTTCAACTGTCTAGCTATCACGGTTCATGAGATACAGCCTGGTGACAGACAAACAAAGTTTACTGCAACTTAACAATGTTGCTAATGTAGGGACGCTTGCGCAATTTGGTTATGAAAAGTCACGACAACCATTATGTTCAAAAGAGTTCAAAATTGTGCAAAAAAAAGTACAGAATGGGAAGTACTTTACGAGTATATTATGAACAAGTTCATTGCGTGCGCTGATGCGTCCCAAACACATGTTGAACTAGAAGAAATCTATTGTGTTATTGTTGTCAACCATTCGGAAAATTTATTGGTTATATATTTATGGGTTAAGTGTTTAATTTATTGTTGTAATTTATTATTGTATAAGTTAAGTACACTTATTTTTACAATCTCTTGCAACTAATTTCGTTCGTTACTTTCTTTAATGATATGATATCTTGCAAGAATTGAAACAGTGCCGAATAGGGGATATTTACTGCAATGTTCTGCCACCAGAGTGCAGGCTGCAGGACTAGCCTTTTTAGTAAACCATAGAGTAACTTATACATACTGTAGGTACCTTTAATAGGTTTTTGACAAGTTTTCTGAGATAATAAGATATTACATTGATGCATCAAGGCGGTTTGCTTACAGAGGACCTACCGGGAAACGCGAGACCGAAAATTCGCTATCTGCCTCTTTATCGCTCGAATATGCAAGTGACGGAGATGTTATAAAGAAATGTTCTTGTTTTACGATTACGATAGACCCTCAGATTGTGGTAGTGGCGCCGTGGCGCCCCCTACGCAGAGTTTCGCGTAATATTCCCCATTTACCTTCTTCTATATACGTAACTAGTGACAAATGACAATGTAATAGCAGAAACCAAAATACATATTGGTACATTATACTAGCGATCCGCCCCGGTTTCGCACGGGTAACCTTAAGCGGTCAGGCTTTCATACTAAATTAGTATGGGAGCGCCGTTAGGTATGATCTTCATCTTTAGCGTAAACACACCACGCAAAAGGCCATAACAGCCATTGGAAATGTCATTCACATGTGTACCGTATTTCTGGGCAATAAGTTCCAAATTCAAATACACAGGGGCGTATTTACCCTAGGGCCAAGGGGGCCATGGCCCGGGGCGGCAGGCCGTGGGGGGCGGCGCATGGCCGCCGCTGGCTTTCAGTTTCGGGTGCCTCAGTGGCGCCCCAATAAAAAAAAATTGTGGTGTTACTGGTACTAGACATAATTTAATTTAAAGTAAGTAACTATTCGTTGTCTATTGCCAGTAGTCACATCAAATTTTTTACAGCGCGTTTGCGCCCCTTTTCCTTCTACCTTAATTCTTTACCCACGCGGATTGTCAACGAGTTCTCATGATGTCGCCCTGTGACGTCGCTCTTCACATCGCCCTAAGGCCGCGAGCTTCCGTTAATGCTTTTTGGCCCTGGTCTGCAACAAACGCCGTAGGTCGCGTCCCGCGTCCGGCGTGACGCTGTACGCGACGTTCGAATGCTTACTATGGAAATGCACTATAGTGGTCTCTCTCACACGCCAGACGCCGCGGCGGCGTAAAGCGTTTGTTGCAGACGGGCCTAACGCTGCATGCTTGACGTCGGCATTAACGCCGTGAGCGACGTCTAGACGCCGGCCATTGCGTCAGCAATCGCTATACTTCCTACGGTAAATAAAGGCATCGTGTGCGACGTCCGTACCGACGACGTCAACCGAAAACCGTACACTATTAACACTATAATTATTGAGTATAAAATTCAGAGGCGACCTGGGAGTTGGCGAACTGGTCAGTCGGAGCCTAGCACAAAAAACTAAGCGCGTTCTTGTAGTGGGTACTAAATTTCGCATCATTCATTTAGTGGTTAATTACTCGGCAAAACACTGATCAATAAACGCAAAAATCATATTGAAAGAGAACTTATAATACCTAGTGGTATTGAACAAAATTAGAGTTCAGACACGACACGACATGGTTAGTTGTTTCAAAGGTGAACCGCAAGGCAGGAGACCGAGATACTGGACAGCAGAGCCCGAAGGGAAACATAAGGTGTATAGTTAAAAAACAAACAGACGGACCGCAAGCAGGGTATTGAACTAAAGACCCTAAGATGCCGAAGGGAGCGCACCACGTAAGGCCGAGATGCTGCAGAGCCGTTATTATAGGTACGACCCAATTTACAGTGTTATTACTAGTGGCTCTGTGAGCTGCAGACCTCGCGTTAAGCTTAGAAAATGTAAAAGTGAAAAATACTTCGTTCGTTGAGTCGTTATCACGGTCTACTCACAATGGTCTTAAGCGCCCTATAGATAGACCCTTTATGCCAATTTCCGCATTTTGAAAAAAATCCTTAAACTGGATCGACGAAAAAATCTATTTAATCATAGAATTTATAAATATGTAACAACAATTAGTACCTACCTAAAATGTAAAATTATTTAAGCATAGATATTATGTAATTTATTGACTTGTATAATGACTGCCTTTTACCAATAAAATATCTGAATCTGAATCGGGTCACAAAATTTTACGAGAATAAGTTAAGAATTGCGACCTGGCCTTAAAACGAAGACCTTCATAAAAATTATGGCGGACTAAAAGGTCAGGTTGCGAGCCCTGAAAAGCTTAAAAGTCGCGCTTTCCAGAAGACCCGAAGCATTCCTGAATTTCCAGCAAGTCGGGCCTCGTTTTAATTTGAGCGAACGCCAAAGGTCGAGTAGCAGGAGAGCCGAGATCACATTGGTTCCAAGTTCCAAGCCAATTCCAATAGCTCTCCTCTCCTCCAGCTCCGTCTTCGACCTTGCATGGACGCTCTTTATGCGGAGCTCGGCCTTTGGTGTCATTATAACGTGGTCATTGTTCCAATCCCAAACATTGATTTTTCCTACCTCGACCTTTGGCTTTGTGCGGAAGAGCGCCGCAATTGGACGATCCGGGACTTCAGCACTCTGCAGAGCTCATCTTGGCCATAGGTTTTTGTCCCAGCTCAGCTCCACCAGTGCTTTAAGCTCTGTACTTGCAGTTCGGCCTTCAGCCTCACAGAGCAGCACACCGCTATCGGACGCTCCGGGTCTCCGGCCTTATGCAGAGCTCGGCCGTCGGCATCGCTTACAATTGGCTATAGGTTCGATTCAAAGCTCTGCAGAAAGGCACTGCGGAAAAATTATGCTTTTGTGTTTGTTTCATGGGTCATGGGGGGCGGCAGAGGCCCAATGGCCCGGGGCGCCAAATATGTAAATACGCCTCTGCAAATACATTTTCAATGGCTGATATGGCTATAATTGTATGACAGGGCAGAAATATGAACACTTTTCCATCGGTCCTTTTTGGACGTAACAAAATAAATAAAAATGTCATTTGGCAGCGAACGTTCTAAAATTGACAGTTCCCGTTGTCACGAGTTCATGTTGAAATTGTTGTTCGCGTGTGAAACGTGGAAGAATCCGTGCCTATATCGAAATTGTGGATCGTGTCTTAGTTTTCTTGTTTCTCTTTTGATTTTCCTATTTTGGTGAGTAATTTTTGTATGAATTATATTACTCGTCATGTGCTATGATTTAGTTAGATTATATTTATAAAAGACCTTATGAAGGTTACGCTTAATCAATAGGTATAACTTAAAGACCCGCTCGCAAAATACCCATTTGCAAAAATGTCTTTATTTTTGTAATTTTATTGTGTTAAAGTGTAGGTATACCTATACGATATCCCAAGTTCCAAAATTGTCATACCACACCCTTGGACTTGTAAGCGTCCACAGGCTACGATGACTGCTTACCATCAGGCAGCTGTGTATGCTTTTTTGCCGCAGACGTGGTATTGAAAAAAATATATTCGAATAATGTTCTGGTCGATTCTTAAAGGTCTTGAGTCGCTGAAAGTGATGGCTCTCGTCGCATTTTAATTTAGTTTATATTTAAAATACTTTGTTAAGTAAGTACCTACTACCTAGCTTATCAATTCCCGGTAGCAGCACAACGAGATGGCGCATGCCTGACGTCGCTTTCGGTGAACTTAATCTGATAAATATGGCTTAGGCAGTTTCATAGAAATGACATTGTCATGTATATTTCTATGTAAATAATATATGAATTAAAAACCGGGTACAAGTGGGCATAACCCATAACCGTTACGTATGCTATTAACTAAAATGCACATTGCGTATAACCGTAAAAGCTAAAATGTAATATTTATTTAATATCATCTAAACTTGGGTGGCTTGGGCTAATGTAGAACGCATTCCCTACACTTGTTTTAGGGTTCCTTACCCAAAGGGTAAAAACGGGACCCTATTACTAAGACTCCTCTGTCCGTCTATCCATCTGTCCGTCTGTCCGTCTGTCCGTCTGTCCGGCTGTCCGTCTGTCCGTCTGTCCGTCTTTCCGTCTGTCCGTCTGTCCGTCTGTCTATCACCAGGCTGTATCTCATCAACATTGATAGCTAGACAATTCAAATTTTCACAGATGTCGCGTGTATAACGGGGAGTGCTCCGAGGAATTGTTCGGATTAATCCCTGCCGCTTCTTTTCGCCATCGCCCTACGCGACAACATTACCATCCTCACCACTTAGATGGTTGGCAGTCCTCAACTGTGCGTTTCTCTAGAAACTTCCTGCCTCGCACAGCTAAACTGTGGAATGAACTGTCGCCTGCGGTATTTCCGGACCGATATGACCTTCAAACCTTCAAGAAAAGAGCGTACTCCCATCTTAAAGGCCGGCAACGCACTTACAACCCCTCTGGTGTTGCGGGTGTCCATGGGCGGTGGTAATCGCTTACCATCAGGTGATCCGTCTGTTCGTTTGCCTCCTATTTCATAAAAAAAATGTCGCTACTCTGTTCTGTTGCCGCTATAACAACAAATACCTACTAAAAAGTACGGAACCCCCGGTGGGCGAGTCCGACTCGCACTTGTCAGGTTTTTTAGGTTTCTGACGGTTGGAATCTACATTCAGTGGACTCCATTCGATGTAACTCAATTCGATATCATTATTTCTTGCATTCGCTTCCCTAAACTGCTATCTTGCGTCTTGCCCGCGCCAATACATGTACGGAAAGTACGAGCGAAAAGCATGACAACTGAATGACTTTAATTAGATGTCATTCTGATATCAGTTTACATTCGAATTGGCATGCTATAAAACTGTTAGTGAATATCCATGAGAGTCCCGGCACTCGGCCTGTGACCCGGACGTGGGTGACACTTCCGGGTCTCGTCCGGTGTACCACACACGTAACTTGTACTGTTTACCCTACATTCACGTAACTTGCGGCTGTTTTGTTTACCCTACATTACAGTATGTGTGGAGGTTTTGTGGGTTGCTAACATGGGTAACAAAGGAATGTTCGCCATTTATCTACTACTAACTTAACTTAACTTAACTTAAAAGAGGATGTTTTGAGCGTTGTGTACAAATGTCGTTGCTAAATTTTGTATTGCTTTAATGGAAAGTGGATCTCATACAGACATTTGATACTCAAAACTAACCGCATGGACGGATACCATTACAATAAACTTAACATTTAAAACCAAAGACGGATAGATGGATAGACAGAGTGAACACTAAAAAATAATCAAATACATCCATACAACATATTATGGTATCGAATTAACATCAAACTTAAAACATTTATTCAGCAAATAGGCCACAGGGACACTTTTACATGTCAATTTTTACAAACAATAAAATTAACCCAAAATTACAAAAAAACAATTACATAAATATAAATGTCAAATTACACAAAAAAAAAACTAATAAAAACTATACAAACAACAGCCGGGCTAGCACATGATTGACGCGAGAGTATCTCGCCGCGACATAGACATAGACTACCCGTTCCTCTTTAATTCATACAGTTAGTAAAAGACGGGTAGTCTATCTCGCGGCGAGACACTGTCGCGTCAATCTTGTGCTCGGCCTACAAAAGTACTAAAATTGTTTAGAGATGTAAAAGTCTCTAGGTGTCAGATATAAAATGTATATAATAATAAAAAAGATCATCAAATTATCCAGAGATGTAAAGGGTTTCCAAGGCTTGAATTGTTATATGTATAATTAATAAAAACACAAGATATTAAATCAGACAAACAGACAAGAACCGAATGAAGTGCCTCACGTTAATGCTACTCAAAAGTAAAGTTACATAGGTAAAATGAAGCCCGGTCTCCACAAACAGCACCCGTTCACGAGTATGACGCGTATCTCAGCCATCGTCTCCATTTATAATTTATAAATTAAGCAAGTGACACAGCAATCAATATGTGTTTCCTAGGTGTACAAAACAGCCATATTATTATACATACTCTAGGGCAGTCGGGTAATGACAATGTTTTGCAAATTGTTAGTGACCCTGTTACCCCGTTAGAGGGTAGCGAGTATGATGGAGTGCTGATACAGATCTCGGCGCAACGACCCCTACTGTTACTTATTCTGTACCTCGGCTTAGCCAGACTAATAACTACCTAGTTCACAAAGCTAGTCTTGTGAGCAGTGCAGCAGCTGGTCCCTGGATTTCTTGATAGCGAATAACAAGCCCAATGCATGATTGCGCTAGTAGCAGTAGATTGGAAAAGTTCTCGAATATTCCAAGAAAAAATCGTAGGAAATTAACTTTCATTTTGGAATTTTGGATCCTCAATCCTCATACATTTTTCAACCGGCCAGTAGGGATCGAGTTAAAACACATGAGCTGCTTAGCGCTATACAAAAGGGCGCATAAAAATATAATATTTTATCTTAATTAATTTTGAAGTCGGTTTTCTTTTTTTGACATTTCTGCTTTTAAGATAATGCTAAGTTTTATTAGTAAAATTCAATTATCACACATGATTTTTGGACCTAAGGTCAATGTGGTGAAGACGTGAAGAAGAATAGGTACAAAATTTACTGCAGGGGAGACTGTCATAGTTATGGCGAGAGCTCTCGTATTTGTATACTCGTACGTAAGTACGTCGCTCAAACGAAGAAAGGAAGAGGAATAGCTTCACTCCCTCTGCTCTACCGACCATCTGTAATAGGACAGACGTATTTGTACAAACGCAAGAGCGGAGCACAGGGCGGACACGCTATACATCAAAAATCACTTGCGTTTCTATGTGTGAGAGGCACGTCTGTACACGCGTCATGCGTCATAGTGTGAGTAAGTTGCTTAAAAACAGTACTGAGCGGCCGGCAAACGGCCGTCAATCTGCTGTCGCGGGGCGAGGTACTTCGAGTCGGGGCGGGGCGGCGCGTGGCCGTTCTGTATGATAATACTATTACTTATTCTGTGGCAAGAGTTAACCTTTTCAACGCCGTCAGGGGTGCGAAACTCCTTCTTTCGGGTATTCTCGGCTCCGTTCGGCTCAGCATTACTCTGAGCAATTATTAGGGTTAAGACAACTTGACGTCCCTTTGCGTGCATGACCACAGATGAGAAAATGACTTGGATTTTGACAACGCTATATAGCCGAAAGGGATAGTGCCATATATTAGAAAGGGACAGCATGATTCGTCCCTGAACTGCTGTCAAACTGTTTTGTAGGAAGTTTCCTTTCTGTACGGTAGTACTTTATTATTTATTCTGCGACGCCGTGTCAAACACAAAAGCTGTCATCCAGACGCCACGTCACCGAAGTGTCAAACCTGAAATTGAACTTTGTGCATATGCATATAGGTCTATGTTGCTCTGTGGTCTATGACCTAATCGGTCTTTGGCGTTGAATCTACGGTGCGTATATATCGGTCATTGACGTCCAAAAGGTTAAAAGCGACGAAAGGGCTTGTAGACGACCTTCCCGTATAGACGGTCTTCTCCGCATTGACCTTAATCAGAGATTCTCACTTGATTGGATTTTTAATGCTATCTGTGCGCTAGGTAAGCATTATTTATAACAGCCGCGATGTCTAGTCACGAAACTGAAATTGGCTAATTTGTAATAGGATTACAGCTAGTAGCTACAAAGTAATTCAGTAGTCACACTACTACACGGCTACCACGAGTTGGCATTTGACATTTTATGACATGGCAATCGCATTCCCTGTCTATCACTCCAATACATCAGTGCCAGGGAGATTAACTGCATGCACGCTACCTATAGTTAAATTAGAAACGCTTAGGAACTTCGTATTACGTCTCTTTGTTGTTTGTTATATTATATTATTCATAATATACATACATCATACTAGCGACCCGGCCCGGCTTCACACGGGTAGTTAAACCATAGAGTAACTTATACTAGAGCGGTACTGTCATAGTAAATTTTGTAACCCCAGTAAATTCAATGCCATCTGTCGACACACTTTAAAACTAAAAATGAAGATTTATAAAAATACGATAGAATGTATTTAAATATAGATAAATGATTTTTTTATTTGCATTAATTATTTTTATGATTTTGACCCATGTTCTTTCACTGATATGCGTTAAAATTGTTAAATAACAAACGAAACCGTCAACGCCATCTATACGACTGTAGGCCAAAACTAGTAGCGCCCTCTGAACGAGAATCAAATTTTCTTGATTTTCGAGGCACGTTTTTTCCTTAGACTGTATCCATCTATTACGGAGTTATATCTATCTTTGGTTAAACTAATTTACACAAAACCTTTACAAATGATACATATAACGACCGGGTTGACGACCGGGTTGGCCTAGTGGGTAGTGACCCTGCCTGTGAAGCCGATGGTCCTGGGTTCGAATCCCGGTAAGGGCATTTATTTGTGTGATGAGCACAGATGTTTGTTCCTGAGTCATAAGTGTTTTCTATGTATTTAAGTATTTATATATTATATATATCGTTGTCTGAGTACCCATAACACAAGCCTCCTTAGGCTTACCGTGGGACTTAGTCAATCTGTGTAAGAATGTGCTATAATATTTATTTATTTATTATATTAATTTATATAAACCTTCCTCTTGAACCACTCTATCTATTAAAAAAACCGCATCAACGCATGGACAGACATACAGACAGCGGAAAGCGACTTTGTTTTATACTATGTAGTGACTCCGCAGGTGGCTTGCCTCCCAAGACTGAAAGACAGTTATTTAAAGGCTATTTTTAAGGATGACCTAATAAAAATATGACACATCAAATTAAACATTCAAGCAGTTTTCTGGGCACATGTTGTTTCGGTCTAGTTCGTCCACTCATTTATATTTTATCGTTTTTGTTTTACTCGCCTTTCGCTTCTTTAGTCGACAGTTTGTGTAGTTTTGTAAGGAGTAAACTATTCTATAACAATTCTAAAAACCCCAAACACAATTAGGTTGCGTTGTTTTATCACAGAGTGCCTATGACCACCTCCTGTCTCCATCAGATCAGCTCCATGGTACCATAATATTGCATTGTCATCCGATCGGAAACCGGAAAGTGGGTCAAATTAATTAAACTTGCAAGATTTGACCCGTACATACATACATAGATACATAGATACATATATACATTGCAAGTTAATAAAAAACTTGTAAAAACATATTCTTTCCCATCGCTATAATTATACCTATTATGAGAGAAAGTAAAGAGTTAAAACTTTACTTGCAGTTCCTCTTTCTATTTTGTAAAAATTACCGTCATGAAAGGGAAAACATGTTCTCATATTACGATAATAATCAATAATTTCTTCAAGACATTGGATGATGTAGGCACTTTTACTTGATAAGTTACTTAGGTATATCTATTGTAATTTATTAGGTACTTTTTGAATTTATACTGTCGTGACACATACTAACATTAAAGGAAAGGAGACCTAGGCTCTCCGAAACATGTCGCGCGAGTGACTAAAAACACGTGAGTAAACCGTAAAATTATTTTAATTTAGGTACTTTTCAGTAGTTTATTTTCACAATAAGTATAATTCTACTACTGTAGGACTCGTATTTACCGCTACTTACCACAAAAAACATGACCTGCTTATTTCAAACCCTTTATTTATCTACCTACCTGCGTTCTTATAATTCCCGGAAATTCCCTAGAGCCAAGCATTAAATAGCATAACACGCATTATAAAGCATAACCAGGAACAGCCTTAACAGGTCGTTGAACCCTCGCGTGCCGTCGCGGTCAAGGGGTGGTCAGAGTTGACCGCTGAAATCTTGGTAAAGAAAGTAACACACTACGTGCAATCGAACAAATATGACGCACCATATAGCGTTATCACTTATCACAGTGTCATAATAATTTTACTTTTTAAATCAATGAGGTAGTAAATCAGGTCAGGATCATGTTTCTTTTTGTTGTCGATTATTGGAAACTACTACTTTTGTTCGAAACATTTTTTTTTATCTTTTGTCCTTATTAAAAAAAACCGGCCAAGTGCGAGTCGGACTTGCGCACGAAGGGTTCCGTACCATTACGCAAAAAGCGGTAAAAAAAACACGTTTGTTGTATGGGAGCCCCCTGAAATATTTATTTTATTGTGTTTTTAGTATTTGTTGTTATAGCGTCAACAGAAATACATCATGTGTGAAAATTTCAACTGTCCAGCTATCACGGTACATGAGATACAGCCTGGTGACAGACAGACGGACAGCGGAGTCTTAGTAATAGGGTCCCGTTTTTACCCTTTGGGTACGGAACCCTAAAAATTACGTTTGATCATTCCTGAGAAGTAACCCTACCTGGGATGTCAGGGTTTGTCCAATGGCTAAGGTCACCCTTAGATATCAATGCCTAGAACCTAGAATCATCTACATCAAATTGACCGCAAACAACAATTCCTAAAAAAGCATTGTCATCAATTTGTTAGCAATTTGTCCCAATCGTAACATCGAATTCGCGGTAAATGCAATTGAATTGAATTGTAATTGAATTGAATTGTAATTGAGTCACGAGAACTATGAAACTGTCAATTAAGAATATTAAGATGGCATTGCAAACGTTTAAGGAAAGATATAATGACAGTTGGCAATAGTGTCGGTAATTAGGTATAGGTACTTACCAATCTGTAGAAAAAAAGGCAGAAATCAGATTGCGTGTCTATAAAAAAAGTAGGTACCTAAGGAAAATATCAGTACTGTCATATTATTTCTGAAATTAGACGAGGTGAAATAAAACTATGAAAACAGATTTTATCGCGTATATTGAATACATCCCGACGTTTCGAACCCTTTACAGCGTTGGTGGTCAACGGGTGACACGGGTATACGGGTCTTGAAAGGAGATAAATATAAATTTTCCAACTTAACCTAACCCAACCTAGTACCAAAGATAGATATAACTCCGTAATAGATGGATACAGTCTAAGGAAAAAACGTGCCTTGAAAATTACGAAAATTTGATTCTCGATCAGATGGCGCCACTAGTTTTGGCCTACTCTCGTATAGAGGGCGTTGATGGTTTCGTTTGTTATTTATAATTTTAACGCATATCAGTGAAAAAACATGGGTCAAAATCATATATAATTAATGCAAATAAAAAAGACATTTATCCATATTTAAATACATTTTAACGTATTTTTATAAATCTTCATTTTTAGTTTCAAAGTATGTCGATAGATGGCAGTGAATTTACAGTGGTTACAAAATTTACTATGACAGTACCGCTCTATCTTATTATATCCTCATTGCTAGTACGAAACGATTGGTTTGTCAAATGAAACTTTGGCGAAAAGTTGGTTGCCAACTGAAATTCGGCAAAACAATACAGCTAATAATTTAATATATTTTGTTACAGTTTTCAACTAACGGGCCAATTCGAACAATGATCTAGATATCAACTAGAAGATGAAACAGAAACGATAATGAGATATTTAAGAAAGTCATGTCTGACATTTACGCGATTCCGAATGTCCTCTTGAACGATATCTTTAAGATTTGCTTAAGATATTACTTAGACATCCAATGGATATCTAATGGATATCCCAAAACGTCACAATAATTGTAGCGTAAAATGACAATTGGTTTCTCGAATCGAACAGCAAAAGATACTTGAGAACTAAACTATAACGTATAGGTTATAGAACTATGAAAACGGATTATATCGCGTATATTGAATTTATAATACATCCCGACGTTTCGAACTCTTTACAGGGTGTCACCCGTTGACCACGAACGCTGTAAAGAGTTCGAAACGTCGGGATGTATTATAAATTCAATATACGCGATATAATCCGTTTTCATAGTTTTATTTCATGAGTAACTATCGCGGTAACCGAAGACAATATTATAGGTTATAGGTTTTCGCGGGCTTGGTTTCCGCAACTCGACGTCATATAATGCGCCTATTTTGCGTATGAACTATAACGTATCTATTATATAGATCTCGTATTGTTCTTGTATCCAGTAATTATGACGTTGTTCGAATTGACCGGTTTCTTAAGTAAAAATAGCTACTCCTCGAGATTCGATATATCATAGAGTAACTGATACTAGAGCGTTACTGTCATAGTAAATTTTGTAACCCCAGTAAATTCACTGCCATCTGTCGACACACTTTAAAACTAAAAATGAAGATTTATAAAAATACGATAGAATGTATTTAAATATAGATAAATGATTTTTTTTATTTGCATTAATTATTTTTATGATTTTGACCCATGTTCTTTCACTGATATGCGTTAAAATTGTTAAATAACAAACGAAACCGTCAACGCCATCTATACGACTGTAGGCCAAAACTAGTAGCGCCCTCTGAACGAGAATCAAATTTTCGTGATTTTCGCAGCACGTTTTTTCCTTAGACTGTATCCATCTATTACGGAGTTATATCTATCTTTGGATATATGTAGTTCAAATTTCACAATCATGTTTTGTACTCGTAAATTGATTGATAACTTGAATAATTTAAATCGCATAATACAGAAAATTATACATACACGTGAGAATTAACCTTCCTCAGCTTCCTCTAGGCACCATAAGGGCTATTTTACATCTCGTGTTTTAGAGTCCCTCGCTACGCTCAAGATTCTAACTTAGAATCACTCGCTTCGCTCGTGATTCAATTATAGGATTTTTTGCTTTCTCGGGACTCAAAATAAACACTCGCAAGAAAAACCAACTTTCCTCTCTTGTTGCACAAATGACTAATGTATTCTTTCTCCTAAATTTGGTAGGTACTTACTCGTAATTAGCTCCATGCATGAATTTATTTTTATTTTTGGATTCATAATTTATATCGTTGAAACACCGGAAATGATAAAAATACTTTTGTAAACCTTAATATTATTTTATTAAGAAATATTTAAAATGTTGAAAATTTTTGAGTGGTTGAAACGCTCATAATTTTTGGCGCGACTTCGACAGAGCGTGATGACGTCACACGTTGGGCGGCCCAACTGACGTTTGCTACTAATGACACTAATCTGTCGAACGCGTGACGTCACGTGGCGTTTCGAGCGTTTCGCTCACTAGCTTTTCGCGGGCAAATTTTTGTACTTTTTATTTATAATTTTAAGTAATTAAATGGTAATTTAAAAACGGAAATGCATTTGTAACATGATATAACGGTAACAAACATCCGAATAAAACATATTTCGTTCAAATATAAACTTCATGCATGAGGCTAATTCTTAGATACTTGAATGATGTTTAAGGGTATCCCATTACCAAACTCGTCATTGTTTTGTTTGTGTTTCGTGCTGCAGTTTTCATACACCGGTGATTTATTCGCGACGTTACCGCTTTTTTTTTCCTATGTCGTTGTAACCCTAAACCGTTTGCGTGGCGCTAGCGGGGCCTTCGACTTCCGTCTCGGTATCTCCATATTCATACACTAAACGAAAATATTGCTGAAGTAGTTGTGTAATTAAGAAAATAAGTGAACTTAAGCAATAATGAAATGAATTTTGATCAATATTAGTATATTTGGTTGATATCTATTTTCCGGTTTATATTTTCCGGATATCGTCCGGCGGACTGATAATCAGTGGGCCCTATTAGAAATAAAATCTCCATTAAATTCACTTGTTTCGACTTAAATTTATTTAGATGCACATAATTCGTTTAACATTTTTTAAATCACCATTTATATACACGGTGGCTAAAAACGTTTCGGGTTTTTGGTCGTTTCATACATTTGGGCTGGTCCATTTTCTATGGGAGAGTAAAATTTTTTTCGCGATTTCGTGGCTGGTCCCATAGTAAAAGTTGCTCAGTATAACCCCAAAGCCTCCCTGGCAACGGGAATTCACTTATTTTTTAGCCACCATGTATCCGCTATCCGAAAGCGACCGTCGTTTGACAATCAAGCCTCGCTACGACAACGCACACCATATTCATACTTGTCGTCAGTGCAGGCTGTCGCGCGTCCGTAGCCGCCCGCCCCCGTAGCACCGTAGCACCGCGAAGCGTAGCACTTACTACATTCGTAGCCGGTACTTTAGCCTTAGTGGGTTTGACGTGTGGGGTTTAGAGATATTTCGTGATATTACTTTATTATTTGACAATAATTATTTGAAAAATCAATAAATGAATATAAATTCTGTAGTGAAATAAAAAAAAGTTCTGTAGTGAAATAAAAAAAAAATAACAATCCGAAATTGTTACGATGAGTTATAAAATATGCTACACTTTAAGTTAAACTAATTACACATAATTATGTATACGAGTATGTATGTGACTAGGTTAGGTTTTTTTATATATTTCATGTTGTGTTGTAAGTGTTTTTATTTATTAATTTTATATGCATATTATAAATATCTTAACCTAAGAAGAGAAATAAATAAAGGAAATAATAAATGTAATAGCTTCGCAATCAATTTCGTAAACTCACGGTTTGAAAGACAACTAAATTGTATGACTACTTATATTTAACCTAGTGTCTGTATATGATAAGACTCCTGACTAACCCCCTTATTCATATAACTTTACGAGCCTCATTTAGTTAAATTATGTTTTATCCCTTTCTTAGAAATACATAAGTCAAAATGTCAGATAAAGACAAACGATTCATAGCTAATTTAGGCCAGTAGTTTTTTTTTGCGTATTTTTTTTTCGAAAACGATTTTTTTTGCTCTATACAGCACAACTGAGGTTTGAACCCACGATTTTAGACCACCGCCACACACATGTTAAAACGGTTAATTAAAGAACAGTTTTAAAAAGTGACATTTAAATCACAGTGTAAAGAGTGGGTGGAACTTTATTGCCTGATTGGCTGAAATTAAATTAATCATTTAAAATGGTGACTGTCGCTTTTCGTGTGGGAGCCGCAACAATGTGTGGTGAGTTTTTTTACTATTTTTTTCCTGGTTCTAGAAGTCGACCTAATTTTTTGCATCTTGGCTGTGCCGGCCCTAATAAAGAAGGTTTTTTATTTTATTTACCTACACATTTTCACACACACATTCACATTTTTTTTTGTATGTCAGGGTCGTAGCAAGTGGAAATCCGTGGTCTCTGCCTACTCCTCCGGGAAATAGGCGTGATTATATGTATGTGTATGTATGTAAATTTTTAGTCCGTGTAAGTTAATTTGGCACAGACTTAAGTAGAATAAAGTGAGTGAGTATCATTATAAACGACGTATTTTGAAAAAATCTGAACGTCAATAATGACATAGCCACACTTTGTCACTGCATTATACTCTGCAGTATAACTAATTGGTACTTTACATAAAGTGTTATCACCGTCGTCAACCTTCACGTTTTCACATTGAATACAAAGTCGTTTCCTCTCATTAGTGGAGCTTGACCTCATGCACATTTCACTGGTCATAAAACACTGCTTTGCATTCAAGGGCTTCGTGCTTATCGCAAGAATGCAGCATGATTCATTATGGCTACTTTAATATATTTAAATTATGTCATGATATAGCGCTCGTCTCTTAGACTATTCAGAGCTATTTACACAAATCTTCAATGTGACGTGCTGGTGCCAACACTCCATACTCTCAAGCGCGCGGTTGTTTTATGCGATAAGCGTAACGTTGAACGCATGCTTTCACGGAATGTATCAAAAACCGGCCAAGTGCGAGTCGGACTCGCGCACGAAGGGTTCCGTACCATTACGCAAAAAACGGCAAAAAACCACGTTTGTTGTATGGGAGCCCCAATTAAATATGTATTTTATTTTGTTTTTAGTATTTGTTGTTATAGCGCCAACAGAAGTACATTATCTGTAAAAATTTCAACTGTCTAGCTATCACGGTTCATGAGATAGGTACAGCCTGGTGACAGACGGACAGACAGACAGACAGATTGACAGACAGCGGAGTCTTAGTAATAGGGTCCCGTTTTAATACCTACTATTGTGAATTTTTGTTATAATTTTATAAAATGTACATTATTGATTTGATTATTAATAATTACTACATGAATACAAACTAATGAAACTCAATAACAGTTTTGAATGATTCAAGGTTAGTTTCACTAGACTTATATTGACCGGGATATGGACCGTGATTACCTTTTGTATTGTTTTAGAGCTCCCTATATTTCGACGCAGTTACATGCATCTTGTTCACGGGTAACTGAAGATACCGGGTGGGTGTCAAAGTTGTGTAGACCGCGCTCGGTCTACCCTCATTCGTGCGCGTCGGCCGCGTTCGCTTTCAACCACCACTAGTCGCGTAACTATACAAAAGGGAATCCCGGTCCATATTCCGGTATATCCCGGTTGATATAAGTCTAATGAAACTCAATAAAATCATAATCGTACGGGAAGTAAAGCTAAGCAGCAGGATTGCGTGTCCCTGCCGATTTGCTGCGATATCACGATCGCTAATCAATAGCGGCCGCAGTCGCTTCCACGATTTTTTTTTATGAATCATATTTGACATTGCATTGTACTGGTAATTTGATGATTCCAAATTTGGATGGCGAATTAGCTGTAACACAAATGATGAAAGTTGTTTTTGCGCATTATAGGCTACAGATGGATACAGTCTAAGGAAAAAACGTGCCTCGAAAATCAAGAAAATTTGATTCTCGCTCAGAGGGCGCTACTAGTTTTGGCCTACAGTCGTATAGATGGCGTTGACGGTTTCGTTTGTTATTTTACAATTTTAACGCATATCAGTGAAAGAACATGGGTCAAAATCATAAAAATAATTAATGCAAATAAAAAAAATCATTTATCTATATTTAAATACATTCTATCGTACTTTTATAAATCTTCATTTTTAGTTTTAAAGTGTGTCGACAGATGGCAGTGAATTTACTGGGGTTACAAAATTTACTATGACAGTACCGCTCTAGTATAAGTTACTCTATATAGGCTACTGATAAAGCTGTTGTGATCGTGTGCAATTTAGAGAGAGATGAGTGGAATGAACAAATTTTTGAAAGAATGGAATTAAAGGCATAGGTGAAATAATATGAGATGCGGATTCTAAATCTTATTAAAAAGGGCTTCATTTTTAGTTTTAATCGTGTGTCGATAGATGGCAGTGAATTTACTGTGGCTACAAAATTTACTATGACAGTACCGCTCTATCCTATTATATCCTCTTTGGATTAACCTATATTCTTGTTTCCGAACCAGAATGTCGTGCTAATCCTTTATTACCCTTCGGTAATAAACGACGATTCGGGTTCGGTCGACAACCTGGAGAGCTTGGCCTGGGAATGTTTATTAAGCAGTTGAAGGTGGGGCATGAGGAAAAATTATGGCAAAGCGCGAGTAGTATTTACCTGATGAAGTTCAGTAGGAAAAAGTTACAATTGCCAGTTATCTAACCTCTAAATTCATTAAGTACTTGAACTATGTATAGGCTATTATCTAAATATCCCTAAATCATCATCATCATCATCATCATCATCATCATTGTTTATTCAAGAACAATATTACATTGTGTTTGAATTGAAATCTTAAAACTAGGCACAAATCTCCACCTTCACGATACAGATTTCATCGAGTGCACATGGTTTTATTTTTTTAATTATGGTATGGCATCGTAAGTTATCTATTTATTGAAGCATATGTTTATGTTTAGATATCAAGTAGTAATAAATAAGTACAGCTACTTACTTACTTATTACTGCTGTGGCGCAACGACTAAGTGGATCTAGGCCTCCGACACAAAAGACCGCCATGCTACTCTGTCCAAATCCAGAGCCGTTTCTGTCCAGTCGACGGCGCCGAGTTCGCTGAGGTCTTTCTGCACTTCGTCTCTCCAGCGGTACCTAGGGCGTCCAGACCCAATAATGATTGACATGTAATATTTAAAATATTATGAATAAATGTCTATGTCACACACATACAGACAGCTATACCTATACTTACACTTACATTAAATACTTTTGCTAAAATGTACCACCTGAATTCTCAAGTCTTAAAGCGACAAGAGAACCTTATATGTATCCATATTTCTATGGTGGTAACCATTATTATGCATCATGGTATTGCGGATCCCTAGACTGCACAAATTAGGAATACCGTGCCCGTGATGCGTGTCTCCTACCGTCTTTTGCATTATGCCTGGTTATAACTCCGCAATTTTTATATACCAACTTCCTTTCCGCTCCTGCTATAAATTACGAATGCAACGGAAAGTTTATGTTTTGCTGTGCTTTTGCTATCATTATTTTGGCGGGCGTTTTTATTGTATATTGCGAATCGAATAGTAAGTAGATTTTCGTTTCGTAATCATGGGGAAAATATGTCATTTACAATATGATTACTCTAATTACTTGGCCAGGAACTGTATTATAGTTATTTTTCATCGTTGCAGTCCATTTTGGTAGGTACAGTCGCCATCAGATATATCAGAGCGGCCGAGGTGCTCAAAATATCTGAACACGCACTCTAACGCCTTGACAATAGAGGCGTGTTCAGATATTTGTGAGCACCTCGGCCGCTCCGATATATCTGATGGCGACTGTACACGTAGAGTTGTGCCGTTCACGAGAACGTTCTTCGTTTCCTATTAGAAATATTTTCGAGTAAGAACATTTCCCATACAAAACAGAGAACAAGAGAGCTTAAGCTTCGATTTCAGACGTTTCAAGCAATTTTACTATCATGCATGACAAAACGCTCAACTTCAAAAATGGCCGTATCAATAAACAATGACATCACCTTTGACATGTCCGTTTGGCATTGACCGTTCCCCATTAGCGTCACGAAACGTGTGGGCAGCTAAAAATTTTACAATTTTGAGCCTAATATCCTCCACATTCGTTCTAAAACGTGTAGATATTATTTTGTCCAATGTCACGTAAAAATAATCGAAGGACAGACCGATTTGGCAATTTGTTATGTATGGAGACATTAAACAATGAGTTTCGCGTGCTACCCTCGATCGATTTGATTGCTTTGTCAACTTTGAGTGGGTTTCATGTCAAATTGTAAGACCTAATATTTATGACAATTATGACTAGTTTTTAGAGGCACTAGAATAATAATAGGAGATTGCATTGATTCAAAGGACTGGTTTATGTCAAGGATTGGTTTTAATTTAATTATATTTAAACAATGGGACGCATTCGATTCTGTGCTGCGCCTAGTTTGGGGCCGATGGATATTAGCCTAATTGTAAAATCTATTTTTTTGTTAACTTCAATCTGTGATGTCAATTTGTAAAATATTTGGTAAATAAACGATTTGCATTTGTATTGATTCTACCTACCCAGGTAGCAAAATGACGTCAAATGACGTCAGCGACGTCATAATGACGTAATAATGCCGTCATTATGACGTTGCTGACGTCATTTTACGTCATTTTGCTACCTGGGTAAAATTGCGGCAAAAACCAATGACAGGGTCGAGAGAAAACGGGAGGCCTTTGCCCAGCAGTGGGACACAAAATTAGACTAATAAAAAAACTGCCTAGGTAATTAGGAGGCCTGTGCCCAGCAATGGATCGTAGGCCTTCTGTAATGCGCGAGAGAGCTTGGGCTATAGTCCCCCCCCCCACGCAGGCCCAATATGGGTTGAGGTCATTTAAACTATTATATGTCCTTCCCGAGGCCTTAACTTATACCAAAGAGGATATAATAAGATAAAGCGGTACTGTCATAGTAAATTTTGTAACCACTATAAATTCACTGCCATCTATACTTTAAAAGTAAAAATGAAGATTTATAAAAATACGTTAAAATGTATTTAAATATGGATAAATTTTTTTTTTTATTTGCATTAATTATTTTTATGATTTTGACCCATATTCTTTCACTGATATGCGTTAAAATTATGAATAACAAACGAAACCGTCAACGCCCTCTATACGAGAGTAGGCCAAAACTAGTGGCGCCATCTGATCGAGAATCAAATTTTCGTGATTTTCGAGGCACGTTTTTTCCTTAGACTGTATCCATCTATTACGGAGTTATATCTATCTTTGCTTATACTTACTTACTGCTGTGGCGCGACGACCCGAAGTGGATCTTTTCCTCCGACACCAAAGACCGCCATGCCACTCTGTCCAAAGCCGTTTTTGTCCGTTTCTGTTTATACCAAATTTTATCTAAATCGCTTAGGCGTTTTAAGCGTGAAGAGGTAATGAATGATGAAATGAGACTTTCACATGTACTTATTTATAACTAGGGAATGGGGATAGAAAGCACGCTGTTTGCTATTAGGCAAACACACCGATTCTAAATTCAAGGAATAATTTTGATTTGAAAAGTACCTTCGAAATACTATATTGATTCATTTAATAACAACTTATTGATTATTGAAATACAATTGAAAATTAAATAAATAACTACCTAAACATAGAGTATAAAAATTAAACTAACCTAAAACATAAAACCCAATCATAAAAAAAATGCCCCGTCCAACAGGTCGGCCTGCGGCATGGACCCCATTACGCCGGCGGCGTTACCTCTCTGTACTTACCGCTAGGGCGATACGCTGAGAGAGGTACGCACCGAATGTATTTTGGTTTCAGAACTCTAAAGAGACCTATTAAGCGCGTTCGATTGGACTCTATTATTATTTTAACTTTACAAAATTACTTACACCAAAGATAGATATAACTCCGTAATAGATGTTTACAATCTAAGGAAAAAACGTGCCTCGAAAATCAAGAAAATTTGATTCTCGTTCAGAGGGCGCCACTAGTTTTGGTCCACTGTCGTATAGATGGCGTTGACTGTTTCGTTTGTTATTTAACAATTTTAACGCATATCAGTGAAAGAACATGGGTCAAAATCATAAAAATAATTATTAAAGCATTTAAAAAAAATCATTTATCCATATTTAAATACATTTTATCGTATTTTTATAAATCTTAATTTGTAGTTTTAAAGTGTGTCGACAGATGGCAGTGAATTTACTGGGGTTACAAAATTTACTATGACAGTACCGCTCTAGTATAAGTTACTCTATGCTTACACCAATCTAAAATCGATACCTGTCACAGTCAACTTTTTAAACAAAACAATTTAAAGTACAGGTGTACTTTAAATAGGTAATTATTTGAATATGTATTCAAATCACAAAGCGTTTCATGCCTGAAATGAAATTAACATTAAATGACAGAGTTCTGCCTCTGAATAATTGAGAACTGTGCGCAAATGTAGCCTGGATTGCGGGTGTGTAATTACATTTAGTCGATGGATCACAGTGGACAGGGCGCCAGTAAAGACACAGATTCCATTCACGTCAACTGCCATAATACGTTGTTGTCATTGTGGCAGCTGATCGGCTAAAAGTAAAGTTACCATCGGTCTAACTGTCAGACAAGTAATCTTAAAGAATTTAAAAATACATTAGGATTTTCATGACATACTATTTCGAACAAATTTTAATGCAGCATTCATGTTAACTGCACAAGTTTTCTATAGGGACGATAAGCACGAAGTTTTTTTCTCTATCGCACAGCCGCATTGACTGCCAGCATCATGGTCAGGACAGCAATAGAATTGCGCGCGTGCGATAGAACTAAAAAATGGCGGGTGAATGTACTAAGTTATTCGCGCTCAGCGTCCTTACTATAGGGAGCGTGCATAAACTGTAGGGGGCAGCACAGGAGACGCCAGATTTTTGGCGCGAGGCGTAAATGTGTAGTTTATGCTTCCAAAGTAGCCCACAAGATGGCAGCACTTGCTTTGGCGTAAAGTGTCAATGTCGTCAATACATTGATTAAGATAGATGCGTAAAATCTAAGACAATCTCGTGCTTCGAATTTGACAGGTAAACGAGATGGCGCTGTACAGTTTCATACATTTTGCGGTAACTTTGATTCTCAATAGTTGACGTTTGACAATTCAGTGACCGCAAATCATATATACGGCGTAGTACAGCGCCATCTGTTTTGGATGTCAAACTAAGGGGCACGCTTTTTTCAAAGGCAACCTCTCTATTACGATCAATTCTATTTGCTTTAGCCGACCGACCTACTCTACTGCTCCCCGCGGTTTGTGTCAAACTGTCATACCAACCCGCCCCGCACCTGGTTCTGCCGCGATTCGTCCCATATTAATATTCTATGTAACCCAGAAGTCAGTCCGTGAATATCATGAAGTATATACCGTATACTTATTCGTTCAGTCATAATTTCTGAACCGGGACTGTATATTATAGACCTTCAAGGGCTTCAAGTCTCTAAAGGTCGTTTAATGAACCAAAGTCCAAAAGGTATTAACTTTTTACAGTCCACTTTACAAAATTAAAGCCATTCAGGTAACAACTTAGCTAAATCCCCTTTTAACATGTGAGGTAGTTGTGTAAAATTACAAAAACTCATTAAATAAATTACTTGACCTTGACAACTGTTGTTGTTTAATCTAGATCATAAATTTATATATATAAACGTAAAAGTCCTGACTGACTGACTCACTTAAATCAACGCCCAGCCCAAACCGTTGGACCTAGAGAGCTGAATTTTTCACAATAGGTAGCTTTTATGACGTTAGTATCCACTAAGAAGGGGTTTTTCAAAATTCATCCCCCAAGGTGGTGAAAAAGGGGTTGAAAGTTTGTATGAAGATCATAATTTTTTTTGACTGCGGGACTTGAAACTTCGTAAAAAGGCATATTATTAAAATACAAGAAAAGTAATATCAGCGTTTTTAAATATTCATCCCCTAAAAGGGTTAAAATGGGGTTGAAAGTGAATCTATTACAAATGCTTTGTAACTTCTTAGAAAGGCATTGATTCCAAAAAAGTTATTTCAATTGGGATGTAACTTTATATGCGGTACAAATTATCTTTTAAGCTAGGAACTTGAAACTTGGGTTTGTATTAATAGTTTCGGGAGCGAATATTTTTTTAAATAGTGGACTAAATCTTCTAAGAAGGTCCAGAGGGATCATATCGGGAACAATTTTTTTCAGTTAGGGTCTTGAAACTTCGTAGTTTGTGAAAGACAAATTTTATGCGTTGTATAATTATTAACAAATGATTAACCGTCCCTACTGACATCTTTTGCTGCATAATGTTCTATATTATGCTCATGCAGAATATAATATATCTGATACGCGTGCGCGTGGTGGTTATATTATAACCACCAACATACAAATCCACGCGTACGAAGTCGCGGGCAACAGCTAGTAAATTATGAGTTGTCACGATTTAAACAAATTATAAGAGTAAATAAGTGTTCCGTTTGCCAAAACGAAGTTTTGCACGGAACACTAAAAATGAGGCGAGGTACTGTATCTGCATCTTAGTCGCTCGAATATGCACTAACTCATGTTCTCACCCAAATAGATCAAATACGCTTAACTGTCGAAAGTCCATGGTCATCAAGGTCAGTTAAACTTAGACTTAAACGTGAGTGACGCCTTGATATTGATAAATGGTCGGACTAATGCTTGACGTAAGTTAAGGGACAAGGTTAACTTTTCAAGTACAGTCAACACACAGTCAACATTAAGTAGATAGTGACGCTTAAAGTGGCCAAATATATCGTTAAAACCGTTACAGACGGGCGTACAGAACCTCGACCATGTCCTTGGACGTACGGCGGACACACAGTGTTACACACGATTGATTAGGCCTTTACAGCTTTAACACACTTTTGTTACCATAGACAGAACATAATAATGTCCCGATATAGCTGGTTAGTTAATAAATCAAAATTAATTTAATTTAAAACTTATTTCTAGCAGGGACAACGTGTTTTCATGATATTCTGCTAAGAGTCGAAAGATATAGGTGTGACGACGAGCGAAGCTCGCGTGTTAGGTTAATCGTGATCAAATAGCGCACGAAGCTGAGCGAGCGAAGCGAGCGTGCCGCCGCCGCGGCAGATAACCATTTTTAACTGGTGAAAACGCGTTTTATTTAACCGGTACCACAACGAGGTTGACTAATAAATAACCCGACATTGTTGTGCGTTTATTGAGTTCAATTTAACGATTCCACCGCGAATAATGTGCCGTAATAAGGAAGTAGGACAGTTATAGACACCGTAACGAGTAACTTCTGAATGTTTAAAACACATTTAAAATGTTTGCCGCCATGCATAAAGGAAGGACCAAATAAATATTATATTTTGACAAATAATTGTTTGGAATATATTTCTTACTTCATACATCTTTTACAAAATGTCATTAAAACTAAAAACTAAATTTTTTAAAATATTGTGGCTGCGCTTGTAAATTCCTTCATATCAGTCATATGCTCAAATTACGGAAACTAAACTGAAAACTATAGAAAAGGTTTTCTTCGCTGGAATTTGACAGAGACCGCATGTAGCTGCGTAGCAAACGTTTCTGTATAATGCTAATAAAAAAAAATGTGACAGATAAAACCATATTGTTTTCAGATTCATCAAGTAACAGCTAAAATGGCCGGCCATGAGGAGCAAGATGCGCCGTTTGTCCCCCTCCACCCCTAGCAGCCGGGCCATGGACAAGTATGAGCAGCTAGCTGTCGTGAGTACTATTCATCAAGTAGCAGATAAAATAGTCGGCCATGATCAGCATGTGCTGTTTGTCTCCCTCCACCTCAAGCAGCCGCGCCGTGGACAAGTGTATGAGCAGCTAGCTATCGTGAGTACCTACTCAAAAACATTTGTTTATTTTATTTTATTTATTAGGAAAACTTACAGCTAAAGTAACACGTTACACAACACAACACAACACCAACAACAACAACAACAAGTATCTTGACACTCACCATAGACATGTACCATCTTCAGCCGCAAAAGTGCATGGCGACTTCAATGAATTCATTCATAATTTCTCCATGCAATTTCGCAGCTCACTGTACATCCAATCGAAAAAAATATGGTCACTTTGAATACTTCATTTATAATACAATTTTGCAGCTCGTTGTAGATACCTTAAGAATACAACGACATTTACTATAATAGGCACGTGTAGGTGAAATTTTATATCTGCGATACAAAAACAGCTTAGTACAATTTAGAATCATGTGTTCCTCAGGTCGGCGAAGGCTCGTACGGCGTGGTGCTAAAGTGCCGCCGCCGCGACACAGGGCAGCTCGTCGCCATCAAGAAGTTCCTCGAGACGGAGGACGACGCGGCCGTCCGCAAGATGGCGCTGCGCGAAATACGAATGCTCAAGGTATTACCAAAGTGAACTTTATAGCACAGTGATAAGGGCTAGTATGGCATGCTGTTGTGTTACACAGGGCAGCTCGTCGCCATCAAGAAGTTCCTCGAGACGGAGGACGACGTCGCCGTCCGTAAGATGGCGCTGCGAGAGATACGGATGCTGAAGGCTGAAGTGAACTTTATAGCACAGTGATAAGGGCTAATATGGCGTGCTAAAGTGCCGTCGCCGCGACACAGGGCAGCACGTGGCAAGATACAGATGCTCAAGGTAATATTCTGCCTGGGGCATCTCTCTCTCTCTCTCATTACTCATTACCGAATGGTCTTAGAGCTAACTCAGAAGGATTATTCAAGTTTTTGTACGCCATCAGTCAGGGTATAGTGCTACAATAGTTATTTGTGCAACAAGAGAGGAAAGTTGGTGTTTCTTGCGAGTGTTTATTTTGAGTCCCGAGAAAGCGAAAGACTCTATAATTGAATCACGAGCGAAGCGAGTGATTCTAAGGTAGAATCTTGAGCGTAGCGAGGGACTCAAAAACACGAGATGTAAATAGTTATTTGTTATACAAGGGTGCAAAGTTGTATTTTACCCGCGAGTGTAGAATTGAAACACGAGTAAGCGAAAGGATTCTATAGGTGAACCACGAGCGAAGCGAGTGGTTCTAATATAGAATCCTGAGCGTAGCGAGTGTTTCAACACACGAGAAGTAAAATACATTTGCGCCCGTGTGTAACACAAAACTTTTCACCTCACTATAGCGAGGAAAGTGCAACATCCACAGGCGTTAGAACATCTTCATCACTGGAATCACTCATTTCTTTACGATATTATAACAGAAAACTCTGGAAGTTGAGTATTTTTACGCCAGTCGGTGAGAAAAGGTTTTAAGTAAAAAAATTGTTGACAATGTTGACATTTCTGATGTATGAAATGTCAACGATGCGTTTTGAAATTGCATCGACTCGACTTGTGCGTTCAGAATTATATTTAACATCATTATAAAAAAACAAACGTTTCTTATGGAATTTTAAGGTTTATGACTTAAAATCATTAAATAAAGCTAAATTTGGTATTTTTATTAGATTCTCTAACCATTTATTTAATGATTATTAATATCGAACGAACCATTATCATGGGCGTTTTACGTTTTGTTATCTGTCAAGCTACTTAAACACGCTCCATCCAAGGTCAAATTATTTTCCCCACTAGTGGATAAAACGCGTTTTTCCCCGCTCGTATTGAAGGATAAACGACAACTTTCCGAGCTAGTGAGGGGAAAATAACTTTGCTCTCGTGTTGCACACATAATTTTTCACCTCAGCAGTGAGAACATATTAAAGGTATTTTAAATTACACAGAATAAACAGAAAAAAAAGTATTATAATATGTACGATACGATACGATACGATTCGGGACGGGACGGGACCGGACCGTACCGGACCGTACCATAAAAAAAAAATTAAAAAAAGTATGAAGTTCATGGCCTTCACTAAATTAAAAAGCTACATTGTGTCACTCCCTGGAGTGAGGAAAGTCGCACTTTCCTCACTCCAGGGAGTGACGAAAGTAGGCTTGTTCGAGCTGCTGAGGTGAAAATGTTTATTTACCGCCACTGTAATCAGTTTGACATATACTCACAAATAAAAACACTTTGAACTTTGAGCTGGAAGAATTGGAGTCTCGCGCCAATACAATGTATTGGTTGTCATGGTTGCAACGAATAAATGATATGATGTGATATGATACATGTACGGACAGATACGAGCGATATGCACGCGCGGATTATAACTAAATTACATCATTGAGATATCAAAAATGGACATCTTATTTATCAGTAACTTATCTTATCTTATAGTTTCGGGGGCCCTTACGGATACACTTCGACCCATAGGGATCTTTTGTGCAGTTACTCCCTAGGAAAGATCCGTCCGCTACTCAAGAGCCTTCCCCACCATCTCCATATGATGATGGACCTTATGGGTAGCTTTTTGAATTCCTTTGGTACCAGGTAGCCTGTTCCAAAGTCCTTCATTCTTTGTCTGGCGAGGGCGTGACATTCACACATAAGGTGTTCTATTGTCTCTTCCTCTTCGCCACACATACGACAATCGGTGTTGTCAGCGTGCCCCATCTTGGCCAGGATTCCCTTGACCCCGTAATGGCCAGTAAACACCCCCGTTATTATTTGGAGTTGCCGTTTGCTAAGTTTCCAAAGCTTTTTGCTCCAACCAGAGTCTATCCCTTGTATAAATTTATCAGTAGGTACATAAGCATAAAGGCATCCTTGATTGGGGTAAATTTCACAAAAAAATCTGATGTCTATAACTTTTACACTAGAAATAGTAAGGTTTCAAAATTACCCTTTCTTTAAAATGTTCCTACACAATCAAACATAAACAACACCACGTTAACTTTCTTGTTTCTACTACGATTGGCATTGGCTCAGAAACGACGAAACATCGCATTAGTCCCCATGTTATTACGTCAACCATAGACCTACATTTTCTAGGCCACAGAAGTAAGCAAATTTTAAATCACATCAAACACTGAATTACCCGCGAATTACCCCTGAAAGTTGTATTGTGCCTACGGTTTTCGATGCGATTTCGTCGCAAGGCATTGATTTAGGTATTACAATAGAATGTTCAAGGTTCTAGGTTTTAGAAATGAAGTTTTTCCGATACTAATCTATTAATAAAGTCATATCAGTGACTCAGCAATACATTCAAATTATTGTATTTGTTGTGGTTTTCTGTAGATATTGGTATTGGTATCTAGATTATTTTGAAATTGTAACAAATTACTTGTTAAAAAGGTATGTTATTTGAAGTTTAAATGTTCGTTTTTATGAAGCTATTCTAAATGTTAAGTTTTTCACACATGCAGTCTGAAAAGCAAGCAATTCCCGATCTAACTATCTTAGTTGTTTACTTGAGTACCGCAAAGCCAAAGCGTATTATTTTAGCAGTAGGTATATGTATTTAGTCATGTGACTCGTGTTTCACCGTGGCCTAAAAGTAAAAGCGTAATAGAACATTACGATACAAATGCGAATAATAGGACATTCGCACATTTATCGTACAACGTTTTACAGTACATTTGACCCTTGAAATTTTTGACATAATTACGTAAATTATTGCACTAGTGCGGAAAAGTAGCACCATAATGTACTGTCCGCGCGCCAATTCCGTGCATTCGGAGGTCGAGGAAGTGGGGGGGTGTGCGCCGCGCCCGTACGTACAAAATGTCACCACTCTGTCATGACGCCCAACATTCCTAACATTCCTCAGCCGTGCACGGAATTCGCGCGCGGACAGTACTGTAAAAGGTTTTAAAACAATGTACATGATATACTTGTTTATTCCAGAAACTTCGCCACGAGCACCTAGTGAACATGATCGAGGTGTTCCGTCGCAAGCGGCGGTTCTACCTCGTCTTCGAATACCTGGACCACACACTCCTGGACGAGCTGGAAGCCTCCCCTGGAGGCTTAGGAGAAGATACCGCTAAAAGGCACCTCTACCAGCTTTTGAAGGGAATCGACTTTTGTCATCAGAATTCTGTAAGTATCTACTTATACTATAATTATGTTGCTTTTATTAGAAAGTTCAGATGTCTACCTACCTACTTTCACCTGTGTTCTTAGTTATACGCTTTGAAGAAACGGGCCCTAGATTTTATTTTTTAGATTGGAAATTAATTAGTAGGTATCTACTTGGTGATAAGACGAAAAACTTCAATTATGAATTGTAATTTAATTTTGTAACAATATAACAAAGCTGGTTTTGGCTGCGAGTAGACTAGACTTAGAGCTTCGATCAAGCGAATCACTCATTAATAGTCTAGTAACAAAATTTTGACTTGGTGGTTCACTAGGTGGAAATAACTTTGGGTCTCACACAAACAATATTTTATTTACTTTTCAAGCTTCTAAGCCGGAAAATGTACAACTACCCTAAAATAAGATACAAGGGAAGGAAAATAGTAATCATTTCCTTGAAAATATTTAATCTTCTTACAGATCATCCACCGTGACGTGAAGCCAGAGAACGTCCTATTGTCCAAAACAGGCATCGTCAAGCTGTGCGATTTGGGCTTCGCCAGGGCTTTAGCGGCGCCAGGCGAGCCCTACACGGAGTACGTAGCCACACGGTGGTATAGGGCGCCGGAGTTACTGGTAGCAGAACACAGGTAGGTTATATTAGACCATCCATTGAGGCATTTTCCTCCATCATCATTACCGAAATACGTCCACAAGGTCCAATCCTTGCGATCTGGATCTGCGGGACTTGTTAGGTGCATGAATTCTCTTACTGAAGATGTTATCTAACCTGCGTTAGAAGCCATCGCGGCCATCAGTCACCATGCATCCCGCCTACTGGCACGTCAAGTGAGGTAGCTCTCTTAGCTATGCCTGTTGGCATAGACCTTATTTTTTCTACTCCATTCATAACAAAGTAAACACAGAAAACTTCTGTTTTCAATCAACTTGAAGCTGTGCAATTTTGGCTTCGCCAGGGCTCTGACGGCGCCAGGCCAGCCCTACACGTGGTATAGGGCGCAGGAGTTACTGGTATAACTGGTAACAGGACACGGGTACTTTATAGGTACATGGAGCAATAATCAGATTCATATACGACATCGCTTAGACGCTAACTCTTCAAAAGACTCCCGGAAGATATACACATCACTTATAAATAGGTTTAGATGACAGCTTCATTTTTATATTACACTTATACGCACTAGAAGGTTGAGGTCTCCCGGGTGTAAGAGAACTTCTGGGCCCAGCAGTGGGATGAATGTAGACTAAGGATTAAAGCCTCATATCAAAAGAACTGAAGCCAAATGGAAAGCATAAAACCTTATCTATCTGCGGCTACTGAAAAATAAAGTTATGACTAAGGATTAATACGTATTCGATTTTAATACTGTGCCATGTTGTTAGGTACGGCCCCGAAGTGGATATTTGGGCAATCGGCTGCATGTTCGCTGAAATGTTGACCGGTGACCCCCTGTTCCCTGGCGATTCTGACATAGACCAGCTCGCGCTCATCATCAAGACTGTCGGTGAGTTTCAATATTAGGAACCTTCACATCAGCTAGACCAGAAACTTTGGCTCCGGTATAATCTGCCTAAAGGGAAGTAAATAATGCGAGCACCGTATTTGAATTACTTTTGTACGAAATATTTAACAGTCTGCTAACAAACAACATATTGAACAAGGAAATATGAAAAAAAAACACGGCTTTGGGCGATATTTGAACTTGCCGCTTCACCAACATAGCTACGTAGTCTGTTGAGAAAGATCATCAAAAATAGTCCAGTAATACTTAACGTCACCTTATTATTTTTTAAACATTTCCAGGCAAGCTACCCCCGCGCCACCAGCAAGTTGTAGCTCGTCTGTCCGGCGGCGCCGCGCTTGGGACCGGCCCTCGAGGCTCTCTACCCGGGACTGGGCATGCCAAGGACTTGCTAGCGGCATGTTTGAGGACGGAGCCCCGCGCGAGGCCTTCTGCCGGTGCCCTGCTTAGGCATAAGTGAGTCGTCTTGGTGAACGTCTCTCTGTCCGGGACGGAACATGCCAAGGGCTTCTAATGGCTTGTCTGAGGATGGAGCCATAAGCCTGAGGCCTTCTTAGGCATAAGTGAGAACCTTGTATGTTGATGCTGGTCTGTGAGGCTTTATCCGGCACGAGGCATGTCGAGGAACTTTAAGCGGCTCGTCGAACCCCCTCGACACACGCGAGTACCTCTGCCAGTATGCTGCTAAGACATACATAAGTTATCTTCTGTGTTAAAGTACAAAATAGACCCTTTGACAGTGAACTTTATATTATTTTTAGATACTTCACTCATGATGGCTTCGTGGACGTCTTCAACGCAGAACTAAGGAAAAAACTAGGAAAGGAACTACAGGTATTTTGTATATTACATTACATCTGGCAGTCTAGCATAAGTTGCGTTCTCGCGCGCGCGTCCATACTTGAAGTCGCGCTAAATGTATGGAGTCGCGCGCGAGAACGCAACTGATGCTAGACCGCCTGGTGACATAAAATATCGCAGATTAACGATAATAATAATTTATGTAACTTTAAATTTAGGTATTGTAGCCTTGATTTCAATGATCCTAATTGAAATCTATTGATTTCAACACGATTTGCACTCATTATTATTTACTTTAATGGGACTTAATCGCGTATACCTCGTCTTTCTCCGAGATCACGGTGACGGGGACGGGGACGTCCTCGAAACGTCGAAGGTTAGTTTTAAAGCTTAAGTAAAATTGAAATATATTGTCCACAGACACCTCCTCAGCAAAGCACGGCGCGCGTTGGGAAACCACGTCAACAATGGACGCTGAACATAATCCCTGTAAGTTACATTTACCTCAGTTAGTTTAAATACTAGGTGTACTGAGGTACACCTAGTTGAACAAACACATGTTTCAAATGAGGGCTAACGCGTATGAATTCGCCGCTAGGGGCGCTAGTGTAGATGGTGGTCTTTTCCATAGTTCGAAATGTCAAATGTCACTTGTCACTTCAATGACTGACAGCTGTTCTTTAGTCTTTTGGACCACCGTCAACAGAGGCGCCAACTGGTGAGCAAAAAAACGATAGCCCTCATTGGAAAGAAACAGGATGCGACATGCAGGTTCTGTCAGAAGTCAGAGGAGACTGCAATGCACATTCTCTGTTCCTGTGGACCACTAATGTCAAAAAGAAGTGCCTACTTAGGGCGGCACAGCATTGCAACCCTAATGAGGTACAGAACATTACAGCCCAACGAATCTGGAATTTCCTGGATTCAATTGGCATTAGTAATGAACTTTAAAGTGCCGTCACAATAGACCAATGATAATTAAATAAATAATACATTTACCTCTTTATAACGTTTCAAACAATATCAAGACAATAAGCCTTTTAAAGATTATTTGACATTTTCAAACCACATTGTCGATTGTCGATAAGGTTGATTTCAAATTTAAGCTATATGGAAATAGCGCCTTATTGAAAACAGATAATAAGTACTCTTTTGGTTGAGAATGGCACATATTTGTATAATTCGAGTAATTCGGACGGTGGCCGGGTGGCCTATCAACTGGTATAAATGCAGCTTCCGACCTGTCGGCACATTAACTAGTGCTTGAGCTAATTATTGCGGACCCGCTCCCCTAATTAGCCGTGTGTAGTGTGTTGTGTCCCACATGTCCCATATATATATATATATATATATTTACCTTTTTTTTACGATATGGTAATGCTGTTACGTATACCCCATGTGACCTAGAGAGGCGTCGGGGGTTATGTGGGACTCCCATCTCCCTTTCCTTTCTCTTAGCGAGAAAAGGACTAAACCCACTAAACCCACATCGGCTTTACTCGCATTGCCGTATGGGAGACGTCATGGGATCGCGAACATTCTGCCATGACGCCCCTGAAACCATATATACCCTAGCATAAATATCATATATGATAAACCTATACTCCAAAGATAGTCTGTGTATTTACGTCCCACACCACATGGCGACCCTGCCAGTGCGGCCTTGTGCTTGCGGTCCCACACCACGTAGACAACGCTAAGAAGGTAATGATGATGATTCATTTTGTAACTGCTTTAATTTTTATTCGACACGGTACAATATAGTCGTAGAAACATTATTGGTAAATAAAAACCCTAGATTTTTCCATTTTAGGACCACAGCAGCAGGTCTTGTACGGAGAGCGCGGCCGGAGAATCTTTGTTAGACTACAATTACACTCCAGGTGAGTTTAAGCTTTACAATAATTGCCTCCTTGAATGCTTTTGGGGTAAAAAATTCATGTACGAGTAATCGTGAATCGACTGAACTGGCGGCCAGTACCTTTTTTAAATACTCGCCTATTGATGCTGCCTCTCACTGATCGCCGCTGGTCGGACATCTGCCTAAAGCGAGGTTTAGACTAGCAAGAACTTGAATGCAATTTACGTTACATTGCTGACTAGTCTGACTACTAAGGTACTGCAAACTGCATTCAAAATGTTTATCAGATACCGCAATGTAATGAAAATTGCATGCAAGTTCTTGCTAGTCTAAACCTCACTTAAGAATCAGCACTCAACTTATCTGTTTCAGTTTCAGAGGCTCAAACGGAGACAGTGTCGGAGAAAAAGCCATTGCACCCCTCCGAGGCTTCTCACGTGGCCGCTGAGGTGATTATTAATATGTACCTATATTAAAACGGGTCACTCATGTATTTTAAGTCGAAAAACGCTCGACATGTTTCACTCCGTACCGAGGAATGTCATCAGGAGCTTGCGTAGGCGCACCGGCGTAGACTGCGGGCCTCAGCTCCCCGCGCCCGTGCATGAGGCGCGAGGCGCAGGCGCGGGCGCCGGCGGCGGCAGGGGGCGGGGGCGAGAAACTACCCTCGTTTTCGGCATTATTGTCAAGTCTTGTTTTTAAAATTTCTAATATTTACGAGGTGATTATTAATTTAATTCCTGGGACACTATTTGGCTTGATAAAGTAACTGACGACACAAATATTGCTGATTAGAGTGATGAGTTTACTACGACCACTACGACTAAATGGAACTGTCAAATTCTTTGTATGACTATCGTATCGCTAGTTCGGTAACTAAATTGAGTTAACACTAACACGGTAGTTACCTCAACTTCTGTTGCTCGCTCAAATTAAATTGTGTTCCTACACTAGTAATGATAATGCTGTATTCAGCCCACCGCGGCGTATCTCTTTATTTCCACCTCCACCGTGTTTGAGCTCTTTAACATCGTCTTGACGTACTGTACTTGTATTGCTCACTGTAATTTTCTTTGCGCGTCATTGCAATGTGCAAAGAAATTTACAGCTAGTAATACTAACATGGGTCCAAGCATACTACCCGAAATGGTGGGAAAATGCCGATGACAGGGTCGAGTGTAGAAAACTAGGGGAGGCCTTTGCCCAGCAGTGGGACACCAAAGTAGGCCAATAAAAAAAATACAAACACGTTTGTATTAATAAATAACGAAGCTGATACCACTTAAGGAAATACTTATGGATTCTCCTAGGTATTTCCATTACCACAAAAATTACATACACAAATTTTGAGACCATATGACTGTTCTAGCGTGTTAACGCGTTAGCGTTAATATCGACTGTTATTTCGATGGCTTGTATTTTGCAGGCAAAATTAAGACTCAATAAGAAGACACCGCGCCCTAGGCGAGGCGCCGCTATCACTAGTACCTCAGTGGCGCCGATAGCTAGGCCTATTTTCAAGGGACGTGCGCCGCGCGTTGCAAGGAATACAGGCGTTGCTTCCTTGGCAGAATGTCGCGTAGTGTATTATTTTCTTTTTGTTTTGACAACCCTAATTTTTAAGTTTACCGTGACGCGAGGAACCAGAACAACCTTCGGGTGCTGTGAAACGTCAAAATTATTTTCATTGTCTTGTTTTTTTGTCCCCAAAAAATGTGACGTAGTGGAGCTTTTTGTACGAGATGAAATTTTGTTTTAAATATTTTTTTCTCATTTAAAATATAAAATACAGCTAGAAAGACATGCGATTGCACTCGACTATTTTATTTATTTGTTAGAAGACAGAAATACAAGCGTGACATAGTGGTCAGAAACAAGCTTACGAAAATAATTTTGACCCAGCTTTACTTTCGGCATCTCGCGCACCATTATTCCACTACATTATTAGGTATTCAATATACTATATTATGATCGAGAGTATATCTACGAATGCAAAGGCGGGATTCCACCAGTGTGCGGCTCGGTGCAAAAAGCGTATTCAGTAGGTACAAAAAATATTGTACAGCACAGTGCTGCACACTGGTGCAATCCCGCCTTGACATTAGCTGTTTCTAGTTTCGCTTAATCAAGTTTAACCGAATCCCGAATCATTAATTGTGTCAAAAATGTCAAAAATGTCACTGTATATTCTTACTGTGCAATAAAGTTTAAAATAAATAAATAAAAATTAATTTTCTTTCTGACTTATAAAAGTAAGTTACGATAAGTTACGAATTTAAAGTATAACTTTAACGAGCATACGGCAATCCTTTGAAAATAGGCCTAACAGAAGTGACCACTAGCAAGTACTTTATGAAACTAATTGTTAAACTGGTAGGTGACAACATGTAAACATCGTTTTCAGAACGCATCACAGGCGTCTCGAAAGTCGTATGCGACGGTCACGCGCGCGCCGACTCGCGCGCTTGCCCCTGCCCTGAACGACACTTTCCAAGTAAGTAATAATACAATGAAGAATAGAATATAATAGAAATAGTTTATGTGTAAGCAACTAAGCACAAATACAGAGTTGTTCCGGAGTTGGGAACTGTGCTTACTTATGGCACAAATGGAACTGGTGCGAGTCACCAGTATGCCGATGTGGAGCACCCGAGCAGACCGTACACCACACGGTATTTGATTGTCCTCTAACCAGATACCATGGGCAGGTGGAGGATTTCACCACCTTAACCAAGGAAGCGGTACAATATCTACAAACTGTAAATCTCTGAAGTAGAGTAACACAAAAAGCCATACGAAAAAAAAAAAAAAAAAAAAAAAAAACACAAATACAGAAGAGAAAATTATACAAAACAGAAAAAAACATAGGAAGGAGAAAGTGCTACGAAATGGTCTTCATCTCACCATGATGCTAAGCCACTTCCAGCGTTGATCATCCGATAGACCTGCCACATCAACTACTCCCAACTAGGAATACACTGGGACACTGACTTTCACATAAACGAGTAAATTGATAAATAACAAACACCGTCTCTGACCAAATAACAATTTATTATTACGTATTTTCCAGAGCTTCAACGTGCCCGTAAATTCCTACCCACGGACGCCTTACATCAAGAAGTGAGTGAAATTTTAGTATGAGCACTAAAATATTGTTACCTAGGTACCGACCGACATCAATTTAAAAGAAATATATAAAGATAACAATCACCTTTTATCACTTTATAAAAGGTTCTGTAGAAAAACCTATTCATGTTATATATAACATTGTAGCTATAGCATTATTAGTGGCGTAACTAGGGGGGGGGGGGCAGAGGGGGCAGGTGCCCCGGGCGCCATCCAAAGGGGGGCGCCAAAATGGGCAAAAGGCAGCAGCAGGGAAACTTTTGTCAGTCGTCAGGGGGCGCAAATTTGATGACTGCCCCGGGCGCCATATCCTCTAGCTACGCCCCTGAGCATTATTTACCGGTAATCTCATAAAGCAAGCTCAGAATCTAAGTAGGTACATCTCTAATAAGGTATCTATTTTCGTGCAGGGTGAACCATAAGCTGGTGATGGACGAAGACCTAGTGCGAGGGCGTGCGGCCGCTAAGAAAGCCTTCAAGAATCAGCCAGATTTCTCCTTACCCTACGTTCCAGGAGGTACTCAGTTACCTGATCATTTCTAAACCTTTTTGCAAGGAAAATCAATACTTCTGTTTACTCACAATTCACAAATTAAACCCGACGAGTTCCGCGGACGCGATCGAATGTTGTCTGAAACGTTTAAAGTCCGACGGACGCGATATCGCACACGCGATTTCACACAAAATGTAGATGATAAGTCTAAAACTTCTGGGACTTCTTTGGGACTTAAGGGGTTAACCGCCATCAGCCTGTCATCCACCACTCTTTAGCCTCTGAGTCTGATACCATGCAGTCCATTACAGTCTACCTTCATAACCTTATATTAGTTAATTTAAGCCTTATCTCTGTCTTTCAGCTAGCAATAGCCCAGTGAAGATAGCAAAGAAACATCTGCCAATTGGTGCCAACAAATCCTGCGAGAATTGGGATGAGGTAATTCATACGTGTGTGTGATTTCGTCCTATTCGTAGGGTTTGACCTATACTCATAGCACATAATAAGTAATACGACCGCTATACTCATAGCACATAATAAGTATGACGACCGGTCTGGCCTAGTGGGTAGTTACCCTGCCTGTGAAGCCGATGGTCCTGAGTTCGAATCCCGGTAAGGGCATTTATTTGTGTGATGAGCACAGATATTTGTTCCCGAGTCATGGGTGTTTTCTATGTATTTAAGTATTTATATATTATATATATCGTTGTCTGAGTACCCATAACACAAGCCTCCTTGGGCTTACCGTGGGACTTGGTCAATCTGTGTAAGAATGTGCTATAATATTTATTTATTTATATTTAATAGTATTATCATACTCATAGCCATCCGGTTGCATCCTTATCAAGCACATTCCTTGATTGCATCACCTTGGACATCTTGACAGATTGCACACGTCACTAAAGGGCCCACTGACTATCAGTCTGCCGGACGATATAGGCCTGTCAGTTAGAACAAAAATTTGACAGCTCCGAACAACTGACAGGCCGATATCGTCCGGCGGACTGATAGTTAGTGGGCCCCTTTCTTTCATACTCCGTTTGCTCTCAGCGGAACGCGGAATTGGCATCCAGTGCGAGAACGCCCACGAACCTACCGTACATGTGACAACACGGCCACGGGTTGCTCCGGGCCCTCTTCTACTAACCACTTCGATACCACAACGGAATTGTCTTTTACTACCAGACCAGGGCTATAACCGCGAAAATCGAAGTTCGCAAATTACGCCTTCATTGGACTAAAAAAGACCCCCGCAATTTGCGAATTACTGTTTTCGCGGTAGGCCCCCTGATAGCATGAGTTGCATACTCGCGCGCGTGAACGCAACTCATGCTAGCCGGTCAAGTTTACAAAATACCTACCAGATATATTGCCAAATTTCAAATGAAAAATGTCTAAATACAACTGTAGCTAGTTATAGTCTAACTATAGCTATAACTTGTGCTCCGTAGATACAATATAAAAACTAGTAGTTTTGATAAATAGGTATGGTACAGTTGAAATTTTATAAACTGACCGTTTAGCACTTGAGAGATTATATATCTTGTGAACCATGACATTGTTCTCTAATATTTAAGACTACCGCCAATATCACCTAATAGCAAGTAACAAAAATGCAGACAAATAGCTACCATCATCTCTTATTCAAAAGGTTGAAATTGCAATAGCTTAACTCATTAAGGAAGGCGGCGACCTACTTAAGTATAGCTTTCAAAGTATGTATGTTTATCATTATCGAATGTGCTATGTTATTGCAATTTCAACCTTGTGACTTAGAGAAGACGGTACAATGTGTATGCATTTTTTGTTTCTTGCTATTACATATTTGTTATTAAATTAGCGATAGCCGTAAACAATAGAGAACAACGTCATTGTTCACAAGATAAGCTCTCAAGTGCTAAACGGTCAGTTTATAAATTTCAACTTTATAAATAGAAAGTAAATATATACCTAATAAATATTTACACAACATAAGTGGAGATAGGATGAAGAACGCAAACATTGGTATTTTTGCATTCTTCGTAAAGAAAACGTTCATTGGGGGTTAAATTGTTTGTCCCAACATGAGGTATTTCCAGGCTTCTTATATAATTTATCTTTCATTGTTCTGAATTTGTATTTAGTGTCTAAACATTCAAGCTGTTGGTAATCTATACTAGCTTGTATTGTACTTGTTTTACTAATTTTGTATTTTGTATACGTTAGTATGTTTATTTTAGACTATATAGATATGAAAATAGCTGTGAAAGATCTTGATCTATAAGACACTGCCAAAAAGCATTTAATACTTTATATTTAGTAGTTTTATGAAAGAAAATGCACAACAAGCTGTTATAGAATTCGAAAAATGGACTAATTCAATGGATATATTAAACATATTAATCACGGGTCACTCACGTATTTTAAGTCGAAAACGCTCCTCGGTACGGAGTGAAACATGTCGAGCGTTTTCGACTTAAAATACGTGAGTGACCCGTTATTAATATGTTTAATGTCTCTCACGGAAGTTTTGTTACTAAAATTTAATGGGTTTTGATGTGAATGGATAAGTTACTATATTACAAGATACATCAAGGAATTAGCCATGAAATAACTTATTATCATTATATTACTACTATTAAATATCATCTATGTCTTGTAAACAGACCAAACATTAAATGGTCCGTGAAAAGGGTGTTTGTAAATAATGTATAGTGTTACATTTTAATACTTGCTTAATTAATAAACACTTACCAAATAAAGGTATTTTTTTTTAATAAAACGACAGAGTAATTGACATATTTTTAATCTAGTTGGCAGTTTAGAGTACAATATCGTAGATCTATGGTCTATCTACAAACGACAATGGCATATAGATCGTTTAAAAATATTTATATAAATCTTAACTTGTGAAAGCTGAGAACTCCGTATCTAATTTGAATTTCACTTTGGCTTGTTAGAATCCGGGTTTCGCTTAAGCCTGAACACATCGATTAGTGTTGAGTGCAAGATCGTACATTTGCTACTGGCGTTTAGTGGCACTTAACACTAATCCCTGTGTAAATCGGCCATTAGAGAAAGCAATTTAAATAATACTGAAGCAGATGTGGTAATTATCACAATAAATAACTATTCCATAAAATCTAACATTTGTTCATTAACGCGGAAAAGTGCTGGCAACATCCAATTGGTGCCGCGTATGGAACGTGCGAGGACCCAAACTTTTTTTTTAATTTGAAAATCATAGAGCTTATTTATCCAATAATTTTATTAGCACCAAAAGTACGCTATTTTTTATATTGCAATTAAAGGCCTCTCAACAATTAACATAAGGTAATATAATAAAACAATGCATACAAGTAAATGCTAGGTTGATACCTGAGTATAAACAATATTTATTCGAGACTAACTTCTTATTAGGACATTTTATGGCTTTCTTCTAACGATCGTTACCAGAAGTTGAATAGTAGACAATATATTAAACATATTAATAACGGGTCACTCACGTGTTTTAAGTCGAAAAACGCTCGACATGTTTCACTCCGTGCCGAAATGTTTAATATGTCTGTGTCTCACGGAAGTTTTGTTATTAAAGTAGACAATATTTCGTATCTAAAAATATTAGAATTTTTTCAAAAAGTTAAACGAATAGATGTAGCTTTAGAATACAAAAGCCCGTCTTCGCTACCTATAGGTATCACGTCCTTAAGAATACTTAGAATATAGCGGTCAAATCTCAGAATAATACAGACATAACATAACTTACCTCTAAATATACATACATGACTCGTAGAAATGGTCCCAGTTTGATCTACAAAAAATGTGACTCAATATTTGAGATGTTTTTCTAACAGCTTATTCCTTAACTTCTAAACTGAAATGAAATGATGATGAAAACTGTAATGATTGTCATATTATCATTAGTCATTCTAAAACCGTTAACTTTTCAGGATTTTCCTCGTGTTATCCTATAGATAGGTTAGGTTGGGTTTGTTTTATGGCAATCCTGAAAAGTTACGCGTTTCCGAGAAAAACCAAATTATGACTAATGATAATATGACAATCAATATATTATGACTTTCAATAATTATGTCAAACAATAGAGACCCTTTTAAATTACATAGAACAGCCGGCCTAGCCAAGGTGACATCGCTATCGCTATCGCTACGAAAAAGAAACGCTTTGTGTCTCTATCACTCTTCCATATTAGTGCGACAGTGACAGTTGCGTTTCGACCGCTAGAGCGTAAGCGATTGGCATGTTGGCTACGCGGCCAGTAACGAAGTTAGCACTTTTGAAAAACAAAGACTATGTTATATTTATTAACAGTAGCTAGACACCATCGGTGAAAAAGACGTTTCTAACAGAAACTGGCGTCACATCTAAAGCAAAAAATAATAATTTCTTTCAATATTTCCGAGAATGTGAGAAAGCCAATTTTAGTGGGGCGTAAACTTAAGTCAAGCCATGAAGTAGGTAGGTACATTAGACCAAAGATTGGTTTTCTAGCTTTACCAGAACTATTGAAAGAGTAGCGCTACGTACGCTCTAACTAGTCCAATACTTCTTTCCTTCTGATATGCTTGCTTCTTCCTGTTAAACTACGAACATAATTATACTGGGTTATTATGAGCTCATGATCTGGAATGACTGAACAACTTTTATCAATTAAAGACTATTTCATATGAACATCGCGAAAATAAATACCCATGTCCCGAAATATTTCGGCTACTTTGAGCTCGCAAGTTTTCACTTGTATAGGTGATTTTATTTGCGAACTTATGGTTGGTCCCATATGAAAGGTTGTTCAGTACCTATATTATTCAGGACCATGACTCTGTAATCACCCAGATATACTCACTGTGGAACGACGCCATACTTGTGGTTGAACATTGTTTTTTTTTTCTTTTTTGATGACAACTTTTTAGTGTTGATATAGAATCAAATTTTGGGTTAGATAGTCCTGGACAGATTCCCAAATTTGTAATGAATTTAATTTGTAATTTAAACACACGCAAAACTTTTTGTAGATATAATAGTGTGAACTGAAAACCAGCGCTGTGGCTGCTACTCTACACTGCACCACAGAAAATGTTGTGATTAACCCTTTTGTCACGCTGTTTGCTATTTCATTGTTGAGTTTTTTTAGGAAACCCGGTTTTTTTTTATAGTGTACGATTATGTGAGTGTCAATAAATGATTATTCTATTTTTAATAAATGATTAATCACTACATGGTACGGTACGGTAGTACGGGCTTACGCGAGAGGACGCCCAGGATCGAGCAAAGTGGAGAAAGGCAAGTAGGAAAGCGGACCCTGGCAAAGGCCGGGATAACGATAGGTAGAAAAATAAAAATATATATGCTTAGATCTTTAAAACTACGCAACGGATTTTAATGCGGTTTTTTTATAGAGTGATTCAAGAGGAAGGTTTATATGTATGCATCAGCATTGCACCCGTGCGAAGCCGGGACGGGTGGCTAGTATTCTACATTTCATAGATTTTGATCAGGACAATAAAGTTATTGACGAAAAACAGAAAATTCTCACGCCCAACCACAAGTAGGGTGTCGTTTCACTGATACGGTTGTGATTTGTGTGGTGCAGTAAGGATCGCTAGAGCGCCTCCAAGATGGCGGGCGGCTGCAGGTGGGCGCAGACGGTGGTGAGCAGCTCGCCGCCGTTCTCCGTGATGGCCACCGTCTTGTGGTGCGCTATGAGATCAGCTAGAACAGAGAGACGGGTATGGTTATATTTTTTTACACAAGAGTATTATTTTATATGTATAAGGAAGAAGTCGGCTGTGATAGAGAGACCATTAAAATAAATAAATAAATTGATTTTATTTCAGGCAAGCACCAGAAATTAAAGCGAAAATTCTTCCTAACAGAACTCAGACCGAACGTCCGTCTTGACGCCCTAGGTACCGCTGGAGAGACGAAGTGCAAAAAGACCTCAGCGAACTCGGTGCCGTCGACTGGACAGAAACGGCTTTGGACAGAGTAGCATGGCGGTCTTTGGTGTCGGAGGCCAAGATCCACTTCGGGTTGATGCGCCACAGCAATAAGTAAGTAACAGAACTCAAGTTGAAAACATGACAATTGAATATTGACAAGTGCACAAACCTAAAGTATTGTGCGTAGCTTGACTATCCCCCAGCAACCGATAACCTTGTGGGACGCGTTCCACCAGGTAGTGCTTGCAGCGCGCGTGCGGCGCGCGGTAGGAGAGCGCGTAGCCCCACACGCGCTCCGACACGCGCACGAGGAAGGCGCCGGGCAGGCAGCGGGACAGGAGCTGCTCCGCCTCTGTTCGGGTGATGAGACCTGGAACAATCGTCACCATCATCAAGGAAAAAGTTTTGTTCAAAAAACCCGGACAACTGCGAGTCGAGCTCGCCCACCGAGGGTTCTATACTATAACGGTTCATGAGATACAGCCTGGTGACTGACAGACAGACAGACGGACAGTGGAGTGTTATTAATAGGGTCCCGTGTTTACCCTTTGGGTACAGAACCCTAAATAGGAATATATTTTACAAAGGTGTGTCATGACAATATAAATATCGATTTTCCCTAATAATAATAATAATAATAATAGTGCTGCTGCGTATTCATCTGATCCAATAGGTAATCGTTTTCTGGAGGGGTCCAGGATGGACGTATTTTTAGGCCTGAAAAATTAGATTCACTCATCGATTTTACAAGACGCTGCGGGATTCGTTTGCTAGGCTCTCCATCTCCAATCCTTGCAATTGAGCCACTGGAGGGGATTGTGGTTCGAAATCGCTTACGCTTCGTAGCGATCGAAACGCAACCTACACTGTCCACTAATATGGAAGAGTGATAGAGAGACACAAAGCGTTTCGTTGTCATAGCGATAGCGATTGTCACCTTGGCTAGGCCGGCTGATATTCTGTTGAAATGTTATACGAAACTAAATCTACGTTCTTATTTTTATGAATCATTTAACCTTTTAAACGCTTTATGTCATAAACAAAAACGTCACTGTCTCTTCAAGATAACGGGCGCAAGCGAGCGAATGTCAACTTTACTTGAAAGTGTAAAGGTTACTTTGACAGCGTCCGTCATAATCCAGTGGTCCTTGGCGCTGTGGGCACGACTAGTAACGACCACTTTAGGGGTTCTTGGCGTTCAAAGGGTTAACTACAGATTTTATTTGTTTATTCTGAAAGGCGAGTTAAAATAGAAGAATGGAAAAATTCGTACCATGGAACCAGTTAACGGGTTTGTTGTTCTCGTCGAGCCCCACTCCTCGGGGCAGCTCCTGGCTGCGGAACCACTCCACCACCGCTTCTCGGCTTGGAGGCTTTCCAGCTAAAAATGACCAGTAACAAATTTAGTAGAAATATATATAGATACCAGGCAGAAACATTTTCCTGATGTATTCTATTTTTTACGAATAGTTTGATCGTAGGATATTTTTAAGATTACGTACGTTGGTCTGTGGGTATACAAAATGAATGATATAAGCCCTTTTGTGATTTTTGAGAAAATTATTGACAACACTAATTACGAAATTTTGAGACACCAATTTAACACCGTTTCACTTGGTTTATTTGTTTATAAGTACATATCCTGCCATTCTTCATCATCAGGCCTACTTTTTAGGGCATAAAAAATAGTAAAATTACGTGACGAATAAAGAAGCGTGGCGAAGATAAAGTCCCAAGCGTCCAAGAGTAGAGTATTCGGATGTTTAGCGATTTTTTTCTAAAAACTTGAAGCATGATATAAAACCGGTGTGTTACCTTGGCTAGGGCAGGGCGGCGGCGGCGGCGCGGGCTCGGCGGAGCGGCGGTGCGCCTCGCGCGCGGCGCGCGCTATCTCCCGCATCGCGGCTTCCGCTTCCTTGGCTTTACGCTCTGCAATAGTAAAAACCATACAATTATAATAAATTATTGTTTAACAAGCAGAAACGTCTGCGATCGATGCTATTAAGCTTAGAATAAATTTAAAAGTGGAAAAATTACTGCCTTGGGTGAGACTTGAACTCCAGAGGCCGTGAGTTCAAGTCTCACCCAAGGCAGTAATTTTTCCACTTTTAAATTTATTCTAAGCTTAATTATAATAAAGTTTTGAAAGACTAAATAAACGCTTTTCCAGCGCCAGCAGCACTCGATAGCGTATGCGTCGATTGATAAAGAACGATTGAAAGATAAGAAACATTTGGAATAAAACAAAAAACTTGCAGGCACATCAAGATGGTTACTATTAACAGGTATTGATGAGATAATAGACCAATAGAAAAAGAATAACGTTTTAAGGCAATATTCTGCGACGTTTGCCAACGGATGCTGCATAAATTAAATATAAAAACACACCTTGCTCTTGCCAATACTCTCTAGCTGACACCGTCACTCACGCTGTTTCGAGACATGTCCCGAAGACAACATAGCTTGCTCCAGACACACAGCGTCATCCTGCCCACCAAGCGTAGCATCTTGCATTGAGCGTGCTCTCCTGGCCTTAATCCCGCGAAGTAACTCACCAGCTCTCGCATCCGCCGCGAGCCCGCGAGTCGCTCGCATACAAGCACTGAATGACACAGTGGCGCTGCTTAAAGATAGACCCTGGAGACAGCATACCTTGCTCCCGCCAGGCTGCATCATCCTGCGCATTAAGCGTAGCATCTCGCATAGAGCGCGCTCTCCTGGCCTTGATTCCGCGAAGTAATTCACCAGCTCTCGCACCCGCCACGCGCCGCTCCCATGCGAGTACGCGTGAACTAACACCGTCTGTGGGGCTGTTTTGAGACAGATCCTGAAAACAGCATTTTTTTTTTTATGTAATAGGAAGCAAACGAGTAGACGACCCGCCTGATGGGAAGCAGTCATCGCCGTCCATGGACATAAGCAACACCAGAGGAGCCACTTATGCGTTGCCCACCTTTGAGAACCCTAAATACCTGCTTCTTGAAGAACTCCATGTCATAGCGCAAGGGAAGCACCTCAGAAGGTAGCTCATTCCACAACTTGCACGTTCTGGGCAAAAACGAGCGAGATGCCCGCTTGTTTTTGGTTTGCCACGTGTCAAGGAAGTGAGGATGAGCTTTGTTTCTTTGGCGGGAGGTGCGTTGATATTATTACATGTACTCCAACTTACTATTTTAATAGAAACGATCGACATATCCAGAGTAACAGAAACTGAGGTGCTAAATAGCACAACAGGATCACGGTACGTCCAACTATGTATAAATGTGCAAGACTTTGCAAGAAGTTGAAAAAATTCTAGGATTTAAAAAAAAAAACACGAGAATTAAGGAAGTTTTAATTTCGGCAATGGGAAATTTCGTTGTCAACACAAAACGCTGACTCCGAAATTTTTCCATGTGGTCATGTGTGTGATGTGTGTGTTTCCGTTTGGATTGCCTTTTGTGAAACTGCGCTGAATCAAATTTTGCAGGCTTTTCAAAAGGTTACAGAAGAGAAAAGAAGAGAAGCTTCTTTTCTTTCTTCATTGCGAAAAGCAATTAAAATAGAATGTATACCAACCTGTAACCCATCTCTCTTCCCCTCAATAAAGTTGAAATGCAAAGTATTCTTATTAAGGTCCAGCTTCATGTCGTCGCTGTAGTCCTTCTCTTTCCCCCCGGACTTCTCTTTCACCTCGGGCTCCAGCGCTGCGATCCGCTGCCGCAAATCGTCCACTGTGCAGTAGATTTCCAAAGCGTCTTCTATAGATTCGACGTTTTTGGGGGATAGGTCAAACTTCTGAAATTGAAAGAAAGAAACATTATAACAACATTTACTCACTTAGTCAAAAAGAAAGAAAACTTTAAAAACGTCTTGATATGAAGCGTCAAGTACCGAACCAGGAAACAAGTATCGATTCACGATTGTTGTCATGATATGTTGCTTTTGAATTACGATACAACACAGCCACTCTCTTGCGACTACAAGACAGTGGCTGTGGCCTTGCTAGAAATATAGACAGGAGTAGGGCAATAAATCTGATGACCCATAGAAACACCATCTTACCTGCTCCAGACTATCCAGAGGCCGGTAGTCGATTAGCTTCGATAATGCTCTCTATGACAATAGCGATAAAGTCCACTTTACCTGCTCCAGACTATCCAGCGGCCGGTAGTCGATGAGTTGTGTGAGTTCCTTTTCAACGGACTTGCGTAGCTAATACGCCTCCTGCGCAAGTCTTCCATTATGTTCGCTATGACAATAGCGTTAAAGTCCACTTTACCTGCTCCAGACTATCCAGCGGCCGGTAGTCAATGAGTTGTGTGAGCTCCTTCTCAACGGACTTGCGTAGCTGATGCGCCTCCTGCCGCGCCTGCGCGAGTGCGCGCGCGCGGGTCTCCTCTTCTAGGATGCTTTCTATGGACTTGTCGTTGGCGTGCTCTCCCATCACCCAGACCTGAAAAAGATTGTGCTTAGAAAACTTAAAAAACAGCGGCCCTCCATTCAATATTGTGTACTGCAAAGAGGGGAGGCAAAGATGATTTATATTATAACAATGACTGCTCAAGCAGTCATCCCAGTGGATACGTATGTTTTGGCCTTTGGCACGTTACACATTTCATAGTTTATGAGCTCTAACAGTTGTCACGCGATACTCTCATAATGAAGTGTACACATTGATAGTACCTATTGTAGAAAAAAATCATCATCATCATCATCATCATATCAGGTTTCAGGATGTCCGCTAATTTATTAAATGCCGCCCAACCCAGCTGGATTCTCCTGGAGATCTCCTTCTGCTAATGTGTTTTGTCAAATGATAGAATATGTCCAAGATACAAGTATTCAATCAATCAATCAATCAATATATTTTATTTCAGACTAATGTCCATAGTGTTAGTGTGTGTATTGCTCGACCACCTCTAGCATTTCGTTCCCAACCTTAATGTTTGGAATCGATTTACCGGGGATGTTCGTCATAACTTTAGTCTTGGACATATTCATCTTAAGACCTATCTTCAAAGAAGCATGGTATAGGCTTTTAATCATGCTTTGAAGATCTTCCAGGGTCTCGGCAAACAAAACAAGAAAAAAATATAATCCGTTTTCATAGTTTTATTTCATGAGTAACTATCGCGGTAACCGAAGACAATATTAAGAAAAAAATTGTTTGCAATAATAGTGACATTCCCATTTCCTTCATAAATAGTCCAAAACCTTTGATAAGAGCGACCGCATCGGTGTTCCGAATGGTCGTGAGTCCGAAACTCGATCAAAGCGGTGACGTGGGAATTTCATTATTAGGGTTCCGTACCCAAAGGGTAAAAACCGTCCGTCTGTCCGTCTGTCTGTTACCAGGCTGTATCTCATGAACCGTGATATAGCGACAGTTGAAATTTTTACAGATGATGTATTCCTGTTGCCGCTATAACAACAAATACTAAAAAAAACGGAACCCTCGGTGCGCGAGTCCGACTCGCACTTGGCCGGTTTTATTATAATTTACCTTATAATAGTCGTCTCACACAAAGTGAACGATATAGAAGAATAACCACCAGAAAAAATCCCCACTATTTTACCCAGTAGTTATAGTATTTCTCAAACTCTGTGGGTAGGGTAAATGTGTCATCTCCATATAATTTATAACCTAAAAACGCTAAATCTCGCAAAATTGTATTGAAATGCCTCCAGTCAGCGTACCAATCGAGGGCATTGAGTTTGATTAATACTATCTATATGTATCGGTTAGAAATATGAGCATCATTAGCTAAAAATACCCAGAGTCCAGTCCGGATAACACAATCAGCATTTCCGTTTGCGCATACGCAAGAGTTGACTGTCGGTGTCGAGTCACTACGCAGTGCAATTTGAAATGATTGGGCGCTATTTGGTACACTTCAGTTTGTAAACTGTTTTGATTATGTCATTGCTAAGTTTGTGAACTGCTTGTTACTACTGAAAAGCCTTATTTTCTAAGCATGGTGCTCTTTTCATTTTTACTCTTCATAATTTCATCATCAGTAACGAGTAAGAACAAGACACCAAGCTAATCTTCTGGTGACTCCTGATTTTGATGATTGTGTTCGGCGCTGTCATAATGTTGCCATTGAAAATTCTCATCTATATCACAGAATAAGTAATTGAGCTATCAACTTATATAATTCAGCAGCGGTATCGTGGTCGCGTTTTTATCACCTGTCATGTCATGCGTCACTTTCGCACTTACATACTTGTCAGAACGACACGCATGGTGACAAACGATAAAGAGTATCTTAGTAGCCCTTTATTACGGATATGATGGTTGTTCTTGTCAAAGTGACAGCGTGATAAAACGGTGACCGTCACTTTACATCCCGCGGTGTTAAATAGTGACTGTTGTTTAATCACGTGAATAAAACCATCCATAATACGCCTGAAGCTTAGGTTGGAATGGTAAAATAATAATGGGGTTGGCCGGTCGAAATAATTAGCAGATGGCGCCAGCATAGCTTGCCCTGTCAAACCCTAGAATTGTGTCAAATTTTTGTTTTTTAAATGCCCTGGATGCCAGCCCTTTAAGCCAAATCTCATAGAAAACGGAGCAAGCTATGATGGCGCCATCTCTGCAAACCTTTGACAGTTGCCAACCCCTTAGGAACCTATTTTAATATGGAATTCCGCCGTAAACATTAAACCATTGATTGATCCATTGATTGACGACCGGACTGGCCTAGTGGGTAGTGACCCTGCCTGTGAAGCCGATGGTCCTGGGTTCGAATCCCGGTAAGGGCAATTATTTGTGTGATGAGCACAGATATTTGTTCCTGAGTCATGGGTGTTTTCTATGTATTTGTATATTATATATATCGTTGTCTGAGTACCCATAACACAATCCTCTCCTTGAGCTTACCGTGGGACTTAGTCAATCTGTGTAAGAATGTCCTATAATATTTATTTATTTATTGATCAAACACCATATTAATACTAGGTACGCTATTAAGGTAGTCGCAATAACTAAATCGGTACCTACCTTTTCTATTTAGAACCATCAAGTCAAGATAAGTATTTAGGAAGAAACTAATTAATAGTCTGAACTGTCAGCGCTTCCTCTCTATGTAGGTACTTTTTCCGTCTTCCAACTGATAAAACATGAATAGGATACGTCCACAACAAAATATATGTTCAAGCATTGAGTAAACCTCTTCGACATTGGGCTAACAAAAGACCAGATGTCAGTAAAGGCCGTTTGTGTTACGATGGGATAAGCGACCTTAAACCTATTGAAATAAGTGCTAATGTGATAATAATCGTGAATGCCTGGCATTGCAAAATGTTTGGAATTCCATTTTGTTCTCATATTTAGGTTAAATGTAAATTCAAAGCATTTAACATACTAACTAGACATACCATATTCTCATGTATTGGTTAAGTTTCCTACGTCTTAAGGACCTGTTTACATCTAGAGGGAAATATAACCAAACGGAGCCGCCACGTCTGTAATTTGTTGTACAAAAAAGTCTGCCATTTTTTGCGGGGGAGGGGAACGTCAAATGTATACGTAACCTCAAAATAGCCATGTCAGATAAACGTCAGTCCATACATTGTGTATGACCATTGGCCGTCTATTTTCGACAGAGGGGAATGCCTGTTAATGGCTTCGCCGTTTGGTTATATCCTCCTAGGTTTACACAATGATTAGGGTTTAGTGAGGCGAGTTCATACATTTGCTACTAAACGCAAGTAGCAAATGTATAAACTCGCCCTAAACACTAATCAGTGTGTAAGCAGGCCCTAAATTTGAACTTTCTCCCAATTTTTTTTTTTTTTAATGAAAATAGGTAATTTATTCTTCGACGTCAATCAAGGCTCTAACTTTAACATTAGGTACGCTTATCGTGGTCAGAGTCAGAGGTTATCCAGATCGGAAAATGGTTATCTCATCTTTATGACATTATATTTTCATAACGTACACTTTCCCTGTGGGAACTTTGATATGATATAAGTAGATATCATTGTTCTATTGTTCAAGTCTAATAGTGGATAATATAAGTTGTATAAACATTTATAACCAGACAAGTGCGAGTCGGACTCGCCCACCGAGGGTTCCGTACTTTTTAGTATTTATTGTTATTGCGGCAACCGAAATACATCATCTGTGAAAACTTCAACTGTCTAGCTATCACGGTTCATGAGATACAGTCTGACAGAGGAGTCTTAGTAATAGGGTTCCGTTTTTACCCTTTGGGTACGGAACCCTAAAAAGCAAGCCAGATATTATAATCAAGTAAATGTTTTTAAAGGTTTCTAGTTTCTAGTACAGTTTAGCATGGTCGTGGATAATTTAGTTCCAGCAGTCTTAAGCCTCGGCTTCCCACGGAATTCACCCCGAGCCCAATCTCTTCAAAACACAAATCCGTTGTTCTGATTGTCATTCCAATGTTTTACAGAGCCCCGGGTCAGTAGAACGGATGGATGAGTATTGTGCGTTCCGTTTTAGATAAGTTAGATAACTTTATGGTAAATACCTTTGTAAGTATTTATTTTAGAATTTAAGTTAGAGTGCACATCCAGTTCAGTAGATTTTTTTTACAAGTACGTTACTTTTGTGCGTACTAAAGCGTAATAAAGTCCTCAGTCGCTTATATTTCGTTATAAAGAAGAATTTACTATGCAGTTGTTAAGGATCTCAAGTTTTCAAATACATTATTTTTCAAATTTAAACTGTCATGAGTCATACTAACTTAAACCAAAAATGTGACGTTTTCAATCAAAAGGTACCAAATTGTCGCCAGTCGATAGGGTTTATTTCAAATTGAAGCTATATGGAAATAGCGCCTTATTGACAGCCGACAATAAGTACCCTTTTGGTTGAGAATGGCACAAATACAGTTTAACTCACGTAAAAAGTCACTCGCGCAACATGTTTCGGAGAGCCTAGGTCTCCACGGCAAGTCGACACGGCGCGGCGTGCAGCAGTACGCGACGCGCGGCGCACGCGGCCATTGTGAACGCTATCCACAATTCCACATGCATTGTTCAGTTTTTAAAAATGGTGACCTAGGCTCTCCGAAACATGTCACGCGAGTGACTAAAATTACGTGAGTTAAACCGTATTTTTGGCTTACATTGTTTTTCCTAAACATTAGACTCCTTGATTCAATGGGAGCACGCGGTCATGTTGCTCCACTTCTAACCACAAAACGATTAGAGTCACTTGAATCTGAGTCGTGAACTGTCTGCAAGGCGACCTACTTACTAGGATGGAGTGAGAACGTTATTATGACCATATTGACGCAAAATTATGACACTAAGCTAGGAACAAATTGACAGAAGTGCTGATAGAGACGGACCAAGCTAACTCTGCATGGTATTTGCTACGACAAAGTGTGGCAAAGTCATCATTAAGCTCCTACTAGCCAAAATGACAAACGGTGATAAAACATTCCAATAGAAACTTAAATCATGTATGGAAATATAAAAAGATAAATTTTAATTTCGTTGAGTTTCATTATGTAGAACCAAAGAGGATATAATAAGATAGAGCGGTACTGTCATATTAGTAAATTTTGTAACGACTGTAAATTCACTGCCATCTATCGACATACTTTAAAACTAAAAATGAAGATTAATAAAAATACGATAAAATGTATTTAAATATGGATAAATGTTTTTTTTATTTGTATTCATTATTTTTATATGATTATGACCCATGTTCTTTCACTGATATGCGTTAAAATTATAAATAACAAACAAAACCGTCAACGCCCTCTATACGAGAGTAGGCCAAAACTAGTGGCGCCATCTGATCGAGAATCAAATCTTCGTGATTTTCGAGGCACGTTTTTTCCTTAGACTGCATCCATCTAGTAGTAGTAGTAGTAAACTCTTTATTGTACAAATAAATATTAAAAATTACATGGTACAAATAATAAGATGTACAAAGGCGAACTTATCCCTTTGAGGGATCTCTTCCAGTTAACATCTATTACAGAGTTATATCTATTTTTGGTAGAACGGAACTCAATTGCAATAGAGTTTGACTCTACTTATAGTACGAATCGTTTCGCAACCGTGTCAAATCGTTTCAGTCGCGTGAGTCGCATCACAATGTGAAGGTATGTATAATTGAAAATATAAATCATCAGCAATAGTAGATAGGTATGCCCTTTGCAGATTTAATCGAGAACCGTAAAAATTCGTTTCCAATGTGCACTGTCACAAGTCCCAACCCTATAATCGCTTAATTTAATGACAGCGTTAGCGTACCCATCGAGTATGGAACCATCGAGTTTGAAAATCACTATAGTTATATTAAGACTATGTTAGTCTCTTACCCACGGTTCCCCGTCTTCCCCGTGCAAGAACTTGACCTGCTTCTTCCCATTCTTCTTCGGCCTGTCCGTCGAGTCTTCTTTGCAGAGCTTTTGATCCCAGATCTGCCACCGCCGCACCTGGAATTCGGTTTAAACTCTTTATTATACTGCTTCAAAAGAATTCATGGGTCCATTAAATAAATAATAATAATAAATAAATATTATAGGACATTCTTACACAGATTGACTAAGTTCCACGGTAAGCCCAAGGAGGCTTGTGTTATGGGTACTCAGACAACGATATATATAATATATAAATACTTAAATACATAGAAAACACCCATGACTCAGGAACAAATATCTGTGCTCATCACACAAATAAATGCCCTTACCGGGATTCGAACCCAGGACCATCGGCTTCACAGGCAGGATCACTACCCACTAGGCCAGACCGGTCGTGAATTTTAATTACTTATCCGTAACTATTTTAAGTACTTAAAAACCTATTTGGTCCGGGTCGAAGGACCAACACAATTATCTTCATAGTGAATGAACTCACTGACTGACTAATGAAGTAATTAGAAATTAGTATTAAGATTCTGCTGTTCACAGAAATAAAGAAAAGACCGATCACATCTACTCTGGCGGAATGAAATTACTCTAAAGTTTCGTTTCGTAGCAGTTAGCTTGTAAATCATTGTAGTTAGTTATTAATTAGCTACCTAATAGCCATGGCTAAAGTCGTCTAGTTATTAGCGGGACTGACTGAACTACACAGTTTTATTTATTGCATTTGTAACTATGTAACAAGTAGGTAACTGAACAAGGCCTTTAAGAAAATATCATTTAGCTATGTAGTACATACTTTATTGTAAAATGAAGACATACTTATAATAGTTATATGTTTTACAAGGGGGCAAAGTTGTGGTTTAACCGCTCGTGCTTATATTTATACCCGAGCTAGCGGAAGATTCCAAAATTGAATTAGCGTAGCGAGTGGCTCGAAAAGTGGAATCTTGAGGGTTGCGAGGCTTTCAGGGCACGAGGGTTTAACAAATTTTGTCACCAGTGAAACACAAAATTTTTCACCACACGAATGCGAGGAATATACGAGTACTAACTGTTAAAATATCAAACAAAAGCAAACCATAACAAATCCAAATGAACGTTATTAAATATTTATCATTTAAAATCATCATTTAAAAGTCAATTCTACTAGCCAACATAAGGAAACATCTCAAAATTTGCATCAAATTACTTTGTCTCACGTGTGGATAAAATGCAACTTTCTCATCAGTTTTTGAATAATCAAGAGAGCCTTTACCAGCTGGTATGGTGGAAATGTAATATTTTAACCTTTTAATGTACTCTTCAGATGACCTGTAACAACAATTCTCTATTGTAAATTTTCGGTACCATTAGCCCGAGGTCAGAGTTGTCACGATTACGACCCGCTATCGAATTTGAAATCAATCTGCCGATAGATTTATAATTAATTAGCGACCCGCCCCGGCTTCACCAATTTACACAAAAGTCACAAAACCTTAACAATTTTACCTTTCCTCAAGGATCACTCTATTCATAGGTGAAAACGGCATCAAAATCCGTTTAGTAGTTTTTGAGTTTATGGCGAACATACAGACATACATACACAGACGCGGCGGGGGACTTTGTTTTATAATATGTATTAATTGAGTCCGTCTAAACTAACTCTGCACTGATTAGAACCTACAGAATAAAGTGAGTGTCATTATTTTATGAACGGTATATTTTCATCGTTTGACGCTAATGATGACATTGCCATACTTCGTCATTGCAAATGCAATGCAGAGTTGTTCTGATCCTACTCTATAATTACTTATACTTCAATAATAGTGCTGCGATGGATGGCCAGTTGAAAGTTTGTCGTTAAAACTAAGCACAATCAAATGCTAAATGTTTCACTCGCTTTCCCAGACTTAATATTTTATGCGTTTCTATGTTTAATATTCCAATAAAACATCAAAGCTGTATATTATTTTACTTTGCTTAACAATAACTCTAAACTGATCGTATCTTATTAGGCCTAAAAGAATTTCCGAAGCAGAGGTGAGAATAATATAAAAAATGTAAGATTCGTCGGTTTTAGTGGTTAATCCCAAAGTTTATAACATAGCCGAAAATTAACATGATTCACCGATAAGAACTAAGACTGTAATAACGGTGGTAAAGTACCTTATAAAAGTAAATCATTTTGTACCCATAACATTTACAAGAAAGAGAACATAACGATAAGTCAACTCATATTTATTTATATTTAGAAAATATTCAATAAACAGCGTTGTGGTGAACGCATTATGAGACCAAAAGCTTTTAGCCCTATCACGACCTCATCATCGGGTGCCATTTACTCTTTGAATATTAATTGCTAACATCAAATCGACATAGCAGTGTAAAGCAACATTAACCTTCTAACATCATTCAAGACAGCAAAAGAAAGAATGTAAGATGTATGAGTTTAATTCTTTAGAAACTATTTTAATGGCTATTGCAAACAAAAGTCCAAGCGCTTTGAGAATAGATTTAAAATAGATACCATATTTTAATCTTCTAATACTTTGGTTATTAAGAATTCATACAAAGGCAAACCTCACAAAGGTTTAGTAGGTATCGACGTTAGATCATTTTGTAGATAAAACATAAGCGTTAAATACGAACGTAGCAAATTGATCTATTTTATCGTCCTTGCCATTCAATTACTAGTCATTTGTTTAAAATCAGACTGAGCACTGACCTTGTTGTGTCGAAAGTACAATTTCGTACAAAAAACGGAATCGAATTATGTAAGGAAATCTATTTCGGTGTACCCATAGATAGTCGATGTCCGCTAATTGTCACAACATCCGTTTGGCTTTTTTAATTCAAGATTTGATTAATTGAAATGTTTTGAAGGCCAGACCATCTCTGTTTATTTTTCAAACGAGACTTGCAATGGTTAGTGTAAGTCTTTTGCAAGATTTTGTTTGTTAGTTTGAGTAAGAAGCATCGACTGAAGAGAGAAAAAGAGGGATTTGATGTAATGTTTACCTACGTTTGTTTGAGCACCTCTTGGGCAAACCGTTTAGCCCCATGGCTTCACGCATTTTGTCATCTCTGAATTTGTAAGTCTAGCGCCGCATCTACGTATCTCAACCCTAGTGTGTTTGTGTTTACATGTACCTCTACCTAATAAGTCGGTATTTTATCTCTTAACTTCAAAATCTTCAAATTAAGTAATTTCAACTTTACATTTCCTCGAAATTAGAATATTTCCTACTCGTATTGGCGGTGGAACGAAGAGTCATCATGATCAGTGATGCCTTACGAGTATAGTCCGCCAAAAAAATGAGACTGAATAAACATTCTCGTATCGTGCAGTCAGTATCATAGAAGCGGATGAAACAACACACTAAAAGTATCTGCCACCCTAGAATTTTCTTCTAAATATAAATATATTTAATTTTTTTGTGCTATTAGAGAATCTGGATACTTTGATGCGTTGTCTGATCCGCTACTTTTAATACTGACTATATGTACATACCTGTTCTTCCCGCATCTTGCAGAACAGCGTCTGTTTCTGAGTCTCATCCAGCTCGGCCAGAATCTCCGGGTCTACCCACATGTCCCGCAGGATCTGCTGCAGCATGGTGCCGGCCCTGAAACAACAGATACGATATTGAAAGAATAGTCAAAAGATCAAATGAAACAGTTCTATAATATTCTAAGCCTATTTCTAACGTTCATAATAGTGCACCGACATAACAAAATGGAAATCAACATGTTATACCCTACTGCTTTTACACACACATTAACCTAATGCGTACGAATCAAGCAAGTTATACTTACTACAGTTATAATTACCAATATCCAGGAAACAAACCAGTGAAAGTAAATGATGGTCTTGGATAACCTATGCTCTATTAATAGTGCTTCCTCCTATCTGTGGCCTTTGCGTATCAATGCTTGTTGATTCATGTAGCTTTTAATGGAATATTACCGTGGAGTTTTCCTATTTCCATAAAGAGTAAATAACTTGACATACGCACTAGTGTATGTGTATAATAAAGTTATATAGTGCGTTTACTTATGTATTAAGTTGCGTTGTAGAATCGACGTAAAAGATGTTTACATTTTTTACCTTATTCCAAAGGACTATCTCTAAGACGAAAATATTTGTAAAATCGTTTTCGAGACTAGTTTCATTCATGGAAAATATAACTTTCCTGCGTTTTCTCAGCCACCCTGATATTTTTGAATCAATATACATAGGTAAGTAAATATCTTAAGGCCACTTACACCAATCACTAACCCGGGGTTAATCGGTTAAACCTGGAGTTACCAAGGTTACCAGTACAATTTGACACTGGGTTAACAGTTTAACCGCTTAACCCCGGGTTAGTGGGATGGTGCAAGTGGCGCTTAAACTATAAAGCAACACCGTTGTCACCAAGACACGCTTATATTTGCATTGCCGATTTGACATGCACCATGTCACAGTTGGTTAGTCACGCTCACATACAGGTGATGTAGGAAACTTCGTCAATGCGAAAACAAAAAATCTCGTTCCAAACAGCTCCATCCATATATTTCACCTTCTCATACAAACGGAGGAGTTCGTTCTCATTTTAAAACTATGTGTTGGATTGTAATGAAACTTTGCACATATGACATGAGGTATATCTAGGCCTAGTATATATATAGCTGTAGTATATAAAACAAACGACATAGAGCAAAAATTAGTTTTGTTTGAAAAACTTAAATTCGCTGTATTTTTTAATTATTGTATCTGAACCTACATAAACTAATTACAGACCTAGATATACCTTATCCTATTGTAAGTACAAAGTTTCAGAGCAATCTAGCTAGTCCTTTTAAAATGAGAGCGTAACTACGTTTGTATGGAAACACGTATGGAGAACCGAGCTTGTAGGGGACTTAAAAAAAGTTATCTTTATAATGAGGTAAAACCACCTATAGACGAGAATAAAACACTAAAATACTATGTAATCCTATGTGACATATGCACCCGTATATTGCACTTTTTTTCTGAATATATAGTAACTACTTCCGCTCTCTAATATTGGATTTCCGATATCTATCGGACTGGTATCTACCAGTACCCAACAGACAAAATACTAAATTAACTAAATGGACGATGTACTGAGTCACCCTACTCATGTCACCCTTTCTTTATAAATACAGGGTGATTCATGAGACGTGAGCAGCACTAATCCTGCACACTCAGTAACTGTTGATTGATCTATCTCCATCGTATTTAGTTGGAAAATACCACACTTTTTCTGATTTTTTAACTTTTTGGTGAGGACAAATTTAATATTTAATTCTCTACAATCATGGTCACCCTACAACACCTAATTGATAAACATAAAACCTCTTTAACCGTAACGACAGCATTTTGATTAGGTATGAATAAAATAAACTGTCAAACGAGTGAGATACGAAGTTTTCAAAAGTAACCGGACTGATGACAGCTATGGATGACAGACTGACTCATTTTGACATAGAATATCGGTAGTTTACTACTTATTCTAATTTAAGGGCGACCATACATGTAATTTTTTTTAACGACTAAAAAATTTACATTAATCTCACTAATACTGATACGAAAGAGTTGCTTGTAATTTACGAAATGCACAGTGTTGCTCACGTCTTCTGAATCATTCTGTATATTCTCGCAGGATATTTACAATACATCGGTGGTCGCTAATGCTGTGTAATGTTTTTGTTTTATCTGTCTGTTTGTTCTTTTGTCGTGACTAAGATTGCATTGGGTTGGTGCTATGAATGATATTTATAAACTCATATTAGGTATGCTTTAGTTATTTTAGTTCCATTCAAAACCAAGACAATCACTCAATGAGGGCTACCGTGTTTAATTTCGCCGCTAGGGGCGCCAGTGTAGATGGTCTTTCAAAATAGTGTCCTTAGTGTCTCTTACAGTTACAATTGTGTCTCTTAGCCATACGAAATGGTCTGTGCTGTGACCGCAGATCCAAACTGCGATTTCAACGTTGCAAAAGCTCTAATAATATTGCACCTGCTCAGTCCTATTGTATGGGATTTGCACAAGTTTTGTGTGATGTCACTAGTTGCTAAAGAAGTGAAACCTAATGTGTTCTAAAGTGAAAATGGCTTTAGGGATGTTGTGATTTGATTTGCACAAGTTTTATGTGATGTCGCATGTTGCTAAAGAAGTGAAACCTAATGTGTTCAAGAGCTTTGGGATGTTGAATTAAATGCACCCGATAACGATAGTAATAGTTAACATACATAAGTACATTACGTAATATCTATATTACATTGGTCACAATCTCAGAATAGCAGCAATTTACTGTCCGTGCATTCAATGTCTTTGGATCTGTAAGGAAATAATAAATAAGCGTTTCAACCGCTCTGTAGAAATGCTCCATTTTGTTTTTCCAAAAATTTACATTTTGATCATAATAAGACCGTACTAATTTAAACAACTTGGTCAAATTGTGATTTGGTAAGAGCCACCTTCCCATACAAACGTAGTTCCGCTCTTATTTTTAAACTACGTGTTGGATTGTAATGAAACTTTGCACATACAATGACATGAGGTATATTTAGGTCGGAAATTAGTTTATATAGCTCCAGTTTACAAAACAAACGAAATAAAGCCAAAACAAGTTTGGTATGAAAAACTTAAATACGCTGTATTTTTTTAACTATGGTATCTGAAGCTACATAAACTAATTACAAACATAGATAAACCTTATCCTATTGTAAGTACAAAGTTTCAGAGCAATCTAGCTAGTCGTTTTAAAATGAGAGGGGAACTACGTTTGTATGGATAACCGAGCTTGCCGGAGACCCTTCAGTTTTTTTAAATAAGATACCTATAGACCTCCAGCAGAATCAAGTAACAAAGTGGCCCAGCGGCGCGACGAGCTTTGCTGAACAATCCTTGCTCGCTTAGGCTCGTTTGTGCTGAACTGACAAAGGAGTCGTGACTGTGGTTGCGCCATAATTAAACCAGTTCTATGGCGCAGTACCTACAACCTGTACCGCACTGGGGCATTCGGACTTTGCTGATTGTATTTAGATCGCGTGCTTGGAAAGTGGTGCGACTGGTACGAGCATAGATGTGCTGCGAGTGAGGACAAAATGACAAATCTACAAAATAGTAAAGTCTTAGTAAAGACCGCACCGAGAACAGAACAAAGTGCGGTAATAAATAAATGAATATAATATTATATAATAGGTATTTTTGGTATTTCAGCCACAAAAGTGTCTCTTAGCCAAAGGTCGTTCTACATGACATTAAAACTCTCTAAGGGACCTCTACGTGTTGGATCTATATCCCCACGCAAGCCCGTGAAATCCAAGGAGATACAAATAAATAAATATTATAGGACAATTTTACTCAGGTCGACCTAGTCCCACAGTAAGCTCATAAGGCTTGTGTTATAAGTACCTATATATATATATGTATGTATACATAGAAAACATCCATAACTCAGGAACAAATATTTGTGATAAACACACAAATAAATACTCTTACCGGGATTCGAACGAGGGACCTCCTGCTTCGTAGGCAGGGTCACTACCGACTACGCTAGAGGCCGTTAGAGGCCGCTAGAGGCCGGTAATGTCATTATTAACGTTATATTTTCATAGACTTGACATTATTGAAACAATGCCACACTTTGTCATAGCCAATGTTCTGCAGAACAGTTACTCGTAGCTTGGCCCGACTGTAAAAATATTACTCTTAGTGCAACCCGTAAGTTCCTATAAGTTGAAATGTTTTGTAACTTATTCTGAGTTTTGAATAATTCACGGTTAGTTTCACTAGACTTATATTGGCCGGGATATAGACCGTGATTACCTTTTGTATTATGAGGGTAGACCGAGTGCTGTCTACACAACTTTGACACCTACCCGCTATCTTCAGTCACCCGTGAACATGATGCATGTAAAGAACTGCGTCGAAATATCGGGAGCTCACAAATAATACAAAAGGTAATCACGGTCTAATTCCCGGTCATATAAGTCTAGTGTAACTTATTCTGATTTTAATTCGTTAAGAGAACCATCTTCTTCTTCTTCTTCTTTTTCTAGGGGCTATGTAAGGCTCCAGAGCCTATGTATCACTGCGACCATCTCTGATCTATTGTGATCGCCACCTACTACAACTCTCGATCCAAACCTGCGACTTCAAACAGCTGCAGGATCTAAGAGAACCATGCTCAGGCCAATTTATTGGATTTTTGATGGTATATTTGCATAGTAATACGTATAATAATACTTAACATTTACTTAAGGCTGTTATATTACTTATATTCCGTTCCATACCCATCAGGATTCAAAATAAAACTGTTTCTATCTCGTAACAAACTTAGCACAAAAGCTTCACAGTTATCCATTAAGTACCAAACCGACATATGAATATCCTCTATTTTAAGATGCATATGCCATTTTGAAATTATCTGGATTGTGGGTGGCAATAGTTTAAAAGTGAAGGTGACTGAAATGTCGTGACTGAGAGGCGGGTTCACTTCTAACACTTGCCTTGGATTGTCATGGCTGGTATATCTATTTGTACCTACAGCTCTGTAGTTTTAGTTGTGTAACTCATAGTAACTTCTGTAAGTTAATATGAATTCTTAGAAATAACAGAAATAAGTAAATTATGTATTAATGCGGCAAAGTTTAGTAAACGTATACCTACCTAAGTAGGAAATATTTATATATCTAGGTAGGGAAGTCAACAATGTCGTAGGCTTCCTATTATAACGTGGAATGTGTATTAAGTAAATAGGTGACAAATACTGAGAATTACTTAAGTTGAAACTTAAAGGGGGGTAAATATCCCCCTTTAAGTTTCAACGCTGAATAATTTCTTCATTTAGACGGCATATGCAAAAGTTAATTCAAATGTAAGTAAAGGGGCCCACTGACTATCTGTCCGCCGGACGATATCGGCCTGTCAGTTAGAACAAAAATTTGACAGTTCTTCAACTGACAGGCCAATATAGTCCGGCAGACTGATAGTTAGTGGGCTTAGGCTTCCAGCGACATCATACTGTCTACAGAATTCACACACTCAAATTAAGAATTTTTACCACCACTCTATACTGATTTTTACCTGTGTATAAGTGATTTGCTTCGGTTGGTTACAACCGAAGCATTAAAGATGGGAAAGAAAACTTTGTTACCTCATTTAACAAAACTATTTAACTCCATTATTTGCACTGGCAAGGTCCCTACAAAATTTTGCCATTCCGATATCGTACTTCTGCATAAAAAAGGAGACAAATCAGACATAAATAACTATCGTCCCATTAGTCTGATATCCCATTTATATAAATTATTTATTAAAATAATAGAAAATAGAATTGCCCCACTGCTGGACAAACACCAGCCACCCGAACAAGCCGGATTTCGACCTAGCTTCTCCACCACTGACCATCTCCACACTCTTAATCAAATAATAGAAAAATCCAACGAGTTCAGTGTCCCTCTGTACCTTGCTTTTGTTGATTATAGCAAAGCATTCGACAGCGTCAAACATTCCGCTATATTTTCCGCCATGCAGAATCAAGGTATAGATCCGGCATATGTTGAGCTCGTTGGAACTATTTACAATAATAGCACAGCTAGCATTAAATTGCACGCACCCGGTCCCGTATTCAGCATAGCGAAAGGCGTCAAACAGGGCGACCCGCTATCTCCAAAATTGTTCACCAGTTGTCTCCAAGAGATATTTCAAAAGCTGGCGGTCTCATGGGAGACGATGGGCATTGAAGTTGGCGGCAAGAGGTTAACAAACCTGCGCTTTGCTGACGACATAGTCCTCTTCTCCCACACGTCATCACATCTGCAACAAATGCTGCAAGACCTCAGCACGGCGAGCCTTGAGGTTGGACTTACAATGAATAGAGCGAAAACTCAGTTGATGACCAATCAAGCTAAACATAGCATAGTAGTAGATGGGCAGGATATACAATATGTCGACGAGTACGTTTACTTGGGCCAGATAGCATCCTTCGAGAACAGGCGGTCTATCGAAATCGATAGACGTATCGAGAACGCCTGGAAGACCTTCCCTTGTGTCTTAAGCGCAAACTCCTTGACATGTGCATCCTGCCCATCCTAACTTACGGTGCACAAACTTGGTCATTAACTGAGGCCCTAAAATCGAAACTCAAGGTTTGCCAGCGAGTTATGGAGCGTAGTATATTAGGTGTTCGTAGAACTGATCGAATCAGAAACACGGAACTACGCTCCAGAACTAGAGTTGCAGATGTAGGCGTCAAGACCGCTAAGCTTAAGTGGGACTGGGCGGGACATGTCTGTCGCATGCACCCGGAAAGATGGGCCAAAATGGTTACTGAGTGGGACCCACGGAGCACCATAGACGGTGCAGGCCGGGGTTCAGGCAGACCAAAAAGGAGATGGCGGGACGACTTGGACGCATTCTACCCCAAATGGTGGGAAAATGGCGATGACAGGGTCGAGTGGAGAAAACGAGGGGAGGCCTTTGCCCAGCAGTGGGACACCAAAATAGGCTAATAAAAAAAAAAAAAAAAAAAGTGATTTCATTCATTCATCACTCCTCCCAGTCGCTTCTCTAAATTACAAGACCTTACCAACATCAGGCAACATATTAACGCTATTATCTACTTAATACTAAACAATTTGTCAAACTCACGCCTAAACAAATGAACACAGCTGACCTTTCGCAAAATGAAGCGTACATCATTAAACAAATGCATGAAATGACGTCATCCACTCCCGCGCATTGCATTGTGCAAGCAAATGTTATTCTGATTGCTGAGACGTTTGGGGATAATAGCGAACCAGAAACAGTCTGACGCAAACATCGATACTAGAAAATCGTCTACCTATCTCCGTATCGTGAGAAAGTTATGGCCGAAGTTTCCGGTGGGACCCCATTTTCCCAATTCAGAATCTTAAGTTCATATATACATGTATTCAATTCATGGTTTCAATTCACTACCACACTAACAACACATGACAGTTTAAGATGGAGTATTTATGGAAGAATCTATTCACGCTCTAAAAAGTCCAAAAAGACTCAAACAAGGACACGATTGAAAAGATTATTATAGCCTTTAAAATAACTCACTAATAACTGGCCGGAAAAAGCTCAACAACGGGAGTCATGGAAATCAAGGGGAGAGGCATTTGCCCAGCAGCTTTGGGACACTATAACAGGGTATTAAAAAAAACCTTTAAAATGTGGTGTCATAAATCTGATTTTGTTGACCCAACCTGCCCAAGTCCGAAGAAAGTGGAAAAGTACCTATGTTTGATAAGCTCTACCCCTACGTTACGAAGGGTAACAGGAAGTAAAGACAAGCTCGGAATTGGGTGGTGTCCGATTATTAGTGCCGGGATGCCCTAGCTAGGCCTTAAGTGGAACTCGGCCCTTGGACGCCCTGAGGGTCGGCACAGACGGACTGCAACGCGCAGGCAATTTATATGGGAACCGCACGCTGAATGCACGCCAATTTCTCGCCGACTGCACTGTTTCTATACAGAGGCCCTAAAGCAGACCTCAGCCCCTGGTCCACCCCTCTTGATTGAATATATACCTTATACTTCAGAGATCACACTTAATTGTTTTGCCTCAGACGTCCGTAGTGAATAGCAGCGCGGGGAAGAAAGCGTCCGACGCGCAGGCGCAGTCAAGGGCACCTCGCCATTCACTGTCAATCTCAAACGCCGATGCCGAGGCTATGGACTACTGTTTAAAGATTTATTGTAGGTTTCTTAACGTTTTCCTGAGTGACTACAGTATGGGATTCTTCAAAAAATGAGAACAGGTTTCTAAATAGTCGGCAACATACCGAGTTTTAGACGACTATAATAGGCTGATGAAAAGCATTTGAAAATTTATATAAAGATTAATGTGAGTCCCCAACCCGAGAAGAAGAGGGATGAGACCGCTGCCCAGCGGTGGGACGTTTAGGTACCTATTTGGTATTGCCAAATCTGAAATTCTAATCCAGGGGAAAAATTTGCCTGATTGGAATAAGTGAGATAATTCCATGTTTCTCTCATGATGATTGTATTTACTGAAGAACTAGTGGTAAATATCAAAATATGTACATATATGACCTTTACATGAGCTATGAGACTTATGAGGACTAGTACCAACCTGGATTTGCTCCCACGAGCATATATTTGAAAGTCCTACGCTATAACTATAACCATTCGGATATAACAGCTCAGTCACATGCTATAATAAGATTAAAAGATATGTATTGTCAAAACCATTTTTTTTATTTATTACGCAGGGGTAAATGCATTTACGCATCTCACCCCCCGGGCTGGGAAAGCGGGGGGGGGTGATATGTGGAACTCGCTCCTCCCGTACATCCTCTAACCAGAGGATAGGGAGGAGAATACCCACTAACATCCCCTGCGGTGTCGGTTGTATGGGGGCATCATGGGCTCGCGCATTCATTCTTCCACCATGCCCCCCGAGTATTGTCAAAACCACACTTGACTAGCCCGGATAGTGTTTCATAACAATATGTCACCAGCCTATTACTACGTTAAAATTAACTTGTTCGTACATAGCTCAATTCTTGCTAACAATAACAATGTAAGATGCATATCAGAAAGATGGCAGCATTTGATTATTATGCCTGTTTACTTTGTCAACAATGCAAACCTTATGATGTCAACTTTTGATAACGGATGGGCCTTTTTATGTGAATTTGCATTCATTTTACTTTCGTAAGCATAGTTTAGCTTTTTCTACTTTTTAACACACTACATACACCAAACCACGGTATGGCACGGCATGAGGGCAGTGCTCGAAAAGTCATTGTGGAGAACCTAACTAACTTAAGAGGTGGGAGGATGTGAAGTGGTGTATATGCAGCCAGTGGACGTTTTTTGGCTGATAATTATACTGACAAGCTCATACAATACCACAGCAAACTACCACTAACGGATATTAAATTAATATATAATAATATAGTCCATCTGATGGCAAGCGATTACTGCAGCCTTTAATGCCAGAGATATCACATGCTCATTGCCATGTTTCCTTCCCTTCCATGGTTCCTTAGTCTCTCCCGACACGTCCCATAACATCCTTACTCTGAAATCTCGATTTCAACATTTTATTAAAACTCTTTACTATGCAGACCACGACAAGATCGAGTTTCCGTTTGCATACACTTGATATTCAAACAGGTATAAGTCACGATATACTAAGTACCTTGTCGTTTTAAAAGAACCACTTGTACTATTAAAAAGAAACACAAGTTACAGCGACATGGTGCTTAATTCAATGCGATCTGGTATGGTGATACCTATTCGTAGTCACGCACGACCATGAAGCATTTTTACGTTTTTAACTCTTAAAATACCGTGTCTTTCTAAAAAATATTTATGTCCGTGTAATGTTCTTAACTCATCTAAAGTAACTATATCACAAAAATAAAGGTCAAGCAACCAAAGCATAACCTACTAAAGATTAAGTGTGCCAATTATCGCTTGGAGGTGCTAAAAACGCCACACGACGCAAAAATGTCGTATGCGTCATACAGTTTTTTTTTATTTCACGGCGAAAAAGTCGGTCACACGATCCTAAAGGTTGGCATACATAGTTATCGTTCCGACCGGTTCGCCGGATGCAAAAGTTATGCCGCATATGGGTTTAAATTGGATGATTATTAGATGGACTGGATGTTGTAATGTCAGCGTATCGATTAGGACTCGCGATGCGAATGCAAAAATGTACTTAGCTCAGTTATTATATTTTGTTATTCCCTTCGGAGGCGCTTATTAGCAGAATGGTTTTCTGAACATTAAACAATTATCTATTTGTACTGCTCGTGAGACATAATTTTCTCTGAAAAGAACAATGTGAGTTTACCACCAGTTTAATTGGCCCTCCTCCAAAAATGTAAGTTACCAAAAAGAATTTAAGAAAAACAAATTGTCGTGAACCCATTGCAATAAAATGTTCTTTATTAAGAACATTGGGCGGAATTCTGAAATCCTTTTCAAATTCTTGGGCAAGACGTGGGTCAGCACATTACATTACGTATCTTAAAAAAAATTACCGGCCAAGTACGAGTCGGACTCGCGCACGAAGGGTTCCATACCATTACGCAAAAAGACGGCAAAAAATCACGTTTGTTGTATGGGAGCCCCACTTAAATATTTATTTTATTCTCGTTTTAGTATTTGTTGTTATAGCGGCAACAGAAATACATCATCTGTCAAAAAATTTAGGTGTCTAGTTATCACAGTTCATGAGATACAACCTGATGACAGACGGACAGACAGACAAACAGCGAAGTCTTAGTAATAGGGTCCCGTTTTTACCATTTAGGTACGAAACCCTAAAAACTATGATGCCTATCAGACAATGATATAAAAGTAAAAGCCCACAAAACAATAAAATCGTTCCTAAAACCATCTTACCTGCAATTTTAAAAACAAAGAAATGTCACAATGACAGCTGTCAGATGGCTGAAGCGGGAAACAAAACGTTCGAAAGTGGGTTACACAAACAAATTAGAGGTTACAGATGTTACGAGGTTGGCGACGAATATTCTATTGTTTTGCGAATTTTACTTTCAAAGTTTCCTTTCTAAGTATAGATTTTGGGAAAGTGTTTAAATTAGGTATATGTAGGTATATTATTTAGTTACGGTAATTTTAAATGCCAGTACACATCGCTAAAAAAATGGATACTTTTTCGAGTTAGGTATTACAATTTACAATGGAATAAGGTAGGTACTATATACGGCCGTATAATCGTCTAGTTTTGCGTTATGCACGTATATAACCCCAAGAGCAATATGAACCGGTCTCTTAGTATGAAAATTCCATGCATAGAGGCCTGATTTTTTTTATAGTTTAGCGGACACTGCGTTCCGTATCTACATAAAAGTCTCTTATAAGAAGGTAAAACTTGTAAACTGTCTTTGATAACGCGTTTAGAAACATGATTAAGAAAGTGCCAAAAACCGTTGAGCATTTTGAACAATTATTGTATTTTGTATTAAAAGGCTCCATTATGTTTTTCCGGCAGATCATCAATACCACCGATGTCTAGTGTATAATTATCATACAGGTATAGCAGCCATTTTTTACTACCATCAAACAAAGGATCATGTTACCGGCCAGACACACATGTACTTTATGTAGGCATGTACTACTTATAGTACAGATAATGTACCCTTAATATTCTTGACGCGTGAAGTTGGCGCAAAAAACAAAACACGTGCGCTACATAAATATCACTGTCGGCAGTTACTATCGCAATATCGCATCTAACTTTATATCATACTTACAAAAAAGACTTTAACTTGAGTTACATAGAGTTTAATTTTGCTAAGATGTGAGTATATGATACTGCGTAATGAAAGTGATGTGTACAGCGTAGCTTGGGTCAATGAACTTTTGAAATTATACATGTTCAATTTTGTTACTTGAAATCCTGATTATTTGGTAACTTATCAGCGGGTGAACGGTTTCAGAAATTTATAGTTTTTGTGAAAAAACCGTTGTTTTTGTTATTTCACGTTTTTTGTCACGATCAAAGATTTTTAATCCAAAAAACAGTATTTATGAGGCTTAAATGCAGTTTTCAGATATCTTATGAAAACTTGAGTGCAGCATAAGGTACTTAGTGATAACTTACATGTACATTTTCTATGCATAACCAATCAAAAACAGAAATTAAAAGCTGAATTGTTTTTTTTTATTTCTATTAAATAGGAGGCAAACGAGCAGACGGATCACCTGATGGTAAGCGATTACCGCCGCCCATGGACACCCACAACACCAGAGGGGTTGTAAGTGCGTTGCCGGCCTTTAAGCTGGGAGTACGCTGTTTTTAAATAAATTAATTAAGAAATATGAAATACCTATGTACGTACGAGTATTAAATTATTCTTGTTCTGTTGATATCGCCACAATTTTAAAATTATCACTTATTTTCTATTTTTCTTTTCACAGTAGTTTACCCATTTATTTTAATAATCTAGTGCCACTCAGTACGATATAATGACAGCTAAACCCCCGCAAGGCGACACCGATCCACTTTTAAACTAGGCCTAATTATAAACACGTTATTTTGTTCTTCATGTAGTACCTAGGAGGTAAAACAGTATGTATGAAAAAGCATAATAATTATGATATTTTAATATTGTGGCGATGAAATCAGAGAAAAACCTTTGAATGGATGCGTTTATTTGTTATTAAGTACCTACTAGTATTTTTTCTCCATACATAGACCTAATTTTAGTAAATTGAAGATAGCCCTGTAGGCATATACAACTTTAAAAATTGCGATAATATAATATTGTCTTCGGTTACCGCGATAGTTACTCATGAAATAAAACTATGAAAACGGATTATATCGCGTATATTGAATTTATAATACATCCCGACGTTTCGAACTCTTTACAGGTGTCACCCGTTGACCACGAACGCTGTAAAGAGTTCGAAACGTCGGGATGTATTATAAATTCAATATACGCGATATAATCCGTTTTCATAGTTTTATTTCATTGCGATAATAACTTGTTGGAGAAAATACGCATAATATGGGTGCGATTTATTTTACAGGTATTTACGCAGCGTCTAGATTAAGATAATTGCAATAGCGCTGAAGCCTCTTAAGATCCTACCTATCATAGGTACAGTACAACTATAGGTACCTATTCAAAACAATATTCAAATAAAGTCTTAAAGAAAAATAAATCGACGAAGCTGAAAAATGTCAGAAAAAAGCTTCTAACGATCAATCGTTACAGTATAGAGCCCACCTTATGTCCTTTTTATTAGCTTGGAGCTCGGAGCTGTGACAGAAATGGCAACAGCATGTAATCGTTATTTTATTCGTGCTTTCAAGAAAAATGTCCGTGGAATGTATGATCATTTGATCAAATTCTACTATTTTCAATCTACTAAGGCACCATAAAGGCTGTCCTCCTTATAAGGTTGAATTCCCGCCGTGCCGTACTCGTACTATGGGAATCGTTGGTTCCCATTGCTTCTGGAGAAAAACAGCGATTTTTATTCCCTATATGGCCTTAAGGCGGTTCCCTGAGCCAGAAGGCGAAAAATCTCCTTACATGATCATGTTTTTCTAAGAGGCGTTGATATTTGTAGACGTGGAAAAAATATATGTAGTTCTTGACGATATTATCTTTAATAACATAGCTTCCGATACACGAATTATGACACTTCGCTCGATACAATTAATTCCAAAAGTAACCTCTAACTCGGACTTTTAATCCAACTTTACTCGGTTATTTATTATGTGATACTGTAAACAAAAAAAGAAGAAAAAACTATCTTAACTTAAATAGTAATTTCATAGCTTTCGAATTTCGATATTGTAAGGTAACGTTTTTAAAATAAATAAAAATCGACAAAATTCGATCAAAATTGACACTTGGCGTGCATTATCTTTCCCGTTTTTTCTTGCGAAATGTGATAGTGACAGCGGCAAACCGATGGAACGGCCTTACGATCTTATTTGTATAGACACGTTGGGGCATGATTGTTTTCCCACCTTTCCGAGCCACCTGAACTGCTATAATTGCTATAATTTCTATGTACTTTCAGCGCTATTTGTGAAAGACTCGCGAACTGCTCGCGTCCATATCATAGTACCTACCTACTGCGATTTACTGTGCATTTTTACGCAGTGAGTCCAGATCTGGCGAACTTCATTAGCGCGCCAATGGACAGATATGGCGCGCTAATAACGCGCCATATCTACTGTGCAGGACCGTATAACCACACACGACTGGGTTACTTTTCATTGCGTATAGGATTACTGTCTATTTATGCAGTGCTTTTACGCTTCGTTGGAGGTTACCATGGCTACCAGTACAATTTGACACACAGTTCACGGTTTAACCGGTTAACCCCGGGTTAGTGGGATGGTGCAAGAGGGCCTTAGCGGTATATATTTAGGTAATAGGTATTTAAATTTCAAAATATGGAACATTTCCCTCTAGCCCTTTATAGCAATGCTACGGCATTCATAATTAGAGAAAGGTAATGCTTCTAAGTAAATGAAATAAAGATGAATTAAATGAAATTTGAATTTCACGATAATTCCTATCTATTATAAAACCACAAAAAGTTAGTGCGACTATTCACATACTAAATGCTATTTAATTTACAAGTAAAAAATACTCGTAAAGACACATGATTCTGCCCTATAATCTATCGTCTTTTGTTATGACGGCAAAAAGCTAATTGAATATCTCTCACCACAACTCCAACTTTTTCCACATAATGCTAGTTAGAGGACCGTACATCAAACAAAGGTGACGTTTTTGTAGAAAAGAAACCTTAAACCGGTAGGCGTAGGTTCACATGTGGAAATTGCAGAAAATATCCAAAAAAATATTTGGAATTTTTGGTAAAAAGTTGCTTATTTAAAAAAAATGCATATTTAATTGCTACATTCCTGCTTGCTTAAAATAAGGGTCGCCTGCGTTGTAGATATTGTTAAGTGATAAAATGTTTTAGTAAAATTAAATTTGATCTCGACAGCCCACCAAGTCTTGTCAAATACTTGAAAAACCATGTATTTTTTCTTTTTTTTTACAATTTCCCCCACTAAAGACTTCTGTAGGCCTAGCACATGATTGGCGCGACAGTATCTCGCGGCGAGATAGACTACCCGTATTTTTCTATGTTAATTAAAGAGGAACGAGTTAGTAGTTATAGTCTATTTTGCCGCGAGATACTGTCGCGCCAGTCATGTGCTAGCCCGGCTGTTACGGCAAAAGTCACTAAAGAAAGTTTTAAGCAGTCTGAATTAGCATCAAAATAAGTTCGATTTGGTTTACATAAACCTTATAAACCTTGTTGGTTTTATTATAGGTTAGGTCTTGGGATACAGCTGCCCAAAGTTACTTGATTTTTTACAAGTATACTTATCTATTATCGTAACGGCTTAATGATCCAAGTTAAGTTTTCACATAGCCACGTTCTATACAGCTTCCATAGTGCCCTCTTTAGCTAGCTAGATTTCTAGGTCTAGAACAGAGACCGGAATTATAAAGACTGCAACGTGCAAGGAGAGTTATCAGAAACATCTGGAAATATTCACAAGTAAAAAGATGTTTTAATTTTGGAAATGAAAGATTTAACTCTTCATACAAAAATGTAAGTTTCCGAAATCGTTCCAAATGGAAAAATGCGCAATTTTAGAAATTGTGACGGCATTACTACTACTCGACTGTAAATATCATAATGTAGTTATGGTATGATATTTTGACTCTCTTTTTTATTTAATCGTCAGGCGTAATAAGTGACCCTATCTATGACATGACAATGATGTGATGGGACAGACAACCTTGTCAGTCCTGGCCGTTCACCTGTCTCTAGTCTAGAATGTTGATGGGCCAATCTGCAGTGTGCCAATATGTGCCAATGGCCAATGTTGCGGCGAATGGCTATCATTAGAGAAAGCCGTAACTGTTCCTGGTACGCAGTAAAAGTGGATTGTTTGCTCCATTATAAATAATAACGTAGGTATGGGATGTGTGTACGTACATAGGTGTACGTAGGTACAGTTGTAACATGGCAAACCTGCACGGTGCACTGTGCAGCCAACGCGCTCACTGGTCGGTGATAGTATGACCTTATTTTTATTTGTCTTTTGTTTTTGCTAGGCAATTTTTCTCGGAAATTTGACTGTAAATGGCACAATTATGCGCACTTTTATTTTATAAATTTAATTGCATGCTTTATTATTGTTGACAATTAGGTCCTTTTTTTTTCGCAGGGGTAAATGCCTTTACGCATCTCACCCCCGGGCCAGAGAAGCCCATAAGGGGGGGTGGTATGTGGGACTCGCTCCTCCTGCTCCCTCTGTTAGTCAGAGGGAGGGGAGGAGAATACCCACTAACATCCCCTGAGGCGATTCTCCGCACTGCCGTTTATGGGGGCGCCATGGGGTCGCAAACATTCTACCACGACGTCCCCCGGCTGCCTTGGTTCACCCAGAGGCTTCCGCGCTGAAGGTGACAATTAGGTCCTACATTGACTGGCTACCTCTAAATAATTTAAATCTCAAGACACACAAGATTGCTGCTGTTTATTTACTGACTGTTGCTACGGAAGTTTTCACTAAGTACAAATAATTTGCGTTTCTTGGGTGGTCTCTCTACGGTTACTGAGTGCCGGCGAGTCGAACACTACAGAACCAGTCTAAAATGTGTCATCGAGATGTGTAACAAAGGCGCGTTATCGGAGAGCGCAACTACACTGTTTTTTTGAGCCCTAGGACTAGCCCTTCGACTAGCCCGCGCTCAGTAGGCCGAGCACATGATTGACGCGACAGTATCTCGCCGCGAGATAGGCTACCCGTCTTTTACTAACTGTATGAATTAAAGGGGGACGAGTAGTCTATGTCGCGGCGAGATACTCTTGCGTCAATCATGTGCTAGCCCGGCTGGTGCCAATTATAATTATACGACCCCTTTTTTTGCAGGTAGTGGCACGTGCGGTTTTACTTAACAATATTAGACAAAGGATAAAGGATGAACCGTTTGGGGCCAGCTACAAATCGAACGACTATACCTGAAGCCTGAAGCCAATATTCATCGTTAAGTTCCGTGGACGAAGATCAAGGTTACCTAATTGGATGTTTATGTTAAGGCCAGTGGCTCACTGCTCAGGTACTGATGCTAATGGATATTAATTATAATTGAGCACATATTTTCATTATTAAATTGTATTTACTATAAGCATAAAGTTTTTATTTAGGGCTAGTTACCTACCGTTTTGCTATTTCTATTAAACTCCAATTTAAGAAGTAAATAAGTTATTATAAGCTTTTTTACAATTTTTTGTGTTATTTTCCTCGCAGTTTTATTGAATCAAGCCATAATCCAGTACACGTTAGGCCATTAAAACGCGAACACTTCCTTCCGCATGCATAATACCGAAGTCGGAACTTGTTAGTTCCACTGGCATTGAAGCGTTGTGTGCCTATGACTAGACATTACTTTGTACTTTGTATGTTCTGCGACATACATGGATTTTTAAGGGCAGGTTGTTTGTAGCGACTGTTTGTAATTAAAATATGTAATAAGATGAATGTAGTGTAATGCATAATGCCATGCATGACTCCATCTGCGGACTGCCCCGCGCCTCGCGCCCCCGCCACCGCCCCATCAGCGCGTGCGCATGCGCAACGAGCGACGAGGCGGCGCGGGCAGTGCACGACGTACAATCGCCGCGGACACTCGTGACTGAGGATGGATTCCCAAAGAATCCGAAACATGTCGCCAAAAGCGACTAAAAATAATAGTGAGTAAAAACCGTACTGGTAAATACTTTGAATGCATAATGCTTTGCCATCGTACTAACAAACATTCGTATTTGTCATGCTACTTCAGTCAACCTCAGTACAAAGACTTGACTGAAATAGCATAATAAACATGTTCGTGCGTTTCCGTAAAAATACGATGGTAAAAGATTACGCACTACATCTGTTCTCAGAAGCCTATAAAAATGCCTTCACTTAATACATACCATACATTGTTTTGAATCTCTTTGATAAATCAAAATTGCATTTATCTTGACATGTTTTGATTCGTGGCCTTCATGGGTAATTAGAGGATAAGATAATTATACGTAGGACGTGTGACTCCAATAATATAGACAAACCTGACAACCACATGTATACATAACATATACCTACCTATGTCTATTGTATGAAGCGACATAGGTGTTTTATTTATTTATTTAAAGCTAGATTAAATAAACCCGGCGGAGTCTGCGTAGTACGCCAAACCAACATAAAGGATGACTCACGTTAGACCGGGCCGTGTCCGGGCCGGAGCTTCCGGCGCTAACTTTTCTATGACATGACAGGTGATCACGTGATGCTTTCCATAGAAAACGAAGCGCCGGAAGCTCCGGCTCGGACACGGCCCGGTCTAACGTGAGTCATCCTTAATATACCTAAGTGAAATGATAAATAGAACGGCATGACTTATTAACCTATAATGAAGGATTCGGTTGATAATGTTGGCTACCGAAACCTAAAAACGTAAGTAAGTGTTTTATTTGTAAATATAGGTAGAATTACAGTGGTGGAGTCAGTTTATATACTTACTCGTATGTACAGTTTCACTATATTTTACCAAACGGCGTACAAAAACATTGAACTAAATACTAGAAACTAAACTATGATGTTCACTGAGTGCGGATAATAACGTATTAGATTAGATCGGCCATTGTGTTAAATTAAACCCTTTTTCATGAGCCATGTTGATACCTAAGTTAAACGTACAAGTTAGTTTGATAGGCGAAATACTAAGCACAAACGTTTTTAAAACGTTACGCAACACAATCAACTATGCACCAGCGACGTAGATTTAGCCTTAACGAATTGCGATCGGCTTGATAAGCCATGCAGCCATATTTAACTGGTTATGTTGAACTATGGATATATGATATTATGTCAGTACCTAGATATGTTAACTTATCAAATTTTGATTGAGACGTAGCCTGCTATTTTTAAGAGGATACATTAGTAGTAATTTTTCCATACACTCGTTCTCGACATTTTCCTCTCTGGATTTTGGCCCTAGATGAGTATTTTTTTATATGAGGTTAATATTACTTACCAGTATCTGTGTCTGTACGTTTTGCTTTTTTGATATTCTTGTTTTTATAAGAACAAATAACTTCAAATTAGCGCTAAGAACGGCCAAATAAATGGGCTGTAAACAGACGCCTAGCATACAAGATCGGCAACAATAAACGCAAAAATCAAAACGGTCAGACACAGATAATTTCTTTCTCATTCCGTTCCTAATATTTTGTTACGATTGGTTAAGTTTTGGAGGAGGAAAATGTCAATAACAAAACCTCGATTTCTGAGAATTTCACGCAGGATTTTTCGCCTAAGCTGCAGTTGTCCTTATCGCACTAATTTTAGGTTAACAGGAGCCGTCTCCGTAAGCGCAACGGCGATATTTACCTAAAATTCTCAAATCTGAGAAGGGGCTCAGCTAATATATCCTGTTATGTTGTAAGATTTCCCTCTGTGCCGGATTGTTGGATCTACCGCAGGGATTATTGGATTTGTATGAAATCAGGCCTGTAGCAAATTCTACATATAAGCTATCTTATCGAAATTAATTCTACATATCAAAATGCAACCGCTCCGTAATCTGGCGTTCGGCTGTGTAAACTGCCGAGTTATAATATAAAGTAATTCGTCCATCGGATGTCAAAAACCCTGAGAAGTGGAGGAGAAACAAGTCGGAAAGGGAACGCTGGGCTCCGAAGCAGCAGTAAGATGAGAGAAAGTGGTCACGTGGTCCTAATTGTCTCTGACTGTATCAAATCAAATCAACTCTTAGTATACTGTTTCTTCATGTATTCCTATTGTTATTGTAAATGTTTTGCATCATTAGCAGAACAGTGACAAAACTAATTGAAAATGGAGTAAGGAAACATTACAAAGTGCTGTTCATTCAACAAATTTAGCAAAACTTCGGAAACGTCAATAGAACAAACACTATTGTATGCATTTCCGTGCTAGATACCCAGAAACCGAAATTGAGACTGAAACCAAAACAGGACCCAGTATAAATTTCATTTGATAGCGTGACGAGCGTTTCGCGTTTGCGTTATGTCTATTTTCGTATGGGATTTTGAACAGCGCGTCAAGCGGGATGTTTTGGAAACTCGATCAAAATCCCATACAAAATGACACTTAACGCAACCGCGTACGTCCCGTCACGCTATCGAGAACGTAACTTACTTTCTATGCATCTCGCTCGTACTCGCATATTAGTGTGAGCGAGATGTATAGAAAGTAAATTACGTAGATGTTAGCGTATATGTCAATTTTGACACTGTGAGTGACTCATGGCAACTCATGGTACGGGTATACTATACGTGTATAGGTATTTATACAGACGGTCGAATTCACGATATACGCTAAAGCCACCGAAAATCTTAATGAAATAAAAATGAATAATGAACAAAAATATCGCATATTTTTAGCTGAAATTCTGTAAAAATTCAATGATTTTTTAACTCACTTAACTAATTTGTTTTGTATAGGCTATTTCTGGTAATTTAAGTAAACTTGTAGAAACTGCGCCAAGTAGCAACTAAGGAAAGCAGAAGGTATCTTGGACTTGCGCGTCTGCACAAAGCCTATTTGTGTAAAAAATTTGACTAATAATACATATAATAATAACAAGCATTATGTTGCCCTTGAGCCATCCTAGATGTCGCTTTTTTGGGAGCCCATCTTGTGAGGGCGAGTCACCGTCTGACGGAAATAAAATTGCATACCGTTTTATTAGGCAGGCGTCCGGTTTTTTATCCCATACCTAGCTCAATACTTAGTCCATCGCTTTCACCCAATAACCTAATACTTCATTTTAGATTCCATCAACTCTCAATAGTCCTTACACCCTGGCGGGTGCTGCCGCCTCTGCGCGCGTCCCATGACACGGGCAAGTACATTTCATTAAAGTATCAAAAGGGCCTCTACGTGTTGGCTTCGGCTCCGCGCACGCCTCCCAAAGGTCCGGAACACCATTGTTACGTGACGGGAAAGACAAGCCATTAAACTGTCAAATCATTACACACTAATAATTACTCTAATAATGTTCAATAAATTGACCTGTCAGTTGATTTGATAGCAGTTTTGAATGATTCACGGTTAGTTTCACTAGATTGATATTGACATACAACTACACAGCTTTGACACCCACCCGCTATCTTCAGTTACCCATGTACAAGATCCATGTAACTGCGTCGAAATATCGGGAGCTCGAAAACAATACAAAAGGTAATAACGGTCCATATCCCGGTCAACATAAATACGTCAGTTGATGATAGATGAATCAGTATGTGACTATAATCACTATAATGATTAACTTCTTGCCAAACCGATACAGAAAGTACCTAAACTAAACCATGTTTTGCAATACTTCGGTGCGGCAGGTGAAAATATTATTAATAAATTAACAAGGTTTGATTATAGCAAGAACAAGTTTAGTGTTGTGCAAAGGGCAGTGACCGAGCCGAATTTAATGCGATTCGCTCCCTACGTGTATTAGGTCAACAGTTTAATTGTTAACGTTTCCTGAGACTGCCCATATCTTTATTATTCGAAATTAAACTATAGTGAGACATATTTCAAAATATTCCCGAAGAGTCCGAAACATGTCGCCAAAAGCGACTAAAAATAGTAGTGAGTGAAACCGTAGTCCCGTAGTGATCTAAGTCTCTATTATTATTATTATTATTTCAATATATTTTTAGGTCGATATTAATAATTAAAGTTCTCCGTACTTATGTAACATTTTGGTGAATTTAGAGGTAGACAACAGGCGGTCTTATCGCTGAAGTTTATAGTTTGTCTTATTTGAAAAAAAAAGCGCGGTAATTATCAATATCAAATGTGATTAAAATGACCATCAGTCATTAATTTTGTTTTCATTGCAAATCATTCCGACAAACTATCGCTAATATGTCGTATACACAAAACAATTTATCAATGCCAAATGTGATTAAAATGACCATCAGCCATTAATTTATTTTTCATTGCCAATCATTCCGACAAACTATCGCTAATAATGTCGTGATTTCGTCAATAGCAAATGTCACGTCTACTTACCGATCGGACATGTTGACAGCTTTCTTGACTGTTCTTGCAAGTCATGTGACTCTCGCTGCTAGTCTTTCAAGTCACTATTTGTCCAGTACTTAGATAATACCTATACACACATAAAATATTTCTCTTCGCATAATAATTACCTAATATTAAGTTTACAATAATTATCTAATATTTTTTTTCCGTCCGATCGAAGTTACAGTTTCGTTATAAACATCATGTTTCGGCCAAAGGTTCGGTTTTGGCCAAAAAAAAACAGCCGAACATTTCGGCCGCGCCCGTCGTTTGTCCGACCGAAGTTTCGGTTTTGGCAGGTTTCGGCATAAAAATCATGTTTCGGCCGAAGGTTCGGTTTCGGGGTAACAAAAACGTACCTAGCTTATGTCATTTTAAATTTGAGTGACCAACTGACCATTAAATATTCATCTATAATTTGCTTGTTTTGAATGCTGATTGATATGAACTTGATCTGAACTTGAATTCAATTGTTGTTGACGATGTTGATCATTAACCGCCAGCATTACGTATGTAGCGATTAGCTATATGGAAGCTGTTTTTATTGTATTTTAAGTATGATACATTTTAAACTTATACTATAGGTTCGCCAAACTTACGTTTAACGGCAAAATGACATGATGAAATGATGAATGGTTCAAACTTTATCTCGTATTCATTTACATACGACTTAAAATCTGGGATTACTGTAAGATCTCTGGGATTAGTTTATATCACTCTTCGCATTGGGCCTTAAGCTAAAAAGTTGTATTTACTCGTATAACTGAACCTCGCAATCGCCACAAAGAAGGTCCAGTCTGACTGTCCTTCTGTAACCGTGGTGGCACGACAGAAAAAAGTAGGGAAACCGGTGGGGCTGGGGTGTTAATTTGGGGTACTTTTTCTTCATCAATCGTAAGTAAAGGTTAAGACTAGTTAGTTAGGTTAAAATTAGACAAGCCAGCGGGAATCAAATCATCTTAAAAACTAACGTCACCTGTATCTGTACTCAAGGGCCTGACACTTCGATAGAAAAAGATAGTCTTATTACGATTCCTATAAAAGGAAAGAGAAAATAGTGCCATGGTTTGTCCTTATCACCGACCGGGTGGCATCATAGGTAGGAGGCGATGGCGAAATACCGAAATTTATAAGAGTGAAAGAGAAAAAATCCTATGCTGCCCAAATTTTTTATGATTATTCTTTCTCTTACCCCCGGTCGCTCGGTGGCGCGTCTATAACTACTTGTATATATGTACCACGCCACTGCCACGTTTTAGGCTGTGAGGTTCAAATTAAAACAAGGAATCTCACTTATCAACAATTTGAAGGGTCAAAGTCCGATAAGCCGTCTGATTTCTGCTATGATAGGTACTGAACTTCTCTAATGGATACATACGAGTAGCACTATGCAGTTGCATTTCACTTGATACGATCATTGAAACGGGATTTAAGCGTACATTTACACCATGTACGGTGATGTGAAACGCGTACAAGTAAATTAAAGTAAAAGCAGAGCAATTACCATTAAATGTGGACGTATTTAAAATGCCTGATTCGTACTTCAAATGACAAGGTGGTCACAAAAGAGAAAAAACCGGCCAAGTGCGAGTCGGATTCGCGCACGAAGGGTTCCGTACCATTACGGAAAAAACAGCAAAAAAATCACGTTTGTTGTATGGGAGCCCCATTTAAATATTTATATTATTCTGTTTTTAGTATTTGTTGATTTTGTTGTTATAGCGGCAACAGAAATACATCATCTGTGAAAATTTCAACTGTCTAGCTATCACGGTTCATGAGATACAGCCTGGTGACAGACAGACAGACGGACAGACGGACGGACAGACGGACAGCGGAGTCTTAGTAATAGGGTCCCGTTTTTACACTTTGGGTACGGAACCCTAAAAAAGGGTCAAAAAACAATCATTGACTTAATTTCGTAAGACAGTTGAGGCAGTTTTTACGCTTCTGAATTAGTGAATTCAATTTATTTTTATAAAAGTTTAAACTCGAATTGAATTTGTACTAACACAAGTACGCGGGAACTTACGAGTTTAAAGTTTAAACCAATGAAAAAATACACAAATAAAATGCGTTCGTCGTAGTTCGTGACTGTATAAATCCAACGCAATCGAGTAATATTGTGAATATGTCATCTGTGCTTACCATTACTAAGCAAAGATGCACTTTCTATGTCACCAAACTATCGACTACCAGTCTACGCTCTTAGTCTGGCAAACAATTTCTGTCAGTAACAGTGGAATAAAAAAACTATACTCATCTCTCTTTTTGAAGTTATAATACTAGCATAAGAAAAAGACAATATGATTCTTCCCTGCCTATGCTCCACTAACAAACTACTCTTGTCAAACTTTATTTACCAATTAAAAATAGCGCTTATTAAGAGTAAAATCTCTTGCAAAGCAAAAAGTATTCATATAACTTTAGGTCCAGAATTATGTGTTTTACGTAATAAATACAAAATTAAACTGATTTAAAACTAATTGCGGCTAAACTTTCGTTTTTCGCTCATTACAAAAATCCTACCTTTTACGTTCAGCTAAGAATGTACATTAATTATAGTTTAAAATTAATTTTAATTAAATGTGATGTAATATGTTGCATCGAAATTGGTAATTAGTGAATTTTGTGGATTATTTTAATGCTCTCTTGGGTTTCATACCGTTATTATCATTACGCTAGTAATAATTAGATTAATTAGTAGGATTGCCAACAAAATTAACGTATTGTCTGTCATTAAGTAACATCTATATAATTTGCAAATTGACTTCGCTGGCTACCTTCAGTTTCCATCATCATATCAAATTGAGGGGGGAATTAAATCTTCTCGAAGCAGAGGTGTAGGGTTGGAGCCGGGATGTAGCTATTTGACGTTCATAAGCGCATTGATGCATTTTAAATTAAAACTAGATCTTATCACAACATTGCATTGTCACCAGTTTTGCATTAGCATACCCAATTCGAGCTCAATCGAAACTCAAGAAATGTTTCTAATTCAGCTTCCAGGAGTTTACCAACGCAGGCTAACACGACAAGTTACTGGGCGTCGTCAGACCAATAATTTAACCCTATACTTACTTACAGACCTTTTAGTGACAATTGTCCTCCACCTCAACAAGTCAATATACCTAAACAATAAATTTGCAAATATATTATTTACTAGCTTTTGCCCGCGACTTCGGCTGCGTGAAATTAGTAATTAGAATATTGATTTTTATTCCCTACTTAAGAAATCGTTGTTAAGGGATGATTTCGGGGATAAAAAGTATTCTATATCTCTACCCACATTTCAAACTATCTCCATACCAAATACCATCTAAATCGGTTCAGCGGTTATTGATTCCCCATAAAAAATTTCACCCTCCTTTTCACCCATAAGGACTGATTTCTGGGATAAAAACTATCCTATGTCCTTCCCGGGGACTCAAACTATCTTTACACCAAATTTCAACTAAATCGGTTCAGCGGCTTAAACGTGAAGAGTTAACAGACAGACACACTTTCGCATCTATAATATTAGTATGGAGTATGGATAATAGTGGCCCTTTCATACATTCACGGACTGAGTTAGGTTTAGACTTACTCAAATACCTTGGAAAAAGATCTCCAATGCTGAACATGTCGGAAATATTTTTCTTCTACATGCAACCCTTGCCGTACAATCCAATATTGTAGATATCAACGGGCCTGCTTATTCTACTTAGCGCACTTAAAAGGCTTTGTTGGACTCGCTCGTGGCGTGTCGCAACATTTCTTTGTCTGTCATATGCTGTAATGAATCTTCGTAACCCTGGCACTGTGACTAATGTGTAGGTTCTGGTCAAGTTAACAAAGGAATACTAAGATAAAATAAGTAAGCATACGAATTTTGTAGCCATAAATTTGGTAGTTGAAGTACGAAGGTCGTTAGCGGTGTCATAAAACAGTTATGGCACTGTTATGCGGCTAGAATTTTTTGCACTGGTTTACGGTTTTTAACATTGCTTTATGGGTTCTCAAACTAAAACAACAAGTCATATAGGTTACTTTACATGCTTACTTTACATTTAACAATTGAAGAATATTGTTTCCAGTTTTAGAGTCCTAGCTTCAAAGGCGTTTGCTGTTTGTCAGTATTTTTATAACGGAACTTTTTATACATTTAATATTGTCTTCGGTTACCGCGATAGTTACTCATGAAATAAAACTATGAAAACGGATTATATCGCGTATATTGAATTTATACTACATCCCGACGTTTCGAACCCAATCGTGTACCGTATCTTTTTTATACATTTCACAAAATTTAACCTCTACCTAATGTCAGGTTAGTATCTAGATAGGTATCTATTTCGCCAACTTACCGAAGAGCACCACAATTTTTGTAATTTTTGCATCCATTATAATCGCATCTAGCTTATGGATGTAACCGAGCTAACATTACGCGATGGCTATTTTTAAAATCAAATAGGAACACTACTGGCCCCAAAACGTTACCTAGATCAGCCGAAACTGGTTTAGAGGGCTTATTTTGCATATTAGAAAACTATTACTCAACATAAACAGCATTGTGTAATAATATCGTGTTAACTGAACATTAAGTTTAATATTTTACAGATACAAATAAATAAACCGTTATTTCGTGGTGTATATGATATATTTGCAAATTGACGGTTTTCACGCTAAAGTTATAATTACAGTTTACGCAAAAAATATAAATTCAACGACTAAGATCAGTGCAATGAAGAGGAATGATTCGGAATTTTCTGTCGTTGTTCTGTTCCATCAGCCAGGAGACAATTTAGTAATATTATTGACTACAAACAAAGAAACAAAGAGTAAAGAACCTTTTTATATTTTTTTATACATTTAATTATTTTTTGTTGTTCAAAAGAAATCGTTTATGCAAGAATAAAAGGACTTGATGACATAAGGCATTTTATAGCAGCTGTTTTTCTCCAAATGACATCCGACATCCGATATCGGATCGGAAAATGTGAAAACGCTCTTATTGTAATGCTTTCGCAAATTCATTCGATTGGACGAGTTTAAACTGAACATGGGCTTCTGTTTCATAAAAACAAAGAACTGCAAATAACTGTAAACAGAAGCCATAACGCTCGTACGTGACACTGGACCGTTTCCTCTGCTCTAGTTGTCATACACAATGGCTTATCACCCGTTCCGAGCGTCGCCCGCCATTATTGTACTAAAGGTGACATTCGAATGTTATCTGCAGCGTCGTTGCTGCCGCCGCTGTATCTGTCAATTTACTTGATAAAATGAGCGGATTGAACGTCATAATGGCAACAGAAAAATGCGGCGGAAAATGTATTCTCATTTTATCAAGGTAATTGACAAATACAGCTCTAGCGTCATGGTCGCAGCAGTAGGTAATGTCACCTAGAGTCCCCGGCATGCTTGGCCAAATTTCACCTTCCCATACAAGAACTGAGCTTGCCGGGGACTAAGGTGACATTCGGATGGCGACTGCGGACGGCGCGCTTCGATACGCTGCTGCACTGACACGCGAAAAGTCTCTGTTCATTTCCTTGATAAATTGCGTTCATCATACCGCATTACCACAGCAGTAACGCCGCAACAGTAATACTGCCGCAGCTGCCATCCGAATGTCACCTTAAAACATATTGCACTAAAACATGCACAACCAGGTCATGGTGTACTAATTGTCTTCTTATTTTATTGTGCGAAATATGAATGAGATGTTAAGTAAGGGGATTGTATGAGACATTGAGACATGATGATTCATTATTGATAAAACTGTGCCAAAGGAAAGAGTCATTACTATGATGTAGGCACCATAAAACCACCCAAAAATAGTCCAGTAGGGCTAAGATGGTCGCCTTTTTATCATCTGTCACCATGCCTGTCACGTTCTAACAAATATGAAAGTGCGAAAGTCACGCATGACATGACAGGTGATAAAAATGCGACCATGATATCCGTTTTGTACTACAAGTTGGACTAAAAGACGCGACATGTTTCGGAGAACCTAGGCATATTTTCAAACACTAACAGTGCATGAGCAGCGTTCACGATAGCTGCATGCCGCCTGCTCGCTAAAATTAGCTTAAGGCTGTTCCATCGGTTCGCCGCTGTCATATCACTGTCACATTTCGCAAGAAAGAGCGGGAAAGATCATGCGCGCCAAGTGTCAATTTTGATCGAATTTTGTCGATTTTTTATTTATTTTAAAAACGTTACCTTACAATATCGAAATTCGAAAGCTATGAAATTACTATTTAAGTTAAGATTGTTTTTCCTTTTTTTTTTTGTTTATAGTATCACATAATAAATAACCGAGTAAAGTTAGATTAAAAGTCCGAGTTAGAGGTTACTTTGGGAATTAATTGTATCGAGCGAAGTGTAATAATTCGTGTATCGGAAGCTATGTTATTAAAGATAATATAGTCAAGAACTACATATATTTTTTCCACGTCTACGAATATCAACGCCTTAGAAAAACATGATCATATAAGGAGATTTTTCGCCTTGTGGCTCAGGGAACCGCCTTAATGTTATTAGAATTAGACCAAGACAAGTCTGCAATGATATCGATAGCACACGCAGTGCAAGTGTTATACGTCATAATTTCATAAAAGTTTGACGTTTAAAATAACACTTGCAGTGCGTGTGCTATCAAAATCGTTGAAGACTTGTCTTGGTCTGACTCTATATGACTCACGACAGTTTAAATTTATTAATCTTAATTACATTGAGTTTAACTAAAACTCACCTTTGTCAGTCACCGGGCTATAACTGAACGTGGAAATTCATTAAAACCTGGAACAAACAAGTTTAATTAATTTAAAAATAATATTAGGTAGGTACACTAAAACTTTGTCGACAAATTATTTACCCTACTGCTGTCAGAAAGAGAGGATTAACGTTTGTACAGCATGCTGACCATGCATGTCGAAATAAACAGCTGATTACGATAAGAAGCGCAATAAAAAATATAAAATAGTAGCATTATACTGCAAAACACATAATTCGAATTCCTACTTCCACGTATCAAATCTTAAAAACCTATCACATGAAAGAAAAACCCAATCAATCTTCAAAAAAAATATGCGTTCACGCATGTGCGTCAGTTACCACCAGAGACAATTAAATAATAATAGACTGTCAATTGTCATTGTCAAAAAGTCGTGTGACTTATGAAATGTTTGTGTTGAGCGCAATTCAGGGCAATGCACTAACTAAACACCGCAGATATTATCCCATGGATAATTGACAAGTATTCAGTTCAGTATTTACGATTATTACTGATGGTTTGGTACAAGGCCCTTCAAATCCACAGAGAGATCTTTGGCTATCCAGCAAGCATAAAATAGTTTAAATAGATGGCTCTTAAAGTAAGCACGAGCAATGGGCAAAATGCAAAATATTCTGAAATAATGCAGGAACATTTTTGGAAATTTCTGGAAACTGGTATAAGATTTTAAAGCAAGTTTCGATTCAGAAACATTCTTGTGGGCATTAAAAAAAAAGTGTGGTATATTATCACATATTAATTAGACAGGCAGAGGAAATTTCTAATAAAGTGTATCTTATTAGTCTTGAAACGTTTTATTTGTTTGCTAAATTTAAATTTCTGATAACTTTTCCTATTGAATTTTGGCAACTTCGGAAACTTCTTGGTACAATACTAAGCACGCCTCAGTAACACGGCATTCTTTACTTTTCACTGGTTACAACTGAAAGTTACAAAACGCGAAATGTGAAAATGTTTTCCTTGTGCCTAATCCATGAAAGGTTTTGCAAATGGGCATATATTACTAAAAACCGCCACTAATTAGTCAGTTATACTGCGTTAGGCAATCCTATTATTTAGGAAACTCAGTCGTTGCGTAAATGCCTAAGATTGCTATTTGTACTTCCTGTAGTACTCACAGCAACACTCTTAACTGATCATCTGACATCTGACTAAAGACTGATTTAAACTTTCACGATTTTTACTCATTATTATTCACAACGACGGACAACACGACGACGACGACGACGCTTTGAGTGACGAATTAATAAACAAAGACCAAGTGCGGGTAGTTCGAAAAACTCGCGCGCCTAGAAGATGATGTCAACTAGCCAGTCTTCTCCGAGGCCACGGGGACAATGCCGTCTTTGAAACTTCGGAGGTAAATTTAAAACTTATTTTACGCGATTAAGTCCCGTCATTGTAAATAATAATCTGGCTGAAGATTCACGAATTACGTATACATTTGACGTGCCCCTCCCCCGCAAAAATAGGCAGCCTGTTTTGTACAGAAAATTACCAATGTCTGTAATTTTTTGTCTCCGTTTGGTTTTATCCTCTAAGGGTTAAGCAATCAATTGAATAAAAAAGTTTCATGACAAACAAAGTAAATGTAACCCTCGCAAAGATGGCCCCCATTTTGTTACAATTGACTATCCGCCACAAGCGGATGTCAGTGTTGCATCACAAATGCCAGGAACATGACAAGATAAGAAATTACCCTCATAGTGTACACAATTACACATCAATGGTTTTTGTGCGGGTGTTTCGAATGTAAATGCCATCTCGGTTGCATAAGAGGTATGTCGTAATCGTAACGTTTTTAGGATGGTATACATACAGAAAAACATAATTTTTAGATTCATACAGTACACACAAACAGTAAACCAAATGAAATAAGGTTAACCAGCAGTTAAACTAGAAACCGCTAAAATATCACCGTTTACCCACTAATATAACGTTTATCCAGCACAAAGGTAACAGGCATTAAAATAACTGACGACGCACAAAGACAGTTACTAGTTACCCATTTTACAAGTAAGCATGTTCTATAGCTACAGAAACAAGTAATAAACACTATTAATCTTTCAAAGACACGCGAGTTATTTAGGTCTCAGACAGAAATAAAAAAGCAACGCCATCTAATGAGGTATATCTAAAATAGATTACTGTGTGTTTCTCTGTGTCTGCGACTAGGACTACAAAAAGGCCTGCAAGACACGACACCAGTTCCACCACCAGACCAGTAGACCAGTTCAGCGATACCCTGGTATCTGGTTTTTCAGTCCTTCAATATTGAGATGATAGTTGGGAAATTCAAATTACAATAAAAGGTACAGATAATGATGTGTAGAATGCTGTAGGTAATAAATATAATTATCGATATTATTATCTAAAAGAACAATAGCGATCCAATCCAACGTAATGATTATTTATTATTCAATAACCATTTAACCTAAAAGGTAACGATGTCAATAGGTAACATATTTGGCAAAACAAAGGCTCGCTGTTGTTATTATAGATTCAATTATCGATTCAGACCTAATCAAATTGTGTCAAGAGATTAATTAATAATTACAGCTTGTCTGTGTTTTATTATCATAATCTTTTATTAAAAAATACAATGTGTATGTACCTATATTATTTTGACTGACAGCCGTTTTTAATTGCGTAACCCAGCGTCCTTCTTAAAGTACAAACTAGTGATATAACTATCAAGTTATATCAATACGATGTAACGTTCTAAAACTTCTATAGTATTCAGGGTGCGTTCGAATCCAGAGACTGTTCGTTCGTTGTTACATACATGGAATTTAAATGTACTATTAGAATTCAATGCCAAAAGAACTTCGCGCAAATACAGTTAGGCTAGCAAATGCTGAAGAATAAGTATACAGAGAAAAATAATAATAGTTTTTAGCCTAACACAACCCCGAATAGATGAGCAACGTGGAGATATTTATATCTTAGTGATATAATTTTATAGTTTAATCGATTTTAAAGAAAAAAAGATTATTGATTCAGTAGTATGTGATAATAATAGGATCAAGTGATATCATAATACTGGACTTAATATTGGACTGTAACATTTTTTTAATGCATACATTCTAGTCTAGTGTAACCTGTGCAACAAAATCGGGTCACTTTTTAAATAGAGTGGCGCGTTTTCATTGCTGTTAAGAAACATTGGGGTTTCTACTACCTTACCAATATTCAACGAAAAACTGGGCGTTTTCGTAAACAAATATTGAAACACATGATTCTCACAGATCCTGGTGTTTTTGGGTTCTTTCAACTCAGAATCACTAGCATATTCAATCCTGATGATAAAAAAAATGTCCCAAAAATTTGTATGAAAATTGTACATTCCACTACGTCACTCACATACAAGTGAAAAAAACACTAAAACGTGATGTAATGGAATGGATATTCTGGGACATATTTTTTTAATTAACATTTAATTAACAGATTGCTATCTATTCTGAGTAGAATAAGCCTAAGAATGTCCAGATTTGAAAGAATTAGGTTTTCAATATTTATTATAGAAAACGCCCAACTACGTTTCGCTCATGTATCGCTAAAAGTTTATAAAATATGTAATAATTTATATTCGCGGTATCGCGTAAAAACACATTGAGCAATAATTTGATTCTAAGCTAACATTTCTAACTCGTTTTAATTAGTCAAATGTTGCAAAGCCGTGAATCATTGTTGTTGTAAAACGTAATTAGAGCCAAAACTTATCTTTGCTTAGGTATAATTATCCTTGAACCCAAAGCAGTGGAAAATTAACGAAAACAAAAGTAATTTAACATCTGCCTTTGTTTACATAACGATATTATCGTGGGATCGTTGCCGCAGTGGGTACATATATATTATACAGGGTGTACCTAGCCATTGGACACAGCTGAAATGTACATAATATTTATATAAGTAGGTACCTATCTGGGCTATCTGTGGGTTTTTTTTACGAATATCTAAATGTTAAACACATCCATACACCGCCCCTTCCTTTCTCTCTTATCTCATCTTGTTTACTCTGATAGGCTATCTCGAACTTTATCAAATGCTCACTTTGTTTGTTCTTCGAATTTCGTATGAATGTATTAAGGAATTATGCGTCTTAAAATTGTTTTCGACCATGGCATACTTGTCGACGTGACTATAAAAGCATATCGTGTTGTTTGTAAATACGCAAAATATAACTGGATATTCCTTTTTAGGGTGCCGTACCCAAAGGGTAAAAACGGGACCCTATTACTAAGACTCCACTGTCCATCTGTCTGTCTGTCTGTCACCAGGCTGTATCTCATGAACCGTGATAGCTAGACAGTTGAAATTTACACAGACGATGTAACACCGCCGATGTGACTGTTGCCGCTCGCTGTAACACCAAATACAAAAATACTAAAAAGTACGCACTTGTCCGGTTTTTTTGTATTGTTTACTTAGTACACCGCAGCTGCCGCAGTGCAATTAAAATAAGAAAATGTATGGTATGGTATACTGCTAGTATTTTAAACATGTATTCACGAAGTCGTACAAGAAAAGAAAATATTATCGTCGAAAATACTATCATATTGTTGGCATTAATAATAACATAACAAGTAGGTATTCACACATACATATAACACACATACATATATTCACGCCTATTTCCCGGAGGGGTAGGCAGAGACCACGGATTTCCACATGCTACGAACCTGACATACCTCTTTCGCTTCCTTCACTCTCATAACATTCCTCATACACGCTCGCCGGTTTAGGGTGCTCTTGACCTGGCCTTTCTTCAGAATTTCCCCGATCTGATCAGAGAAAGTCCGCCGAGGTCTGCCCCTTCCAACTCCCGTTTCTACCTCTCCCTTAGCCTTCTTTCACTCATAGGTTAAAGTATAAAGGTATAAGTACTCATAGGGTAGTAGTAGGGTAATAGGTTAGTAGGTATTTATTCCTCATCAAATGTTCACTAAACATTTTATTGTTTGATCGGCACTAATAATAGTAATTATTAAGTAAACAAACATCAACCTTGATTCACGAACAAGGTGACCTAATAACTCTATTCAGCATTCACACATTCTTCAAATACACAAAGGTAATACAGACAAAGATCCTCAGTTGCCTAAAGCCCTACCCTGGACCTTGAAACTCCGTTATTCATGACTCACTCATCAGCAAATTGTTGATTATCTCACTGACCGATTCTAAACCTTATTTCAAAGAAATAAGGCTTAAAAGTAGCCAGTTGTTTCTGTTAGTAAATACAAAGAGGCCATTGGAGCCAATAGTAGTAAAGTACATTCCATACATGTCGTTGGCGTTTTAAATGGAAGTGTTTTCGAAAGAGGTTTTCAATCTTGCTGAGTAAATTGAGTGTCAAGTTTACTTAACGTATGTGAAATGCACTTGGATTCTGAAGTTCCGTAGAAAAGGTTTTTTAATTTATTTATTTTGTAATACATATGTAGTACATCATGTGATCAAACAACAAATCCTAATAAACCAATTGCTAACATAACATGGCATAAATTATTCCTAAACATCCAAATGTTTCTTTTTTACCCCTTTCTTGAGAAATAATATGAGAAACTACACAAAATCCCGGTAAAATTAAAATATAAACTTCGGGATGACCACAAAAAATCTAAATAAATGTTGATAAAGATAATATTAAGATATCTAATGATAATATAATAATATTATCATTAGAAAATTTATGGTGTAACAGGTTTTCTTTACTTCACAATCTTCACATATGTGACTTGTATGAATGAATGCTTAAAATAATATCAACTTTCTACTTAGTAATCCCTTAGTGTGTGTTGTTGCAACACTTGCAACGTACCAGAGGAATTAAGTACTTACGGTGCTCCAATACTGACGTCAGTCATAAAATACAAGCGTAAAAAACCATTAAGATAGTCATACTGCCCAATGTCCTATATAAAGGACGTTGAGTTTAGGAAGAAACATTTTAAAATCATCGTTTAAATTAAACTACCAAGTTACATATAAAAAACGTAATAGTATTATGAATTTTATAACATGATTTAATTACTTCTGTCTTCTGTGTATACAATACATCACATTACATTACTGTAAGTTAATTATAGATTATGTAATACATGATATTCGAGTGATTTAATTTGGAATCGTGTGTTGTATAGTATAATTAAAATAGCTGACTTGCGTAAAACATGAATACGAGGTCATTAAGTTGATAACGACTCGTTAACTAAGTAAGCTAATGTAGTAATTAGTAAAGTATTAAGCCATTATGTAGATTATGGAATCAAAACTAGAGAACACTTTAAATTTAACTTTGGGTATGACCTAAATTGTTGTAAAAAAATGGTTGGATAGAAAAAATGAAATAAAAAAAAAACAAATAACTGTAAAAAATACATAGAACTCTATTAAAATTGAAAATTATTAATGACCATAATATTTTTGTATAAATATGTACATAAATCAGGGTTATTCCCACTAGTTACCACTAAGTTGTTACCAATGGTAACTACTGGGAAGTGTAATTCCCAGTAGTTACCATCAACTCGACTTGGTTACCACTGGTAAGAGGTAGGAGTTTTTTATTCAGTAGTTACCACCACAATTTTGTTACAGTTCAACACTAATAAAATCAGTATACCTAAATACAGGATATTTTTATAGTTACCTGCAAAATAATTCCCAGTAGTTAACACCAACTCGATTTGGTGGTAAGTACTCGGTTTTTTTTTTCATTAGTTACCAGTGGTAAAAGGTAGGAAAAAATCCCAGTAGTAACAACTTGGTGGTAACTAGTGGGAATAACCTATAAATCATTAATTTAATAAAAGTTTTACTCGAAAACTATTATGTTCTATATAATAATTATCAAATGTGTACCACTAACTCAAGTTGTTCTACATATTTCCTTAATTAACAGTAGTTATTATTACATTACTTACGGGACAAAACAGGAAAAAAACCGTCCTGTATAGTTTTTCACAAACCACGAAAACACAACACTTAATCCACAGAATAAACTCAAAATAACAAACTTTTTAATTTACAGCGGGAACTTTTTAAATTCGGAACGCGCGCGCGTCTGTCCTCGAAGCGCGCTCTGGGCCGACTGGTGCGTTCAGAAACGAGAGAATGTGACTTTACAAACTGTATGCTGCCGGTGCCATTCTGCACTCAATGCACTTTATTTTCTCTTGATAGATTTTTATTGTCTTTAAATTTTTATGTATTTTACTACACGCACTGCGTATAAAATAAAAGAAACGCAATTAATTACATTTGCATAGGTATTTGAAGAAGAGTTTTATTTTTAATTTCACTACCAAGTGTTGAAATTAAAAGCTAATAAAAGTTTTTTATTAATTTTATAAAAATAAAAATAATATCATATAAACAAAAAATCGCTTTTTTTTAACCAGTTCAATAATGTAACTCCTGCCCTTTTACATTAAAAGATAAACCTGATGTGTATTTTATACTTAACTTATAACTGTGAGAAATATAAATAAACTTTGAGACGAATATTTACGATGTTATAATTTTCGAAAGTTTTTATTTTATTTACGCGGGTATAACGCGATTAAATTTTATTATTTTACCTTTTTTTCGACGTTTCAGCTAGACGTTAATGACATTAATTATGTGTACAAAACGCGAGAGTTTAGTGTTTTTTTTTTTTGTTACTCATAAACTAAAATTGCAACAAACCAATAACTTCCAGAATACACCCTCAAATTTCGCTCGGCTCGGCGGCCTATCACGAACTGTTTATCACGGCACGACGCACGACATGCTGTTCAGCGCAGGCGCAGCCGGAAATACAAACAAGGGTTTTGTTCTACACTAAGTACATACTTATTTTATTACTTAATAAAAGGTGATCCGTCATGTCAAGCTAAACTTGTTTTTTTTTTATTAAAACTTAGCAGTTTTAAAAGCTAAATCTGATTAAATTTTGAAATAAATTTTCTTATAGAAAATCGGACAGAATTTTGTTAAAAAGGAAAGAGAGAAATATTTTTTACTGTGCTTTATAATCAGTGAACCTTTAAATTATAGTATAATTAAAATATATTTAAAAGACAATCTCTTTTCATAAATAATATTGTAATATTAAAAATTCCAAGTAAACCCTGACCAGTAATATATGATTGTTGTCAAGAGGGCGCTGGCCGCTGTTATTTTCATGTATAGGGTGACAGTTCAGTATAGTATGAACAAAATTAGTTCCAGTGAAATTCCGCAACATGGTGCGTGTTCATATATTCCTGGTCAGGCTTTAATTTCATGTCATAGTTTTTGTGTTCCACTGTTGGTTATTTAATCGAGATGACCCCTACTACAGTCAACAGTGTTAGCTAAGCAGACAATGTTTACTATATCATTAGCTATTCACTTTCTCCACAGTTTCCGGTAGATATGTACTTGTAACGCCGACTCGTGTTATGAACTTTGACACAATTGGCTTGTCTAAATCATATGGCGAGCATGCATGCAACGTTTTAGCGTCCTATTTTATCTCTATATTTATAGTTAGTATTAGTACCAAGTGAAAGAATAATACAATTATTCACTGCTTCGAATTTTAATGTATTTTAAACCAAAACAACACACTCGTATATCGTACACGGGCGACGCCATATTGCTCGCCAAAAACAATCCTTTTTATTATGTACATTCTTGGTGTAGCAACTATTTAACATGATATTACATTTATAACCACTTTTAAAAATTTGTAAATTCTTGTCTGATTATTAAATTAATAATGGTTTATGTTCAACTTACGTAACATTAATATTGTCTTCGGTTACCGCGATAGTTACTCATGAAATAAAACTATGAAAACGGATACATCGACGACGGACGGATTTTTATCGCGTATATATATATATATATCTTTACTTGAAAAATAATTATAGTGTATAACTAGCCTTATGAACCGATTTTGCATGTACAACCAGCCTTAAAGTTTGTAATCTATGATTGTTCATTATTTTAGTATGTGGGTATTTTTGCACTTTGTAATTTTTCCTCAGTCACCCGTTGACCACGAACGCTGTAAAGAGTTCGAAACGTCGGGATGTATTATAAATTCAATATACGCGATATAATCCGTTTTCATAGTTTTATTTCATTACATAACATTAGTAATTATTTTCGTAAGTATTTAAATAAAACATGGAATACTAAACCGGATGGCTCAATGCAATACTTTAGTAAAATGCCGTATTTTTACTTAATATTTACCACTAGAATCAAAATAGAAATGATTTGATGGCAAAAAGGTATTTTATTAATAATATTAAATTTAAATGAAGCTGCTTTTCTAACACGAGATAGGTGTGTAGTATTATTATAGTATGAGTAAATATTATTATAACATGGTATCGAATTGTACCTGGTTGGAAAGTCTGCAAAAATTCATTTAAATTCATTCATTAAAAAAAAATGGCAAAAGTACCAAAACATAAAAATGATTGACTGCTGCAATCAAGTGAATTAACCATACATAACAAAATTGAAGTCGGTTAAAAATCACATTACACACCCACCCATACAAATATGTACATCCATTACAGATTGAAACAGCAGATAGACGATATCATTAAAAACACTTTCTCTATGAACTATGACACACTATCGCTGTGAGATACTCCATAGAATTATGGCATTAGGCCCTGAAACAAGCATGTTGAGCACAAAACGGAGGCTCTTAATTTTTTTAACCAAAAACCTTGTAGAACCGATGTTAAATAATTTTACGGTTTAGGCTCACTTGTTTTTAGTCACTTGTTGTTAGTGCTTGAGAAAGACTAAAAACGAGTGTCTAAACCGTAAAATTATTTAATGTTAGTATGTCTCACAACAGTTTCAATTCGATTAAAACCGATGTATCACCAATTCATCATCATAATTTAAGCTAGAGCAGGGGTCGGCAACAGGCGGCCCGCGGGCCGCATGTGGCCCGCGAACCTCTCACTTGCGGCCCGCGAGCCTCCCTGGCTATTTTGTATGTAATTTTGACAAACGACAATACCTGATAAAGTCATAGATATTATCAAAGTGCGGCCCGCGTCAATTTCGTTAACTGCTATGTGGCCCTTGGCTGCTAAAAGGTTGCCGACCCCTGAGCTAGAGCATGGCTCTTGTCGGTGGAGTATGCGCCAGTTTTCGCGATCTTCGGCCAAGTTATTTAGGTCTCTTTAAGACACGACTTTTGCTTTTCCTTTTAGTTGCTGTCTATAAAATATGATACGAATTTATTTGTAAGTATTAAGGTTAAAATGCACAACGCTCGTTTAAAGGACTATTGCAACAAATTAATTACGTTTCTAATTAATACGAAGCTGGATACACTTTTTACCTCAATGATACTCTGTCTGCGTGCAATTTAATAACCTAGTGCATTAAATGACAGTTTGATGTATTTAAGGTCACACGTCATATTTAATAGGTTATCACTTATCATTATCAGTGATGGATGACGCTGACGGTGTGGCCTCAAACCATAATAATACGTCGCACCGCTAAAACAAAAGTGTAATACTTTCATCGTTAAGCTCATTCTATAATCAACTTTATTATGTACATTGTAGAGAACAAATTGGAAATGATAAGTTGTGTTACTTATTCCTTTTTAGTTTCAAAACATACGATCGATGCGCAGGGGCAACGCTCGCGGTACGTAACTTTCTGTAATAAGATTATTATAATTCTATTATAAAGCAAAAAATATTATGTAACGTTACAGAGCTGAGAGTAACGGTATCTTTTTTGCAATTCGACAACACCTGTAGAGCAATGAATAGAGAGATTCTGCGATAAAACCTATATTGTACCATAGTTTCGGAAAAGTTACTACTTTCAAAATACATATTCTTAAATACATATCCTAATATTTGATACAAATTATTACGTATTTAATTATTTCATTAATACTTGTTTACATAATCACTTGTCAATATCATTCAAATTAAACTGGTTTTTAAAGAACTAAAGTTTCAATGTCCTTAAAAAAGGACAAGTGGCTTCAAGAAACAACAAAAAATAAAAATCGGCCATATATTTCAGTTGCATGTAATGTAAAAAAACCGTAAGTGCCGTTATTTGTTAGACCATTTCAACTAATTACTGCGGTCATAATCTTAATGTCGTTGTTAAATACAGTAAGTGACAGAGTGAATGCACTCTGAGGCATAACTCTTTTACTTGTAAGTAAACCAGTTCAGTTTTGAAATTTGGTAGAAGGTATGGAAAACGACTAAAGGATACATTAGTGGGCATTTTTCTATACAAACGTTCTCGACTGTAGTGTATACTAGATATAGCATGTACATAGCTCATAGGATATATATAAGGACCATTTACTCATGTATTTAGTGCAGTAATAAAGCATCATTTAAGCTGAACACTCGTTTCTACTCAACTCCGAATCCTCACCTTACATGGCGACCCTGCCAGGATTTTCCTCTCTGTATTTTGGCCCTAGGTGAGATTTTTTTTTATATGCGTTCAATATTACCAGTATCTGCGTCTGTACGTTTTGCTTTTTTTGATATTCTTGTTTTTATAAGAACTAGGTTACTAAACACGGCCAAATAAATGCGCCGTAAACAGACGCCTAGCATATAAAATCGGCAACAATAAACGCAAAAATCAAAACGGTCAGACATAGATAATTTCTTTCTCATTCCGTTTCCAAAATTTCGTTACGATTGGTTAAGTTTTGGAGGAAGAAAATGTCGAGAATGAAACCTCGATTTCTGATATTTTTAGGCAGGATTTTCGCCTAAGCTGCAGTTGTCCTTATCGCACAAATTTTAGGAGCCGTCCCCGTCAGCACGACCTGCACGACGGAGATATTTACCTAAAATTCTCAAATCTCAGAAGGGGCTTGACTAAATATCCTCTTAAGTTGCAGAGAAAACAGAAAAATAAATTTAGGTATTTAAACAATTATCTTTACTTTGAAACTGCAGCACATTTTGGTATACGCTATGCTAACAACGGCTGAGGATGCCGACCCTATATACGCATTCCTACAAGTGACGCACGGTAAATAAGACTTCTAAGTAAATGTAATCAGACAGCAAAGAATCTGTAACAATTGTCTGTTTCCGTTGAAGCAATTGGCACTTCACTGCTTGGTAAACCTATTACGGCCTCAAATGCCTAAATTTATGGACGTTGACAAAACCGACACAGATTGGCCCTTCTCCCTTTTCTTAGCCACGTATCTTACAAAATATTTACATATTTTTTTACGTATTATTGAGTTATATTATTTATGTCAAAATTTTGCAGAAGCTTGAACTCACGTTTATTTTTATTTGCCAAGAAAATGGGTTATTATCTACCTACTAAATCAATAACTACAAGTCAAGTGTGTGTCACTCACAACTAGAAATTTGTCACATCATCAGCTTGTGGGTGTGTGTACCCACGTGGTGCGTGGCGAGTTGGCGACCCACTGGCGACCCTACGCTACGCCCATAACCATAAGTCACGTTGTAAAATAAGACATTTTAAATGTCGAAGCTTGATGGGATGGCTAAATAAATGGAAAAGGGACGTCAAACAAAAATCTACATTACAATCAGCCTATCAGTCGTTTTCCAAATATCCCTACTAATATTATAAATGCGAAAGTAACTGTTTGTCTATTAGGTCATTCTCACTTAAACCGCTGAACCGATTAAGTTGAAAATGGTTCTTTTGAAGATACTATTGCATCTGTAGTACCAATATTTCTTTGGTATCCGAATTGTCTAGGATTTATTACATTGTGTATATTTAGGTGTGCACTGAGCCTTTTTTTTATCACTTTCTCGAACAATTTTGACATAACCGGCAATAACGATATCGGTCGGTAGTTTTTTGGATCATTCTTAGCATTTTTTTTATATACTGGGAGAATTTTTGCTACTTTGAGTTGATCAGGAAAGCTGCCTAGTTCATAGCATTTATTAAAGAAGCATGCTATGCTATGCTACTTGTGTAGTTTGAGCCCATGGGGAATTGCATAGGATATTTTTATCACGGAAACCATATTTCTATGCAGACGAAGCCACGTGCAGAATATAGATGATAATAATTACCAAATAGGTGTTTTTAATGTCTCCTAAAATGTTAGCGTCTTGGAGACGGAACACGCTAAGTTTTCATGCCAAGTGTCTAGTGATATGTATATGTACATTCTAACTGCCTTTGTGCAAAGTTAACGTGGTCAGAATATATACTCATGCTCTCATGCATGACATAAATATCACATGACCTCGGCCCGATTTGACTCCACGAATCATATGCTTCCAATGACATATATCACGAGTGTGCAATACAAAACATGTTGTTTAGTTCACGGATTTTATTGAAGTAGGTATGTTATGCCTACATCATAACATCTTCCTGATGTATCTTCCTTATACGCATATAGGATGTCAGGTAATTGGATCATGAATAGAGTAGGTAGGGACTTGTCGTATTATTGCCTGCTATTATCATATACATATTGCAAGTATTGAAAGTATATTCCGAGCCAGGAAAACCCAGGTAGCAAAATGACGTCATTTTACGTCATTTTGCTACCTGGGAAACATGCTATAGACTTAGCTATCTTGCACATTCAAGTTGTTTTTTTTTTCTTAATGAAAGAATTGTCGAACTTAAACGAAAGAGAAGTAATCGTCATACTCCACCTGTTATTGAGAAATTTTTCTCGTAATTATTCCACATTTTCTCTCATAGGTAATATAGGTAATTAGGTATAGGTACTCTTTAAACACTTTAGTGATTAGATTTTTTTTAAGTACTTACCTATCTTAAGATTTTGCTCTCAACAAGCACCATTTGGTAAAGAAGTGGAACTGCTGTCGAAGAATGCTGTTTTTTTACAAAAATAGGTTGTCTCATATGCAGGTGACGCTGGTTTGATTCCAGCCCTGGGTACTAGAGGCCTTGGTAACTTCTATCACTATAATCTCAAAAACTACTGAACGTTTTCACCTATCAGTAGAATGATTCTTGAGGATGGTTAAGGTGTATAATTTGTAAGGTTTAATACCAGTGCAAAGCCGGAACGGGTAGTAGTTTATCAAATTATCACATGCTAAAATTGCTGACCTATGACTGTGAATCTTTCTCTATGCAGTCTATGCGCTAAAATACAAATATTCACCGTCGTTCAATAAGCATTCGATTGTCTTTAATGACAATAGACAGTAAAAGGCAAGGTACAAAACAACAAACAATCAAACATCTGAGCATAAATTATTGTGTACTAAGCATATCCGTCCGCAAAAAAATAAAAATAATAGAAAAAATTTAATCTCTGGGGAAAGTCTGGGGCATGGAGACTATATAAAGGAGCCAAATCTCTATGTATGAAAAGTGTCCATCAAAAAACAGTAATTAGGCGGCGCCACCATACACCGAAATACTACCAAAAACAACCTACGTAATTTGGTCGGGTTATTTGTTGGTTCATGTTATACTCATGTCCCAGAGCCTAACTAGCGCCACCGGGGAGATTAGGAACTATTATTTAAAGCTGAAAGCGGTCACTTTTTCAACAATTCTGCCATAAGAGATTGGCATCTTTCTATACCATCCATAGTCTGGGGGTCCACACCAACCAACACATGCAAAATGTGTTGGTCGTTCAAGTGACTTATGCTGTCAAACCACATTAAACTAACAACAACAATGTATCGATCGATTCCGTATTATACCAAGATTGCTCATAATTGTAGGAACTTTATCTCAACTCATTCCACTTCTAAAAGGCTGTAACTCAACTATAATGCCCTTTTTGCGTGGCAAGGTAGACGTTGAAAGGAATTCCTACAAAACCTGATGTAATTTAATTGACAATTCATAATTGCATCGTTTGTATGGGTGTGTGGGCACAAAGTGCTTCCTAACGTTGGCATTGTATGCAGATATCCTGCAGCGATTAAAAACTAGCTAATTTGAACCTTAATTACCTAATCCTACAGCAAGATTTCGTGTAACACGTTTAAATCCTTTGATTTAACAAAGTAACTATTGCAAATGATATTAATAAACAGGTCATAGATACTTTTTGATTTGCGTACTCGTACCTAGGTATATCTCAATATTTCCGTTCTAGTCAGTTGTGGAAGCTGAAGAGTTCCATTCTGGTCATCATTAGCAGTTTCACTTAATAAAATGGCACTTATTTGAATGTAAATGCTTAGTTTGTTGATAAAAATACAAAAAAATCCCTATATGTAGGTTTCGCTATAAGATTTGAGGAGTTCGCTTAATTCCTCATGGAATCCATCATCAGAATGTGTTTTGACAAATGGGACCAACTTGGAACTATAATATACTTTCAAACAACATGTCTGAAAGTATATTATAGTTCTAAGTCGGTCAGCTCTGACCGACTTTGCAGTCTATTTTTTATTTCATGTTTTCCTTAACTCTTCCTATATTATTCGCATATATAACCATACTCAAAACCTTGCATTGTCAAAATCCGGGTCATCCGGAAGAACGGCAAAACCATAAAAACAATGCAGACGCTATGAGCTTTATTGTGTTCACAGAGAGTGTATTATTATTTGACCCAATGGGATGTAAATGGTATATTCTGTAACATAATAAATTATTATAAAAGTAGTGATTATAAAATAACTTTGCTCTCGTGTTGCATGTAAATTGTTCTTGAATAAATAAACTGAAACTGCCACACGTGATTACTCAAAACAATATGATAGATGCGGCATAGAGCGTTTTCGCGAGACCGTAGCACAAATCGTGCGGTAACCAAGAGTCCCTAAGTTACCAGACTGATTGTGTAGAAATTGGTGAATTGTACTGTCATTTAAGTATCTATACATAATTATATTTATACTCTAATAGATATAAAAACACAGCTCAACTAACTGGGCTGGCTTCAAATACGAAATAATGGAATGTAATATTTTTGGTAACCCTATAATTGCACACGCAGTCAGCCATGCACCACTCTAATTGGTCGACCATTATGTTACAGAATATACCATTTACATCCCATTGGGTCAAATAATAATACACTCTCTGTGAACACAATAAAGCTCATAGCGTCTGCATTGTTTTTATGGTTTTGCCGTTCTTCCGGATGACCCGGATTTTGACAATGCAAGGTTTTGAGTATGGTTATATATGCGAATAATATAGGAAGAGTTAAGGAAAACATGAAATAAAAAATAGACTGCAAAGTCGGTCAGAGCTGACCGACTTAGAACTATAATATACTTTCAGACATGTTGTTTGAAAGTATATTATAGTTCCAAGTTGGTCCCATTTGTCAAAACACATTCTGATGATGGATTCCATGAGGAATTAAGCGAACTCCTCAAATCTTATAGCGAAACCTACATATAGGGATTTTTTTGTATTTTTATCAACAAACTAAGCATTTACATTCAAATAAGTGCCATTTTATTAAGTGAAACTGCTAATGATGACCAGAATGGAACTCTTCAGCTTCCACAACTGACTAGAACGGAAATATTGAGATATACCTAGGTACGAGTACGCAAATCAAAAAGTATCTATGACCTGTTTATTAATATCATTTGCAATAGTTACTTTGTTAAATCAAAGGATTTAAACGTGTTACACGAAATCTTGCTGTAGGATTAGGTAATTAAGGTTCAAATTAGCTAGTTTTTAATCGCTGCAGGATATCTGCATACAATGCCAACGTTAGGAAGCACTTTGTGCCCACACACCCATACAAACGATGCAATTATGAATTGTCAATTAAATTACATCAGGTTTTGTAGGAATTCCTTTCAACGTCTACCTTGCCACGCAAAAAGGGCATTATAGTTGAGTTACAGCCTTTTAGAAGTGGAATGAGTTGAGATAAAGTTCCTACAATTATGAGCAATCTTGGTATAATACGGAATCGATCGATACATTGTTGTTGTTAGTTTAATGTGGTTTGACAGCATAAGTCACTTGAACGACCAACACATTTTGCATGTGTTGGTTGGTGTGGACCCCCAGACTATGGATGGTATAGAAAGATGCCAATCTCTTATGGCAGAATTGTTGAAAAAGTGACCGCTTTCAGCTTTAAATAATAGTTCCTAATCTCCCCGGTGGCGCTAGTTAGGCTCTGGGACATGAGTATAACATGAACCAACAAATAACCCGACCAAATTACGTAGGTTGTTTTTGGTAGTATTTCGGTGTATGGTGGCGCCGCCTAATTACTGTTTTTTGATGGACACTTTTCATACATAGAGATTTGGCTCCTTTATATAGTCTCCATGCCCCAGACTTTCCCCAGAGATTAAATTTTTTCTATTATTTTTATTTTTTTGCGGACGGATATGCTTAGTACACAATAATTTATGCTCAGATGTTTGATTGTTTGTTGTTTTGTACCTTGCCTTTTACTGTCTATTGTCATTAAAGACAATCGAATGCTTATTGAACGACGGTGAATATTTGTATTTTAGCGCATAGACTGCATAGAGAAAGATTCACAGTCATAGGTCAGCAATTTTAGCATGTGATAATTTGATAAACTACTACCCGTTCCGGCTTTGCACTGGTATTAAACCTTACAAATTATACACCTTAACCATCCTCAAGAATCATTCTACTGATAGGTGAAAACGTTCAGTAGTTTTTGAGATTATAGTGATAGAAGTTACCAAGGCCTCTAGTACCCAGGGCTGGAATCAAACCAGCGTCACCTGCATATGAGACAACCTATTTTTGTAAAAAAACAGCATTCTTCGACAGCAGTTCCACTTCTTTACCAAATGGTGCTTGTTGAGAGCAAAATCTTAAGATAGGTAAGTACTTAAAAAAAATCTAATCACTAAAGTGTTTAAAGAGTACCTATACCTAATTACCTATATTACCTATGAGAGAAAATGTGGAATAATTACGAGAAAAAGTTCTCAATAACAGGTGGAGTATGACGATTACTTCTCTTTCGTTTAAGTTCGACAATTCTTTCATTAAGAAAAAAAAAACAACTTGAATGTGCAAGATAGCTAAGTCTATAGCGATAGAAATTGGCACGACAGATAAGATTATACGATCTTGAAATATTGATCAAGGAGAGAAACGACCCCATTCATGTATATTCATAATGATTTCCATATGCATTATGCTTAACAAATTATCTTGCTTAAGTAGTAGCTATAGTCAGCATCAAACGTATCTACCATTCTCTAATAGCATTATATAGGTAATAGCAGGTAAATCTCTATATACAAAACAATTAGACTTATGAAGATACTTATGTATAATATTGTCTGACCACCTTTTGTACCATATTTCATGCAAAATAAAGTTATTTTCTTTTCTTTCTTTCTTTCTTACTTTTTCTACTCTAGCACTTTAATTTGCAACTTCATAAAAAGCCCGGCGCGCGGGGCCCCGTCGCAGTGTTATAATGATCCTACAGCAGTGTTCTTAGGGATATTCATACAATATTATACAACTGTTGTTCTTTTTTTTTAATTCTGACTTCTAGGCAAAGATCTACAAACAATTATTTACTTTGATTTTATTTATAATTTTAGGTGTTTGCTGCTGTCTTAGAAACAATATTGTGTGCAACGATACATAATTAAGTCTTAAAATTCTCGGGCATGTCATTAAAAAACTCAACTTCGTTTCGTTCTGTAACTTCGGCCCTGGAATTCTAAAGACCCTTATTATGTACCTGTTGCACAAAATACTATTTTAACACGAACTGTAGAGTGTAGGATATCTCTATTTGGAAGAGTAGTTTAGGATGGCAGATACTTTTTGGCGCGTTGTTTTGTCCGTTACTTTAGATGCTGACTGTACTATACTAAAGTTTTCCGGAGTAACATTGTGGTTGAGCAGGTTGTGTTCTTCCTAGTTTCGTTTCCCGGTTTTAATAAATAATATCAATAATAACTTTCATAAAATGATTATATAGTGTAATAAATAATTAAAAAGTGAATGTATAGCAGTATAATCTTATCTGTCGTGCCAATTTCTATCGAGATTCATACTGGCATATCTGATATGATCAGTCAATGAACTGATAATAATCATAACGTAGGTACTAAGCAATTTGTAATCTGTGTGCTAGATTTAATTAGTGGCTAAGATTGAGAAATCCAGATGCAGATTTGGTCGGTTGGTCAATTAAAGAGTATGCCTATTTCTATCAAAGAAAACTTTCCTTTGGTTGGTATATCACTCACGTCTTCGGGTATGACGTGTAAACTTTAGTTAGGTAGTTAGGTACAACCCTAGAAAGACTATGAATTAGGCTGAAACTTACAACTGTCCAATATCAGTTTTGTTAGACAGTGGTATTTCTGAACGAAGAAGTAGTATCTATACTGTGTCTGGGTGAAATAGAGCGGAACTCCCGCCGGGTTCCTCGTGATAGCACAGAATAACTAATAGTACTACGTGATAGTTCCAGGTGGGTGCGCGCGCGCCGCTCGTCTCTGTCAAGCGGGATCTCACTTTTAGGTCGATAACGTCAGCTGCCAATGAGGATTCATTCTGGCAGAGCTTAGCGTCGTTTTACATTAATTATTTCGATAAAATGTGTAAAATATGTGTCTTGGTAGATTAAGAAACAATTCCGTTATGACCATTAACAGTTCACACAGAAGAGACAATTAATTTTCTTTGGTTGTTATTCTGTGAGTTCTCATGTATATAAAGAACATTAAAAATAAATAAAAAGGTATAGGGGTGCATTATGTTAAGGTGGCCATACACCGTCCTTCCTATCGTCCAATCGGCATGACGCTACCGATCGGATCAGTTAGAACTGACCGTATGTGGGAGTGGATTGGCATGATAGTTATATTGGAGGGCACAATCGAATTTCGATTCTTTTGGCTTGATCATGGCGATTGGACCGTGTATGGTGGTCGGCGCTCGTCAGTTCAGTCAGGTCAAGATTTATTTCGGCCTGGGCCGGACACGTATGTCGCAGAGATGATAGAAGATGGAACAAGCGTGTCCTAGCGTGGAGGCCTCGCTTAAAAAGACCAGATCACAGACCTCCAACAAGATGGGAGGATGATATTAAAAAGATTGCGGGCCCACTCTGGAGGAGAGAAGCAGCAAATCGGGCTGCTTGGAGGAGTTTTGGAGAGGCGTATGCCCAACAGTGGGCGAATACTCGCTGAGGAAGAAGAAGAAGAGAGGATTTATTTCGGATATCAGGGCACCGTGATCGGTAGCGTCATGCCGATTGGACGATAGGAAGGATGGTGTATGGCTACCACAACTGAACGTCGCTGCCGATTGGACATTTTAAACTGATCGTGTGTGGTGTATATAGACAAACTGCAAATTGGATCAAGCCTGCAGCGTCATGCCGATTGGACGATAGAAAGGATGGTGCATGGCCGCCATTATGAGACAATCTTACACCAATCGACCTAGTCCTCCAGTAAGTCCAAAAAAGCTTTATTGTGGGTACTAGACGACGATATTATACACTACAACAAGAACACAGAGAACACTAATAAACATGAATCTATTCACTCGGCAAAAAGAAACATATAAGGTTCCATATCCATACCAAAGGGAAGTGTCTTTGGGTGTAATACACCCAAAGACACTTCCCTTTGGTATTAATAGTATATATTAGAAATGATATACACCGTGTACATTATTTCTAATATATACATTAATGATCTCCCAAAAGTAATACCTACCAAAAGTATATTATTTGCCGACGATATCTCCCTTATATTTAATTTTAGTACAAATAATTAACTTATTGGAATTTTAGCGCGTTTATGATTATGAATAACGCCAATAGAAAATGACCATTAATCAGAAACAAATATTACATTATACATTCGCGTTTTGCTTTTACTCAGTCAATTACATAACCAAAGGCCAGATATCGTTGACATAATATTCTTACGGTTATTCTAATACGGTTTCATAGACTGGTAAATTAGTCGCGCCTGAACAAGCATCTATTGACTGAATTGCTGAACTCGAAACCTACCTTCCTCTTTCTTCTTCTTTTTTTTTTTGAACCTTTATGTAACGGGTACTTGCACAGTTAAGAATAGCATTTGGTAATTTAAATTCCATGTTTATAAATATTTCGTAACGTAGGTAAACTGCGAGAGGGTGGGGTCTCTGGTGGTGTGGGGCCGCAATAATACACCATCCACTTAAATAAACACCGATTAAATTTAATTACATTATTTATGTAGTTTATGACAAATACACGCTTCCCCACCGCCTAAAAACCCAACCGCCCCGCTGCCGCACTATGCGCCCCCTTCCTTAAGATTTTTGTAATGAACCCGTTTGCGAATTTAATTTAATTTATTCGCAATGGACTTTCCCAATATAAATAAACAGTCACGTTATTTATGTATAATATGATCATGACAGATGTCATCACAGTACAATTTTGCGAGATTTGGCGTTTTTAGGTTATAAATTACATGGAGATGACACCTGTCACCGTACCCATTGAGTTTGAAAAATACTATAAACACCTACTGACAGAAAATGCACAGTCTAAGTAAACCATTGATTTTATAAACATAATATCATCAAATGTTGTATAGGTTGAGTTCCACTTACAAAAAAATCTGCAATTAAATCATTAAGGGGTTAAAAGATTTTAACAACTTACGCAATTTACGCATGGACACAGTTGCAGCTGTCGCAGGCAGATGCAAGTATAATACCTATTTTAAAGGCAGTGCAACAACCCATTTGAGTACGCAGATCAGCCTCTATGGTGATGGAAAGCCTGTTTACATACGGTTAAAGTCCATACATGGTACTGCACAGAGAAAATCAGCCACAATTCACTTTCGTACCGAGAAACTGCATATATTATTGTTTTTGTCCCAGGTGATTGCATACACTATAAACCTATAAATAAGAAGAGAAACGTCAAAGGAAACTGCACTTGGCTGAATGGCCAACGGATCTTTGCCTGTTAGAAAAAGTCACATAGATACGGCCATGGATAATGGAATCGAATTGAAGATTGGCCCGCAAATGGCTGCCACATTTTCCATGGTTGCCAGCCTCGTGTAAACTGACAGATAGGATAGGTATTTCAGAAAATGAATAGGAGGGCGTTCGCGTAACCAACATTTTATTTATTTATTTATTTGTTTTATTTTTTATTTTATTTAAGTAATTACAACAACAATATCTAGCTAATTTACAAAGTATCAACTGTAATAGAAAAAGTGACGAAGCCCTCCAGTGGTGAAGGCCGGATTCGAACCGGCGTCTTTAGCTATCGCGGCTAACGCCATGAACCCCTAGGCCACCCCGCCACAAACACAAAAACAACAAAACACCAAACACACAACAAAGACATACAAAGTATCGTTAAACCCATAGGGTTTGTCTCGATACCGCATTCCAAAACATGGCATCTTATACAAAAACATAACAAATTGTTAAATTGTACATAATAATAGTATTTTGTGCAAAAGGTACATATAATAATAAGGGTTCCTAACAGCAGTGTTCTTAGGAATATTCATACAATATTATGCAACTGTTTGTTTTTTTAATTCTGACTTCCAGGCAAAGATCTACAAATAATTATTTACTTTAATTTTATTTATAATTTTAGGTGTTTGCTGCGGTCTTAGAAAAAATATTGTGTGCAATGCAACTCAAGTGTGCAGCGGTACATAATTAGGTCTTAAAATTCTCGGGCCTGTCTTTACAAACTCAACTTGTTACTTCGGCCCTTAAATTTTAAGAACCCTTCGGTTACCGCGATAGTTACTCATGAAATAAAACTATGAAAACGGATTATATCGCGTATATTGAATTTATAATATATCCCGACGTTTCGATCCCTTTACAGCGTTCGTGGTCAACTATAATTATTGTGTTAGCGTTAAAAAATAACCTCTTTTAATAACCATGCCCGTAATTCTGAAGTCATAACAGTCAAAACCAATATAAGGGAGATCTCCAATCACCCAAACATCTTACGTACCTCAAGGTCTCTTTACACTAGTTCTGGAACTGGACTAGCCTGTGCAACCAATGGAACAGTACAGTACTGGCCACATAGTAACCTAAAGAAATGCTTATCGGACCGTTAGCGATCAAACGGAACTATAATCGGTACGTGGGAAACGGACGGATTTACATAGAACTGTACGGTTTATGGCTCCTCTACACGATGGACTATCATAGTGGCATAGTGGCCCATTAAGATGGGCCTGTAGAGAGGGTAGTGGTGTCGGATGGCTTAGGGCCCATCCCGCCGCGCCAAATGCCATTCGACACCACTACCCTCTCTACATGCTGGCCCATCTTAGTGGGCCACTGTGATGGTCAATTTGTTTTTGTTGTTTTTTTTCGGGGTGATGGTCCATCGTGTAGAGGAGCCATTAGATTTGAAGTTTCCACAGTACCTTTAAAAGAGGATTAGTGAGATGGCGAGGGGGAGTGGATAGATTTAGGCTTAGAACGCACTGCGGTTTTTTAAAAGCGGTTCCGCAACCGCAAAAAATGTAACGTACGGCATTCTTTATAAGCGCACGCACTTAAAAGACTGAAACCGCAAGAAATTAGACTGAAACCGCAGTGCGTTCTAAGCCTTACCGACAAAGAGAATCTGTTGATTTTCTTGGTTTTTACGTTCAGTCGCCATCAGATATATTGAGCGGCTGATTTCCTTAAGAATATCTGAACACACTAACATCTCAACAATAGAGGCGTGTCCAGATATTTGTGAGCACCTTAGCCGCTCCGATATTATCTGATGGCGACTGGACATTAAATTTGAAAGTTCTCAAAAACTATTTTTATAGGTGCAGGTGGACACAATCTAAGTAGGTATTCAAGATAATGGAATAATTTTCTAGTTAAATATTTTTAACCAGACAAAACCTTTTCAAAATTACTTACAATCTCAAGTAAATCGATAAATAATTTGAGTAAAAAATAAAACGTCTCGCGTAAGTTATTGCTGCAAATATTGGTATTTGCAAAGATAGATATAACTCCGTAATAGATGGATACAGTCTAAGGAAAAAACGTGCCTTGAAAAATCACGAAAATTTGATTCTCGATCAGAGGGCGCCACTAGTTTTGGCCTACACTCGTATAGAGGGCGTTGACGGTTTCGTTTGTTATTTATAATTTTAACGCATATCAGTGAAAGAACATGGGTCAAAATCATAAAAATAATTAATGCAAATTAAAAAAATCATTTATCCATTTAAATACATTTTATCGTATTTTTATAAATCTTTATTTTTAGTTTTAAAGTGTGTCGACAAATGGCAGTGAATTTACTGGGGTTACAAAATTTACTATGACAGTACCGCTCTAGTATAAGTTACTCTATGGTATTTGGAATATCACAAACATTACTATTGACTTACTTATACAAGTTATACAAGAATGTCGTCGTCCCAGATCTGACATCACGTTCAATAATGGAAAACAAAACCCATCAGAACTATATATAGTATAATTATAGTGTAAACTAGAAAAGCACCCAGAAAACATCAAAGAAACGGTTGTAAAAACGTATATTTACTTATAGTCACGAGTTATGTAAGAAGTAATATTTAACACGAACAGCGACAGGTGGGAACTTTGGAAGGAAATCAATGCATTGTATTATTAGATAACATCATTTTATTTACGATACAACTTTCATTCAAGCTTGGCCAAATAAAAACCTGTTATTTAAGTAAACATTTACATAGATGCTATGATAAGCTATAATATTACGTATAACTTACGACAGGTCAATGTAATCTCAAACTCGTCGTATTGTCCGTATAGTGTTAGTCTCTTAAGTGGTCCCGAAACGATCAAAAACACTTGTCAAGTAATAGGTACATTGTGCAACGAGGGGATAACTTTTCTTCTGGTCTTTAATTCACTCCAGCCTGCGGCTGTTGTGAATATATAGACTCTCGTTTGCAATATTCTTATCCCCGGAGTTACACACAATGTTTTTCATCACACTTGCAAAGGAAAACTAAATTTTAAGCGAAATAATTCTTATAGTTATTTGTTATACAAGGGTGCAAAGTTGTATTTTACCCGCGAGTGTGGAATTGAAACACGAGCAAGCGAAAGGATTCTATAGTTGAACCACGAGCGAAGCGAGTGGTTCTAAAATAGAATCCTGAGCGTAGCAAGTGTTTTAACACACGAGAAGTAAAATACATTTGCACCCGTGTGTAACACAAAACTTTTCACCTTACTATAGCGAGGAAAGTGCAACATCCACAGGCGTTATTAGATCATCTTCATCACTGAAATCACTCATTTTTTTACGATATTATAACAAAAAACTCTGGAAATTCTGTATTTTACGTGAGAAGTTATTAAGTAAAAATTTTGTTGACAATGTTGACATTTCTGACGTATGAAATGTCAATGATGCGTTTTGAAATTGCATCGACTCAACCTGTGCGTTCAGAATTATATTTAACATCATTATTAAAAAACAAACGTTTCTTATGGAACTTTAAGGTTTATGACATAAAATAAAATCATTAAATAAAGCTAAATTTGGTATTTTTTATTAGATTCTCAAACCATTTGTTTAATGATAATTAATATCGAACGAACCATTATTATGAGCGTTGTACGTTTTGTTATCTGTCAAGCTACTTAAACACGCTCCATCCAAGGTCAAATTACTTTCCTCACTAGTGGATAAAATGCGTTTTTCCCCGCTTGTTTTAAAGGATAAAAGACAACTTTCCGAGCTAGTGAGGGGAAATAGTTATTTTCGATACAAGTGCGGAAAAGAGGAAATTCGAAACGAGTGGCGATAAATTAAAACACGACCGCAGGGAGTGTTTTAAATCGACACGAGTTGCGAATTACCTATTCGCACGTGTATCGAACAACGTTTTACAGTACATATGGCCCTTTAAACTTTCGACATATGCACAAAAAGTGCACTTTCCGCACTAGTGCGGATATATTTTAAAAATACATCGAATAAATTTATTACTTTGACTTTAAACAAGTATTTAAAATTGTCAGCGTCAGGTCTCAATAGTCATTATTATCAGTGTGGTGAATTAATTAACCAGGGGTCTAATAATTTTATGTGTCGATAATTTCATGTCGTCTCGGACTTATAATACCTATGTGAGTGACACCTTCAAAGCGGTTAACTTTCTTTAAAAGTTGAATCAAGTAATCACCACAAATTATGGTTTTACTATTTATGACAGTAACGACATTTTGTGGTGACTTTGAAACTAGTTAAAATGGAAAACTAGAATTGGAAATGGTAATACCTTGTCTTGGCAAAAACAAAATGTTATAAGAGTTCAGATAAACAGTCCAATGTTTGACACCCTGTTTGCAGTTTAGATTAAAAAGCTTGAAAAGGCCTACGAAGATCAAATAGATACAAAAAACTGGAGGAAAATGCGTGAAATTGAGATCAAAACTACCATCTCTATTCTAAGGTTACTTATTATTTGGTCACAGCCCGAACATTCTGATATTCTCGGCAAATGGACTTAAAAGATTGTCACTTACTTATTGACTGTCTCTGTATCCACGTATTTCTCATGAGAAGCATGCTCGGTTTGCATGCTCACTTAAATATTTATACTACAAGAATCGGTTATGACGAAGAAGGCATGAAATAGGAAGCTCTTGCAAAATGTAACAATGTACCTCCGGAATGTGTCAACAAAGCCACGAGTCGGACTGGCTTAGCGGACGAAGGATTTGGTTACGTTACGTATTAACACAATGGATCTATCAGTTCATTATATGTGTATATAGTTTTGAAGTAAAAAATTGTGTCGGTTGTAGAAGGTACCTTATTTATATAGTCTGAAATAAATCTTCAACCTTTCCCTTTTTCATAAAAACTGATTTTATAAGTATTATTTACTACAGTCCAATGTAAAGAATCTGAGCATTTAGGTATAGTCTGCATCTTCTCAAATGATTTTTACGCCTAAGACGGTAATCTGTTAAACAAAAGCCATTGTTTCTTTTGTGCAAGCGGTCGGCGTTGAATCTAGTGATACGTTAACGTAAATTCTTCTAATCTAACCGGTTTCTATAACGATCATGTCTGCCCAACTCACCCAACTGCCAAGCCTTGTAGTAGCATAAACATACTACGTATATTTACACACCCACAACGACATTTCAGACATACTAATTTACATATTTTTACACTTGACTGTACAAGAGCATATTATCGTTTTATCGTCTACTGCCTGCAGCCACACCCACATTTTTGCGGATAGCCGTTGACTGACGAATGCTCTTTGCCTAGCGTGTACGATCACCTCATTATTTGGCCGTGCTCGCGCAAATATGTTTTTCTTATAAAGAAAGAGATGCACACTAATATTATTATTATATTATTAGTTGCCTGAAAATAAAGATTTTCATTTCATTATTAGTAGGTAAATATGTAATCATACTAATAGTAAGTACACTAAGTACTACCGTACAGAAAGGACACTTCCTACAAACCCGAAGTTTGACAGCGATTCAGGGACGAATCATGCTGTCCCTTTTTAATGTATGGCACTATCCCTTTCGGCTATTTAGGGTTGACAAAATTCAAGTCATCATCTTATCTGTGGTCGTGCACGCAAAGAATGTCAAGTTGTGCCACCCCTAATAATTGCTCGGAGCAATGCTGAGCCAAACGGAGCCGAGTTTGCCCGAAAGGAGGAGTGTCCCCCCACTTGTATGGCGACAGTTACGTGACTTTTCATAGCACCTGTCATCCAGATACTTTTATTTCTTTTCCCCTCACTAGCTCGGAAAGTTGTCTTTTATCCTTTAAAACAAGCGGGGAAAAACGCATTTTATCCACTAGTGGGGAAAGTAATTTGACCTTGGATGGAGCGTGTTTAAGTAGCTTGACAGATAACAAAACGTAAAACGCTCATAATAATGATTCGTTTGATATGAATTATCATTAAACAAATGGTTTGAGAATCTAATAAAAAATACCAAATTTAGCTTTATTTAATGATTTTATGTCATAAACCTTAAAGTTTCATAAGAAACGTTTGTTTTTTAATAATGATGTTAAATATTATTCTGAACGCACAAGTTGAGTCGATGCAATTTCAAAACGCATCATTGACATTAAATTTCATACGTCAGAAATGTCAACATTGTCAACAAAATTTTTACTTAAAAACTTCTCACGTAAAAATACAGAATTTCCAGTTTTTGTTGTTATAATATCGTAAAAAATTAGTGATTTCAGTGATGAAGATGATCTAACGCCTGTGGATGTTGCACTTTCCTCGCTATAGTGAGGTGAAAAGTTTTGTGTTACACACGGGCGCAAATGTATTTTACTTCTCGTGTGTTACCACACTCGCGGGTAAAATACAGCTTTGCACCCTTGTATAACGAATAACTATTTCGTTTGGCGTTTGTCGATGTGTGGTTATTTTGGCTTGGGCCCTAGTTGTTAATATAGGGATTCTTGTTTTATTACTACATACTTGTTATTGATAATGATACCTAAATAGGCTAAATACGATACAAGGGTCAATGACCTGTGCAAGTTACCGAAACGGGCTTAAGTTATCCGGACGCAATAGTTATTTGTTATACAAGGGTGCAAAGTTGTATTTTACCCGCGAGTGTGGAATTGAAACATGAGCAAGCGAAAGGATTCTATAGTTGAACCACGAGCGAAGCGAGTGGTTCTAAAATAGAATCCTGAGCGTAGCGAGTGTTTCAACACACGAGAAGTAAAATACATTTGCACCCGTGTGTAGCACAAAACTTTTCCCCTCACTATAGCGAGGAAAGTGCAACATCCACAGGCGTTAGATCATCTTCATCACTGGAATCACTATTTTTTTTACGATATTATAACAGAAAACACTAGAAATTCTGATTTTTACGTGAGTCGGCGAGAAGAACAGTAAAAATTTTGTTGACAATGTTGACGTTTCTGTTCTGACGTATGAAATGTCAACGATGCGTTTTGAAATTGCATCGACTCAACTTGTGCGTTCAGAATTATATTTAACATCATTATAAAAAATCTAACGTTTCTTATGGAATTTTAAGGTTTATGACTTAAAATTATTAAATAAAGCTAAATTTGGTATTTTTTATTAGATTCTCAAACCATTTATTTAATGATAATTAATATCGAACGAACTATTATTATGAGCGTTTTACGTTTTGTTATCTGTCAAGCTACTTAAACACGCTCCATCCAAGGTCAAATTACTTTCCCCACTAGTGGATAAAATGCGTTTTTCCCCGCTTGTTTTAAAGGATAATAGACGGCTTTCCGAGCTAGTGAGGGGAAAAAGACGTTTCGAATTACATTGCATGAGTAATGGACTGATTAACGTTAAATTCCACGCTTACAACTAATAGTGCAAAGGAAAACGAAAAATTCCCACACTTCAGATAATATGCGTAATTAACGATCGCAGACAATTTAAAAACTAAATAATCAGCTGTTATATAACTGTTTAATGATGATGTAATCAATAAAAATTTGGAAATGTATTCCTTTCATTTTTCGTTACTTAGGCTACCTATCCCCTACACTTATCCCTACCTACACCTATTTATCTATAATACTTACCAATTAATGTCAATTAGTCATAGGGCCCATTCTTGGTAGGAAAAATGGCCTTTTAGTAATATATATATCCTCTGCACAGACTGCACACAGCACATGACACCTCACCGGCAACTAAATATTAGTAAATATGCTATACAAAAGGTCTTTACAGATACATACATTATATAATACAACGATTTTAACAAATTCCAAAAATTTGAAAGGTTTAATATATTAAAATATTGGTTAGTTTAAAACATCTTCGGAAATAAAGGTTAAAATATTGGTTAGTTTAAAATATCTTCGGAAATAAATGTTTAATATTCAGTGATGAGCACAAAGTCACATCAAGGAAGGTGCTACGAAACATTCAACACCAGAAAATTTCCACTACACACTGGCAGTTTAGGTTCGCGTTAAAAAAAAGTAAATTAAAAAAAACGCGTTCCGTTTGGCAAGGCGGACATTAATCGCGCATTTTCCCGCCGCTTCTAAATAACTTGCTGCACTTTCGTGTGCGAATCTTCTAATTACTCGGTAGAAAGTCATTGGCAACGTTTTTTCATCAAACGCTTCCGAGCAGCGTTGATTTTCGTACGTTACTTTATTAAATATTTTAGTTGTTTAATCTGTGCTAACAAGATGAAAGTTAAGCAACGAATTCCGTACATTCCGATGCAGGTTTGCTGAAAGTGTATATATTTCAGAACCGTAGATTTCGTGCCTAGATTTTTGTGCGCTAATTAGTTAATAACTTTTTGTTGTCATAAGCGCGTTGCAAGAGAGGAAAGTATCATAACTCTGCAAATTGCTTGACATGCAACACTCACTCGTCTTCGCGCTTTTCTCAAGGAAACCTGAGCTTGCATTCCGGATATACTAAAAACATTTCGAGGCCAAATCCAACTAACAAGTACATATATTAAATGCGAATGATTGTATCATGTAAGTTTAGATATTTATCGCTTAATTACGCAAAATATACATACATGTATACACATACATGCTGGGTACCTATTGGGGGTATGTTTTACTTTTAATAATGGTATTGGAGAGGGTAAAAGAAGTGCTGAAAATGCGGGCGCAGATACTAAGTAGGTTTTTTTTGATAGTAAACGAGCAGACGAGACGCCTAATAGGAAACGGTCACCGTCGCCCATGTACAAAGAAGCCACTTATGCGATGTGTGTTGTGAGTGAGAGTTTGACGACTTTTACGATATGGACTCTTCCAAGATACGGACTTCTAATGCTATAAAGCAGTGGTTTTCATCCGGTGGTGCACAGACTACAGGGGGAAGCCCCTGAATTGGTCTGGGAGTGAAAACTTATGAACCTGTGACTTTATTCGTTATAGGTTCCTTCCAATAGTTGGTGGTCACCCCGGCTGCCCTCTGGCCACAGGGCGGATACGCTATACATCAAAAATCACTGGCGTTTCTATGTGTAAACGGCACGTATGTACACGCGTCATGCGTCATAGTGCGAGTAAGTTGCTTAAAAATAGTACTCAGCGGCCGGCAGACGGCCGTCAATCTGCTGTCGCGGGGCGAGGTAATTCGAGTCGGGGCGGGGCGGTGCGTGACCGTTCTGTATGATAATACTATTACTCTGTGCTCTGGCTCCCACACCTCAAAACTTGTCAAGATAAATGAAATTTTGATTTATCAAAATTAAAATTTTATGAAAAAATAATTTATGAATAAATAATTGAAATCGAAATTGAAATAAAATTCAAAATCGAATGTAATGGGAGACTCTGGGCAGTAAGAGGATAGTATTCGCTGCACGCTGCACATCAACCTGGTAACAAGTATAACTAATTTATTATCTTTTTCAGTTCGCTTAATTGAACTAAATCGAGCTATCTATGTGTCATATGATACCTAAGCTTATTAGTACAATAGGTACCATCGCGAATAGTCGCGAAATTCATGAAAATGCATGGTTCCAAGATCTTGCCCGAAAACGCGCAAACAGGCACAATCCACCTGAAGTCGCTGCCGATATGGCTACCTACTTCAACTGCCACAAATGCGGTCGCAAATGCCGGTCCCGCATTGTCTTATATACAGCCACGAGAGACATTATCCCATTTGTCCCTCGCATACAGACGCTGCATACTTAAATCATCTGTCAAGATGTTAAAGGCCTCATGATGATACTTATTGCCAGAAAAAAATGCGTAGGTATTGTATATAGTTCTAATAAAGTAAGTTTTATAACTCGGCCTTGGCAATCGGGCCTGCATCAAAACAGCGAGCGTTACTTTCACTGTGGAAACCTGTGTCCGCTGAAATCGTGCGGTTGCTTTCAGAATGCATTTCTGTAATTCACGGACTAGAGACTGAACAGAGTAAAAAACTGGTGTAAATTGGGGGTATTACTGCAATGTTCTGCCACCAGTGCAGCACTAGCCGCTTTAGTAAACCATAGAGTAACTTATACAGACAAGTTTTCAGAGATAATAAAATATGGCATTTATATTGATGCATCAAGGCGGTTTGTTAATCCGAAATTTCGCTATCTGCCTCTTTATCGCGCGAATATGCAAATGACAGAGGTGTTAGATAACGAAATTTCGATTTTCTTGTTTCGCGATAGACCCTCTGATTGTGGTAGTGGCGCCCCCTACGCAGAGTTTCGCGTAATATTCCCTATTGTAAACACAGAACTGCAGGCCTAGCCAATATGACAATCGTTTGCAGAAAACGAAACGAAACGCTAATTGTCTATTCCATATTAGTGCGATCATAGACATAGTATATACAAGTAGTTATAGACGCGCCACCGAGCGACCGGGGGTAAAAGCCAGAATATTCATATAAAATTTGGGCATGATAGGATTTTTTCTCTTTCACTCTTATACATTTCGGTATTTTGCCATCGCCTCCTACCTATGATGCCACCCGGTCGGTGATAAGGACAAAGCATAGCACTATTTTCTCTTTCCTCTTATAGGAATCGCAATAAGACTATCTTTCTCTATCAAAGAGTGTCAGGCCCTTGACTGCCATAGAAACAGATAACGTTTCGTTTCGTTTCTCTTCGAACGATTGCCACCTTCGCTAAGCTCCCTGATGGATCAAAAACGTTCGAGAAAACTGGCGTCATTTTGGGTAGGTACATTTTACTGAGGCTTCAATCATATAGCTTTTAAGAAGTGTTGGTCAAACCAAATTGGCAGTAAATAAGAACCAAAAAAACTCTACTCATCTTTTCCTTTTGGGTGCTAGTACTAGTGTAAGACAAAGATAGTATGATACTCTGTCTATTTTTGAAATGAGACATGCCTTTGACAAACTATAGAAGGTTGGAACATGCCTATATATTATGTCTGCTAAGAAAATCGATCACAAAATCGACGCTGTTCAGTGACACTTGAACTCACATCTAATGAGCCTTTCTGGGACTACGAGCGTTTTGTCCTTTGAATTAGATATAGGCACCTACCTACCTACCTTTCATAGTTTCGGATTTCCCATAGTAAGTTCAATATGAAGAAGACCATTCTATCAGGTATCACTGTCTAGAAGCTCTTTCGGAGCTTCTAACTCTTGCGCTTGTACACATACTCCATTCACAGAAGATCAGTAGAGCAGAAATAGATGGAGCGAAGCTCTTCCTTTCTGACTGTGTCTGACCGAAGTACGTATACAAAAACGAGAGTTCTTGACCAATGACGGTCTTCCCAACCAAAAATTATATATGCTGGTCTTCTCCACATTGACATTAACCCATTTTCCTGGCTTACCCTATTATACATACCTATAGTTACAGCAAGTGTGGACCTTAAAGCTTAATCATACTTTGCGATTTCGTCGCGTCGCTACAAGTACCTGCGGCCGCCTCAATTTTGAGGTTTTGCCATAGTAATTGCCGCACACCGCTATGGAACGCACGCCTGCACGCGCTTGCGCCGCCTTGCGCGTAGTAGTCGCGTTTTGTTAGGGAGTGAATCTTCTGTACCTATTAGTACTATTATATATTCTGTCATTTTAGTTACACATTTAACAGTTAAAAGAACCATAATAATGTCTATAAGTAGGTTCCTATTCTGTTATCGATGTGCAATTGCGCAGGGCAGTAGCATTTTATATTTAGCATTTTAGTTATGTATCACTTTACGCCATGTCAAGTTAAATCTAAGGAATGCGATAGGGTGAGCCCTTTAGAGCGGGTAAGTTATTTATTACACTACAATACCTACTACAACCTTCTAACTATTACGATCTAAGTACTTTCTATAAAGATATACCTTCAGTAGGAAGAACCGGTAGAATACCTATCTTTGCTATAAGTTTGCAACTTTTTTGTGTTCAGTAGTATTGTAAATTTTACAATATACATATATGTTGCAGCTAGCGAATAATGCTGCTGTTAAAATATGCTCTTAATGCTTAGATTTTCGCGGAATATTTCAGCTCTAATTTACTGAAATTTCACGAAGCCGTAAGTATTCACTAATTATTTCTGAAGAGCAAACCCCTAATTAGCAAAATACCTACAGCTTAAAGTGCTTTCTAACTTTTATAACTTACCTAACGACACTGCATCCGAATCTTAAGCATTCAAAAACATGAAAAAAACTTCACTAAATCCGTTTTTTTTTTTCGAATCGTTCAAAAATTCAACGTGTTCGCGCGTTCTGAGCGGCGGCGGGCTGCCAACTGGCTTTATATTTATGAGCGCGTTTGGACATGAGAGCAAAAAGTTTCACTATTGCGGTTTGTTTACAGCTGAGAGCATAAAACACAGTTTTACTTGTTTTGTAGCGGGCTGTTGAGAGGCATGTTTACTGCGGCACTTTGAAGTCGTCGATAAACAGAGCAAATACGGTTTAGTCGGATTATTCATACATAGATAGATTGTGCAAACAAAAAGAAAGACTGCTTTCGTATCTTTACTGTTAGTTCAATGATTTATTATAACTCAAGATATGTTATAGCCGTTCCAAAATTGAAGCGCTTACCTTGTGACAAATTGTACAAGTTGCCTGTAGTTTAGTCTTCACACCTGGGCCAGCAAGCAGTGTGCACGTGCTAACGAGCTCCCGCTCACCGAAAGAGACAAGCACATGTTTAACATCGAGTATGACAAAGATGAATGGAATGCGAAAATTAATCAAAAATAACAGATTTATATTGTATACGTAGGTATACAATATAAATATGGAAGTATTTTTGTGCTCCTTATGTATGGATTAACCTATCTATGGTTATACTAAACTTATAGTGTTAGTTGCTGTTTTATAAAGGACTGAAAATGAGCATTATTACAAAATTTTGACGTTAATAACTTTATGCAATATAGAAAACTGAAGTTTCAGAGCTCCGGCAGTATTATGAGGAAGGCGACAACGACATGCTTTACCTGGGTGTAAGTCTGCAAGGCGAATGCCAAGCTACCGAGGGGCAGACATCGGACACTACTAAATGGTTAAGATCAAAAGATTTCCCGTGCCTTTGCCGAGATTGGTCCGCAGCGGGCAGCGGCTAATCGCGGTGGGCTTCCTCGCGAGGCTGAATGCTGAGATTGCTGAGCTGTAGAAGGACCACGATAGAACACTTAGTACACTGACTCATCAAACGTTTCACATTCTACTGTGAATAGACGGTACCTACCGATAAAACCACCCCTTTTGTTTTGGACCATCCACCAATCATATTTATATGCACCCGTACTTTTATTTGTTGCCCAAAAGCATCGAGTGCGGTTACAATTCAGAAACAGAATTCTGCTTCTGAATTCCGTCGTATGACACGCATACAATACAACCCAAGATGATTTTATGCATTGCAAGGGCAACTTATTTCTCGCCTTCAAAAAATGTGCCGAGCGAATATAGTTTGTCAAAGGACTGTCACATTTCAAACGTAGACAGAGAGAGTCATACCATCTTTGTCTTACACTAGTACTAGCTCCCAAAAGAAAGGGATGAATATGATTTTCCTGGTTGTTACTGACTGACAGATTGGTTTGACCAACTATATACTCAGAATAATGACTAAAGCAAAGAAGCCGGGCAAAAATAAAAGCTTGGTAAAAGATATCGTATTCACAACACGTTATTACTTTTTGTCTATGAGTGAGTGAGACAACAATCCGCAAGTTCTTTCGTTTTTTTCAGTATTGTCATAAGACTCATAAGATAAACTGAGGGAAATGTCAAATGGTCCTATGTGGTTCTATAATATAATCCAGCCAAATAAAATATATGTTCGTTATTTCACAGGTAGGTGTCAACTGTAACAACTTGACATAGTCGTATTATTTTAGTTGAAATATTTCGGGATGTTTCAGCGGTCATCTTGGTTTATTTTAATTATATTTTTGCTATTCCTGAAAGATTGTTGGAAAACGTGCTGAGTTTTTATTTGTAATGGTTTGAAGTTCCCTTTGTGATAATGTCTTGTGTGATCGAGGGCTGTAAATCGCATACAGGAAGAAAAGAAAATACGCACGAACCGATAACCTTTAATTGGTGAGTTTTGTTCAATTTTGAAGAAATTTATTTATAGGACCTGACCCTAAACATAGAAATCGATATGTTGTTTATGTAATTATTACTTGCATTCAAGTCTATATAGATTTTTGCATATATTTTCGAACTTTTCTGCTAAGTATGAAAGGTTATATTTTTGGCATAGTGATGTATCGACCTCAGATCAATAACCTATCGACATTTACAGCTTTCTTATAGTTTGGCCCAGGACTGTCTAATTGATGAGTACAGTCAAGGGCATAAATATATATACATTCCCAAAGTCTCAAAAATATGTGTACGCTCAGACAATAAAATCGTGTTCACATATTTTTAAGCCATTTGTCTGGATCGATATTTTTGCCTTCGACTGTACCTATAGTTTTCTTTGTTCCTACTTACTGACAGACTATAGTTTAATACTAAAAACCGGTCAAGTGCGGGTCGGACGCGCTCACCAAGGGGACCGTACTTTTTAGTATTTGTTGTTATAGCGGCAACAGAAATACATCATCTGTGAAAATTTCAACTGTCTAGCTATCACGGTTTATAAGATACAGCCTGGTGACAGACAGACGGACAGCGAAGTATTAGCAAAGATAGATATAACTCCGTAATAGATGGATACAGTCTAAGGAAAAAACGTGCCTCGAAAATCAAGAAAATTTGATTCTCGTTCAGAGGGCGCTACTAGTTTTGGCCTACAGTCGTATAGACGGCGTTGACGGTTTCCTTTATTATTTAACAATTTTAACTCATATCAGTGAAAGCAAATGGGTCAAAATCATAAAAATAATTAATGCAAATAAAAAAAATCATTTATCTATATCTAAATACATTTTATCGTATTTTTATAAATCTTCATTTTTAGTTTTAAAGTGTGTCGACAGATGGCAGTGAATTTACTGGGGTTACAAAATTTACTATGACAGTACCGCTCTAGTATAAGTTACTCTATGGTATTAGTAATAGGGTCCCGTTTTTACCCTTTGGGTACGGAACCCTAATAAAAAGACATTAATGATCATTGATGAATGTTCCTTTGTTATTGTTGGTCACAAAACTCAACTTTTTATTTCAGATTTCCAAAGGACGAGGAATAGGGGATATTACTGCAATGTTCTGCCACCAGAGTGCAGCACTAGCTTTTTTAGTGCACCGTAGAGTAACTTATTCATACTGTACCTTTAACAGGTTTTTGACAAAATATTGTCTTCGGTTACCGCGATAGTTACTCATGAAATAAAACTATGAAAACGGATTATATCGCGTATATTGAATTTATAATACATCCCGACGTTTCGAACTCTTTACAGCGTTCGTGGTCAACGGGTGACTGAGGAAAAATTACAAAATGCAAAAATACCCACATACTAAAATAATGAACAATCATAGACTACAAACTTTAAGGCTGGTTGTACATGCAAAATCGGTTCATAAGGCTAGTTATACACTATAATTATTTTTCAAGTAAAGATATATATATATATATGCGATAAAAAATAAACTATGCCGGCTCCAACCCTACACCACGGACCCGAGAAGATTTAATTCACTCCTAAATTGTAGGAGGGTATCCCAATATGGGACCGGCAACAAACTCGGCGGGACACATCTTTTCAAAACATCAGAATGTCCAGCATCATCCAACACTACGGTCTCACAGTCTATGTCTCGCTTGCTCCTTTATCAGGTGGACTACAGGATCCCAAGCTGGTGGTAGAGAAAAGCCATCTTCCCTATTAAAGTTTGGATATTTCTTAATCTCAATGGCCTCGCGCAGCATTCTGGGTATGTAACGCTTCTCCTTGGCAAGAACCAGAGGCTTATCAAACTTGATTGAGTGATTGGCTTTATCCATGACATGCTCACAGACAGCAGACCTAGGTCTCCGGTGTCTCCAGTAGTCGCTGACATCTTTATGGAGGACTTCGAGGAGAGGGCACTCTCATTGGCTCCTGTGCGACCGAAGATATTTAAAAGATACGTAGATGACACTTTTACTATACTTCCAAAAAGTAGTGTTTCAACTTTCTTGGATCACCTAAATTCCATCCATAGCAAAATAAAATTTACTATGGAGTTGGAAAAAGACTGTTCTCTCCCCTTCTTAGATGTATTGGTAAAAAGAAATCCTGATAACACCCTAGGTCGCACTGTGTATAGGAAACCTACTCATACTGATAGGTACTTAAATGGCAAATCGCATCACCATCCCAGTTAACTTGTTACAGTAGGCAAATCTTTGTTTCAGAGAGCCCAGAGGATATGTGATGACCAGCATCTGGCCGCGGAGCTCCAGCATGCCAGGCGCGCGCTCCAGGCAAACGAGCTCAGGATACCGCGGGTCAACCAGAGGTCCCACATTAAGATCCCCACAGTCGAGCGCAGGCCTGCCATTCTGCCTTTTGTCAGGGGGGTCACGGACAGGATCAGCCACATCTTGAAGCGTGCTTCTATAAAAACATATTTCAAGCCAATGAAGAAGATGTCACAATTCCTGAGGCCTGTAAAATGCAATACCCCTCTACAGACTGCAGGAGTGTACAGGCTGGACTGTGAGTGTGGCCTATCATATGTCGGGCAGACGAAACGGAGCATTTCCACTCGGGTGAAGGAACACATAGCTGATGTCAAGCACCGTCGACCTAGGTCTGCTGTCTGTGAGCATGTCATGGATAAAGCCAATCACTCAATCAAGTTTGATAAGCCTCTGGTTCTTGCCAAGGAGAAGCGTTACATACCCAGAATGCTGCGCGAGGCCATTGAGATTAAGAAATATCCAAACTTTAATAGGGAAGATGGCTTTTCTCTACCACCAGCTTGGGATCCTGTAGTCCACCTGATAAAGGAGCAAGCGAGACATAGACTGTGAGACCGTAGTGTTGGATGATGCTGGACATTCTGATGTTTTGAAAAGATGTGTCCCGCCGAGTTTGTTGCCGGTCCCATATTGGGATACCCTCCTACAATTTAGGAGTGAATTAAATCTTCTCGGGTCCGTGGTGTAGGGTTGGAGCCGGCATAGTTTATTTTTATCGCATATATATATATATCTTTACTTGAAAAATAATTATAGTGTATAACTAGCCTTATGAACCGATTTTGCATGTACAACCAGCCTTAAAGTTTGTAGTCTATGATTGTTCATTATTTTAGTATGTGGGTATTTTTGCATTTTGTAATTTTTCCTCAGTCACCCGTTGACCACGAACGCTGTAAAGAGTTCGAAACGTCGGGATGTATTATAAATTCAATATACGCGATATAATCCGTTTTCATAGTTTTATTTCAGGTTTTTGACAAGTTTTCAGGGGACCTACCCGAAAACTCGAATCCGAAATTTCGTTATCTAGCTGCCTCTTTATCGCTCGAATATGCAAGAGTGACAGAGATGTTAGATAACGAAAGTTCGATTTTCTTGTTTCGCGATAGACCCTCAGATTGTGATAGTGGCGCCACCTACATAATAAAAAACTATTACACGAACGTTTTTTTTTATTATTTCCTATTTGGTACAGTCAGCTGCAGAGAAAAGGTACCCCACGTCCATACTAATTTACAGAACTTTGTATGCAGGGGGGTGCCTTTTCTCTGCAGCTGACTGTACATGACTAGAAACTATACTTAGTCTTTTAGCATTAGAAAAAACGGTAAACCATTTCCACGTGTCTTTTTATTGACAAGTTTTTTTATAAATATAACAATATTTTACTTATGAAAGCAAAAGTATGTAAATGATCGTATATTATATTTGTTGTGACTTATTTTCAAAGTGTTTTTCGATAAAACGACACGTTAAGATCGCTCGCCTTCTTTCTAATGATAAAAAAACGAGAGGTATAGTTAGACGGTTCTGAGTGGTAGACTGCAAATGAGATAAAAGCTATATTAGGTACATGCATTAATCCTCATATCAGGCGGCTCTTTGATTCCAAGGATTGCATAATTTTTATACTTTTTAATGATTTTTAGAATATGAAAATTATAAAAAGTGTAAAAGTTATGCAATCCTTGTATTCCACGCATTTCATTTCAACGAGCCGCCTGCTACAGATTTCTTGAAATTGCCGCGTTTTTTCAGGTTCAACTTTCATTAGCCAGACTATTATCAATTTGCCAATTTCGTGATTATTATTTTACACGGCACATAAATTTATGCATAATATATCGATATAAAAAGTCGACACAGTTACATCCCTAGCAAATTATCAAACTTATGACACCGTACGTAAATGAGAAATAACAAGCATATATGCATCTCTTTTCGGCACATTATCTAATTCGTAAGGAAGTAAAGTACGGGTATACATATTTGCGAAGCATTTTTGCCCGACTTCTATGCTTTAGTCATTATTCTGAGACTATATATATGCACTTTCTGAACGAAAACAAAACGTCACTGTCAAGTGTCAAAGTCACGTTTATATTTTGACGTTTTCCGTATGATTTTGTTCAAGGTCAAAAACCATCCTAGGTTTTTTAAGTTTCATCATTTATCATATTCTTGCGATTTACATAAACATAAATAAATCTATAAATTGAGAACGGGAACTGATCATGAGCGCTTTGTCATTCATAAAGTCGACCAAGGGCAAAGTGATACTAGCGACCGTCGTTGCTCTGCACATTACAATTTACGTTGCGAAACCTTCGTTTTTCAAGAGCGAAACCGAGAAAAAAACAATAGCCGAACCGCCCAAGTTCTTGCCGGGACAGTGAGTGGCCTTGGGGCTATAACACAAAGCCTAAACGCGGAAATTTATCCGTAACAAATAGTAAATGCTTTGTAACAGATTGTCTGTAGTGAGTAGTTTAGTTCGGCACAGCGTTGTGATAACTGCGAGAAACATGAGCACCGGCAGGCCCCTCGTGTATGTGACGCGGGCGGATATGCCGCAAGGCGGCTTGGATCTGCTAAGAAAAGAGTAAGCACTTTTATACATTTAAAAATATTTTTATTCTTTAATTTATAGCCCAATATTTCAATGTTTAGGCTGTTACAAAATAAGGTTATTTTTCGATGTCACGTCCTATTAACGCTTTTAACTTTTTTACGTACGTAAGTTGTACAAAGCTTTTAACTAGCTACCTAGTGGTTTACTAATGTATTGCCAAAAATCGTTTCCCAAAGTATTACTTCCCAAACTATTTTACGCAAATTATCATTTGGCAAAATTTCATTTCGCACAAATTTTCATAATCCAACCTAACCTAACCCAACCTAGTACGTCATTTTCATTTCGCAAGTATGGGGTTGGGAAATGAAATGGTTGCGAAGTAAAAAACTTGCTAAAATTTCATTTGGGAAATGAAACTGTTGCCATAAGTTTGGTGGGAAGTGAAATTTGGCGAAAAATATTTTGGCTAAACGGCGGTATCCCCTACCTGGTACATACCATAATTTTGTTTAACATCAATGTGTTAGGAATTACTCAATTATTACTTTAAAAAAATATTCCTATTATTTTTTAAATTATTTACAAGACACACGCTGTCTTGTAAATAAATTAAAAATAATAGGAATATTTTTTTGATGTTGTACACCAAAGAAAATTGCTTTATCAACAATATCATGATCTCTTGTCTCAACACACACAACAACCATGTTTACATGCTTGCATGCATGCAGAAAGTATGTAAAGAAAAAAAAATATTTTATTAGCCTATGTGTGTGTCCCATTGCTGGGCAAAGGCCTCCCCTCTCCCTTTCCAATCCTTCCTGTGCTGAGCAAGATCCCGCTGGAATGCATCCAAATTGTCCCACCATCTCTTTCTCGGTTTGCCTCTGCCACAACTACACTCTCATAAAATTTAGCTTATATAAATCCTACAAGACACAGGCCTCCCATGCGCAAGAGGGCCCAATGTATATTAGAATAATTCAGGAATTAAATGAAATTACAAAGACACAAAGGAATAAAAATTTCAATTCTAATCTGATACAATACTATTACTGAACCATTTCAGGTGTGATGTAAGAATTTGGGAGAAACCGTCGCAAGTCCCCCGCAATGAGCTCTTAAAAGGTGTTGTTGGTGCAAGTGGCATATTCTGTGCCCTCACCGAGAAGATTGACAAGGAGCTGCTAAATGCAGCAGGGCCTCAGTTGAAGGTGGTGGGCACTATATCAGTGGGGCATGACCACATAGACCTGGCTGAATGTAGGAAAAGGAGCATCAGGATTGGGTATACTCCAGATGTGCTGACTGATGCCACAGCAGAATTAACTGTGAGTATCCTTTTATGCACTCATTAATTAACATGCTCACTGCATCACTAGGCCAATAGACCTAATCCAAAGGAAGTTTAAGTACAGTGGGCTGTGAAATTGCATGGAGAAATTATGAATGAATTCATCAATAAAGTCACCATGCACTTTTGCGGCGGATGGTACATGTAACACTAATCAGGTCTAAGTTTAAAACTATTAAGATAATGAAGAGTGTTTTGGCATGTATCATATTTTGATGATACAGTCAAGTTCAGTCAACAACAGATGAAGATACTGTCGCCATCTGATATATAAGAAAGGCTAAGGTGCTGAAAAATATCTGAACTTGCACTTTAACTTCTAGATAATAGTCTTAGTTCAAATATTTGTGAACACCTCGGTCACTCCGATAATACCTATCTGATGGCAACTGTACGAGCTAGAGAAGAACTTTCAACATATTTCCAATAACTGTTTAGGTAGATGAAAAAAGAATTTTAACTTGAACATTTTGAACACAAAATATGACCATCACTATAAGTCACCTTTGTTTTACGGTAAGCCCATAGGCTTATTTTGGTACCCTGAAACCCTAACAAATGGAGTACTAAACCCAAACTAAACCATAACAATTTAATTAGCATATCATTACAATAATAATAAACCCTATAATAAATATAATTGATACCATAGTAGGAGCCTCTTTTACAAAACTAACCTTAGTTGCTAATAAGGGACAACCAAAACCGAGGATATTGGTAATAGACAGTTAAAAACTAGGGCGCTGGGCGCCCGGCCAGAATTTTTAAGAATTTACGAAATGTGTCTAGCCTTAGGTAGCCTTTCTCGCAAATAATAAAACTTCATTATAATTTTGCAGCTTGCACTACTGTTGGCAACGTCACGTCGCATCCCCGAAGCGATCCACGAGGCCCGCACCGGCGGCTGGGCGGCCTCGGGCGCGTGGGCCCCCGTGTGGCTCACGGGCCCCGGCCTCGCCAACGCCACGGTCGGCATCGTGGGCTTCGGCCGCATCGGCCAGGCCGTCGCCCGCCGCGTCAAAGCCTTCGGCACGGCGCAGATACTCTACACCAGCCGCGGTGAAAATCCTAATGCGAAAGAAACGGGCGCTATACGAGCAGATTTCGACGACATTTTGAAGAAAAGCGACTTTGTTATATGCTGTACTGCTTTAGTCCCTGAAACTAAGGAAATGTTTAACAAGGCTGCTTTTGAGAAAATGAAGCGGACTGCTGTTTTTGTAAACACAAGCAGAGGTGGAACTGTAGACCAGAATGCGTTGATTGAAGCATTACAAAACAACACTATCTGGGGAGCAGGGCTAGATGTGACTACACCAGAACCCCTCCCATTAGATAGTCCGTTGTTCAAGCTCAAGAACTGTGTATTGTTACCGCACATTGGCAGTGCTACTGTTGAGACGAGGAATGTAATGAGTAAGTTGACCGCGAGGAACATTCTAGCAGCTTTAGCTGGGGGTGAGATGCCTGCAGAAATAAAGTAATACTTGTAAAGTATTAATTGATTATATGTAGTAAAATTTTACTGCTGGTTGCAAGCCCAACTGCTTTTATTTAATTTATCACACAACATGCTTTTCAGTTTTTGCAAAAGAACATATGCTCTCATATAAATATATGTACAGAATACAATAAAAATTGTTATTTCATGTTATTAGTTTTATTTCCATGGCCCTAGCCTAACACACGAAAATCGTACCATCAATGTACCAGAAAAACCACTGTATTTAACATAACCCATGTCAGTGCTTCCCAATGATTCTAGCAAAAATGTATTGGTTATTGGGTGTTTTGGTTTTGTTGGTTAATTGTTATTAGTAAGGGTGGATTTATATATAATTGAATTGATGCTTTGTTTGATGAGGTAGCAAGTAGCAACATTTTAATATTAAAATGTGATTAACTAAGTACTAGTAATGAACTTCTACAATGTGGTAACTCTGCTGAATTTTTCTCTTTTTTACCCTCATTTTGAACATCAGTAATTTTATAACGAATTTAAATACAACACAGTCAACATAAAAAAACATTTATTCCACTTAAACATAAATTAATCATTATGCTCATGTTGAGCCTCCGATTCCCGCCAATTATTTTGTACCATCTCTACTATCATGCGCCACCATTTTGACTGCATGAAGTAATACACTGAACATATTATGATAAACAACCATGACAGGACTAAGAAGTAATCAGTCTCCTTCTCTACTACACTTGAAACAGGCCCCTGGAAGTCCTTGGATGTCACTAAAAGGACTTGAGGATGTTGCCCCGTTATTGCATGAACAAATTTACTGAAAGAATGTATGTTATACTCAGTGCCATTAAATTTTCCAACTGGTCGGCCATTGTGGAACATTTTCAGAGTAGGAACACCAACAATACCATATTGTGCATTGATTCCATGATATCTCAATGCATCTAAAGCTACCATTTTCACATTTGGATATGACCGAGCTAGTGCATTAAAATGTGGTGCAGCATGAGCACTAAATGGGCAAGCTCTGGCATAGAATAGGACTAGAACGCAATCTGCTTCAATGTCGCGACTGGTAATATCAGGTTTGACTTGCAAAAGCTTGGATAAACTGCTACCATTTATAATTTCAACTATAGGCTCAATTTCTGGGTTTTGCTCATCATATGTAATGTCTTTGCACTTTACAAGCTTCCTCGTCTCGTTGGCTATCTGTGTTTTGTTCTCTGCGGTCACATTAGCGGATGTAACATGGTTGTAAATGTTGATTAGCGTTTTGTCGACATCGGAAACGACGTTCGACAAAAGTGATTCGGATTCGTCGACATTCGGTACGTCTGGTTCAAATTCTTCGAAATCTGGATCTTTAGTTACCTCCGCCTCTTCCTCTACGTCAATTTGCGTTGAACAAACCACGGAACCTGTTAAATTTAAAAAAAAGTTGTTAGTTGGCTACCAGATCCTAGATTTGATAATTAGGAGACATGCGTCGAAACACTTACCTAATATAATTAATACTGTAAAATACAGTTTTCTTTTTCTATAAAATATCATTGTTAACCAAGTATTTTTTCTAATAACTGGAAAAAAATGTTAATCATGTAGTTGATGTTTACCTATTATTCGACTGACATTGACAATGACATCTAGCCTAAATGTCATATAGCGTTTCGTTGTTACTGTGGTATTGTTAGGATCAACAATTTAAAGTAATTAATAACAAATTGTAATAAATTGTTTTAAAAGTTACCGAAACTCAACTAAAAAAACTCACAATGAAGAAATAATAGAATGATTTTGTTATGAAATAATCACACTAAACTTTTCTTACACCACTTGGATCAAAACGCCCAATGTCCCACTTGTTATAGACATAGTCACATAGTAGATTACCGCACCGCACCGCGATCTTAGTGCGGTAGTCTGTTACAGTTTACATGTAAAAAAGTAAGTAGAGCAAAAGTAGAGTTAGATCAAGGTAAGTCTGCAACGACTTTGATAGCACACGCAGTGCGTTATTTATACGTAATAATTTCATAGAAGTATGACGTTAAAATAACACTTGCACTGCGTGTGCTATCAAAATCGTTGCAGACTTATCTTGGTCTAACTCTACATATAAATTAATGTAAACACATTTTTTAACCACTCTAGGACAGATTAGTTGGTAGAGTAGAACGTTAACATTTAATCCGTTTAATCATACACACACGAGAGATACCGATGCCCTGAGGGTCTACCGCGAACATCAAAGTTCGCAAATTGCGGGTATCTATCTTTTACTCCAATTAATTAAGACGTGATTAGAGTGACAGAGAAAGATGCCTGCAACGTGCGAACTTCGGTGTTCGCGGTTATAGCCCTGATGTGTCACGACCACAGACCTAAAATTTATGCTTAAGTTCTGTGGTCACGACACTCACGACCCCCTACCCCCAGCATTTGGGTACCTATCGACAAAAGGAGGAGGAAGAAGCTTAGACAGTTTCAACTGAACTGAATTATTTATGATTATAGTATATTAGGATGCTATTCCAAATGAATTAGTAGTCTAATGTCACAATACTTAAAAACCGCGCGAACTTCTAAACTTTCAAAACAGTGTGCAAGTCAAAAAGTTTAAGTACTCTTGACATTTGTGCAATTGAGATTCGAGTTATTTGACTCATTTGTTTTAGTTAATCTGCCATGCGAGTGAATCAGTGTTATTTGTAAGATATGACGACGCAATCGGAGCTTTGTATTAGCAAATGCATTACGGCCTCGCGACCAGCGCAGCGATCACGCCAGGAGTCTTATTCTGTATGGCTATTGACAATAGATTGTTCTTAATGTCCTTTAACAGACAATCCTCGCGGCATGTTAAGATTTTTATTTTAGCCTATTTTAGTGTAGGTACAACTACTGAGCAAAGGTCTAAATAAAGTTATGTAATTTAAAAATAAGTGCTGCATAATGCGCGTACATGTCCTACTAAAAATTATGATACTTATAGATAACTAGCGACCCGCCCCGGCTTCGCACGGGTAGTTAAACTAATTTACACAAAACCTTTACAAATTATACATATAAACTTTCCTCTTGAATCACTCTATCTATTTAAAAAAAACCGCATCAAAATCCGTTGCGTAGTTTTAAAGATCTGGGCATACATAGGGACAGATGGACAGACAACGGAAAACGACTTTATTTTATACTATGTATATAGGGATTAAAAATGAAACAAGTTAGTTTTTAAATATATTAATAACGGGTCACTCACGTGTTTTAAGTCGAAAACGCTCGACATGTTTCACTCCGTACCGAGGAGCGTCATCAGGAGCTTGCGTCGACGGTGACGGACCGGCGCAGACTGCGGGCCGCAGCCCTCCGCGCCCATTTCCATCATTTGACAATAATGCCGTAAACGAGGGTAGTTTCTCGCCCCCCCTGCCGCCACCGGCGCCCGCGCCGAGTCATCGGGCGCGGAGGGCTGCGGCCCGCAGTCTGCGCCGGTCAGTCACCGTCGACGCAAGCTCCTGATGGCGCTCCTCGGTACGGAGTGAAACATGTCGAGCGTTTTCGACTTAAAACACGTGAGTGACCCGTTATTAATATATTTAATATGTCTGTGTCTCACGGAAGTTTTGTTATTAAGTTAGTTTTTACTATTTATCCAATCATATAAACATAAAAACATCTGAATAAGGCTTAATTAACCTTTATCTACCTATATATCCATTATCTAAGAACCTTTTATGCCAGTCCTGCCCTTCTTGCAAAACTACACAGTTAGGGGAGGTATTCGCCCATCGCGACTTTCTTGGTGACCGAATCGTGCTCCGAAGCATGTCCTAGAGAGATTCAGTTTGACTCTTCGAAATTAGTGACCGAAGAATACCAAGCCATTAAATAGAAGAGACTAGACCTACTAAAATGACAGTTTGATTGGCCAGTTTCCTACACAATCCTCTTGGTTTTGTACTTAAATGACGTGTGTCCACTATCAGTCGGACAAATTACGGTAATTTAACTGTTATTTTAGTATTTGGGATATTAGAACAAATTTTAGGTCCCAGCACCGGTCTTCGGGAAGTTGGTCTGCATCAGAATAACTCCTCGGGTCAAGCGCACTGCCAAACGAAAGCTTTAGCCCATCGATACGTGAATATATTTTCAAATGCGTGACTATGCGTTGATATTCGCGTCGCCTCTAATTTTAGGCGAACCGGTATAGGTAGGCTTGGAGATCCATAAAGGGCTCTACATACCTTACATCAAATCACAAGTTATTTTAGATACATTGCGGCTTTGGATCCATCGATTAAATTTGTTGCACATCTTAGAAGATAATGTATCAACATTTTTAGGGAGGAAAAGATAGAAGGGAAGGAAAACCCAAACGCAGTTATATGGATTATGGGATCCCAAGAAAATCTGGAAGTCGTATAGTATAAAAGTCAAAGAGCTGGCGCGACTTAAGAGGATACTCCACCGCCAAGAGAATGGTAGGTAACTTTTTTCTGGTTGAAGACTTGATGAGATTCTAAACAACTAGTGGTTCCATGAGCTACAGATCTCGCGAATCCCCATAGCTTCGCCGTTTTGAGATTGTGTAGAGTATGAGTGTTGGACAGACATACGAAAGCATTTTTGAGGGATCACATTATACTGGCAGATCAGAGTCGGTACTCATGGTATAAGCGATAGGAACAACTGCCCAGCTTTGGTAGTACGGTTGGTAAACGCGCAGTGCAGCGGCGCGGCCAGTTGCCTCGCGACCGCCGCGCCCGCCGCCCGTCTGTGTTGTCACAATGGCGTACTCGTGGGACAACAGGGTTACGTTTGTGGTTCGATTTCTATATGGTGAGTGTGATAAAAAATTTCGGTCCTATTAATTTTTTTTAAGTTGATATTTCGGTGTCTTAAGAAGTGATGAAAGAAGTTCGGATTAGTTTGTGTCTTCGTTATTTTTAAGTGTTTTAGTTGTTTTTAGTAAAACTTCACTAAACTGAATCAGTTTAGATAGTTTTTTTATGTTATTTTTATAAGTTAAGTTTTCATACTGGCAACATTCAACTTTCGGGGTTAAGTTATAACCGTATGTCGTTAAGTTTGAAAACTTTGAAACGATCGAGTGCGAGTAACAACGTTGATATTAAGTAGGTATAACAATGAGATGACGTCTACTATCTTCAATTAACCCTTGATGGATACAGAGACAAATAAACTTTGAAAGCCTTCAGACACTAACAATCTATGATCCCATCTATCAACACACAAATTTCTTAAACCTCTTTCAAGTACCACTCAAAATTTAAATAAACCTAAGCATTCTCCACACATAATGTTGCACTAACTATGTAGGTACCTACTTAAAATAGGTAGCTGTGGATGCAGCTATAGTTAATAACCTATAGTGTATTTTCATGCTCAGATATTTCAATGATACCTTCCTACTTATCTCGTAATACAGACCTATTGGTGAAGTTCAAAGCCAGCTTTGTTCCTTCCAGTCTTTTATTGGATATGACCTATTTCATTTGTCCATATCTCCAAGACAGAAATTGCTTTTTTCTGAAGTTGATCAGATATTTAAAAGAGACGACGACTGCGACTGTCGAATCGCTGCAGCCAAGACTTTGATCCCAGATACTATCATCAGTATCATTACTCCAAATATTAGAATACACTGTTATTGTTACTTGTATTCCTGGTACTCAAATGCCATTGTGTTTGATTGATTATCGAATAAGATGGACCATTAAGGGAATAATTGGCAGTTGTGGCTTCGTACAATGTTTACTAGCTACAGGTTTACTGCCAGGTCATGTGACCCTGGTCTAGCGGCCAATTGTAATGTGATAGTTGACATAGTTCCTAATAGATGTAGCGAATATGAAGGACTTGGAAAACCTTTGAAGAATTTGGTAAAAAACATTAGGAACAAGTAGGCATGTCCATCTGTCTAGAGCTTATTCGCTTCATAAAATCTTGGATCAGGTCTGGAAGCGATAGCAATAGATTTGCATTTGTTCTAGGAACAACATCTTATACCTATCCCACTAGATCAAGGTCCTCCAAACTCTTTGACCCAAAAGCCACTATCAAGCATCCGCTTCCGTTTCGCGGGCCGGAGTTGTGTGTAGGTAATTTTACTTCTTTCGCGTGCTGAATCCCACCCACGGGCTGTAGTTTTATGACTCCTGCCCCCTGCTCTAGTGGTTAACAACCGCTTTTGAGATAAAAGTGCATCAGAAAGCCCATCGAGATAAAAGACTGCACAATACAGGTGGGATTTACGAGTATGAACAAAGTTGTTCCAATGTCCTTGAACTGCCGGCGTATTTTTGTATTACAATGCGATATATCTGTCGACGATTGTTGGGAAATGTTACGAAAGTAGCTCCAATAATATCTAGCTCTATATCTATCTATCGATAGCCTGCATGCATTGTGGTGCCAATGGACCGTAGCTTCTGAGTAGTAGAGGTTATTTTTGAATGAAGATTTTAGGAACTTCGATAGTTGTTTTGATTAATTATCTGAGTGGTACACATGTTGAATAGTCGAATGGAATTCATTAAATTTCAGCTGTTCTTTTTCAATTCGTGGAAATGTTATATTAACCTACTTAAGTATTATTTTGTGATATATTGGACATTTAAGAACCGATTATTAACAATTATATAGAGTTGTACTGTTTAGGTTATGCTTTATAGGTACAAAATTAGTTAACAGGGTAATGACATTGTACATTCATTACCTACATTGTAGGTATAGTGTAATTTAATATTGCAAAATATATATCTACGTTCTTTGATTATACATTTATTCCGTTTTGTTATAATTAAAACAAATTTTGTTATTATTCCGTGGAAATTTGAATTTCTTATATAATATTAATAGAAACAGGTTTTCATTTTTTTTATAATTTACTAAGGACCACTTGCACCAAGCTGGAGTTACCATGGTTACCAGTACAATTTGACACTGGGTTAACGATTTAACCGCTTAACCCCGGGGTAGTGGGATGGCGCAAGTGGCGCTAAGTATAGCAAACCATCCAGTTATGGTTCTAAAACTTTTAAATATTCAAACCAACCCAAAATAACTTGCTATTAAAACTAGATTAAACTGAGTCAATTTGGAGTGTTTGGACTTCACTAATTGAGAGAAATATTATTTTAGAACGTTATTTACACTTACACGAATAGAATTAGGAATCATCCGCGATAGACAGAATATTTACATGCAAACTGACATAGTTGCCAACACGTCTAGATTACAGTCAGCCAGACTGCCACTTGTTAGATTATTGAACTAATGGATGACGCTGACGCATCTACAATATAGAAAAGAAGTTCTCTTATGAACTTATTAGGTACTAATTGTGGTATTGGTGTTGCTAAAAAAAATCCTAGTTACATTGGTACTAAGGTTTACAATACAATCTCTCCGGAAATTAAACAGGCTTCTAGCTATAATTCATTTGTACGACAAATAAAAGCAAAACTTGAAATAGACGCTTTGTACTCGATTGATGAGTTTTTAGTACCTAGTATTCAATGATTAAATAATAAATGGACATGTAATATATAATATAAAAAATATCTAATTTTCTAATATGTAATAGCTAATTGATAGCAAAATGTGTATTAATGTGTTAATAATATAAAACTGTATATGTACCTTTGTAAATTTGACGTGTAAAATGTGTATTTTATCAATAAACCATTGAATTGAATTGAAATGGACTGTTGAGGACTCCATGGACGACGAAATAACTAGGTATATCCTGGTGGAATTCGACATCATCAAGCAACTTGCACTTAGCTTAAGTGAAGGGAACGTCTACTAAGAAGTACTTACGTAAGAAGAGGTACTTATGTCCAGTGGAATTCCTTAGCTACTGGAGCAAAGATTTGCCAGAAAATGGTCGTGGACTCGGAAAGGTAAATGATACCTTTGCAGTTGGAGTTCGAGTACTTTGTACCCATAAATTACATGGACCATGGCTGCTTTCATCCACCGCTTCGTTCACTGTGTTCTAAGCAATCATCTTTACCTTGGAGCGTAAATAAATGGTGTGTGGTTTCAGCGAAATTTCATTCCTCTATAACGCTCCGTTTCTAGGATTTTTGAAAAATATAGTCTGGGGTGTAGAAACTATAATAAAACGAGTGTCCAGGATTTTAAGTCTTTCAACTGAGGCTGATCCAGCGGAGCGGAGAAGAGATGTGGGTTACAACGCGTCTCCTCTCATCTCTGCTCATCTCTGCCTCAGTGGAAAAGTAGTCTAGAGTTGAATTTTGACAACCCTAAATAGCCGAAAGGGATAGTGCCATATATTAGAAAGGGACTAGGGTTTGCTCCCGGTACTGAGTTTGTATGGCGAGAACCGAGAATTCCCGGGAATTCAGTACCGGGAGCAAACCCTAAAAGGGACAGCATGATTCGTCCCTGAACCGTTGTCAAACTTCGGTTTTGTAGGAATGGTAGGAAGTTTCCTTTCTGTACTATTATTTATTCTGTGATACGTTAGATACGCGGTTTGCAACTGCGGATTTTATTTCGTCATTCCAGCGCATAGATGATTTGGTTCCCTCCACTCTTCCTTGTACGACCAGTCGCTCTATGGAGTCATTAATTGCAATACCTACAGTCTAAATATCGTAAAGTACGAGTAGAAAAGCAATAAAATTAGTAGTAATAAATTCACTTTATGACTCAGAAATGTTAGTAGGAATTCTCATATCCGCCATAAACCTAATATTGGGCTAGCCTCAACTTCACGTGTTGAAATGTGATGTCGTTTGATGGGATCGTCAAATTTTATTGCGTTTTGTATGTATGTAAACACTTTATTGTACATAAGACAGATTACAAACACAATAAAAGAACATATTTTTGTTCTTTACAATGTACAAAGGCGGACTTATCCCTATAAGGGATCTCTCCCAGTCAACCTTTGAGCAATTGAGAATGAAACAATACACGCGCAATATATGCGTTTTCTTATACACTATCATATTTCTAATTGATGTCGATTAATATTTATGAAAAACGTGTATATTTCAAGAAATAAGAGTAAAACAAATACATACACAATAAGACCGTAAATTAACTAAATTAACATAAATATAAGCTAACTTATTTAAATAAACTAAAACTACAAACAAATTACAATTACCACTAAAAGTAAACTTACCTATTAAAAAAAACTTAATCATAAAAAGAACACCCCCATCCAGCAGGTCCGCCTATGGCAAAGAGAATTAAGTAGACATCTAGACTCTAGAATGAGCACTCTTTTTGGTAACAAAACTGATGTACTTATGGAGTGAGCACTCCATACATCAGTTTGGCGCGGCGTTTCCTCGCTCTACCGCCAGGGCGATCATCATCATCATCATCATATCAGCCTTCTATCGCCCACTGCTGAGCATAGGCCTCTCCTCGAGTACGCCACTTATCCCGGTCCTGATCGAGCCAATCTCATCCAGAAGTGACCCGCAGTCTTCCGAATGTCGTCCACCCAACGAGCCAACAGACGCCAGGCACTCCTTTCGTCTGAAAGCGGCCACCATTCCATTAACATTTTGGCCCACCTGCCATCACTCTGTCTGGCAACATGTCCCGCCCAGCTCCAGCCCAAGTACGCACCAGCCCTGGGGTCTCCTGTGGTATCTATTGATGCCTAAACCTCATAGCAACTGCGAAATTGCTTATGTATAGATAGATATTCAACATAGATTGGCATCACACAACACCCCGTTTAATTAATTTATATTTAAGCACAACCGTCTTTTAGGCGTTTTTTTTTTAAAGAATAGGTAACTGAAAAGATGATAAAGGTAAAAATGGTTCAATTTACTGTAACTGGTACCAAGCAACGATTAAAAACCTTTGTAATTATCTACTTTAACAAAGTATACCAATCATAAATACAAAGCAACTGTGATTTTAAGTTAAATATGCCCTACGTATTGACTTCGCTTTAATTGACAACCAATTTCATAATTATTTTGTATTATTTCATTAAACAGTAGGTTTAGTCACAGTATCGTCAAGATATTGAAGCTATTTCCGATAAAATATTCATATATTTTGTCGTTTCGTCAGTGTAGTTTCATGTTCAAACAAATTCATGTCAAATAGAGCTCAATATAAATTATATGAAAATGTTAACAAACCAATTTACCTTACCTTTTAATTAAGAATATCATTAATTATTCACATCGAAAATGAAATGTATTTATTTAATTAAAATAATGAGCATGGACTGAATATTTATTTTTAACAATTTAATGTAAATATTTTTAATAGAAATTCAAACACTTCGCTTTTCTTAACAACACGCTATTTGGGTACTATTTTCTGAAAAGTCCCGTATGTAGCCTTGAACTTCTCTAGAAACGAACTTCGCTAAATTACGAGTAGTTTGTGTCTGGCTGACTCAGCAAGAAGGTATCGTTCCTAATATTCAAATTAGTTACACTAATGAGTTGTTGTTGTTGTGTTTTCCTAATTCTTGTTGTGTTGTGCATTGCTTTTTTATGCCCAAACTTGAGTCCTGTTAGGTTTCCTGACCTTTGGGTAGGTACACTTCAATGTTTTCTCTATCCATATTTGATCCATCGATTTTATACCATAATGTGATGAATGAGGAAATACATTGCATATAACAAGCTAAGGATAAACGTACAGATGTGTCCGTCAATATGTCCGGTAATCTGTCCGTCAATACGGCAGGAATCAGGCATAGATGTGTCTGCAGGTCTGTCCACAATACAGGATCAGCGACGGACGGGTAAACGTATTGCTGATAACAGCAGCTTTCACGTATTTTGCAGTCCTCAAATGGCTCAAATGTGGCTCAAATCCATAACACAAGCGACATTGACTTCGTTTAGAATAAAATAGTTTTTATTTTATTTATTTATTTTATTATATTTATTTTATTTTTAGTTTTTTTAGTTTTTCTACCTATATTCTAAACGGTCAATGTAGCTTGTGTTATGGATTTGAGCCGTTTGAGGACTGCAAAATATATGAAAGCTTCTCTATCGTCGCGTTTCTATCGTCGATTGGCATAAATCTCCACATATCGCAACCGCGCTCAATCTTCTGTGTCAATTATCATTTCGAAACGAAGGTTCCGTAGTCTTGGCATAGACTTTAAATTAATACATCCATTGTCCACTCCGCCAAGTGGCAAGCGAGAGCAATTTACGCACCGTTGCGACACTGATCGGTGCTGAGCCAAATTTAATTTAATTGTAATATTTAAGCTAATAATTAATTTGAATTAGGTGGCGATGATTGCATGCGATCATTTTACAAAAAAAAGATGCTGTCTATACATTTCTTTGCTGAATATTTTCAGAAAGATTGTTAGAAGGGTCCGATAGAAGTTTTTTTTTAAATATTCGTTAGGTATCTATTACAGTTTTGACACTGGCCAAAAATACGACGGCAAGGGGTTTTGCCGATTTCATATTTGACAACTACAAATTAGGTATTATATTTTCTGGTTTAAATATAATACCTAATAAAAAATACGCTTCAGTGTGCTTTCGGAAACAGAGTATTTTTTAGGGTTCCGTACCCAAAGGGTAAAAAAACGGGACCTTACATCACAGACTACATTATATATGACTCCGCTGTCCGTTTGTGCGTCTGTCTGTCCGTCTGTCTGTCCGTCTGTCTGTCACCAGGATATCTCATGAACCGAGCTAGACATAGACAATTGAAATTTTCACAGATGTTTTTTTTTGTATTTCTGTTGCCGCTATAACAACAAATACTGAAAAGTACGGAACCCTCGGTGGGCGAGTCCAAATCGCACTTGTCCGGTTTTTCGAGCATTCCATGAAATTGTCTACCGTTGTCCCGTACAAACGCGAATTTTCTGAAGATTTGTAGGTATAGGAGTTTGTGTTTCTGTGACAAATGTTCAGAAATATGCACATAAAAATAACCGTCGTCTTTAAACGCCGATTAAAAAGTTGGAATACCGTAAAATGGGGTGAGTAGGGTTCGCGAGGAGAGTTGGGTTATGAATGGGGGAAGAAACGGGGGGTGAGATGGGATTTTAAAGCTACTGCTACAAAAATATGTAGGTATTCCAATTTAAAATGGAGCTATAGTATTTTTTTTTGATTACGTCTTATTAATATTTTTATTGGTGGCTATGATGTTTGTTTTTGTAATATTTTTTTTTGTGTGCATGTGCCTAGTTTTAAGATTTCAAACACAATGTAATATTGTTCTTGAATAAAAATGATGATGATGACTCATAATTTAAAAAAATCGATCTAACAATCTTCCAGAATCACCTTTGTATGAAAACCCATCTCACCCCAATTACGAGGGACTACGGGGTGAGGTGGGATTTCCTGTTTATCGTCAAAGTTATGAAATGGAACTACCCAAAATAAAATAAAAATTAAAATACAAACGTCCGGAACACTTATTATATACACCATTCAGTTTGCATATTTAAAAATAAAATGTTATCGAGGTTTGAATGACAGTTATGCTCCTACTCACCCCATTTTACGGTAAATGAAATAAAATGCGTTTGTACGGGACAGCCCGTGGAATACTCCAATACAGAAATGGGTAAATATTTATCACGGTATTCGTATTAGTATTTCGTACACAGGTGTTACGTGATAGTCTGTTTCACATGGGCCTTGGTAGGGCACGGTAATTATTTGATTGATTTATGTATGAACAATATTTCATAATGTCTCATTTAACTTGAAATGATTTGATAGTTGTATTATAAAATGATTTCTAAAGTCAATAACAGATTTTAAGTCACTAAAAATAATAAAATTAAATATATCTGTCCATAACCATTAATAAATAAATAAAATAAATATTATAGGGACATTCTTACACAAATTGGCTAATTCCCAGTAAGCTCAAGAAGGCTTGTGTTGTGTTGTGTGTGTGTGTGTGTAGGGATTCGAACCCAGGACCATCGGCTTCACAGGCAGGGTCACTACCCACTAGGCCAGACCGGTCGTTTAATATTTAAAGTATTTAATTTGTATAAAAAAAAATAAACTTCAGATATCAATATTGGATTTACGTTAGTATATTCACATGCGTATGTGCGTGACTATTTGTTGGCAAGCAATAATAAATCATATATAAAAAAGTTAAGAATTTTTCTAACATACAATTAAGTACTACCTTGATAGAGGACGATACTCACGTTAGAACGGTCCGGGCCCGGTTCGTTTTCTATAGAAATCATCACGTGATCACCGTTCACCTGCCATAGAACATTTAAGTGTAGGACGTTCTAACGTGTCATCCTTAAAGTACATAGCTGCAGTGTATTATGTATATGTCGCATTTTACAAACATGAAAAGTTTTTTGCCTCCTGTCATAAAAAAATCACTTTATTTACCTACATTTCGTTTGCGCTTTATTGGATAAAGACGAGTAGTTCTCGTAGTTAAGTAGGTAATAGTTGAATGTTAAAATTTTGAACATAACAGTAAAGCTTTTTGTGCGGTTTGGTTATGTCACGAATTGTTTAAGACAGGCCATTAACGCTTCTTATAGTTTCTAGTCTTGAGTATAGTATTTTCTATTTTCAGTACGAAGTTTCAGTCATATGTCGCCACGGCGTACAGAATGTCGAGCCGAACGTCGTATCGTACATAAATCTTTCACCGGGTAAATATTTATTCAACGGATCTGCTGTGATTGTCTGATGGCAGGGCTTGGCAACATTCTATAATTTAAACATAAGTATGTATTTATGTTGAAACTTCCTCATCACATCTGAAATCACAAACTTATAGTTGTCTTAATCATTATTCTTTATTAGTAATAATTACGAGATAGAGGCAGGAAGTCGCTTTTAGTTAGAAAAACAACAAACTCCAGGAATGATTTTTTTTCAATAGGAAAAATTAAGATTATGTTTTACTATTTAGATTTTTCCGAGAATGCGTAAATCCGAGTTAAGTTTTAACACTGCAAATTTATCAAGTGAGACCTTTAGAATATAAAAAAGATGCTCCAATTGGCAATTAGGTATATAGACTCTGATTACGCTTACTTTGCATAAACTTGGCAGTAAGAATGCATACCTGCTCCATACTTGGCATAAAAACTTAGCATGGTCCGAATCTACCGTATTCTCGCGCAAAAAAAAAAACATTCAAATGGACGTACTTACTTCCCACATAATGTCATAATTATTCCTTTAAACGAAAATTATAAACGAATTTCCGTTTTTACAGACATAGACAACAACGGTTACCTCGACGCGCACGACTTCCACTGCCTAGCCCTCCGCTCGTGCGTTCTCGAGGGCAAGGGCGACTGCTCCGCCGGACGGCTACAGAAGTACCAGCACATCATGCTCAGCCTGTGGGAGGAGATCGCCCAGCTGGCTGACTTCGACAAGGTTCCTGACTATGTCGGTTATCCCCTCCTTTACATACATACGCCACGCAGACAACGCCAGCCTTTTAGGTTAAGTTGGGGGTGAAATGCTTCGGGCTAGGATTGGTTAGGCAGCAGATGTGTAACAGTACCACTACCACCAGGAGCGGTATTCGACATGCGTTAAGTGACGTTACGTGTTGAACTTCAGTTGAATGGAAGAAATCGTGTGTTGTCGAATAGGTAAATTTGACATTAGCAATCCACAGTTAGGTGACAACGAAACCAAACCGAACCACGACGGGTTCAGAGCCATTTTAAACCGTATAGTAGTAAGAAAACAAAGTTGATTTTTGTTGAATAATTTTTTCAATGAATGAGTTTTGGTTGTACCAAATGATACTTTCCACGGTTGATGAACAAATGATTCATTCCACTGTTGAACTGATGTTGAAGCCGAAACTGACAGTTGTGCATCTCGAATAGGGCCCCAGTTTTGACACTGACACATTCGCTCACGTCTACATAACTTACTTTCTATGCATCTCGCTCGTATACTCGCATATTAATGCAAGCGAGATGTGTAGAGGCTATGCTCAGATATTTATGCACAGATTGGGCGCGCCGATATATCTGATAGCTACTGTACGTAAATATTAAACAGTCTTTAAAGAATCTATAGACTAAGCTGGTAAAACAGAAGTAGGTTAGGTACTCTAGCAGTCTTAAGAACTGACAAAAAATAGGTGGATTTAGAGATTGATTTAGATAACATCAAGTACACTGTTTTTCGCTTAGTTACAATTTTGCGTATCAACAACCACCATGTCGATTTTGCGGAGCTATCGTCATATCATAATAGTTACTCGTAAATATCAGAGGGCCGATGCCGATGACTGGGTCGAGTGGAGAAAATGAGGGGAGGCCTTTGCCCAGCAGTGGGACACTAAAGTAGGCTAATAAAAAAAAACAGAGGGCCTATCGCGAACACAGAAGTTCCCATATTGCGGACATCTTACTCTGTCACTCTTGTTACGTCTTAATTAGAGGAAAAGAGAAAGATGGCCGCAATTTGCGAACTTCAATGTTCAGGGTAGGCCCTATGAAGTTCTATTTGCATCCTAGGTCAAAGCATTTCTCTCCTTGTCACACCACACACACGCTACTCTACTTTTACTCTTCTTTCATCATAGTTTGCATGAACAACTCGACTGTAGAACTCTTTCTTACCTTCTGCCGTAGACAAAGTAATTAGAACTGTAGAAATAGTAGAAATTAAATAAAATGGAACTAAAAAAATTCCATACTAAATTGTTGCCATGTTTAAGAATTTTACGTCAAAAATGTGACAGTTACGTAGGAAGTGGCGCCCTCAATTATTTTCTACAATTTCTTGTCGGACTATAACTGGTATTGTTGTGTTATCGATGGTACTGACTACTAATACATCACTTATTAGAAAGAGAAAAGTCTTTCGGCCGCGTATGTAACCAAGTTTTGTAACCAGGTACAAAATAAGAAAAGTTTCTCTTTTCTCGTAACCAGTTACAAACTAAAACTTTCTCGGCCGCCTTTGTAACTATCTTTTGTAACCGCTGCGAGGTTACAAAAGAAGAAAGTTTTATTTTTTCTCGTTACCAGTTACTTAACTAGACGGAGCCCCGCTTCGCGGGCCTCCTTTTTTTGGACGGGTTGCCCTTCGGGCATCTGAAGCTACCTAACGAACCTAACCTACTTACCTACCTACGTTTTTTTCCCCAAAATGTAATGTTTTCACGGACGTCACATTAAAGTAATAGTTAGGTAGGTTAAGGTTCGTTAGGTAGCTTTAGATGCCCGAAGGGCAAACCGCCTAGAAATAGGAGCCCCGCGTAGCAGGGTTTCGTCTAGTTAAGTCGTAAAGGAAATGTTTTTTGAAAAGAAACAGTCCGACAACATGGTAACTATTTAAAAATATTTCCAAGTCTATAAATATTTTTACTAGTTTAATTGTAACTGGTTAGGAGAAAAGAAAAAAAAATCTTATTTTGTACCTGGTTACAAAACTCGGTTACATACGCGGCCGAAAGGGTCCAATCGGTTTTTTAGATTTTGAAACGACTAGGTACTTAGCCTATCTTAGGCTCACAGAATTCCTGCTACTTTTCTCTTTCTACCACGTCCGTAGGTCACCGACATAGTAACAAAGTAACAACGCAACAGCTACTGCACCGCTTCCCCAATTATACCGGGTGGATATTCAGCGTTTTTACCGGGTTTTTTCGTCATTATTCTCAACGGAAAATATTGTTTTAAGAGGTGATGCTTAGAGTTAAGCCGCTTATCCACTAGAGACAACCTCGGGTCGAGCGGCTACCTTGCGCCGAGGCCGCGCAAGTTGAGACGCTAACCGCGAGCCTAAGGTTGAGGCAACAGCGTCTCCACTTGCGCGGCCTCGGAGCGCGGCAGCCGCTCGACCCGAGGCTGTCTCTAGTGGATAAGCGGCTATAGCTCTTTCAATACGTAAAAGTAGATAGAACTGACACTGAGTCTACCTTGACCTAAGCCGCCTAAGGTCTCTAAGCAATTTCTACACCAACTTGCTAACGACAAAGTGTGGTAGCGCAGTGATAAACGTCATATTTTCATTTGATTTTCACGTTTATGATGGCGCTTGTACACTTTTCCGTTGCCAAGTCTTTGCAAAGTTAGTTTAGACGGCGCGCGCATCTTCCTTTTGTGTTAACGGCGCCATAATGTTGAGAACAATGATGCTAATAGACGCTTAAAACGCTGGAACATTCGCCCGACCAGCACCCGCTCACCAACTTTACTTTCAGGACGGCACCATCTCCGTCGATGAGTTCAAACAAGCAGTCAAGAACAGCTGCGTGGGAAAGCGGTACGAGGACTTCCCTCAAGCGATGAAGGCGTTCATCGAGTCCAACTTCAGGATGATTGACATCAACGCTGATGGAGTCATGGGGGTGGAGGAGTACAGATATGACTGCGTGCAGCGGATGGTGGTGGAAGACATTAAGGTCATCGATGATGCTTTTGATACGTTATTAAATGTAAGTATTTTGTCGGATGAAGGTACTTATTGCCAGTCAGTTGTCAATAAGGCAATACTGGCATAAAAAATATAGGTACCTATATTTTTTTTCCCTATTAATTAGTAATCAGTGTGCTTATTGCTTTCATAGGTTATACAAGTTGGTACATTTAACGACTAACGACCGACGATTAACGACTGGCAAAGGCTACGTTTTAATCGAGGATTAAGTAAGAGCAATCCGTTCAATATTACAAAAAGAAATCAGTCTGCCCACATACTTACTGAAATGTAATATATGATTGATGAACTTGGCGCCAGCATAGATTTTCCATGTATCTAGTTTTGTAAGGGATTTGGCTTCCAAGCCATAAAATTCAAAAAAGAACAAGAATATGATACTCGTAGGATTAACAGGTAAAACCTATGCTGGCGCCATTTGTAAAATACTTCGACCGGCCAACCAATGGGGTTGTTACAATAATTACGAAGACTGGGCGTAACGATACATCCTTACAAAATTCCATTTAATCGTACAATAAAAACGCCATTATTACTTTTCTCATTATAGAAAACCAATATTATAAAGAGGGATTTCGTAGATATACAAATGTGTCTTGTCCATGTGGAACAATCAAAATTGTAAAAAAAATCTAGGTACACAGATTTTCACTTTATTGCAATGTCTTACGGTAAAAGTTTGTATACTTATTAATGATCGTAAATTCTGTGACAATACAAACAAAGACTACACGTGGCATACGTCTTACTTGACTTTTTTTTATTACATACATGGACAACCAACAGCTATAAACATTTCTATAAGCTACAATATAATTACAGCCAATTACAGGATCTCACTTATAATAATTAAATATACAAAGATCAAATATAATAATTACAATGTACTTATACACATAAGTACCTACAGCACAAGCCAAAGTGTGTACTGCCAGATGCAAAACTGCATAGACACATTAGGAATGGAATTCATTCATAAAGTGACCATGCACTTCCACCGCTGACTGTACAAAACTTTTAACGAAAAACCGAAATACAAGAAATACAAATGTACTTAAACGTATATAGTATAACTTTAGTAAGCCGAGCCCGAACCTGCACTGAATGTTAAGTATATCAAACTATAAATTAAGTAAAACTTTAAAACTTTTTAATACATGATTGTCGAACTATAATTATACTAATTTTACTTTGTGACACAGGTGATAGTGTTCCCTCTACTTTGTCATTTGGCCTCCGCGACACATAAATTTTTGATGGGTTTTCCGCTCGTAAGCTATTTATAATTTTACACTGAGATACTAGTAGCATAATATAGATTGACTGTTGTCATAAGGATTATGAAGATTGGCATTAAATAATGAGTTTTTCGCGCTGCCATTTCTCTGCGTTTTTAAATATTATTAGTTTTTCTACTCGTCGACTATAATAGTTGAATTAAAATTTCGTATAGCAAAGCATAATTGCGTACTTTTCATATATGGGCTCCCAACTCAACTATAATATTAATTTCGATACGCTGTAGTCAACTATAAAGAATTTGACCAATCACGTGCCACGTGCCGCCGCGGTCCTATAGAAAACACATAATTTCAATTTCAATTCAATTTCATTTTTTTTTTGTTAGTACAAATGTGTATTAATAATCACAATGTTATTGTAAGCTATAAAAGTATATAATAATCAAGAATATATTAATTAATTGAAATTAAAAAGAAATGAAATTAAATCAAAAATAAAATACAATGATTACAACTTGATTGAATGAAAATAAATATTAAATTAAAATTAATAATGTTATGTAATTAATAAAAATGTCATATATTTTAGATAAACGCGCGACTATTTGTCTACTGAGATACTTACCAATTTTCATTAATTATTTAGGTTTTATAGTAAAACATGTATTATTTTAGATGACTCGTAGAAGAAGTACTGTATACAATAGTGATAAATCAAACTTTTCAATCTCGTACCTTACTCAGGCAACTCAGCAAGCTTCGTTACCTAAACACGGTACTCGACTGAAAAGCTATCACGATTGTATAAAATATTATTTCTAAATTAAATTGTAAGATAAACGTACTAACGGCTTCTATTGAAATCGCAAATTAACCGTAGATTGTAGTATTGTAGAGCACTGAAGTCATTCGACTCGTCAGAATGACAAGTTGAGACATAGCCACGTAAAATAGATTTTCTTTAAACGACATTTTACAACGAATTGCCACATACCAAACCTGTCTTATTTCGCTTTAAATTTCTTTTGAATCACTTTTGGACGTAACCTAGAAAAGTTACGTTGACGATAACCAGAACCTTTTACAACACCTATCACAGTTTTGATCGGAATAAATCTTCTAGATCTCTTTGATTATAACCATCACTGTCCACGTTAATCTGTTATGTGTTTATGTTTAATATTAAATTAAAGTGGGGATGTGTGGTACTTGCAGAATGTGACGAAAATACGTTAGTTCTCGAATTCTTACTGCTAGGCTGTCTGGCCGCGTAGCCACTGTAGCCAACACGCCAATCGCTAACGCTCCGTAGCGATCGAAACGCAACTGTCACTGTCGCACTAATATCGAAGAGTGATAGAGAGACACAAAGTATTTCGTTATCGAAGCGATTGTTAGGTTACCACCGGGTTGATGATGAAAACTAATACTTGTACCAATATTTTAACTTTATTCGTTCGTTACCAACATAATAACGACCAATTTACAATAAATATTCCAAAACGTCTACACTGTAACTCGTCTGTACACGAACTGCCCCTTGTCACAGTGTACCCGCCTTTTAATAACAATTCAACATGGCGGGAACCAGTGACAAGTAAGGGTCAACTGATACTCTTTTTTAAGCTAATCGTAAAAGTAAAAATGATCAAAATATAAGCTATCAATAAATAATGATCCTTACAAACAGTGTTGCTAACACGATAGCGATTGTCACCTTGGCTAGGCCGGCTGATGATCGAACCATCCAGATTTCGATTTCGAAAAACTGTCCTTAGTGACACATATATCTGTAAAAGTTAACCATCTCCATAAATGCACTCCCCGCCCGCAACTTTTAATATTACCTAATTACACAATTATAAAAAGTTGCGATTGGTCAATAAAAGTTTTGATTGGCTAAAATAAAATTATATACGTCAAACCTTTTGCGCCGCATTACAATATTCGACATTGTTGCGCGCTTAATCAGTTGAGTCGCTCGCGACACAAATGACAATTCCCGTGGGATCAATTTTCAGCACTAGTCAGACTTCTATAGTTATTCTAGTTATTTTTTAAGGCTTTTCTCAATTTGCAAGACTTTAGTAATTAAGTCGAAGCTTGAGTGTACTTAAGATTTTCAAATGGTTCGGGACTTCGGAGACTTAAGTTTTCTCTAGAGAAGACTTGAGTTTTTTCTACGGAAGAAGCAAAATTTACTTACATGACATAGGTACTTATACCTACCTATTTAATCTTCAGTTTATAACTAAAATTAAAGCAAAAATAAGATTTACAATAATTCAAAATGAGGTTCAAATTTAAGCACCCGTCTTTTTTTGTTGAAACCGTTTTTTTTGCAAATCTACTTCATATTACGTAAGTACGCGTAAACAAAACACATGCCTACACTAATTGGTTCGTGCTTTCCACTTGCTTGCGCTAATATCGGAATAACAACCCAGGAATAGGGCGTTTGGCAAGTCTCGAAGTAGATTGATGTCAATGACGACTCGCGGGTGATTAACAGTCTATCGGCAGGATTGATCACTTTGTGTGGGACGAACACTGTGGTATGCAGTTCAGACCAGCTTTTAGCTTTAGACTGTCGTCCCTGATATGAAAAGCTGACAGTTTCCAATATCGAGATTAGCAGTCGATCGGCAGGATTGATCACTCGTGTGGGACGCATACTTTGGTATGTAGCTCAGACCAGCTTTAGACTGTCGTCCCTAAACTGAAAAGCTGTCAGTTTCCAATATCAAGCTAACGAGCGACTAACAGTCGATCGATAGGATTGATCACTCGTGTGGGACGCAAACTTTGGTATGTAGCTCAGACCAGCTTTAGACTGTCGTCCCTAAAATGAAAACCGACAGTTTCCAATATCGAGCTAACGAGCGACGCGAGCGACTAACAGTCGATCGATAGGATTGATTACTCGTGTAGGACGCAAACTTTGGTATGTAGCTCAGACCAGCTTTAGACTGTCGTCCCTAAAATGAAAAGCTGACAGTTTCCAATATCGAGCTAACGAGCGACTAACAGTCGATCGATAGGATTGATCCCTCGTGTAGGACGCAAACTTTGGTATGTAGCTCAGGAGTCGTAGCACGGTACGCTTATCACCATGCCTGTTACGTTCTAACAAGTATGTGAGTGCGAAAGTGACGGACTTAGTGATAGGGAAAACCATGCTGCGCGGGCAGACCAGCTTTAGACTGTCGTCCCTAAAATGAAAAGCTGACAGTTTCCAATATCGAGCTAACGAGCGACTAACAGTCGATCGATAGGATTGATCACTCGTATGAGACGCAAACTTTGGTATGTAGCTCAGACCAGTTAGGATGACTCACGTTAGACCGGGCCGTGACCGGGCCGGGGCTTCCGGCGCTTACTTTTCTATGACATGACAGGTGATCACGTGATGCTTTCCATAGAAAACGAAGCGCCGGAAGCCGGTCACGGCCTTAAGACTGTCGTCCCTGACATGAAAAGCTGACAGTATGCAATATCAGGCTGACGAGCGATCAGCAGCCGATCGGTAGGATTGATCTAAGCTCTGTTTTCCTAGGATAGCGGTACCGTCATATACCGAGCGTCTCCATACAAAATAATACGGCTAAATATGGATGAGTACCTAATCCTAATAGTATTTTCCTAGGAAACCAGAGCTTTGCGGCAACTTAGAACTTTCGCCCTTGAACTGAAAAGCTAAGTTTTAATCCTACCAGCATTTAATTTAATTCGTAGATCACGTAAAATTATATGTGGTATTTTCTATAAAAGGGGACCTTATTGTCGATGGCGCTTACGCCATTATTAACGATGCTCTGATATAATTACAATGCCGCGCGACGCTGTGCGGCGTAAGCGCCATAGACAATAAGGTCCCTTTTTATAGAAAATGCCCCATATTTAGTAGCAGATATACGATTAGGTACAGTCAACTGGGGAGAATAGGGATGGCTGGGGCGAATAGAGACAAAACTTAAACTGTGATTTAATTTACCTGACAATTTCTTAAAAAAATACCCACACAAATTGTATTATTCAATTGAAAATAATCGTAGGTTTTGTATGATAAAATTTGTGTGGGTATTTTTAAGAAATTGTCAGGTAAATGACCTTTAAAGTTTTGTACCTATTCAACCCATTTGACGGTACTTTATTAGCTGTAGAATAACAAAAGAAGTGTAGTCTTATTTGCTCAAATAAGGCAACGTGAATTGCTTGCATAAGAAAAGAGGGTAAAAGTAATATATAAGGACAAAGTTTCGTATTTTGAAAGCAAACATGCCTAACCCTTTGCCAAGACGTCACATCAGTAAATACGGTTTGTTTGTTTTAACACTTTTAACGAGTTGTATAACTTCAAACGCTTTAAGCGACCAAATTAAAGGCTGGAAAGTTAGAAAACGTCATAAAATTGTTGGTTAAGTATTCAAATTGTTGTTAAATAATCAACTTGTCGATGTACAGTCAGCTAAGTTGTTAACTTAACATCTTTGTATACAAATATGTATGCAGGTGTGCTAAGGCTAAGCCAATGGTTTTGCTGATTGTCCAGACGTGTACGTGTGTGTATACGTGTTCTCCACCGTATTTTCTCGGAAACGTTCGTATTTGTCATGCTACTTCATTCAACGTCAGTATTTACTTTTTGTACCGAGACTGACTGAAATGACAAGACACGACCTGACCACTACAGCAACAGAGCAACTTTTACTGTGGGACCAACCCCCGAAACCGCGAAAAAAAATTTGGCTTTAGTCCCATGGCACTTGCTTTTACACATAAAAACTGCCGTCCATAGAGTCAGATAGGTACCTACTTGTAAAGTCGTCGTCAATAGAACTTGCCAATAAACAAACCATTTTACCTTCATTACTTCGTAATATCGCCCTTTAAAAGGACAACCATGACCTTGTTAACAGTCTTTTTATAGTTAAACTAGCTTTTGCCCGCGACATCGTCTGCGTGGACTTAGTAACAGCAGCTAAAGTAAGTGTAGCGCCTGGAAAAATTATCATAGCAAACATTCAAGTTGAGCATATTATGCACACAAATTAGCAGGCACTTCATTAATTATTTCAATTCCACCCCGCTTTTTACTTTCTTAAGGGATGATTTTCGGGATAAAAACTATCCTATGTCCTTCTCAGGGACTCAACCTATCTCTATGCCAAATTTCATCAAAATCGATTCAGCGGTTTAAGCGTGAAGAGGGAACACACAGACAGACAGACAGACTTTCGCATTTGTAATATTAGTATGGATATTTAATTTATATAATTTTTTAGTTAAATTAAATGTTAATTATTAATATTTCAGGGAAAATAACCTTCGTAAAAATGTTAGGTTATGTGTCAAACGCTAACAAAATCTGTCATATTTGTTAACATTATTTGCAAGTTCTATTGACGACGACTTTACAGCATAATTTGCTAACTGTAGCGTACCAACAAGTATTTATTTCTTGAATAAACATTATAAATTATCCAGGTGACGCTCATATTACGTAGCTTTTACGTTGATAGAGCAACAGAATGAAGAATTCTATTAAAACATACGTCCGACACACCGCGAGTTCCGAAACGCAACAAAACACTCTCGTTGGCCGCTTGCCAATTTTGTGCGATAAAATCAGCTTTCCTTAATTATGCAGTAATTGACTAGTTAGTAGTTATCATACGTAGCACGTAGCGAACAAAGCTCAAGATGTCAATAACTTCCTTTAGACTCAACATCTACGCAAAACTCCGAATTGCTATAAAAACTAGAATATCCTTCGCTGACTTTACGTAATAGGCGATCCGTTTACTAATAATTATAGGTACCTTATTATTTACTAGCTTAATAAACGTAACGTTGATAGAAACATTATACTGTGAATTAAAATCTGAAATGGTTCTCTTCAAAACCATGCACATTTCCTATTAAAAGATGTTTTGTGATGTTTTATACGTAAACAAGTACACCGTCGACAGCCCACCTTATCGAAGGCTTCCTACGTAGATGAGTACTACCATTGAGTCATTGCCGTGTGTCACTGATGACGACAAAGAACATAGACAAAATTGAATTTTCGACTATAGCTGATATGCTGTGTTATCCATTGACCAGAGAACGTCATACACATATGACGAGTCTCGCCCGCTATTTGAGTTTGACGAAGTACGCTGACTTAGCGATCCAAAGAAGGTTTTACGCCTAAGGGCCACTTGCACCATCCCACTAACCCGGGGTTAACCGGTTAAACCGTTAACCCCGGGTTAGTGGGATTGTGCAAGTGGCGCTTATATGCTTACATGTCATGGCAACGCTGTCCTTGTCCTTGCCAATCAGATATATCGGAGCGGCCGAGATGTTCACAATATCTGAACACGCACTCTAACGCCTTGACAATAGAGGCGTGTTCAGATATTTGTGAGAGCCTTGACCGCTCAGATATATCTGATGGCGACTGTACTATATGTAGGCATAAGATAACACATCACGGTTCATGAGATGCAGCCTGGTGACGGACGGACGGACAGTGGAGTCTTGGTAGTGGGATCCCGTTTTTGCCCTTTGGGTACAGAAAAAAAAGAAAAAAGATAACACATTCAAAATACAATCTGTGACGCAAGCCCCTTGTACGAGTAGGTGGGCGGATTCGAAGCTACTGGAATTAAAAGAATGCTTTAATTTTGTAAATTTTCGTCTAGCTTTTGTTGGGCCATTGAGAAAAACAAAATTAACTAGCATCGCGTATTTAATGCCTTCGATCAACCGATGACCTCATAAATCCCACGATGTTGGACATGCTTCGATGACTGATGTTCATACCCCGGTGTTTTGGTTGCTGGAATGATTTTGTGTATTTATAACTTTGTTTATTATAAGAGTTACCAAACTATGAATTAATAAAAATAGGTAGTACAGGTCAAATTGTGCTTAGAAATGATAAAATACTTTCTGTTGCAGTTTTTACCTATTTTTTGGTTAGGCTTAAACAGGCTTAGGCTTAGCAACTTAGGGTTTTGGAAGCGGGCACCTACCCGTTTCCAAAACCCCGGGGTAAGCTGTTTCATCAGTGGTCTAACGATAGTTATTAAAAGTTCAAATTCTACTCGTACTCTGTTTTCTCACAAACCTTCCTTTCCTTTCAGGATGACGACAGGAAGAAGGGCGGCCTCACCTTAGCCAGATATCAGGAGCTGTTCGCGCAGTTCCTCGGAGACGAGAAGGAAGACTGCCAAGCGAAGCATCTCTTCGGCCCTCTAGAGATATAGACACCTGAGCCATAGACTTTTTACATAGAAGTTTAGCCCTTAGGGCTTTAGCTGTGACTGCTACACCTACACCCGATTGCACATTAGTGTCCAGGTTTTTGTCACTTGACATCAACTTTGGCGATAATTTATAATGTACTTAGATGGGCAAACTGGGCAATAAGGAATAAGAATTTTAGTTCGTCATAGATTTCGGGAATCCACAATTATTTCGGTAGCTGGCCAGTTCGCCGGCAGACATGTTTCTATATTTACAAAATACGCAACGTCGGTAAATGACGCCAAAAATACATCATCACTGCGTCGATACAGTGAAGCGGATTAGTAAACAAACTGACATAAACAATGGCATAAAATTGGTTTATAATAAATATGTGGTATAGTTTGTCAAGGGACTGTCTCATTTCGGGCGTAGACGGAGAGAGTCATACTGTCTTTGTCTTGCACTGGTGCTGGCTCCCAGAAGAAGGGGATAAGATTAAATTTTTTGTTTCTATTTACTGACAAGATTTGCTTGACCAACTATATGGCACCAAAATTTAAAAAAAAGACGTTCGCCTGCGAATTTTTTGTGTACTTTAGTGAAACCCTTTATTGATTTTGTAATTCGTTAACATTTGATTAATGATTGATTCCGTTGTGTAACGAAACATGTTGATTCAGTTGATTCACATACTTATTATGTGTTCGACTTTTGTTACATAAAGGAATCAAATCAATTTAATTGTTGTATTTTTTTTATCTATTCAAATCTGTCTGCTATGACTTTTAATTCCTCGATGGCCAGTTACAATTAAAACACATTATTCTTAGTATTATAAACTTTAGTGTGCGTGTTAGTTTTTTAATAGTTAAATATAACTCAGTTCTGATTATCCCGTCCCAGCACATCACAATGTGATTTTATTTTAAGATATTTTAATATAATTGTTGCGGTGAGATTTAACGTTAACTTTTGTAAGTGTTTTATTTTGTTTGTGAATTATGGAATGTTGGTACCCCCTTGTTTTTACTGTTCCTGAGGTATCATTATAATTATAAGAAAGGAACGACCAACTGGTTTCTTGTTATTTTCGTTTATATTTATATACAATGGCAGTACCTACTTTAAGGGATACGTGGGAATGTACGGGCAATGTGAATGATATGCTCACTCATACAAATGAATCTAGTCACAAATATCAATACTTAATATAATTTGTAAATACTTATTGTTCAAAATATTAATTGATGTTTTAAATTATAAAATAAAAATTGTCTAAAACCTCTATTTTTTCATTTACCTACGCCAAAACTAGAGCTAGGTACCTACCTACTTATTTATCAATAAGTGTAAGTAGGTAGTAGTACATATTATTAGTAGGTACATATTTTTTAATCAATGTATATATTGTACTTATATCTTAAGCTTAGGGAAATGTATACCCTGTTGTCACCCATTAATGGCGGTACAACAGTAGGGGAAATGTGAAGTAATTACAAACAAAGATTTAGTTTGCCATTTATTTATAAACGCTATTACATAAAATTTATAAATAACGCAATGCATTATCATTATTTACATTCGGAAACTGTCCGTAAGCCAAAGTACAATAATACAAAAAAAATACAATTTGCGTTATATTTGTTTTTATACACTTGGTGCCTTAATCTATTTTTTACATAGACTATATATCTGAACCTCGTAACTCACCAAATACTTTCATTCTAAAAACTACTTTGCTCAGCACCAAATACCGTCCACAATTCAACGCAACGTGAGGTGAGGTACGAGGTGAAGAATTAAGCCGGTTAACAACAAACGTGTTACAAGTTTTCTAAGTCACATGGGAAAATTTGGATATGAGCGGTAACTATGACCACCAATACGACCACAATATATTCTATGGACAGTATGGACATAGTCATGGGCGCTGATAGTATACACTAGCTGCGGTACCTCTATGTAAAGTCAAGGAATTTGATATCTGCGCCAGTTCGTACCTTTTCGCAGAGACAACCACCATGAAACCCGGTACGGATGTCAAATGATTATCACTATGAATATCTACGAATTGACACATCCAATTCCTTGGCGGTAGGGTAAACTCGCATTATTTGGTGACACGCCTAATTCAGTGATACAAGTTTTGAAGCATGAAGCATGACACCCAGGAAAGCTAGTGAATTAGGGCCTTTTAAATGGACCTCACGGCAAAGCCGCCGAAGCCGTGAACCCGATTCACCGAATTAGGCGTGTCACCAAATAATGCGAGTTTAGCCTACACTTCATCTCGTTCATGTTGTTCGTGCCATGGTCGCTGCAGGATGCCATAAAAGTCGGCTAAAGTCAAAAACCTCATCTCCTCCGAAAAAAGTTAAAAGATTTGCAACTTTAGATATACGTTGGCTAAAGTAGCAATTGCTAATATCCTTGAAATGGAGTTACAAGGTTTGCGATTTTAGCTGACATTTGTAAGGGTAGATTTCTGTTATACGGATGACAGTCTGTAGAGTTTATGTAGTGGCTATACTTTAAAAACAGTCATGTCATATTTTCCCACACAAGTGATCAATTCAGTTTTGAAATAGTTATTTACATGAAATAGACATCGAAAAATAGATCTGTAGATGTTCTGTTCAATAGTTCTGGGAAGTTCTAACAACTATGTTTTGGTTAAAATAATACTTTCTTAAACTGTACATTGGTGGAATAAAAAAATCTAGTTACTTAAAGCATTACTTCGTCTTAATTGATTGGCCATTTAAAGAACGTCTTTGGCCCAAATTTTCGTAGGAATGTCACCACTTAAATAAGGTTAAAAATTCATTGGAGAGGGGTATAATAAGTTGGCTTACTTTCGTTACACAAAGAAACTTACGGAATCAATTAAATTTTAGATGAAGTAAGGCCTTAAGTACCTACAGGTTTTTTACACCATACATATACCATCAATTTGTCAGTTCTATGATTTGGATATGTTAGTATCCAAACTCACTGTAATAGTTGCCTAGGTATTTGGTTTTGAAGACTGGTAAACTTATTTACGAGGAGTATGTTTTCCGCAATACAACAAAAAAATATACACAATACAAGCTGATGATTGCTTTGCCGTCCGTACTGTGTATATGTTTTTTTTTTACTTACTACAGAATCAGTAATAACTCTGTACGGCATTTGCAATGACAATGTGTGGCGATGTCATCATTAATGTAAATTTTCTATAAAAATAAGACGTTTATAATAATGACACTCTCATACTGTTCTGGTCAAGTTAGACGAATACTACGAACACAAAATATTCGCCATCGAAGTGAGGTCGTTGGAGAAATTAAGTAAAAAAATGTCAATCTACTCGTATTGACACTAGTGACACTAGCCATAGCCACTACAGAATTAGGTAAGCGAAAATTCAACTAATTCTAACACAGGAAACTCTCACCCATTTTTAGAATTTAAACCGGTTAAATTCTCTATTACGAGTAAACTGGTTAATTGGAATATTTTTTGTTGCTACGGAAAATACCTAGGTATATATACAGTTCAACGACAAAATATTTCGAGCCTGTAAATTTATTTCGTGAAACCAATAAAACAACAAAAATTCTCTAAATCGCATTGGGTGTTTTAAACAGACTTTTGCTTCGTCATGTGATAAATGATTATAATAATATATGTGTCTATATAGATAGCAAAGTAAACGACTATATACCATTCACAGCTAACAATATAATAGTATAGCGCTATTAAAAAATTTAATACAATTTTTACCCCAATTTAATTTTTACCCCATGTATAAAGATACACAGCCGCCACGAATGTTCGATATACAGATTCCTAGCTACATTTTATGTTAAATTGACATATCAAGGCACGGACATAGTACAACGCAAATTATAAAAACTTAACATTATCCATCATTTTGGGTTTATTTATTTAAAAAAAATGTACTTTTCTTCTAGGCCATTAATTACAAAATTTTCCATTGTGTTACGCAAGTAGTGTTACAAGAATATTTTACGTTACACGATGGAACCAATTGTATGTAGACAAGGCCTTAAATTAGGTAATCTGTACTTAAAAACACTGCTAAAATAGAAGGTATAAAGTCATATTAATAAAAAAATAACTAACGTTCTTATATATCTATGCCTTATTTGCCAGGCCTTCTCAGGCTCTGTGTGATGATGAGGCTTTCTTAAGCATAAGAAATCCACGGATAGCTACATTACTCTCGAGTACAATCTCCATTAAATATATCTATCGATACTATAAAGCTATAGATAATTTTAAAGCTAACACGGAACTTAATCGCGTACAAACTTACGTTTATTTATGGCCTGACGTTTCGAACGTGACGTTACGTTCGTGGTCACAGGCAGACTGGCGAGGAATTGTATCAAGAAGATGTTGATACAATTCCTCGCCAGTCTGCCTGAACGTAACGTCACGTTCGAAACGTCAGGCCATAAATAAACGTAAGTTTGTACGCGATTAAGTTCCGTGTTAGCTTTAAAATTATGAGTGAAAATCGCGTTAGTTTAAATCAGTATACTATAAAGCTGCTCAAAAACATCTAAACACGCATTATTAAGGCAAAGTCGTGTACAGATGGATATGAGTAAACTTATTCGCTTTGTATAATGGTCACTGTACAAAAGATAGATACGTCTGTGCCTTTAAATACGGCACTTGTCACTAGGTACAGTACAACACCGATATTTACAAAATATGTGGCCGGCAACTATTGGTGTCCCTCGTTTACTCACATGTTAGAGAAATACACCAATATTTGCCGGCTACATATTGCAGTGAAAATATGGCCCGTCTACAGGCCCCATTAGCCTTCAAACATTTTGTGAATCAGCTCTTCTAATGAGGGCCTTCCAAAAACGGTCAACTTGGTCGGGGACGTGATGCCTATGGCAGGTACTTTAATGATCTGCAGATATCTGCTAAGCTTTATCAGAATGGTTCATAATATTAGCGTCACATACCCGGCACTTATCTGAAATGCTCCGAAACCTAATTTCAGAATATTATTTTAGAATAGGCTCAGAACATATGTGACGTTTTCAACCAAAAGGTACCACATTGTCGCTTGTTTATAAGGTTGATTTCTAATTGAAGCTATATGGAAATAGTGCCTTACTGACAAGCGACAATAAGTACCCTTTTGGTTAAAAATGGCACAAATTAACAAAAGGCATTCAAATGAAAACAAATTTTTTTGCCTGTTTCTACCTAAGAAGACAAACAATGTTCATGTGTTGATAAAAGCTAAATAATCGCCTAAAAATAACTTTAATTAAGACTAGTATACACAACACTAGTTTACCAGTCGAGCTCATACCAAGCCATTTAAAAAAACAACGTGATTTTAATTTAGTTATTATGGTAAAATCACTGTTTTCCCCAAAAAAAAATAAGATTCAAATGTAATGAAAAATAAACATTATAGAATACTATTAATAATATCATAGGGGATAATACCTATCATTATAAGTCAATATTATCATTAAATCTACATTATGATACATTAGCCCATTTTATAGGTTTTCAAATTTTCAAGGAAATTACAAAGACGTATAAATACTAAATATTAAAGTATTCTGTTATACTAGGTACAACAATTGGTCTTTAGAATTTTCTTGTTTTCCATTAAAATACTTACAACTTTGTCTAAGTACAGTCGCCATCAGATATATCGGAGCGGCCGAGGTGCTCAAAATATCTGAACACGCACTCTAACGCCTTGACAATAGAGGCGTGTTCAGATATTTGTGAGCAGCTCGTCCGCTCCGATATATCTGATGGCGACTGTACATAAACATAATATACTTGGAAGTAAAGTGACATAGACGATTAAGGGCGTATTACGATTTTCTAAATTTTGAAATAGGTATGTGAAACTAAGCATCCTAAAAAATATATAGAAATCCGGAACTGAATTACCTATTTAGGTTTTTTCTTAGTTAGATACTTATATAAAATTCGTCACTCAATAAAATTCGATCAAATTTTGAACGAATTTTCATGTTATCATGAATAATTTTTTACTAACCATTTTTATTCTATTGTGTAACGAAATACATATAACATATTTAAAATGTTAGACCAATTTTCGTTACCTACACAGTGGAACCAATTAAATTGTCAAATACCTAATTAAAACTTTTGGCATTGAGCCCAGTATATAAAAAAAAAACTATTAATTTAATGTCACTTTACTACGAAGTTAAACTACAACGACATAATAGCAATATAACATTTCAAACTTTCGCGTTTTGAAGACATATTAAATCACATTTACAATCGGGTTTATCGCGAGTTAGCCGAGACCACGACCAGCGGGCTTAGCACGGTAGCATTTTTATCGCCTGTCACCATGCCTGTCACGTTCCAACAAGTATGTAAGTGCGAAAGTGACAGGCATAGTGACAGGTGATAAAAATGCAACCATACCCACCAATGATGATGACCATACCATGATGGTGTTACTGATACCGCAGTGAAACCAGTGTCGAAACGTCTTAAAGGTAAAAAAATAAATTCGCGATAGACCCGATTGTAAATGTGATTTAATATGTGACATAATAGCAACTCTGTACTGCCTCGCCAAAAGCGACCAGCCAGCTGTGTATCTGGATATTTCCCGCTTAGCGGTACCTATGAGGATATAAACCCTTCAATATTAATTGAATGATCTGCTACTGCATCTTGCTATCAATAACAACCCTATCTTTTTGTCTCTCCATTTTAACAAACCAATAAAATTGTAATAATATTATAACTAATACCGTAATACAAAATACAAACTTACGTACCTAGATGTCAGATTACGCGCAGATTAGATCCTCACTTACATAGAACCGTAAAAGGCGTTTCATCTATCCGGTAAAGATCTCGTTGGTAAGTGGGTTGTCTTGTGCAAGTGCATTTCGCCAGTTACCACCTATCCCCTATCTGTCTTTCCAAGCAGGTGCAGAGTTACCAGTTGTCCCTCTAGTAACTACGTTCTACATCCGTAGATCTGCATCTCATTGCTGAGCGGGTGTAGAGTAATTTAACTACATTTCATTGGTGATCAGGTGTAGGATGGAGTTTCTACATCTGATTGTACTGTGACGTGTGTAGACTGTATCTACATCTCATTGGTGAGCGGGTTGACGGACCCGCTGGAGTGCGCGCGTGGCTCCTCGTCTAAACTGCCGTAGGTGCCGTAGCGCCGGGACACGCGCCAGCGGCCCCGCCGATTTCGGGTTATGCCTATAAACACTCGCTGTTGTAATCACGCTGATGAATAGGTTTATTGATGGAATGTACATAATTGACGACTTTCATTCGTCTGCTTAAATACCTGCACAAAACGATCTCGATATAGCATCAGTTATCTTTGAAGTTAAGGATTTTTTTTAAGACAATTTATCAAATACTATGTATTAGCAAGCAATTTAATGCAAACTTGTAACATTGAGTCTTACTTCCTTATTCGTAAACGCGCTACGAGCGCGTCTGCTTGTTTGCTATCACATAAAAAAAACGCATCAATTTTTTTCTTATATATATTTTTTTTATTACAAAAAGGTAAGCATTTCACCGCAATCTCACCTGATGGTAAGTGCCGATGCAGTCTAGGGTGGATCATGCTTACTTATGCTCAATTTAAAAGATCCAAGTTATAGTGGACTGGGAATAGATTTGCAGCGGGCTTAGCTCGGTAGCATTTTTATCGCCTGTCACCATGCCTGTCACGTTCTAACAAGTTTGTAAGTGCGAAAGTGACAGGTGATAAAAATGCTACCGTGCTAAGCCCGCAGGAAGTGAATTCCATTCCTTAGCCGTTCGCATGATAAAGCTTAATACACATGTACCCATATTTGTCCAAATTAAAGACTAAAACAATCGATTATTACTGAAGCTTGTAGTGCGTTTATGATTCCTTAATCAAACCCCCTTAATACTTTAACGATCCGGTATACTCGATAGTTATCTGGTATATTGAGATTTTCTATTTATAGTAGGTAGGTACCTAAATGATAATAATCTTTGCAACTACATGACGAAGATACTGCCATGTTTAGATCAGAATGGCACTTGTAAGCTTTACTTAGGTACAATCGAATTCATATATACGTACATTTCATTGCAATTATGTAAACATATTCATGGACTCGACTGTACTCTATGCTCTATGTAAGCAGCAGGTACGAAAGTACGAACATAATGTCCGTGCGGAAAGAGAAGAGTCGTGGAAAATAAGAGAACCAATTATTCTCTTGCCGCACAGACTATTTGATAGAATATAATAGGTACAGATAATAATTTCTCATCCTTACTCTGATATAGGTACCTACCTAGTTACGTAAGTAAAAATTTGAGTGACCTTTGTTGAATGATTATACTTACCAAAATTCAGCTATATTTTGATAGTTATGAAGGGGCTCACTATCAGTCCGCCGGACGATATTTATATTATGACAAAATATGTGTATGTTTTTATCTATTTTGATAACCACATGTAAATGATCTGTAGGCAGTTTGCTGATGAGTATAAAGAGTAGCAGAGTAACTACGTGACCAACTATGATTGATAAAATATATGTGACGTTCTCGATCAAAAGGTACCACTTTGTCGCATACCATAAAGACGAAATCTGCTTGTATCTTTATAAGTATAACCTATCAGAGCATCCTTAAGGCAAGTGACAATGTGGTACCTTTTGATTAAGAACGTCACATATGTTGGGATGAGGCAATACCGGGTTACCGGGTGTGGCCTGTAACACGAGCAACTGTACTACTTCAAACTGACCAACATTTGTTGAGCAACCTTTAAAAATTACTTGTGTTTTGATTTTTAGCATACTTTATTCTAAGAGGCAATGTACGAGTATAGGGTATTTGACTACTAGTCAAATCAGTTTCTTTTTACGAACAGTCAAAACGATTTTGCTACTATGGAACTTATATAAAACACTTGCATGTGACGTCACAATCAAATCACCTAATTTTTATAGTTTTATACGGGTTTTAAATATAAATTGTGTCTAAAAATAACTGCTGTCTACGTGTCTCTATTATTATTCTGGTGCTTTATTTCGTGCATGGTGTAAAATAATTTATTTTAAATACAATCAAATAACCTATTGCGAATTTTGTTATGTCTTAAGCAACGTGACAGCTTACGTGACAAGTGTTAGGGGCCACACCCGGTATAAAGTAAATGAGATCAGGAGCCCGATTTATATTTAACAACTTGTTACCGTTATGATCTTATTTAGATGCGACCTTGAAGATCGGTCACGCTGATTGGTGCATGCGAAATGAACTAAAAATCGGGTGTGAGATGCGCGCCAACTACCAAGACGATCATCAAGGTCGTATCAAAACCAGTTCAAAACTTTAACAAATTGTTTAATTAGAATCGGCCTGTAGGTAGATACGTGTTTCTTGACTTTCATATTACAAAGATCATGAATGGATTGTACCAGATTTATTTTTCCCGTTACTACGCTGGAAAAATGATATCATATTTTGTCAGCATCAAGCGCATTTTACTCGTAGCTTTACTATAAGCAAGCTATTACACTTCAAGATTTGAAAAAGAATTTTTGATTTTCGATTATTTCACATTTCAATCTTATTCTTCGTGCACTTTATAACAAATATGAGATGTGCAAACATATTTTATTAGCAAGAAATTGAAGTCGGTTAAAAACGATACATTTGCATTGTAATGATGTGCACAATTTGAGTTTTGCCCATTTGTGCCATTTGGCCCGATTTTTATTTTAATGCCGAATTAAAATTAAAATCGGCCCATTTTGTACTATTCGTGGTCTATCCGTGTATGCGATCTACTGTGATCTTGCTTTATACATTTTATAACGATCTTACGTTGCTTGGCCCCGGGCTCGAAATAAGAGGTTCCTTCAAGAAAAAATCTTTCATTAATATTATACTTATATTTTGGACCTTGTTCTCCAAACTTATGATATATGAGTGACATGGTTTTGGCATTTTTGATGTGGCAATCCCATGCAACTGGTATGGGAAAGTCAAAATCGTGTCCGATAAGGTAGTAAATTTTACAAACTTGCTCGCACTTAACAGTGCCAATCTCTAGATTGTATAATTACCTCATCGGACAGATTTTAGCTCCGCCATAGTAATACTGTCACATGCAAGGTGCTAAAATAAAAAATAAAACAAAACAAAATAAGAAAAACATAATTTATTTCTATCACAATATAAACTGTGGGTCGGTACATCACTAACATTACCATTACCTTTGGATATTGCGGAAAAATTCCCTCTAAATTAAGTACTAATTTTAAGTAGGAGATTCCAGTTCGGTGAAATTCTCTAAAACAGCAACATTGGCTGCATTTCCTAATTACATTAATAGGAACTTAGAGGGCGCCAACTAGAATAAATCAATCTCATGTAAACTCAAAGTTGTGGATATAATACATTGAAAAGTGATGACTAATAATAGTAATAATAAAGAATTTGTTCATAATTTCCATGAGGTTAGAGACGAACCTGCAAAGAGATGCTCGACTTTAAATAACCATACTGAACGGAGCCCGACCACCTTAAGCTTGCCGCCTATTTTACCAACAAGACAGATATCTTTTGACACTGAAGCGCGCCGTTGTTTTATGCGACGAACGCAGCGTTGAACGCATGCGATCAACGGAATGTAGGAAAAGTGACATTTTACATTAAATAATCTAATGACACTGAATTGTTTTACGCATTACAGTAAAGTCTGCATCTTCCCAAAAGATTTTTAATGTGTAATTTGTTAAACAAAAGCCATTGTTCCTTTTTTGCGAGCGGTCGGCCATTGTGTCTGACAATTGACAACGTGCCGCTCGCACAAAAGAAACAATGGTTTATCTTTAACAGATTACAGCGTCTTAGGCGTAAAAATAATTTGAGAAGATTCATACTATACACGCATTGTAATTTTTCATACATTCCGTAACATATGCGTTCAACGTTGCGTTTATCGCATAAAATAATCGCACCAGACCAGTCGCAGACCGTTTTTTAACTGCGCGCCCCTCTTCAATTTATCTATGCTTGCATATAAAGTAATCTTACAAACATAATGTACATAAAGACTTATTTTCTGTTGTGCATTACACATACAAAATTACTTTTGGTGTATAGGAGTGGAGCGTATTTAAAAAAGTTTTCTGTACTAAATATTTTGGTTTATTAAGTCCCCGGCAAGCTCGGTTCTCCATTCAAACGTAGTTACGCTCTCATCTTAAAACTAGCTAGATTGCTCTGAAACTTTGTACTTACAATAGAATAAGGTATATCTAGTCCTGTAATTAGTTTATGTAGCTTCAAATACCATAGTAAAAAAATACAGTTAATTTAAGTTGTTCATACAAAACTTGTTGTTGCTCTATTTCGTTTGTTTTATAAACTGGAGCTATTTTACCAAGGTTATTGAGGCAACTTACTGCCTCTTTCTCTCGGCAAGTCAATGTTTGATCCACTGGATTTCTTTTATGTATATATTGCCTGCTCTAGGCGATACATAAAAAATAGTTTGTTACAGAAATTGTTTAAAGCTATGTGGTCGAAATTCCCGACGGAGGTGGTGAAAAAGACGTGCGTATTTTTGAGGCACTTCGCTGCTTCATTAAAAAGCACGTAAATACGCAAGAGAAAACAAAAACAAAATCTAATCATTGTTTTTTTTTAAATTCGTCATTAGTTTTGTCTTTTTGATATATAAAATTTGTTTCAATCACTTTTAATATATAGCTGTTATGTGTTATTTAAGTTATAACGGAATTTATGGCTAGACTAGGTATAAACTAATTACAGGACTAGATATACCTCATGTCATTGTATGTGCAAAGTTTCATTACAATCCAACGAGTAGTTTTAAAATGAGAACGAAACTCCGTTTGTATGGGAAGATGAAATTCGGCCGAGCTTGCCGGGGACTCTTAACGTAACGTGTAATGACAAAATGTCAGTGTCAAGTGACAATTGTCATGCAAGATAAATAGAGGCTTAGTTAGTTCTACTCTCATGTACCCTTTGTTAGTTACTTAGGAAAATAATTAAAATATAAATTAATACAATGTGCACAGCGATAAAGCTTAATTATAAATTTAAACGTGCAAAGAAACTGACAATAAATTAAAACCTAATATTATGAAAATGATTTCAACGGTCATCCGAGCGAACATGTCCTAAAAAATGCAAGTAACTGACCTAATGGGTATTTTATTGGGTATAAAATACATATAGTTTGTCAAAGGACTGTCTCATTTCAAACATAGACAGAGATAATCATACTATCTTTGTCTTACACTAGTACTAGCACCCAAAAGAAAAGGATGAATATAGTTTTTTTTGTTCTTATTTACTGACAATTTAGTTTGAACAACTATATATCCAAACGAACCTAATCGCGTATTTCTATTAAAAAAAGACATAACGTTGGTTTCAAATCGATAACTATAGTCAGGCAAACACATCCTGTCAGTAAGTAAGAACAAAGAAAACTATACCTACATCGCTCTCCTTTGGGTGCTATTACTAGTGTAAGACAGAGACAGTATGTTTCTGTCAGTCGATGTTTGTAATGAACCAAACTATAGTAACATTTGTTTTTCAACTTGATATTTTAGAAAATGTCCGCTTAGATATAGTAACGATGACTCCTCCTCCTCCTAGCACATTAGCATTTATCGCGCACCTATCTCTTTTGCACTCGACAGTATCTAGTAAGTTAGAAAAGGACAGACTGTTCACAATGAACGCTTAAGTGTTATAGTAGAACTAAGGATATTGCACTAAAAAAAATGGTCCTAATAATCGACATGGTCATTCTGAGGTCTAGTCCTACCCTCTTATGACCTAGGTAGTTGAAAAAGTCTAAACCTGGCTACACCGATGGCCATATATTTTGATATAATTCCTTTATAAATCGTAAATAATCGATAATCAAAAGTGGGACACCTAAATCCAAAACTAAAGTACGCTCAGCACGCTAAGTACATTGTCCCGCCTGTTCCTATCTCTATCGCACACGTATAATTATATTACTGTCCTTCTCGCACAATGGCATTGACCGCTGGCAACATGGGCGATGCAGCAATATAATTACGCGCGTGCGATAGAGACAGGAACAGGCGGGTAAATGTACCAAATTTTTCGTGATTAGCGTCCCTACTTTTGTAAAGTTTCTCGTATCAGATTAAGGAATCTACAACTTAGTAAACATTCATGACAATAAGATTCTAATTTATTCAATTATTAGACTATTTCTCGCTTTCATTGGCTGTTAGGACTTTCTAACATTTACCAATACTTTGCTAACTTAACTACAGCCAGTTATGTTATATACAGGGTGGCTAAAAAATAAGTGCATTCCCGTTGCCAGGGAGGTTTTGGGATTATACAAATATACAGAGCAACTTCTAGTAAGCGAAAAAAAACTTACCCTCCCATAGAAAATGGACCAGCCAAAATGTATGAAACAGCCAAATTTTCTTTCGCAATTTCGGGGTTGGTCCCATAATAAAAGTTGCTCAATATAATCCAAAAGCCTCCCTGGCAACGGGAATACACTTATTTTTTAGCCACCGTGTATATACTTTTTGCGTTAAATGTTTGAGCAGCCATTTTGTAAATGAACTAATGCTAATCAAAATGGCTGCTTGATAAATTACAAATATTTATTGTTGTTAATAAATATTACTAATCTAACTGCATATATTCATAATGAATATCGAAAGAAAGTGCAGGACACTATTAACATAAAGCAAAATAAATTAATCTCGTTTGCCAGCGAGAGCCATGACTCAAACACGACATAATAATTACAATAATTGGAATATGTTTAAATAAAAATTGTAATAAGCTTGAATCCTAACATGTAATATCATGGGGTCACCTACATGCTCCCATCTACATACAGCCTTGGCGACAATTTCTAATCGACTTTTTTATAATCTCGATTTTCTTTAATATGACAAAAAAATACCTACGGATATTTAAAGCAATATATCACAAAAAAATACTGCAAAAAAACAAAGAAAACAGCATCTAACATGAATTTACAATAAATAAAATATTTATTGCCAATGAAATTGATTAGGTAGGATTATAAAATAAAATAAAGGAACTAAGTACCTAGTTTAAATGTAGTTAAGGCTGCATGTCGTTTGCACGCGATGAGTGACCGACCACCTTTAATATTTATCATCTACATAATTATTAATTATTCCGTTGCCCACTGCCCTATAGAATATCGACAGAATCTTAAGTACCGTCCAAAACGTTTAAGTACCGCAAAAGTGCAAAAAAAATCAAGGCAGTGTCAAGCACGCACGCAACATCCAGTACATAAAAATAACTTAAATTCGAAAAACAAATAGGAATGATCGTCATCTATACACATCTAAAACGATCGGTACATGCATTACAATAAAAAAAATATTCGTGTATTTTATACATAGTAAAAAGGAGCCATGAACCATTCTTTGGTTAGAAACCGTACCCGCAAGGAGAATTCACAATTTTATATACTAAATTCCAATTTTAATTGTGAATACTACTTTACACATAAATGCTTTAGAATATAGTGTTAATGGGAAGAAAACCACGTTCCCATTAGGCGATATATCTAGTAGAAAATAAAATATTTCACGTATGATATATTTTATTTTCTTGTTAAATTAGGATCAGCTCCAATTTGATGGTAGAATCCATCGTTTCAAAGGCACTGGCCCAATATGTTGGTTGGTCTATGATAAGCGTTACCGGGCACTGAATTAACAACAAGTATGGCGGAAGCAAGATTAATACGAAGCTTTGTTAGTTGGAAATAACTACGTTAATTTACTTTTTAATTTTACGTTTTATTGCACGGACAATACTGTTCAATTCTCTTTACAAATCACTATATATTTTACCTTCTAATATCAACATAAATAAGCCAGCTTAGATAAAAGCTAGCATTCCATCTTTCGCCTCTATGTTTACAATTATTTTCTATACTTAGTTATTTCAGTGTCCACCACACTTGTAGCAAAAAGAAAAAAATATTTATAAATTACGATCAAGTCCGTTTACAGAACCACAGCCAATTTCAAGTTTAAACTTGGAATTTAAAAAACTACAATATCAGTCCATTTATAAATATATTTCTCACAATGAATTTGAACTTCATTAAAGTGTTGGCTTATTATCAAATGCCTCTTAAAATTTACTATAGAAATTTTTAGCACGTTTCGAACGAAAATCAGATGCGCTCTTTAATTCAAACGTGCCTTTCATTGTTGTAAATAGGTAGTTGAATGTTTAAAAATCCCGTAAACGGACCTCAATCACGTTATTTTTCTTTTTGCCTCTCAGAGCCGGGCGACGCTTACGCCAGAAGCGTGTCAAAGTTATAGAGTCTAGCGGTGGGTCCTCCCCCACTTACTCTCGTGAGCGACGTCTCGGCGACCGCCTCCTTGCCGCGCTGCATCTGGTTGGCTAGCTTCTGCTTGTTGACGGGGGACCCTGGAAATTACAGCCGGTTCAACCTGCCTGACTTTTTCAAGTGAAAGTTCTAAGTAAAATATTCTAAGTCAAAAAAAAATCGAGTTGATCGAGTTTTTATACGTCACGCTTAAATCTACGTGTAAATTACACGAAAACGGACTGATTTGTTGTAGTTTGGGCGACAGTGGTAGTTAGACTAGCAGCTATTAACATTTGACAGTTGACAAACGTGCGGGGATTGAACCCACGAACTTGTACCACATGACTGTACTGTGTAGCTAGTACGCTACAAGGTCAAAACAAAGATAACAATTGCCATTAGAAATAATTTAACCTCTTAAGACCCGGAGTCATTTTTGCAGTTTTGAATTTGGAACCTTTTATTTCATTAAGTTCAAAATTCGATTTGATTTTGTGCTTTTAAAAGGAACTCGGGACTTAGGACGATAAGTGTAACGAAAGAATAGAGCTTTCAAAAAAATCTGGATTCACATCTAGCTATACTTCTGACTTTCTCTGGCCCTCTTTGTATTTATGGTTTTATTACCTACTGCATCTAATGCTACTATAGTAGAATAAACGCATTATTCTCAACTAAACATATATTATAATATCACAAACAAAACTATAAAAAAAACTAACAAATATTAACGGCATTTAAATAAATTCTATACTTTACCTTTATGGGTTAGTACACTATTCATGAGTTACACAAAAAATGCGCATGATTAAAACAAAACATCAAAAGTCGAAAAAAAATCGAGAATCAGACTGACATAAACATGTAAACTTCTAATTCAAACTACTATTTTATTGGCAACACTAATTCTAAAATGTATAAAGAAAACTATAGTACTTATACTAAGTTTGTTTAAATAACAGAAATCCAGTGAAACATACATTTATCTCGACGTTTCGGGATATTTGTATCCGCCACCCATGGTACCGAGGGGATCCTTCCAATAATCGATAATAAAAAATACGTAAAAAATAAGTTTAAATCGGTAGGAAAGTAATACTATTCAAATTAACTTTCTTGATTATTTAGAAATTCACCAGTTTATTGCCAGCCTATAAATATCACACACGAATCAGAGAACAAGGTCCAATATACAAGAATAAAAAAAAACTGTGCAAAATCATAGCAAGAACGCATGCAAGGCGACCGTTTAAGATAAAATAACTTATTTATACAAAAAAAATGTGAAAATGAGTGAAGCCAATCCGGTTGTGTGTAGGCCCTGATTTAAAATGTAAAAAATGAGCATTGAAGTTTTAAACTAATTTTGATTTTATACTACTCCATAACAACAAAAAAACTAAATGAACGCCCCAGCCCCACCATATTTAAGAAACATCGAAAACTAAACACAACACACCCTCTTAAACTATGTCGTAAGCATTTAAACAATAATAGGATATATTAAATATAATAAAGTCGATGATGTGCTATGTTTCGCTCCATAACGAAAACTGTGTTACGTTCTACGCCGTTGGTCAGTGTGGACGATTCTTTAACGAATGACGTAGTGAGTGCAACCCATCATTTGACAATAATGCCGAAAACGAGGGTAGTTTCTCATCTCCCCTGCCGCCGCCGTCGCCCGCACCGAGTAATCGGTCGCGGAGAGCTGCAGCCCGCAGTCTGCGTCGGGCCACCAACGCGAGCGCTCATTGAAAATGCTCCTAGTTATGGAGCGAAACATGTCGACCAATCGTCGACTTTATAAACGTGAGTGACCCGTTTTAATATATTTAATGTCAGTGCCTCACTGAAGTTTTGTTAATAATAGGAAACTAAACGGCTTTTTGTCAAAAGTCATAAACTGTAATATATACATAGTACTGTAAAAGTCGTTGGTCACAAACGTAAACCTAAAATAGACCGTGCACTATGACCTATGACTAAAGGTTCGTTTATATCTACGGACATTAAGCGTGCCCGACACGTGCCATACCAAAAGCGCCATCGACAATAAGGTCCCTTTTCATAGAAAATGCCCCATGCATTTTCTATGAAAAGGGACCTTACTGTCGATGGCGCTTACGCCGCACAGCATCGCGTGGCATTGTATTTATATCGGAGCATCGTTTATAATGGCGTAAGCGCCATCGACAATAAGGTCCCTTTTTATAGAAAATACCACATATTTTTCTGTAAATTGTGTCTGCGCGTTGTAACGATAGATATAAATTCATTAATAGTATAACACTGTATAGAATAATATTATTTTAACTGCCACGGCACGTGTCTCGCACGCTCAATGTCTCTGTAGATATAAACCGACCTTAAATAAGTGCGATCTAAAGAGAAGTCAAACTACAGAAACACATGACGATTTTAGTAAATTGACAATATTTCAACGAGACAATAAGTCAGTATGTCTATATATTAACTTTTGTACCGTTTCTTAGGTTTGATGTTCTCTTTCTGACCGCTTTCTCTGGTTTCCTGTGACCTCTGTGTGTGTGTAGTTTTCTGTGGCGTGCTTGGTGACATGATTTAATGTTAACTGACGTAAGTAACCTTAATTAGGTATACTTTCGTGTTCAGGTTCAAGAGATATGATGGAAAAGAATAAGACAAAATTTCACCCGAACAATGATTTTAACCTGTGTAGCCTAGTGTTTGTTAATGTGTATCGTACTCACCTATATAGCTGAGCATAACGGGCAGGAATATGAGTCCGTGCGCCGCACCGAACAGAACGATGCCCAGGTACATACGGAAGTAAAACACCTGAGGAAAGAACATACTGATTTAAACTTTCACGCTTAACACATATTATTGTAAGGGGAAACGAATATCGATGGTTGAACAATCGAGTATATACAGGTGGCTAGAAAATAAGTGCATTCCCGTTGCCAGGGAGGTTTTGGGATTAAACTGAGCAACTTTTACTATGGGTCCAACCACGGAATCACGAAAATTTTTTTTACCCTCCCATGGAAAATAGACCAGCCAAAATGTATGAAATAGCCAAATTTTTTTTCGCGATTTCGGGGTTGGTCCCATAGTAAAAGTAGTAGTAGTAGTTCGAAAAACTCGTGCAGCTAGAAGTTGATGTCAACTTTAGCTAGTCTTTCTCTGAGACTACGGGGACAACACCGTCCTCGAAAGTCGAAACGTAGGTAAGTTTTAAAACTTAAGTATTTAAAAATCAACATTTTTTTTTAGATATTTTTGAACTTTTTCTGTAAGCTGTGAGTTGTTTTCGTATATTTCGTTTATGTACATTAGATTCCGAAATACGGTATTCTGCTATGGGGTTACACAGTACTACTAAGTGTAAGGCCTGAGTGGACGCTCGAGTTGGGCGTGCGTTGGGGCGGCGCGTGCGGCGTGCGTGTTAAACAAATGCCTTACGCTTAATAATGAACGACGATTTCGTTGAAATTTGGCCACAGTTTATAACCTGAAAAAAGACATAGGATACTTTTCATCCCGGAATTCATCTAAGGGGGTAAAATTTAGAACGAGAGTACCCACTAAAGGGAGGGAAGAAATTTGTGGCTTTCCATTGCAGAAGGGCCCTTATGCTTCATCTGCAAAAAGGACCTTTCTATCAGAATTTTTGGAATATCAGATGAAAACGTCCTTAATGCACACGAATTATAAGGATTCTGTGCTGGAAAGCCACATTAACGTTGTTCCACGCGGACGGGCGTGGTGGACGTGGTGGTCACCTGGAATATCTGACTGTTGGCGGTGGCCAGCACGATGATGCCGCCGAACTTGGTGAGCGTGATGCCGCTGAGCACGGAGGAGCCCATGCGCGCGAGCGCGGCGCCGGCGCGGGCCACGCGCGACGCGCCCGGGGACACGCTGAAGCTGTGCACCAGGTGCGAGCAGAACTCCACCGCTATACCCACCGCCATCACCTGGGGGGGGACGAAACCTAGTAACTTTTTGAAGTACCGTCAACCTAGGTGAATAGGGATGGCCGGGGGTGAAAAGGGACAAAACTAAAACAGTGATTTTCCTAACAATTTCTTAATAACTGCCCGCACAAATTGTATCATACATAATCTACTATTATTTTCAATCGAATGATACAATTTGTGTGGGTATTTTTTTAAGAAATTGTCAGGTTAATCATATTTTAAGTTATGTCCCTATTCACCCCAGCCAGCTAGCTTGGGTACGGACCGAAATAAATATCATATACGAAGGAAAAAACCGGCCAAGTGCGAGTCGTACTCGCGCAAGAAGTGTTCCGTTACCGTTACGCAAAAAACGACAAAAAAAATCACGTTTGTTGTATGGGAGGACCGCTTAAATATTTATTTTATTCTGTTTTTAGTATTTGTTGTTACAGCGGCATCAGAAATACATTATCCGTGAAAATTTTGCACAAAAAAAATTCACGCTTTTGTCGCCGACTGTACTTTTTTTTTCAATAAATAAGTTAGAAAAGGTCGCCTCGCCTCGCGCAGCAGCACGGGATCGGAAGCAAAGCCGAATATATACTCTTTATTCCCCACTTCTATTATTTCTTATGGGATTAGCACAACAAAAATATAAACTCACGGGTATATACATCCCGGTCATTTGATAGGCGTGCGTGGGGATACAGATCCAACACGTAGAGGCCCTTTGGAGAAGTTTGCTGTTATGTAATACACCTGCTAGAACCCATTCACGCCACAAATAGATACCCGTAAATTGGTCCCAACAGGCGTAGCGGCTATTATAAACACAGTGGAAAAGAGTGCCGGTTATGGTGTTGAAGTTTGGCTGGTCAAAAGATTGGGCTAGTGCTGAGAGGTCCGGACACCTGCCATAACAATGTCTGTACACGTTATCGAGGCAGGCGGTGACTCGCCGCTGCCTAGATGGGCCCCATTTTATACATAAAACTTATTATTATGTTTACTAATGTCGTAAAAGTGTAATTAATAGAAAGTGACTTACCAAATTGACTAGTGACACTGCATTCAAACTAATACCCCACCAGTACATAAGTCCTCCTATATTGACTACGATCATTGTGATCGTTATTACTACCACCTGAAACAAAAAGGAAACAACATTATTACGTTAATTACACACTCATACATTTTAGATAAAGCTTGATGTCGCTAATAGTTTTTATTTATACTATGCACTAACTTGACAGCAGCACAGATTATGAGAAAAAACGCTCACGTAGTTTAGAGTATCATTCTGATTAAAACAATAAAAAAATGTTCACTGAATTTACAACGCGAACATCAAAACGTAGCGACGATATCAAATCCTACTTCCACTAGACAAAAACAATTATAAATACCTAAGTTTTCTATCAAAAAAAAATCATTTTTGATACAAGATTTTATCACTGACTGTACTTTTCCTTCCACAGACAACTAATACTCATCGAGACAATTCTAACAACCCCAAACACAATTAGGTTGTGTTGTTTTAATGGCCACCTCCTATCTCCATCATCAGATCAGCTCGATGGTACCACAATATTGCATTGTCACCCGACTTACATATGTACCTATGCAAATTTTCAGCTTCATCAAAAACAGGAATTGGGTCAAATTTAACTTGCAAGATTTCATTACAGATACAGACAGACACAGATAAACAACGTGACATGTGAAACTAAATAAAAGCTTGTAATAAAATAATCCAAATATAACAACATATATGGCACTAGGCTGTACACATATATATTACCTAAAATATTAAATGATCTGCCAGATGTTTGTGCTAACTATTTAAATATTTTAAATGGTAAACATAAAAAGTCATTAAAATGCACTTTTTAAAAACTAACGACACAAGCTAGTATACTTAGAATCATACTTATGATAAGATATAGGATATAATATTGTTTTTCTTTATTTTTTATATTTATATTTTTTATTCATTAAATATATACAACAAACTTTTCACTATTTCTAATTATACATTTAAACTTAAGCCAGCGTTTAAAGGCATAGTGTGCAGTAACAGCCCAAAAAGACCAGGGCCTGTACAGTTACAATGTATGTAACACAATTTTAGAGAGCGATCAGATTTTGGATAAACAATTTTCCAATTTTATATTCTTGAACTAAGCATCGGCACACAAACCTCCTTAAGGTTTTGCCTACGATGAGTTTTGTATTAATTTCCAAACTGTAATTTGTTTCCTTATTCGATAAATACATTTAAAAAAAAGTCAACTCACCAAAGCCGAGAAGAGATCGAATCCCATCAAAATGAACGTGACAATAAATATAGACAGCACACTAATTCCCATACTCTTTAACGTATCCGGCCACATCGTCAAATACTGCTCATAGAACACATAGAACACCGAATAAGGGAACACATTCACTGTCGTGTTCTTCCCTTGTTCTTTTAATTTAGAGTTTATTGTGTAAGTAAGGTTGGCAGCTACGTTTCTCGCCGCTTTTAAGGCTGAGTAGTAATCAGAGCTTGTTTTTAGCACTGTGTGGTAGGTTTGGTAGTATGTAGCTCCGACTTCGCTTGATTCTGTCTTGTTTATGATTCTCGTTTTGTAGTTGACTGCTTGGGCGTAGGCGGCGTGACCGCCTTTAGGGCAATCGTTGTCTGGATTGTCGCGGAGGAAGAAGGAGACGTAACGATCGAAGTCGGTAGGGCTGGGACGTTGTTCTGGTGGTACTAGCGGTATGTTGCACGCTTCGCAACTGCCCGTCTCTGAAATTTAATATTGCATTCAAGTTAGATTACCTATCCTAAGGCCCAGCCATACAAGAAAAAAGTCCAATATTTACCAGTGAAGTTTGAACCTTGTGGGAAATATAGCTGATTTTGTTTTAAATATTTAGATCAGTGCGGTTGAAAACTCACTATTATTTTAAGTCGCTTTTGGCGACATGTTTCGGAAATATGTCTCACGATAGTTTAATTTCGATTTTGTTTTATTTTAAAATTGAACAAAATAAAAAAAACAACTGTTCCAATAGGATAGAGTTAGACCATGATAACTCTGCAACGATTTTGATAGCACACGCAATGCAATGCAAACGTAAAAACTTCTCGTAAAAACGTCAAAAGTCAATTATGAGGTTATAAATAACACTTGCACTGCTTGTGCTATCAAAATCATTGCAGACTTATCATGTTCTAACTCTATTTGACTACTAGTCAATACAATTTTGCTACTATGGAATTCAATTGAAACACTAGCATGTGACGTCACAATAACAACCAAATTACCTAATAGCCGACGAAGGCTGTTTTGTTATTCATTTTACTTTCTAGACTTATATTTTGACCGGGATATATCCCGGGATATAGACCGTGATTATCTTTTGTACTGTCTATATCCCGGTCAATATAAGTCTAGTGAAACTAACCGTGAATCATTCAAAACTCTTATTTTATTTTCTACTTTAACACTAACAGAATAAAGGCGATAACTCACGTAAGGCGACGTCGTGCGGACAGAAGCTGCCGTTCTTGTATTTGAAGCAGCACTTGTCGCCGTCCGACCAGTCGAACATGTCGTCGAGCCACGAGTTGGCCGGCTGTCCGATGTAACTCTCGTTTTGTGTGCGGTACGCTGCAATAAAAAACATCGTGTAGATAAAATAATGTTTTTTTTTTGCTAAAATTTTATTTTTGGTACAAGCCTTTATCGCTGACTGTACTTTTCTTTCCACAGGCAACTAATATTCATCGAGACAATTCTAAAAACCCCAAACACAATTAGGTTTCGTTGTTTTATCACAGAGTTCCTATGACTACCTCCTGTATCCATCATCAGATCAGCTCGATGGTACCATGATAATGCATTATCACCCAACTTACATATGTATATGTTTGCAAATTTTCAGCTTCATTGGAAGTCGGGAAGTGGGTCAAATTTAACTAGCAAGATTTTACCTTGTTCCTTCCGTAATTACAAAATATACTGGTGGCCCGATGTCGAGATACTTGTTGGTTATACTAACCTGAATATATCTGCATAGAATCACTGTCATCGTTACAGAATCTAGTGCCGCATATCATATTCTGTATACAATATCCTTGTCCGAATAACCTATGCTGTTGGTTCCTTCCGGAACTACAAAATATACTGGTGGCCCGATGTTGAGATATTTGTTGAGGTGTTGGAAGTACTTCATACTAACCTGAATATATCTGCATAGACACACTGTCGTCGTTACAGAATCTAGTGCCGCATATCATATTCTGTATATCCTTGTCCGAAATAATCTATGCCGTTGGTTCCTTCCGTAACTACAAAACATACTGGTGGCCCGATGTTGAGATATTTGTTGAGGTGTTGGAAGTATTTCATACTAACCTGAATATATCTGCATAGAAACACTGTCATCGTTACAGAATCTAGTGCCGCATATCATATTCTGTATATCCTTGTCCGAATAATCTATGCCGTTGGTTCCTTCTGTGACCACAAAGTACACTGGTGGCCCGATGTTGAGATATTTGTTGAGGTGTTGGAAGTATTTCGTTTGGAAACTGTCGTGAGGCATGGAGAGCTCTTGGTCGAGACCGATTTCTATGTGGGGTGCGACCTGGGGAAGATGATAGAATATGATTATGACGGATGTGTTATTTAAGCTAAATGCAGTCACAGTAAATTTACCATAAAGAATCATGTCTCAAGGAATCGTCGTAGAGTCAGTCTAAGCTAACTTCTGCACCACTTTGCAGCAATTGTGCAACTATTTTCGCATTTATGATGGCAATTATGTAATTAATTTATCGTATCGTATCGTATCGGACAGTGAAACAGAATTCACCTTCTTATACTTTTAGTTTTAGTTTCTATCTATATAAATATTTTACTTTTATCATCATCTTCCTCGTGTTATCCCGGCATTTTGCCACGGCTCATGGGAGCCTGGGGTCCGCTTGACAACTAATCCCAAGAATTGACATAGGCGCTTGTTTTTACGAAAGCGACTGCCATCTGATCCCGTTTGAAATGGGATATGGAAGTACTAATTTTACACAAATTAAATCAAAAGTAAATTCTAGTGTTTTTTATATACTCACAGCTACAGACGAACAGAGCCAAGCGAAGAATATGATCATGACCGAGGCTCTGACTTCTCGCTTCATGAGGAAGGGCACGTAGACATGTTTGAACATGTTATACAGAAGTCCATCGTATGCGTCTGGCATGTCCACCTTGCTGCCTTGCACGCAGCAGAATACGTCGAATCTGTAATAGAAAGAGGTTAGTTAAACATAAGCATAATGTAAAGAAGAAACGCTTTCCACATACATTTTCGTAGATTGACCCACCTGTTGTTATCTCTATTTTTAGGGTTCCGTACTTTCCGTAGGGTGAAAACGGGACCCTGTTACTAAGACTCCGCTGTCCGTCTGTCTCCAGGCTGTATCTCATGAACCGTGATAGCGGCAACAGAAATAAATCATCTGTGAAAATTTCAACTGTCTAATTATCACGGTTCATGAGATACAGCCTGGTGACAGACAGACGGACAGCGGAGTCTTAGTAATAGGGTCCCGTGTTTTCCCTTTGGGTCATCATCTTCCTCGCGTTGTCCCGGCATTTTGCCACGGCTCATGGGAGCCTAGGGTCCGCTTGGCAACTAATCCCAAGAATTGGCGTAGGCACTAGTTTTTACGAAAGCGACTGCCATCTGACCTTTCAACTCAGAGGAGAAACTAGGCCTTGTTGCAATTAGTCCGGTTTCCTCACGATGTTTTCCTTCACCGAAAAGCGACTGGTAAATATCAGATGATATTTCGTACATAAGTTCCGAAAAACTAATTGGTACGAGCCGGGGTTTGAACCCGCGACCTCCGGATTGCAAGTCGCACGCTCTTACCGCTAGGCCACCAGCGCTTTGGGTACGGAACCCTAAAAAGTGAGTTTTCGAATAGCACAGCTGGGACCTGTTGGCGTTCTGCCGCTCGGTGTCGACCGCCATGAGGGCCACGAAGCAGGTGACCTGCAGCAGGAAGTCGACGAGCAGCGCGACGGCGGCGTAGAGCGCGAAGGCGCGCACGGCCGGCATGTCGCTCAGCGCGCCCAGGAAGAAGCACACCGACTCCGAGATCGACGTCAGGAACATGGAGGGGCCCACTTGTCCCAGGCTGTACAATAACAATAGTACATTATTGTCGAGGCCAGCAAGTAGCCTTCCGGCCGAGTCATATATAGTGCTTTTCTCAAAAATCGCGCAATAAATGCAATTATAATAGAAATATTTTACAGAAGCAACGTTCTTGTATATATATTTTCACAGAAAAAACTAAAAAGATTTGCTTTGCCGCCGTTTTATTTTTTAAATTAAAAATGGAAGTGTATTTTTCTGCTGAAAATACGCCAACCTATTTGAGACACCTAAATAGTCGCGGTACCAACATTATAATAATAAGTACTGATCATCTGTTTGTCTGTTTAATGGACCTATGCCTTCATTTGATATGGCCACTTCAACCTTTAAAAAGTTTGGAACTCGACAAATAATGAAATTTGTATGCAACATTGCAGTCCCGAAATCGAGACTGCAATGTTTTTAACTTTTTAATTTTTTGACTGACCATAAACTACGCACTTCGCGACCTACTTTTTAACCGGCAACGTCGACTTTGCCGTCCATTTTTGAGAAAAATGTATTATCCGGTCACATCCCTGGTGCTCAAAACAAACGTTCAAGTTAATAAACAAGAGTAGTCCGAGGCTGAAATGATGCCTTTCACCCGAGTTAAGCACTCTACTTTTGATTTGGAATACGAGGAAAGTAAAATGAATGTTTTCTTTAAAGATAACTAAGTGTACGACATTTCTATAATATTTCTTGAGGGTACTTTCAATTAACAATTTAGGCAAAAGTATCGTTATTTATGGAATGTAGAGTCAAATATCAGAATGGAAATTGTATAACAAACCCTTTTAAACTCAAATTTCAATTGCTTATCGTAAAAAAATTAAAAAAATCGTACTTCGAACGTAAAATGCTCTCGTGTCTACGTATCATTTTCTGTACACCTTTTAGAACAACAATGTCTCTCTTTCAGAGCATGAGAAATTAAATAGTAGATTGTTAACCAAGGGATGAAAGGCACTCATTTCTGCCGAGGTATTTTGGTGCTCGAACGCAGTGAGAGCGCCAATAGTCCGAGGCAGAAATGATGCCTTTCACCCGAGTTAAACACTCTACTTTTCATTTCGAATACAAGGAAAGTAAAATGCATGTGTTTTTTTTAAAACATGACAAGTATACATTTTTATAGTATTTCTTGAGGGTACTTTCAATTAACAATTCAGGCAAAAGTATCGTTATTTATGGAATGGAGAGTCAAATATTAGAATGGAAATTGTATAACAAATCCATTTAAACTCAAATTTCAATTGCGTATCGTAAAAAAAATAAAAATATCGTACTTCGAACGTAAAATGCTCTAGTGCAGACACGTATCATTTTCTGCACACCTTTTAGAACAACAATGACCCTCTTTCAGAGCATGAGAAATGAAAAATATATTGTCCACTCCGACAGCCAACACGAGGAAGGGGATAACTTCAACGATGATAAGTGTGGCGGCGACACCGACGTAGCCGAGACATTAGAGACTCTATCTACCTACAATAAGGTTTAATATCTACTTACGTCCTCCCGATATGTTGCGCGGCGGTCTCGTCCTGTCTTCTCGGCTCACGTTGAGCAGTTTGCACCAGGATGAAGATATTGTCCACGCCAACCGCCAACACAAGGAAGGGGATGACTTCTACGATGATGAGTGTGGCGGCGACACCGACGTAACCGAACAGGCCGATCGAGCACACCACGGATGCCAGGACTATGAGGACGCCTGTGGAAAAATGGTATATTTATTATTTGGCTTTTAGACTTTCAAAGTACTTGGTAAGTACTTGGTAAGTTGGCAATCATTCGACCTAACTCCACAAGCCCTAACTTCCCAAATTCTACAACTTAGTCATAATATGTGGCTTGACCTTTTTGTTACTACAGTCAGCAGCAGATGTTGCTAAGCGGGTGAAGTGTTCAAAATTACCTTGACACACTCTTATTCTCTTACAATAAAGTCCCGTCAAGATCATTTTGAACACCTCGCCCGCTTAGCAGCTTCTGCTGCTGACTGTACAAGAACTGTTGTATAACAGAAAAGTAATGAACAGTGAATTACATTTTTCACCTTACACCCATGTGACGGTAGCGAAACGGCCAAGCCACATATTTTGACTAAGGTCAGTGGTAGGACTGGTAGAACACTCCTCCTTTCGGGCAAACTTAGCTTCGCTCGGCTCAGCATTGCTCCGATCAATTTTTAGGGCTGACACAACTTGACGTCCCTTTGCGTGCACGACCACAGATAAGATATTGACTTGAATTTTGACAACCCTAAATAGCCGAAAGGAACACACATTAGAAAGGGACAGCATGATTCGACCCTGAATCGCTGTCAAACTTCGGGTTTGTAGGAAGTGTCCTTTCTGTACGATATTACTATTACTTATTCTGCGCTAAGGTGTAGAGTTTTGAAGTTAAAGCTTGTGGAGTTAGGGCGGGCGTGTAGCTAGAACTTAGAAACTTGAGCCATATGGTCTCGTCTGGGCAACATTTTACATGAAAATGTTTTTGGTGGGATTTAAGATGACTCACCTCCCAGTCCAAGTGTAACTTTGCTGTCAATCAGCAACCTGGCACACGTAGTGAACCGTCCCAGCGATATCGCAATATACGCGAACATTATAAAGACACCAGTATAGTACACGTATCTGATTGTGATTCCTTGTATAATTCGTCTTCTATCGTTCCTATAAGTCTGTATAAGCTAGCATTTTGCGTGCATAATCCAACATTTTAAAGATAACTTACCTCCAAGTCCAAGAGTGACTTTGCTGTCAATCAGCAACCTCGCACAGGTAGTGAACCGTCCCAGCGATATCGCAATATACGCGAACATGATAAAGTAAGACACCAGTATAGTAGACACATCTGACTGAGATTCCTTGTACAGTTCGTCTTCGATGGACCGCTCGGAGGTGTAAGCGATGTCCATGTGTGCTGGCATCTCGTTTTTGGTGTAGTTTGTCATGAATGTGATGAAGTCTTTCTCCCATTCGAGCGCTGGGCCCAACTGAAAAGATTTTATTTTATTTTATTAAACATCTTTTTTAGAGATAACAAAAGTTATGGCATATTACTACCTTGGCCTTGTCGTGTTTGTTGTTGACCAGGAAGGTCAGAATGAGGGCAGTGGCCTCATGGAAGCGAGACTGCGAGGTGAGTTGTTCCCCGGGAGCCAGGAAACCGCCTAGAGCAACCGCTGGTAACACAGGACCGTTGTATGTTGACAGGCAGTCGGGGTCGTATGCGTTTCTGTAACAACAGTGAATTTAAAGTATTCCGTCTACTATATCCTCAAATTAGAACCAATCTGTTTTACAGAACACTCTTAACAGCCTATACATAATTGCATATACATATACAATATATAACACTTTAAACTCGCGTTTTGAACACATATTTAATTATACGAACGGGTCTACCGCGATTTAATTTCATTGTTTTTACCTTAAATTCCGACGTTTCAGCTGAGTTGCACCAGCTGTGATCATATACTATATGCATCCACTGCACCATATCATCGGCCGCAATTTTTCATACTAAGTATATGCCATATACCTAGTATGATTCGATTCCAAAATAGAAATCATTTTCGGAATCGGAATTGCGGCCCGAAAACCTCGAAAAGGAGTACCACGTCAATTTCCATTCTCACCAAAATCTATTATCAGTGTTTCAAGTACTTACTGCGTGCACTTCAAGATCTTTCCCAAGTACGCGTTGTCCTCAACGTCAAAGTTATCCGGGTCGTTCTGGAACCATCCCCACACGCTCTGGATGGCGCACTTGTCCGCGGTGACGGTGGGGTTGATCGCGGACGCGAGCGGCGCGAAGCACACGTTCTCGAGACGAGACGTGTTACCGAGGTCTGAAACAGGTTTCATACATAAGTTTTTTGAAGAAAAAAAAAAACACATTTCGATATAAGATTTTATCGTCAACTTTACCGTCAATACCCCGAGACTTTGAAATGTCAAAAACCTTGCTAAGTAATTATTAACCGACGGAAGCGAAGACAGATCTGATATTAATCAATTTTTTCACTTAGGTAATATACCTATTGTGCTTTATTTAATGCGTTTAAATACCACCTAATAATAACCTAAAAGTTCGCGGTCAAAAATTTGTACAAATATGAGTCAGTTTACCAACATGGATACACTTCTAACAGATTTTTATGGCTCTTTTAGGCCTCGCCATAACGCAAAGGGAAAACTACGAAACAAAAGCATGGCGGTACAGGAAACTCACCCATAATCTTCTTCTGCAACTCGAATACCTCCACCATGAATGTGGAATTGAACACCGCACCAAACGTCGTGGTCTCATTGAATTCATCTGTGTACTCTATCTTCGGGAGACCTTTGGAGCTGAATACGAAAACAAAAATATATAATATTGTCTTCGGTTACAGCGATAGTTACTCATGAAATAAAACTATGAAACGGACGTGGTCAGTCACCTGTTGGTCATGCACGAACGCTGTAAAGGGTTCGAAACGTCGGGATGTATTATAAATTCAATAGACGCGACAATCCGTTACCATAGTTTTATTTCACATAAATATAACTTAACTACTGGTTGATAAAGATCTTGACTGAATTTTCCAGTCAGATTTATAAATGAGGAAATTACTAAGAATAGGTAGATAAAATCTATGTCAATACCTGATGATAACCATCTCAGTACGGTAGAACGGCTCAAAGTGAGAGTCGAAGTATTCTCTCTCGATACGAGAGCGCGAGGTTGGTGAGGCCCAAAGCTCAACGGGGTTAGTTGTGACTTGCATGTAGTAGATGCCATGGCCGAGGCCTACGACCACGCAGAGACCTGGAGGAAATAGTTAGTTTATTATTTGCATGAAGGTAAATGAAGAGAGGCCGTTCTTACATGTGTTCTGTACGGTTTACAAAAACGCATTAAATAAATTGATTGACTAATAACTATTGCTGTTTAAACATCATGAAATTAATTTCTAAGTGAACAGGGTTAATCAATTTTTTTAGCTAAATTAACAATTTCAAATTCGGTAAGTCATTCGGTAAGTCGTAAGGGTTGACTCATTACAGATTTCAAATATATTCAAGAAGGAATTAAATCATTTAAATCTCTTTAATCTTGTTATCTCTTATAGACTAATTAGAGTAACAGTACTGGTATATGTGATTTATTTATAGCTTTTTTTTTTAAAGAACTTATGATAAAAATTTGTCATCCATTTGGATTAATACATCGCCAGTACTTGTACAGCTAGCGTCAGTGTATAAACTTACCCGCAAACAGCACGATCCAAGGTTTAGAGGCCATATGGTAGCCCCACCACTGGAAGAAGTCCTCCAATTTGGTTTCCGTGTCCGCCCCCAGCTTCTCGAAGAAGGTGGCTTCTTGTAGACCATCAGATTGGTCGATGGACCGAGGGTTGGTGGCCATCTCTTGCTCATTGTCTGAAGCCACACCTACGCATTGTGGGAAAGTTGTTTTGGCTTAGTCTCAACTAAGGTACAGTTGCAACAATCATTGTTGACGCGGGCTGATCAAAGGTAAAGGTAATCACTTCAGCAGTGAACTTTGAACGTTTTAATAGTTGGTGCAACCGATCCTGAGTATTACAGCTTTATAGCTTCGTATATTTATATAGTGCTTAGATTTTTTTTCATCCACTTCATAAGGCCATTTACCTTATTGGATTTGTAATCTATTGTTCATAGAGATAGAGTCGATAATCCGTTGGACCTTCAACATGGTTCTAACGACTGTTTGCTACGTGACTGGCTTTTAAATGGATAGGACATGGGACAAACAGAAAACGAAACGCCATATCACTGCTTTATTCTTGTATCCAATTAATGCGTAACTTTTTTGGAGTGTTTAAAATTATTGTTTTAATGTAGCCTGAACAATCAATCAACATGATTGCTTCAAAAACTAGAATTTAAAGTTTTTTTTTATAATCGCAGGCTTACTTAGCTAGTGCATTTTGTTATGGGTATAAATAAAATAGGCTATTAGTGTAAGAGCCATGCTATTAGTGTATCTGTACAAAATAAATATTTGGATAGCGTTGACCAGCGAAACTTATATTGTTTATTTTGAATCGTTCTAATTAGAAAACATGCTTTGACATGGATTAGACTCTCAGTTTCTGTTATTGTACTGCTTTTTCTTTAATTACTGAAATAACGGACAGCGTGACAGCAATCTGAACGTCAAACCAGTGTCATGTTCCAAAACCAAAGGTAAATAAAGCCTGACCAGTAATATATGATCATTGTCAAGAGGGCGCTGTTATTTTTATGTATAGGGTGACAGACAGTTCAGTATATTATGAAAAAAATAGTACTAGTAAAATTCCGCAACATGGCGCGTGATCATATTCCTGGTCAGGCTTTAATTCGATGACATTTCCCCCTTCCTTCCTTTATGAATTTATAATGTTACTGAGTAGAAAATGATACACGAAATAGTACTATAAATTAAATTTTCCAGTAAAAATAAAGACGACTAAAATAATGTTACAGTCAGTTAATAGTACTAATCGATAAAGTTCATAACTACCCTCCCCTTCATCTAGTCTAGTCCCTTTAACCCCTTGAGTCCCAAATATGTAAATTTACCTACCTCTACCCCGACCTCGAAATTTTGATTGTCGTAGCTTAGTTTACCTTTATTAACTTTATCCTTTATCAAAAAATAATAGGGTCATTATGGGACGATATTCGCTAGGTGTACGAATGGTGCTGCCCTCGTTTTGTGGTATTATCTACATTAAATCTTATGGGAGTAAAATAAGTTTACTCGGCTGCCGCTAGCAGTAATGTGCGACATTCCATATACGTGTGTTCGTGATAATCAGCACCACTCCTCTCTACAGCCTTCGCACCTTGCCAATACGACTATTTGGGGATTTACATCGGGATTTCGACGCAAAAAGAAGGAGGAAATATTGATATTGCGTGTGTGTGTGTGTGTGTGTGTGTGTGTGTGTGTGTGTGTGTGTGTGTGTGTGTGTGTGTGTGTGTGTTATGTTATACGTACTAGATCTGTGGCTGTGTAGCGGGCTGGTCTCCGGGCCCCCGCCGCGCCGCTCGCCGCGCCACCCGTCTGCCCCACAAGCACCGAGTTAGCACATGCCACCATAACACTTATTGACTAGTACACTTCTACACCGTAAATTACGTAATTAGATGTAAATTTATGATTTGTTCGCGTGATTAAGACCGCCTTTTTGTTTTTATTAAAGTATATTTTTGAAGTTCTGTTCATTAGCGTTCACAAATTATATACCATTTTTTTTTTAACATTAAAGACTATTAATTTTAGGGCTGTGACTGATCTAAGATATATTTTTTTTAGAAAATTCAAAACAAGTTTGAATGGACCGAGGGTTTCACTTTCTGAGCCATTTATATGTTCGGTTAATTCTTAACAACATAAAATATAACCTCAAAAAGTTTTTAGCACGTGTTTATAAATGTACATATATTCATACGGATAATATTTTGAAATATTAGAAGTCAAGATTTAAATATTGTTAGATAGGTAAATCGAAATACATTTATACCTTTACAATGCATGTGCTCGAAAAGTGCGTTTCCTACGGATCCATATCATGCGGAAAGTACTAATTTTCCGCACTAGTGCTTTTTGTTTTCAATTTTTTTTACAGTACATATGGTGCTACTTTCTCGCACTAGTGCGGAAAAGAGCACTTTTCCGCACCAGTGCTTTTTGTTTTCAATTTTTTTAATAATTAAACTTATTTGCCATTATATGTTTTTTTATTTACTCGCACAATGCATAGTAAAACATTGTATGATACACGTGCGTAAAGATGATTTCCGCACTTGTTGCATAAATAGCTATTTTAATACTTTTTTATATGAAAATGTGTCTATTTTGTTCTTTTCCAAGCACACGGCTACAATCATAAAACCATTTCTTTATAATTACGGTCTTCATTTGGAAATAAATTGAATCATACAAACTAAGTTGCATCCATGTATGAAATGTACTAGTCAATAGGTAAGTGTTAAATTTCTTCACAGATTCCTACACCGTTTCATGACAAGAGAATCGTTATGGATATAAATAATATGATGATTAACAATTTTGAATCTTAGCGTGTTAGCGTAAGCTTCAAAATGTGTGCACGATAAAACCTTCACCTTACGAAACTTAACACAAGGCTTCATGGAAATAGCAGGTAAAAAACTAAAAATGTCAGTAAAATGACGGAAGCGGTGACACAGAAAAAAACCTTGTGCGCAGTTAAATTGATATTACACTGCATAATTCAACGTAAATGAATGAGTCTAAACGCATCTGTCTGTATCGCCTATATTTCTGGTTTTTAGGGTTCCGTACCCAAAGGGTAAAAACGGGACCCTATTACTAAGACTCCGCTGTCCGTCTGTCTGTCACCAGGCTGTATCTGATGAACCGTGATAGCTAGACAGTTGAAATTTTCACACATGATGTATTTCTGTTGCCGCTATAACAACAAATACTAAAAACAGAATAATATAAATATTTAAATGGGGCTCCCATACAACAAACGTGATTTTTTTGCTGTTTTTTCCGTAATGGTACGGAACCCTTCGTGCGCGAGTCCGACTCGCACTTGGCTGGTTTTTATTGAATTTTCATAGGAATAAAGACATTAAAGACTATTTATTTTTTATGATAAGAACATATGTAGTGTAAAACCAATGTCTTGAGCAAATTAAATCATATTTATCATTCAATTATAGAAAGATATGATACTATTTGTGAAAATGCAGAGCAAAAAAATAAACTTATCAATAGGGTGCATTTTTACTTAAGAATCCGACCTGAAATCGTCCATATGACAATTAACATAGTGTAATATACTCTGCACCAACACGTTAAGGCAAGGTAGACCCAGGTTAATTCGTGACCAATCAAACCGGCCTGGGCATACATTACCTTAATAAGTATCTTATAGGTTTAGTGTTAATACCTCAAAGAATTTCTCCGTCACCACGTAACTACATGTCTTAATGTCTATGTTTAACTTTATATTGTCATATTTGGTGTTGTAATGAAAAGTGAACTTTATGCCTTATTGAATAAGATTTATTATGAATGTGCAATTGTAAAATGTTCATCTAAGCGCGCGTGTCAAAACACGTGATTGAAACTGCATAAAAATCCCGTCACGTGTGAGATTGAGCTTTGTTTGTTAGGAATTAAAGTCTATTGTAGAGTGATGAATTATCTTATCGCTTTGTGTATGGTTACTCATGTTATTGTTTAGAAAAGATTTAACTTCATCTAGATTGAAATGATATTAAGAGTGTTTTCTACTGTTTTAAGTGTAACAAGACCCGGAACCCGGACCCGGATTATATGTTGATTTCCATGTCAAAGGGCAGATGCCCTTGCCCTTACCAGGTGGTAACGTTAAGTACTTATTAAACGACAACCAATGATATAAGACCAATGAGGCCAATGAGAGAAGTTTATAGAGTTACCGATTGAACTGGATTGTTGGTAGGAACATGAGTCTTTTTTTGTCTAAATTTGAATAACTATTCGTTATTACGAGACTCAGCATTTAAATAACTTCCCAGTTTTCCTTGAGTCCTTTATTGAGTTTTTTTTAAGCGCAAATCACTAAACCTCTGTATAGACTCAAAAAATGTATATGTTTTATCTAAAAAAAAAGTAATTTCAACGAGAGCACTCAAAAAACTCGAGTCTAACCCAACACTAGAGAGAAATAATGCAAAATCGATTATTTCTCAACCTCAATTTGTTCGAAACATACATAGGCGTCAAATCGGTAGCTCTCGAAGTTTATCATTGACCTTCGTTTGATCCTCGACGACATGTATACCTTTAACTTTAAAGCATCAATTTTTACGAACTCACCAACAGTATTCTCCTGCTGATTGCAGCAATAGACTCCGCTGAGGAACAGCGACGTGAAGATGACGAACACGATGGCCATAATGACGGCGTAGCCATCCGCGCCGTGGATACTGAAGGGTTTCGGCGGCGCGGGGGCCGGGCGCGGCGCGGGGCACGCGGCGTCGCAGTCTAGGCAGGAGCATCCCGGGGTATCCTGTTACGTTTTTGTAAATTAGACTTTCTCCTTAGAAAATCTCCTTATATGATCATGTTTTTCTAAGAGGCGTTGATATTCGTAGACGTGGAAAAAATACATGTAGTTCTTGACTATATTATCTTTAACATCATCGCTTCCGATACACGAATTATGACACTTCGCTCGATACAATTAATTCCCAAAGTAACCTCAAACTCGGACTTTTAATCCAGCTTTACTCGGTTATTTATTATGTAGTACTATAAACAAAAAAAGAAGAAAAAACAATCTTAACTTAAATAGTAATTTCATAGCTTTCGAATTTCGATATTGTAGGGTAACGTTTTTAAAATAAATAAAAATTGACACTTGGCGCGTATGATCTTTCCTGTTCTTTCTTGCGAAATGTGACAGAGACAGCGGCAAACCGATGGAACGGCCTTAAGAAGGGCAAGGTTCTATTTCAAATAAAGATTAGGCTAATAGGTCATTTGCGTCTTGCTAATAGACATTAGTAACTCCATTTGGAATACCCAAGTGAAACTTTACGCGACATTCGAATCTAGCAGCAGCACTATTCTGTTTCAAATGCATTGATTAAAAATGATTTTGTATAAATGCGCAAACAAAGGCTACCTACAAGTGTCTCCATTTAAGAGAAAAAGTCGATTTATATTTTCTTTGATGGTCGGATAAGTATGAATAAATACAAAATGATGTAATTACTTTGATTAAAAAAATATTAAAATTGGCAGTTCTTTTAGTACCCACGTCCGATTATTACGACGTAATATCAGCGGTCCCTTGGGCATCGTTATAACCGGACTCTACTGTACCTACGTAGCTTGTAACTAAAATAATAAAAGTAGGAGTAGGTGTATACTATAGGTATGTACCTATATTGAGAATGTCTACTTACTATTCCTCATCTGTCGAAAGAGGAAAAAACTACATTTTTTATTTGTTTTGTTGTATCTGCATCCATGCACACTAAAAGCTGTTATTTGTTCGTGACGAAGACATTTCTTTGGCATAGCGCGCGGTGATGTGCGTGCGTGAGCGCGTGTGGCAACCAACCAACTAGCTGGTTTTTGTACCGCCGCCGGCGGGACGAGATTCAGGCCGTTCCATAGGTTAGCCGCTGTCTCTGTCACATTTCGCAAGAAAGAAGGGGAAAGATCATGCGCGCCTAGTCATCATTTGGATCGAATTTTGTCGATTTTTATTTATTTTAAAAACGTTACCTTACAATATCGAAATTCGAAAGCTATGAAATTACTATTTAAGTTAAGATTGTTTTTTCTTCTTTTTTTGTTTATAGTATCACATAATAAATAACCGAGTAAAGTTGGATTAAAAGTCCGAGTTAGAGGTTACTTTGGGAATTAATTGTATCGTTCGTGTATCGAAAGCTGTGTTGTTAAAGATATAGTCAAGAACTATACATATCTTTTTTCCACGTCTACGAATATCAACGCCTCTTAGAAAAACATGATCATATAAGGAGATTTTTCGCCTTCTGGCTCAGGGAACCGCCTTCATAGGCATAAATCCGAGCTCGCGTGGAGAGTTAAATAGGCCTGCCTTGGTGCCCATGAATTCGAGCGAGCACTGCGCCATGCAATTTTCGCTGTGATATGGTTTTATGCGACCGAAATGCAATAAAATTGTGTTACCTTGGTAAGGCCGACACTGCAGGGAAGGGTGGCCGGATTGAACAAGGTGTAGTTATTATTAGGCACAGACTCGATGTAGTTTATCTGGAAGGGCACGAACGGACCCTTGGTGCCCATGAATTCGAACCAGCGCTGCGCCGTGCAACGCTGAGCGCCGTACTTCAGGCATAGGAAATCCATTGCCAACTTGTTCGCTGACGGCATTTGGACCTGGAAAGGAGGTTTTGTATTATAATAAAAAAAATTGAGAAGCCTTCAGAGATTAGCAGAAATTAAATCCATTGACTGAACAGATGGCGATCTGATCAGTCAATGGATTTAATTTATGTGGCTTCGTATCTTTGTCACAGTGACATTAGTGACAATCGATATGAAAAGCAACAAGTACCATTAATACGTTTGGCATTAATGGTACATGTTGCATTGATTGAATCAAAATATTGTACGCAAAGGCAAGACAAATATATTACCTATATTAGTAATTTGTGTTTACCTGTTTGCACGAGTTATATGTGGCCTCCTTGTAAGTAGCTGACAGGTAGTAGTCCAACTCGACAACATTGAGCGCAGTGCCTGATGACAAATACAACCAAATTAATATATTATTATTATACAATGTCACATCAATATTGTATTGCACTTTGCTAGAATTTCACGTCAATCGGTACCAGGTGCTCATCTACTTGATCTTATCGGCGAAGTTATCAAAATCTTTAAACACGAAAATCGAAAGTTCGGTTTCTGCCACTCTATCACTCTTGCCTATTCGACCGATAGAGAGGCAGATAACGAAATTTCGATTTTTGAGTTTCGCGGTATACCTTGATGCATCAAACCGCCTTGATGCATCAATGTCACAATGAAAACTTGTCAAAAAAGCTGCACTCTGGCGGCAGAACATTGCAGTAATACTCTCTAATGCTAGCCAGTCTACCGGTGAAGTTATCAATCACTTGGTACCAACATCAACTCACCATTCTTGTTAGGGGCGACGGTCTTAGCGACTATGAAGTCGCTCTGCTGCGGCGAGCACGTGATGGCGCAGATGTGTTTCAAGAAGTTATTGAAACACGTGGGACACCTCGACACTAAAGACTCGGCTGTTTTGATCTTGTCGGCGAAGTTCTTCAGCTGGGCGTCGTTGCAGCAGACATTGCCGCCGAGGTATTCGGGGCAGTATTTCTCCAGGACCCACTGGAAAGAAAGAAAGAAAAATTAATTAAATTATAAACCGAAATATATATATATATATATATATATATATTTTTGAGATGATCAGATCGGGGAAATCCTGAAGAAAAGCCAAGTCATGAGCACCCTAAACCGGCGAGCGTGTATGAGAAATGTTAAGAAAGTGAAGGAAGCGAAAGAGGTATGTCAGGATCGTAGCAACTGGAAATCCGTGGTCTCTGCCTACCCCTCCGGGAAATAGGCGTGATTATAATGTATGTATGTGTATGTACTATTCCAAAAGTGACGTAGTGTGGTGTAGTGGCTCGAGACCGGATTTGAACCGTAGTCTTCAGCTTTCGCGGCTAACGCCATAATCTCTAGGCCGCCCGGTCACGGCGGTATCCGTTCCTATTGATTGCACTTAAGGTATTATCAATCAAGTAAAGATAAACTCATTGACATAATTGTATTATACTAGGAAACACTTCTAATGGCGTATTTTAAAAGTGACCACGTATCCTTTATTAACAATTAAGAAATGCATACACTTAGAAAGTTCACTAATCGCTCGCTAAATGTTATCTTTATGTCACTTCTGAAAGTCAAAGTCAATATAATCTTTATTCAAATAGGCCTAGCAACAAGCACTTTTAAACACTCTCTTCTTTTGTACTGTTCTCTTCTGTTCTTTTGTACTTCAGAGACCACGTGATTGATATATATTTGGTCAAAAACAATAAAATTCCATTCCTAACAGATTGCACAATCGACAACGCACTAAAGTAGTTCGTTCGTCTACAATAATAAAAAGTACGTGATTGTTTTACATATGAGGTTATCTCCTACCGGATATTTCATAATTTCGATAAATAACCTTCGATCAGATTTGATTTTCATCAAATTCAATAAACGCTTGCTGACTATTTCATGCATACTAAAAGCAATTGATTTTGGATTGACCCTGTGTCAGATCTGATATTATTATGAAGATAACTACACAACTGGCTAGATAATTAATTATTCATGGTCTATGAGATGAGTCATTGTTAACGCCGAGACTTATTCATGCTTGACTTGGTTGTCTGTCTCGTTTAACATTATCTTAATAAACAAAGGCAGAAATGAGCTAGTGTCTCACTCCTCACGATCAAAATGAGCTAGTGTCTCACTCCTCACGATCAAAGACAACTAAACTGAGTATACATATCGTCAACTAAGGGTCACTTGCACCATCCCACTAACCCGGCGTATACCGGTTAAACCTAGTTACCATGGTTACCAGTATAATTAGACACTGGGTTAACGGTTTAACCGGTTAACCCCGGGTTAGTGGCATGGTGCAAGTGGCGCTAAGGGTATGAACGTGCTAAATTAAATATTATTTTCCTTTTATTCACCATCGTTCTGATATTATTTATTTTTAACTTTAAAGTCAATAAAAATGTATTTAGAAGGGATACAACCTTAGCCAACCATATGTCATAATGTAAATGACGTATCTGCAAATATATGTATGTGGTTATGTCTACATATAAATTTCCCAAAAAGCCGGAAGTTCTGTGAAATTTTCCTAAAATTTCACAGAAAACCAGGAAGCTTTCTATTTGAAAATTAACATATAAAATTTTGCGGGTGAGAAGTTTCCGAAATATTTCCATGTGGAAATTTAACAATGTCATGTATTACTAAGGCCACCAGTCAATACACACATTTTGTATGAAAACACGGAAAATAGACAACAGACATAAGTATATTTTAAATAGTTAACCCAAGGACGCAGTAGTGATTTATCGTGTTTAGTTGTTTACTTAAATGAATATGTGATTTCGCCGGGGTTTGAACCCTGAATAGTCAGATTCATAGTTCAATAAATACAATACAATTACCATTTTTAAAAAAATACAATTACCTATATTAACATGTTATAGATGTTTTATGTCATGTCAGTACTAGGGTTTGCTCCCGGTACTGAGTTTGGTAACTCAGTACCGGGAGCAAACTAGGGTTGCCACCTTTTTTCTATACACATATAGTATTTTTGTCAAAATATTGAAAAAATATAGTATTTACTGGGAAATTGGAAAAAAAATAGGGCCGATTTTTTGGCGAATTGATTTTGATTTGAGGCGAATTAAAAATCCAAGTCGCATACCATGCGATATCGGTGACATTTGTATACCCCATTCTTGAGTGATGAAAATATAGTATTTTTCGTACTATATTGTTTTTGTATAATATATGGTACAAGTGACTAAAATATAGTACGATACTATAGTATAGTATAGTATAGTATAGTATAGTATAGTATATATTATAGTATAGTATGGGTGGCATCCCTAGAGCAAACCCTAGTCTGACCATACTGCTTTCGTAACTTAGTTAATGATATTAGGCGAAAATCGATTTAAAAATCGAGTTTCGCACACACAGATAAATCATTCAATGAAGTATAGTAATCAGGGACCGGCCCGCTATCCCTTATCGGGGTTTTATAAGGGTATTGCATAAGGCTTAACTCACCATACCTTTTGCCAGACGAAACCCTTTGTTTTGCTTTTAAAAACCCTTATATAAAGCTACCACATTTAAGTAATCGGTAGCCCAAATACCATTACAAAACCCTTATCATCCGCTCACCAACACCTTGCATATTGCTTATAAGGGTTAGCCTTATAGGGCTTCCCTTTTAGCATATAAGCGTGCTAATTTAAGTCGTCTACCTTGTTCATAAAGCACACATTACTTCGAATCCGAGCGATCGTCGGCGGCGACGGCGGCGTTCTTTGACTAGGCACGTATTTTCTTTCCTACCGTAGATATATACCAATCCTGTCTCTTTCACGCAAAGGGAAACCTTTATAAAAAGCGCTTAAAGATAAGGGTAACCCTTATTAAGAGCTAGCCTTATTTTCGGTTAGTTTTTCGGTAAGGGTTAGTCAAAGGTAAGGGTATGAATGGGCTTGCAGTTCAAAAGGGAAAGTCTTTCAATGTGTTAGCCGTGTTTAAGTGTCGCCCATTGAAAGGGGTTTATCGCGGAAAGGGTTGTCCGGTCCCTGATAGTAATTAGTGCACGAGAAATATACGTAAAGTCGGTTGAAGTATAGTCTCGTTTTACTAGAAATATACGAAAAGCCTTTATTTATTTTATATGTATACAGATTTTGACATGTGACAAATAATTCACGGGTCCCAAAACAAGCCAGGCGGCACCACTCACGGCCCGGCCACGACATCGCGCGGCGGCGGCAGCGGCGAGCGGCAGCCATAGGTTGGAGCGAGATACAGCGATCGGACCTTAGCTCCCACCTATGGCCGCCTCTCGCCGCTTCCGCCGCCGCGCGATGTCGTGGCCGGGCCGTCACGTGCAATGCACATAGCATGTCACCGGGCAAAGTGTATTAATTATAACATTTCAGGGGTAAATATAATAAGCTTTATCAACTCCACCAAGGTCTCTGATCACTAATCGTTTGTTTTGAATATTTGAAGAGATCATAATCGTACAAAACATAATCGACTACCATTAAATTCATAACTTCCTAAACTAATAATTTAACCTGATATTTTGGTGGGTTACATGTTTTATACATATTTTGATATGTACAGTCTAGGGCATAAATATATTTAAATTCCCAAAGTTTCAAAAATATGTGTACGCTGTAATAGCGACCTTAGACAATAAAGTCATGTTCACATATTTTTGAGCCATTTCTCTGGATCTATATTTTTGCCTTCGACTGTACTTTGTATTGAACGTTTAATCTTTCTAGGCTTTTTTTTATTATTACAAAAAGGCAACCATTTGACCGCAATCTCACCTGATGGTAAGTGCCGATGCAGTCTAGGATGGATCATGCTTACCTAAAAGATGTCTATTTACTCGCTTTTATATGTATGTGGTAACAATATGATAATAACAGGGGGTGTCACTGCGCAGTTTAGGTATATTTGGCCGGCGCACCGCCCGGGAAGGAGTATGGCAGTGGGCTGCCGCTCGGCTCGCACGATAGTCGTGTCACGTGGCGCTCGCGCAAAATTGTAAATACGCAATGGCTTCGAAACCTAAATCGCGATCTAATCTGTATATAAGATAATGTTCTGTTTAAGGAATTCTGAATAAACGGAAGAACAAGGAAGCAGAAAAAACTTTTTTTTTAAATTCCGGTCTATATTGACTGACATATTTTCAAAGGAATAAGTACTTCTGTGGCATACCTACTTCCGTGAGAATCAGACATACTATCTCCGGCTAAAAATTGTATGTTTACAGAATCAACGTTTGTAATTCCTACATATTTATCTTAAAAATAATAAATCAGTAGGTATAGGTACAAAAACTTGTCAAGTGACAACCCCGTGCCGACACTCGCAGCTCGGTCATAAAACTGCGGCGCGCAAAGAAGATTCACGGTTCGTGCGCGGTTATAAGTTTCAATTTTGCTTGCAGGCGGCGAGTGTAGGTATAAATTTTATACCTAAATCTGGCTTTTGTGAACGAGTGAATTTTCTGTACGGTAGTACTATTAGTTATTCTGTGATAATAATATAAATAAAAATAAAACTAATCCATATATGGTAACTACACATGACAGTTATGACTACGACCAAATGCAACTTTCTCTAGTATCGACTGACCATTGTTGGTATCAGAGAATGAATGAATGCAGCTACTTTCACCAGACACATTGTACAGATGAATTAGAGATTGCAAGACTATTGATTAGAAATTTTATTAGCAAAATTTACCTAACTTAAATATAAGACGTATAAATGTTTATGTTTATGAATATGCAAAACCTGAATTATAAATGTCAGGGTTTTTGCTTATTAAAGATACATCCATACTTAATATTATAAATACGAAAGTCTGTCTGTCTGTCTTTCTGTCTGTGTGTTCCCTCTTCACGCTTAAACCGCTGAATCTATTTGCGATGAAATTTGGCATAGAGATTGAGAGGATAATTTTTATCCCGAAAATCATCCCTTAAGAAAGTAAAAAGCGGGGTGGAATTGAGATAATTAATGAAGTGCCTGCTAATTTAAGCTAAGAATTTTTCCAGGCGCTAGTTACTTTAGGTATTGTTACTAAGTCCACGCAGACGAAGTCGCGGGCAAAAGCTAGTATAGTATAAATACGAGTAAAACCTTTGTGTCTTGTAGTATGGTTAGCTAGAAGTTATCAACTTTTTTTAAGGCGAGTCCCCTTTGTTGACAAAACGGTATTTTCTACCTACATTCGATTTGAACTATACAAGTTAGTGCAACTATTTTAGAAGAAGGGCAAGAATATATCACATCAAGGATATAGTCATTGTCATACTGTAACGTAGACAATGACAAGAACGACCATCATAGCCGTGCTGACGTCTCTAAGCCATAGGATTAAATGTGCCTTTCGGACGGAAAAGGAACCGTTTATCTACCGTACAAGCTCGAGTATGCTGCACTACTTATTTTCTCTCACAAAGTCACAAATACAGATTCAAACTCAATAAATAATCAAAGCACTTAATTAACTATTAATTTATTATGTACTAGTTTAAGGTTTTTGTCAGTCAGTATGTTCGGACTATTAAATTTATTTTCACCACAGTGCGAAAACTCCAACAACATGGCAAAACGGTTATAAACAGCGTTCTATACGGCCGACGTAACCACATTAATTGATGTAAAAGACCAAAACAACCAAGGTCGAGTAAAGAGCAGATTTATTTATTAAAGTAACTGACCATCGGTAGGTCTTATCTCGTCGCAATACGGTTCATAAATGATTAATGGAGTGTGTTATTGGTCAGTACCACCAAATGATTAATAGTAGCCCTTATTGCAAGCACGTAAGGTGCAAGGATGTTTAAATAAGTGTGTTAAATGGTCAGTATCACGGCGATTCGCAAACCGTTTAGACAATTAGCGTGAGGTCGGGACTCGAGGCGGCGGCAATGTTGGCAAGTGAGGTTGAAGTGAAGCAATTTAATAGTACTGATTGGGGAATTGAGACCAATATACCGAGATTTTCCGGGTGGCTCGAAATGAGACTTATTATGTAACAATTTATTGTTTATATAGTTTATTATATGTTTATTATAGCGCAAATGAGCTGTTGCCATCGGTCAAAATATACGAAATTTCACTATTAAGACTCACCTAATGGTCTCATCTCAATAGAAATCATCGGAAGATCAGCGCTGTGAATCACCAGCATCATGCTGAGATGAGTAAGACCATTTCGTGGCACTTTCTCTTTCCTTTAGGGTTCCGTACCCAAAGGCACAGATCATAAAATACTCCAAAGGGTAAAAACGGGACCCTATTACTAATAAGACTCCGCTGTCTGTCTGTCTGTACGTCTGTCACCAGGCTGTATCTCATGAACCGTGATAGCTAGACAGTTGAAGTTTTTACAGATGATGTATTACTGTTGCCGCTATAACAACAAACACTAAAAACAAAATAAAATAAATATTTAAGTGGGGCTCCCATACAACTAACGCGATTTTTCATGCCGTTTTTTGCGTAATTATGCGAAACCCTTCGTGCGTGAGTCCGACTCGCACTCGGCCGGTTTTTTCTGTTTTGTAACTGGTTTTGTATAATTTTCTATTCGGTGTCTGTGCTACGAATAAATTATTTCTATAAACCCAGCGCAGCGCTAGACAAGCTAGCACCAGCACCATGGTATATTGGGGACTAGTTTGAGAATAACTCGTATTTGTCACGTGGTGTCACCGTGATTTCTATACTTAATTTTCAATTATATAGGCTACAAGCTGATCAAACACGTCTTAGTATGTCATCAACTGCCTCAAAACACATATATATATATATATATATATATATAAGTACTAACTTGTCAACAGCTGCAGTTTGCAGAACGAAATAACAAGTTTATTTGTAAACACAAAATCCATTGACCTTTTTCCCTAACCTTCACTTAACCCCGCATCTTTTATGCTTTTAATTGCACGTAATATGAAAGCCGAGCTCTCTGGCTCCATAACTACGTACAGATCCAAACTATGTAGAAACAGAAGCATAATACCCGTACTTTTGTAAACAAGATGGGTGAATATTAAAATTAGCACGTCCATCAAATTTTAGCCTTGATGGAAAGGCGTTATGGTTCAGTTTTGCTTGGATGTTTTGATGTTGGCAGACGGCCGGAGCATTTGTGCGGCGAATTTAACATCACCATAGACTAAATACATCAGGACGTGACTTGTGACATGATAGGTCATGGTCCAGCGAACGTGACATAGGTAGAATGAAAAATATGGTGTAGGATCGTTTTACCGATACTTAACTTCTTGGTCTTTGTCTGCCATGGCGAACATTACCTGACTTTTGAAAATAATTGTTCTACTAAACAGCTCTAAACATAATATCTAATTCCTAAAAATGGTCGAGTTTCTTCTAAGTATGGCAAGGTAGGCAATTTTGTAGAAGTTTCCAGTAGGTACCTAAAGACCTTCATCCTTATCGAGTTTTTTTTTAATCTTATAATTTATAGTTTTTTTTTGAATGAGTAAAACTGAACTCTGCGTGATACATTATGAATATTTATCAGAACCACAAAGATTCTGAGTCACTGATGGAACATCAATTGGTTTTTTTAATGTCTTTGTTTATTAAGATAATGAATATTGTATAGTATGGCACCATATTTCGTAATCTTTGACAAAAATTACACTAAAAACAGGCGGGATTCCACAAATTCCTCATTATTTTCTGTAGGGCTACGTCGGTGGTAAACCACCCTATGGCCTGCCTAATGGTAAGCGGTCACCGTAGCCCATCTATGTTTGTTGATGAATTTTCGAATGCCTGCAAAAAATAGCAGTATGATAGATTTTTGCCGCTACTGTATAACACTGTAGGCATCTGTCATGACTCATGACATCTAGGTGATCTACGGTTGTCTTCTCAAAGCCTCTGCCTTCTGAGCATAAAAGACCAAAAGAATTTGCTGCGCAACGTCCGGCTATTAGTTTATCGCATAGCAACAGCTAAAATGAAATGGCCCGTCCATCCTAAAAGTCGTGCTGATCGTTAGAGATAGCCTCCGGCCTCCTGCTTAGTGGTTATGGCTTATTCGTATATTTGACCTTTGAGAACTTGTTGAGATAGCAACGTTATATCCTAAAGTTTAGATAACATTGATGACTGTTTAACCGGCTTATTTTCGCCGTGATAACTTTAGTTGAAGTATACATTGTTGTTTAATGGAGTGATAAGGTTGTGATTTTGTGAGTCAATACCTATATTGTATTTAATGTTATTACAGTGAAATCCGTTTATTACTCCGCTTATACCGACCAACCGCTTACTATGACGTAATTACTGTGCGAAGTTTGATTTTCATATAAAATTCTTTGTGACAGTCGGATAAGATGACTTCGCTTATAGTGACAAATCGCTTACTATGAATCTATCTACCTATAAATCCTATTTTCATGAAATTATGTCCGGTTATACTGACACTTCGCTGGTTTTCGTGGCCGTCCCCACGTGGACCCCCCAGGGAAAGCCCTGCGAGCTGCGAGGACGTTTGGTGCGTGCGTGGCGTGTAAGTTGTTTTAGTTTTGATTTTGTGACAAGTTGATAATTGGTACTAGGTTAATAATAATAAAACTCATCTCTCACTAAGGAATTTGAGATTAATTTGGAAAAAATAACAAAAATAAAAAGTTAATCAACTATGCTTTATATGACATCCGCTTAGTATGACGTGTCTGTCACTTCCCTTTGATTTCATTATATGCGGATTCTACTGTATATCAATACGTTTTTAACAAACATATTGAATTTTTGGCCCGGCAATCCAAGGATGTGGGTTCGATTCCCACGTTAGCCAGAGTTGATCATCGTTGATTTTTTCATTGCGATTGACATCTGCATATACAATTTATATATTGTATTTGATTGTATGAAGGCCGACATTGATATTTCACAGTTCTTCGTAATAAATTTGATTAAGTATCATCAGTTTGTGGTTTCGTTGTGGCTTTGACATGTCGAAAAAAGGGGATCACAAGCACAACAACATAATTTCGATAATAAACCACGGAAGAACGCCGTTAAAATCATCTTCATAAGTAAGTTTTCGTCGAAAATGACCAAAAATCTTATTTACAGTTCAATTCAAACTGCATGAGGTTGGTATTATTTATCACAAAGTTCCTATGATCATCTTCTCCGATGAACGAAACCATTAAATTTCGCTGAACTTACATGTGGGACCCATTGGGGGTGGAGGTAAAATCGGTAGCCTATAAAATACTTTTTTTAGCCTTCGTTTGTCCATATTCAACACGAAAACCCGTTTAATCGCTCTAACCTTACAAAAGCTCCAACAATGAAACAAGGCCTAGTTCAATGCAGTCTAAACTAGGACTCTGTGACGTCACGGCGTGCACGTGCTAAATATAGCCACTAAGTACGGGTGACCCAGTTCACTTGGTTACCCTTGGTGAAAAACTCAATGCTTAATCCAGCTTGGATGTATGCCAGGACCTTGAAGGGTGGAATTCGAATATGCCTGATTGTTTGAAAACATGCATTTGATCATTGTGCTAACATGTAGGGATGCAGACAGTTTACTAATTTAGCGGTTTTTGGTCCGATTTTTATTTCATTGTAGATTTTTTTGTTTTCGTCGATAAAATTTTGTGGATAGATTTGTAAGCGTAAAATACTCTACATTTATAATCTAACGATTTCGGGAACAGGCCCCGTAGACAACATGCCAATCGCTAACACTCCGTAGCGAACGAAACGCAACTGTGACTGTCACACTAATATGGAAAGAGTGATAGAGAGACACAAAGCGATTCGATGGCGAAGCGATAGCGATTGTCACCTTGGCTAGGCCGGCAGATTTAAAAAAATAAAAATACTTGAAACTAAATTGCTTATAAAGTAGGGTAGGAGGTATGTGTACCCGGCATAAATATGCCAAAAACGCTGCTGGCATTGTCTCGCTGAATGGCCAGCGATATGTGCCGCACTAAATATGCGCCGGATCTGCATGGAATCGCCACTTTTTTCACGGAAACGTTGTCCTAACTTATTACTAATTAGTAATAATAAATAAACGATGTACGTTCTTGCCATCAGCTTAATCTGCATAAATGTGAAAATGTAAAGGCATAAATTTACTGGCATCATAGTGGTATTCCTGCCCAATTTCTTTGTCCAATGTGTATTTGCATCTCACATTTTACTTAGTGATAGAGTGAGACGCAATGCACATTGGACCAAGATATTTGACGGGGAAAATACCAACCTATGACGGACTCTCGACAACCATACAACACTGCCCGGTAGGTGTGTACCCGCCAACGTTAATATTCAAGACATAATTATGTTCCATTTACCTCTATTTTCCGTAAAACAGGTCCCCGAACATGATCACCTTCGCCGCTGAACTTGGAACTACAAACTGTATATGCCCAGACGGCTCTAACGACTTATGACGTGACAAAACAGGGAAAAATAACCCAAATGGTACGATAAATTTAAATTTATGCACATTGAAATACCAACTCTTATAATACTAAACGTAAAGCTAATTTAGACGGTGCGAGTTCACCACTAATGTATCCTCTCCTCTTAAAGTTTATTTTAGGACTTCTAGCAAATTGATTTCATCAAACATTTAAAGGGAAATTATGTACTTGGTTGAAACTATGTAGATCAATCGCCTGAGATCAACCACTGAGTGATTAGGATTATTTCATCATCATGTCAGCCGATAGACGTCCACTGCTGGACATATAGGCCTCCCCCATGGCTCGCCACTCCGACCGATCCTGTGCCGCTCGCATCCACCGAATTATCGCGACCTTCACCAGGTCGTCGCTCCACCTCGTTGGAGGCCTACCGGCAGTTCGTTTTCCGGTACGCGGACGCCACTCCAGAACCTTCCGGCCCCACCGGCCATCAGTTCTGCGAGCAATGTGCCCCGCCCACTGCCACTTAAGGTTTGCAATTCTGCGAGATATGTCGGTGACCCTAGTTCTACTGCGGATAACATCATTTCTGACTCTATCATTATCTGATTAGGATTATTCAGTCGCAACAAATAGTCTCTCTACTTTTTACGTAAACTAGTGATACTGAAGCCGATTTTTTTTTAATAGTACCAAATCGGTTAATATGGTACTTTATACCCGTGGTACTTACTGAACCTAAGTACAGTCAAGGACATAAATATATATACATTCCCAAAGTTTCAAAAATATGTGTAGGTAGGCCCTTACACCTTAGACAATAAAGTCGTGTTCACACATTTTTGAGCCATTTGTCGGATCGATATTTTTGCCTTTGACTGTACAATAAGTACCTACTATTTAACATCGCTCGCAACAAAAAGATGGGCGCGCTATGTTTATTATTTTGTTATTTGTCACAACAGCGTCTTTTCGTAGACCTAATAACTACAGGGTTCGAGCTAGTAGAGTGAAGAAAATCCACCTTATATTATCGACTATACATCCGCAGGGATTTAACTTTTTGTCGCGCCTCCCTTACGCATTGGGAAAGGTATCACACATTTCCCCCCTAGCAGAGGCCGCTCCTTATCTCCAAATTGTGTACTAGTTTGAAACCTTCCTCTAAGGTCTTAAATGTAGACTTACCTTGGTCTCTTCCTGTATAGGTTTAGCCGTGCCATTGTAAGCGCAGTTGTACGGCGCGTCACACACGCCGTACCATGTGCAGTGACCTTCGGCGGACGCCAAGGGTACCTGGAAGGACGAATACATTTAGAATGCGGATTTTTGCCGTAAGACATGCTTACATCACGGCGGTTACTTGAAAGTGAACCTTGTACTGGGTGATTAAGGAATTTATTACGAATACGGAATTTAATGGGGATTTCAAGTTAAATTAAGAAGTACTGTCAAAACTCCTTGAGGTTAAGTTAAGCATCAGTTCTCTCTGTCCTTTTTACAAGCTTTTATTTAACTTGGCCTGTTAGTATGTATGTATGTATGTTAGTTAGTGTGGGTCAAATCTTGGAAGCTAAATTTGCGATTTCCGATTGAATTTTGCAGACAATGCAATATTATGATGACATAGAGCTGACCTGATAATGGAGACAGGAGGTGGCCATGGGAACACTGTATAAAACAACGCAAAGAAATTGTGTTTGGGGTCTTTAGAATTTTCTCGATGATTATTAGTTGCCTGTGGAAAGGAAAGTACAGTCAGCAATTAAAGCTAGTACCAAAAATATTTGCCAAAAATGTTTATTATTAGGAGCGAGTTTCTTCCATGTGACTCGGACGCGACGCGACCCAAAAGCCATATATATGTTAAAATTGACAATACTACTGACCATTGGCAGATCTAATTTCGTTGCAATAAGGTTGACAGTTGCTCAGTTAACTGTCGAAAATGATGATGTCTTTTTGGAAAAAATCTTTCATGCATGTCATGATTTCTGCATGGACAAATTATTCTAGGAAATCCATCTAGAATTTAAAAGGCATTATGTATAAATACAAAAACATGCGCATACAAAATATATGTTAGAAAACCAAAATCGAACACTGACGTCAAACCAAATGGCGATTTGGAAACGCACATACATAATATACATAATGCGGAATAGAAAAATTAATAAAACCTTTAGATTTTAATGTATTCTACGTCAAGTTTAAAAATATGCGGCGCATTTTCATGTAGGGTCAAGTCGAGCTGCATCCCATTTTTAAACAGGGTAGGCAAGCTTTGTTGTGTAATAGGCTGCAATGGCTGCATCCAATCACTATGGATCTCAGGGTTAAGTGACCCCCTCCCCCTGCATAGAAATTTGTTTGCTCTCACTTAACTGCACAGAAAAAGGTAGATTTTTATTTTATTAAAATTTGGTGAGTTTTATGAGCGACATATTTAATCCATATCGTTTCTAGATTGACGTATCTTAAACTTCGAATCGGGCAGTATGTCATAGATTTCAATTGTTTCGATGCGTTAAATACCTATAATGCTATGTTACAACTTTACAACAACGCCATATGCAGCATTAAAAAAAGAAGTTTTAATTTAAGTATTCGATCAAGTCTTATAACTTCGGGTACAAAAGTGGAATACAATTGAGAATTAATGTATACGAAATGCGGGCGATATTATTTAGTCAAACGGGCACAAATAGGCCACGATACGGGCCCGTTATGTCCCGATGTTAAATAGATGAGGGTGGGAACAAACAAACAGATCTGTGAATCCGGGAAAATACGGTTAGGGAATTAGATTAAATTTCAGTTTTGTTACAATACAATGGATTTATTGTTAGAATTAGAACAAGATAAGTCTGCAACGATTTTGATACATACATACATACATATAATCACGCCTATTTCCCGGAGGGGTAAGCAGAGACGATTTTGATAGCACACGCAGTGCAAGTGTTATTTTAAACGTCAAACTTCTATGAAATTATGACGTATAAATAACACTTGCACTGCGTATGTTATCAACATCGTTGCAGACTTTTTTTGGTCTAACTCTAGTCGATAATTTACTGGGTCTCGATTCTAAATGTCAACCACAAAATCACGGAAAACAAATTAATGGATACCTTGAGGGCCCGAAGTAGACGAAACGTATGGAGCCAGGGGTAAACTTTTTTTTTCACGATTTTCATATCGGTCCCATGGGAAACCTTACATGTTCATTATGACCATCTTAATACATTTTTGACATTTGGGATCACGACGACCCAAAAATCATCCAGTATTGTGAAGATTCTATTTCGCTGTACCCCCTTCCCTTCCCTCCCTCCCTTCCCTTCCCTTTCCCTCCCTTCCCTTTTTGGCGAAAATTGTATTGCCGAATTTCACTTGGCAACCAACTTTTCGCCAAAGTTTCATTTGACAAACCAATCGTTACCAAATAATTATTTCGCAACCATTTCATTTCCCAACCCCATAGTTGGGAAATGAAAATGACGTACTAGGTTGGGTTAGGTTAGGTTGGATTATGTAAAGTTGGGAAATCAAATTCGGCCAAATGAAACTTTGGCGAAAAGTTGGTTGCCAAGAGAAATTCTGCAATACAATTTTCGGTGAAAAGGCAGAGAACCTTCTATTTCATTATAAGAGCAAAGAAAATCGCCGTTTTTAGAGATTGTATAAAAACCTATGATTTGTACATGTAGCTAGAATACATTAAATCTATAACCTATAAATTCCTTAGTCCCTCGGTCACCAACATTAATGTCAACAATTCTTCTTTTAATACATTAGTTAGTACCGTAGGTATTTATAATACCGATTATTAATCATTCACTCCAAATTCCAATATCAGGTTATTACAATATTTGTAACGACATCAATGTACACATGTTAAGGTACATCGGGGGGGGGGGGGGGGGGGGGCGCGTGAATCGTGATGTGTCGACTCAACAAAGGTATAAAGTAATATTAGTAATCCCTTAACATTTCAGTGTATCCAAATTCCGTTCAGTCCTAAAAACGAAATTATAGTTACAATTTTGCGTTAAAGCAATATTGATAAGCATTGACACTATTTGACACATATTCCCTAGCATTAAATTATCACAAGGAATAGTACATTTCGATGCTAGTGCGGAAAGTATGACATTTCCGCACGTGTATCGAACGACGTTTTCTAATACAGTTGCGAAAAAATAAGAAAAACAACAAGTAAAGAATTCGAAACTTTTATATTAATGAAGAGGTGTTTTTTTAGCTGGGTGTTATTATTATTGAACCCACTTCAATGAAAGTTTTTTTTAAATGCATGTTCTATAAGACAGAAACATTTGTAAATATAAAACATACCCAAATATCGTTAATTACGATTATTTGTGTATCGTACATTTATAAAAACAATATCGAATGTTGCCTTTGGAAACTTAAAGCAGAAAAAAAAAACGCCACTTCTTTGACAGGCGTTCCGTTCCATTCAGACAACTTATTAAGAACGGTTTTTTCAATTTGAATATTAAAAAAAATTGACGTGTTATAATGATGAAGAGGTAAGTAATAAAATATGAAATATGTATATTTTTCGTATTCTTACATTAACAGTAGGTTTTTATGTTGATTACGACGTTTAAAGGAAACTAATATTAACACTCATCGATAAGTAGTCATGAATTGGAAATTGGAATAAATTTAAAAAAATTGGAAAGTAAAAAGCACTAGTTCGCGAAAACCAACTTTCCGCACGCTAAACAGCTACGTAAAGTAGCACTTTTTGAGCAACTGTATTAAAAAAACAATTTCATATACCACGCCACCAAAACATTATCTTCGTTTCAGGCTAACATGACTCGGCGACATTTGGATTTAGGTATCTATATCTACTATCATTAACACATTAACTTAATTTCGAAACCTATAAAAATAATGTCTACTAATGTTCAAAATGTGTTTCTGAGTACCTTGATTGGCCGCATTAGACTATTTATTATATATTAAAATAAAAAGTTACAATTACGTATAATAACAATGCTCCACAAAACTACTGTGGAGTAGTATTGGAGTCAGTGTGTGTGTGGTCTCACTATTTTATTATTATGTAACGTATAGCATGCTGAAAATTGAGTAGGTAGAGGTCATAACCTCGATAGGATCGACATAGGAAAACATTTTCCCTAAAGAGTATCCAAGAGATACTCTTTTAAACGATTTTTAAACCTAGGCTTAATGAATCTTTTATCAGCCGTCAAAAGAACCTCTCATTTCTTTTAAACGTTATACATTAACATTAACGTTAAAAAGGTAAATTTCCTGTTAAAAATAACATTTAATTTTCATCTTTCACGCTCAGTTCGTCGACCGTTCTATTCTAGATACAGTTGACTACCCTTTGCTATTCAATAACTTGAACTTATTGAAAGGTACAAAGAATTTCATTACGCTTTCAGTTCTTTCACCCGTTATTGACGATTGAATGAATAGTCTGCAAGTTTTTTGAATGGCTGTTGAGTAAGATTATGTTTGTTTCTAATGGAAGTTTAAAGGACTACAGGAATCTATTCATAACTAAAGTTAGCTTGTGAGAACTTTGTGTTTTGTTAGTGTTTCTGAGCAATCAATTTAGGTACTATACAAGTAACATGCAGTCGAATATTGATTGATGAATAATGTTAATAAGCTGCATGTAGTTTCTGTCTAACAGATGAACGTTTGATCATAATCATTAGATTACTTAGCAATACACAAACATACTTACAACATCTATAATCTAGATTTATATATGTAAGGGCAAGAGGGTCATTATAGCGACTTCTACGCGAACGAAGTTGCTGAGACGAGTAAATAATATAATACGTAAATAACGTTTAACGTTTGGACGTTAAACACACATGGGCTGAATACACATATTTAATGATACATGCAAGTTATAACGTCATCGTCACAAATGTGTACCACTACAGCGGTAGTTTAAAGTTTTACAATACAGGAAAGTATTTTACATGATATTTTTTACCGCACGAGATGTCACCGGATATTTAGTACCTAATTTTTAATCATCTTGAAAGTTTATCATTAGACAAATCAAATTATTACTGTTTAATTACTACTTTGATTTGTGTTGTTTTGAGCATAGACACACATCAACACAGATATCCCTTGGAACGAGGTTATAGTCACTTTTTCTTTTTAGTTTCACCTCCAGCCTTCCACAAACCAAAAGATGCCTAGACAAATGCAAATTTGAATTGTCAGATTCAAAATACAATGGAATGCGGGGCCTTTTTATAGGTCTTTGAGCGACTAAAGGATATAATATCACTTAACGCAATAAATTGTCATTGCTCCATTAAAAATAAAGATAACTTTAAAACCCACTACAAATTTGATAAAATTCTAGTGGATAGGTACTAGTGGTCAACTCATTATCCGATAATAGATAAAGTAAATCTAATCAATTCCACAAACAGGTGTGAGGGGATGACGTAATTATGTGTCATGTTTTATAGGCCTCTAATAAATAACGCTAGTTATTGTCGATAAAGTCAATTATTTTACATACCTTGAGGTGAGGTTTACTTATATGTAGCATCATCGAACCAAGGCGTAGACGAAAATATAGTATAAATATGTAGTCGTATCAAAGGTGGCACCACAGCATGCAGGAATGGCAAAATTGAGGATCTACTTTGTAATATATTTCTTGGTACGTTCTACGCTGTATCCATGTATGCATAATCTAACGCTTGTTTCACATTTTATTCATCAGTATCTTTATGACAAAACAAAGTCCTATTGTGTCCCAAAAGTGGAAGACAACTAATAATTGCTAGACTTATAATCAAAACTCTAACTAATAATTGCCCGCATAGATATATTAGATATTGCTATTCAACTTTTACGCGTCTCAATTCGGTGAAAATTTAAACTGGCGACATTGACCGAAGTCTCGTGGTGCCACGGATCGATACGAGCTCGTGGTTGTGGATAAACATTACATCCCCTTTCATTAGTGATGTTTCTAAAGTCGGGCATTTGGGTGACAAGACTTTACAACAATATTTAGTAAGGATGCATTTGAATGGCAACTGCAGCAGCGATTATTGCACCATTTGCATTTGCACCTTCTGTGCTGCAGCGGAGGCGGGTGATGCCACTGTCAATTTCCTTGATAAATTGCGACGCTGTTCAATCCGTCACTCATTACCCAGAACACAGACAGTAACAACGCCCGCTTCAGCGTTACAGCAGTAACGTTGCAACAGTTATGCTGTTGCAGTCGCCATCCGAATGTCACCTTTATTATCCAGTAACTACGTAGCTAGTAAGAAGGGTCATCAGCTCAATCTCAATTCGTAGTTAAATTGACATTGACCGAAGCCCTGTGCCAGGCACGGATCGATACGGGTGGAAAAACATTATTGCCCTGTTCATTATTTGACCGAAGTCGGGCCTTTGCGTGACCAGACTGGAAAACCAAGTACGACCATTAGATTCGTAGGTAGTGAAACTTTTGTTTACAATTCACCGGTTTTAGTGACGATAAATACCTATGTTCTCTGCTCGCTGTACATTAGTTTTTCTCTAATATATTTTATTTATACACCGACAATGTGACCCACCGTGCGTGTTGTTTGTTTTTAATCAATCAAACAAAAACTGCTCGCCGGATTCGGATGACATTTGTCACGCAGATAGTAACCCTGAACCCGATTCAAATTAAACAATGTTGAGCTGGTTTTGATATGACCTTGAAGATATTGGTGGGTTCCTTACGGTGATTCTTCTTCTTCTGCTACCATGCCCTAGCGGGCGTCGGTGGCCACCTTTGCAAAGTCTTTTCTACTCCTGGCCAGTCTTATTAGCGTAGCCGCGTTCTTCATGTTTGTCCATTTTTTGATATTATCGAGCCAGTTCATCCTCCTTCTTCCCCTTCCCCGTTTTCCCTCTATTTTTCGTTCTATTATAACTTTCAACAGATTTTACTTTTCATGTCTATGTAAATGTCCAAATAATGCAATCTTTCTCTGCTTAACTGTGGCTAGTACTTCCTTTTTCTTCTTCATTATTTTTAGAATCTCTATATTCGTTATTCTTGCGGTCCACGATACTCTCATCATACGCCTGCACCACCACATTTCGAAGGCCAATATTTTCTTTAAAAAAAAAAAAAAAAATCTTTATTGCCACACCTTAGGAAAAAATCCACAATTTATGAAAGGATAGCTTAAAAATACAATATAAACTAAACTTAAACTTAAATATCAACTTAACATAACATAATAACTTAAATCTATGGTGAGGCAAAGGGTCCCAATCTCAGCATGTGCGGTGCCAGAGGGCTCCGCGCTGATTTTCAGACTGGTCCCGGGACGGTTGGGGTCGGTCGCTACCACCATAATGCACCCCTCTTAGGTACAGCTCTATATTTGTAACTTTATGTGTATTTGTGTTATTAGTGTGCGTATATGGATATGTGGGGCTGATATGTGGATGTAGTGTAGGTAAGAATGTATTTTGTACTGTGTGTGTGTATCATGTTTTGTCATTACATACAGAGAAAAATTAAAAAAGATAATTAAAAAAGAAAAATAATTAAAAAAGATGTATACATAGCAATAAATAAATATATAGTTATTAGAGTTTACAACATATTTTGCATATTTAATAAATTCTTCTCCATTGTTTTATTTAAGGTCCATGTTTCAACACCACTGTTTTAGTTTACGATGATTGGTGCATGCGAAATGCAACTTGCGTGCATGACTTGCGTGAGATGAGCGCCAATCACCAAGACGATCGTGAAGGTCGTATCAAAACCAGTGCAGGCCATTACAAATTGTTAAATCTGAATCAGGCTCCTGGATTCATCAAATAAAGGATACTTTCATGTCGAAATTCAACCCCTAGAGAAATATTAGGGGATGAATTTTTGTACAGGTCAGCGTTTAACGACTATTGCACGAAAGATGTCGCTGGCATGCAGAGGCTAGTAAACATATAATTATTACACTGGATATAATAATAATAACTCCACGGCCGATTCGGCCACGGCGACTGCTATCAACTCCATTATTGCTGTCTCTGGTGTGCTCGCAAGTGGCTGACGTAGCCAATTTTGTTTTCAAAAGTTCGCGAGCATTGCGGGCATGTGAGCACACCATTTGAGTAATTATAATGTATTGCCGCAGGTGGTCTGGCCTTTATTTTGTCGCGCTTGAAATCCAGCTCTAAGCGCCGTCGCGATTCGAATTCAGCCACCCGGGCATTTATTGCATCCCGCCATTCCGTTCGTATGGCTGCCTGCTGCCCCCATCGCGAGGGCTCTATACGAAACCTTTTTATGTGCACATCTTTGTACCTGAGGAGTTAGAATAAAAGATGCGCTTAGCCACACGCTGGTCGTTCATCCGTGAAACACTGGATATACACAGACAATGGCATACTAAAGCTCTGTTTTCCTAGCGGCCGTTTCCATACAAGATAATACGGCTGAATATGGTTGAGTAGTATTTTGTATGGAGACGGCCGCTATATGACAGCACCGCTATCCTAGAAAACCCTTTAGGTCCGTAAACCGCAACTACGTTTGTAGGTAAGTTACTGACGTGAGTAAGACCGGACAGGGTGAATCATGTCAATCATCATGTTTCCCGTTTTTATTAACTTTATAATGCCCACTTGCACCATCCCACTAACCCGGGGTAAACCGGTTAAACCGTTAACCAAGTATCAAATTGTACTGGTAACCATGGTAACTCCAGGTTTAACCGGTTATCCCCGGGTTAGCGAAATGGTGCAAGGGGTCCTAAGCCCGTTAACGATAAATAATTTTATGTTTTAACTATCGTGTGTATTTTAGTCACATAGAGCCTAGCTAGTTTATAAAACTTAAGGAAAATAGTTATGTTGTTGTACAGATCTGCAATAATATCTTGGACAACAAAGTGCACAAAAATATGGGACTTCAACCTTATTTAAAGCGTCACAATGGCAGTGCAAAAAATATTAGCTCCGATGATGTAAGTTCGAATATTAAAGATGTCCAATTATGGTAAGAAGCTCTTTAATAACATTCGGACACCTTCAAAGAATCCAACCATACATACCGCTCCAAAAAAAAACGCCGGAAAGTACCCTTCTTACGCACGCGTAATAAGTTTACCCACGAGGTTGATAAGTGACTAAGATATTACTGGAATAAGGTGACTCACCCAGTTTAGTAGCTGGAGTTCAATAACTGTGCCGTGTTTGTTTGTCTCCGCGGACAACGTCAACAGTGACCCAGTTCTACTGTTTAGTTTGGATGCAATTTATTAAGGATTTATTTATCGTTAGCACCACGCACCATTCCACTAACCCGGGGTTAACCGGTTAAACATGGAGTTACCATGGTTACCAGTACTATTTGACACTGAGTTAACGATTTAACCGCTTAACTCCGGCTTAGTGGGATAGGGCAAGTGGCCCAGGGTAGCATCATTTAAGTCATTACCACTATTATTTCCACAATGACGGTAGCTTATCCAGTTATCCACGTGATGGTACAAATGTCACTTTTTAATATCACGCGACTGAAAGAGACACTATCATTATCAGCTGTCACACGTAGACCAGTGATCCCATCATATCCGTACTGATCAGTAAACTAGCTACAGTTGACGTGCAAAATGTCGTGTAAATTTTTAAAGTCTCGTCTTATAATCTTTGTAAATTTTAGGTTATTATCAAATCGATAATTAACAGGCATAAAATTATCCCTTCGAACCCTGTACCTATCGCATTTGCTACAAAGATGAGTTTTGAATTACATGGCAAGTTAACGATTCTGTTAATTAAAGGATGTTGAACAATGGTCTATATTGTATCTAATTGTTATTTGTTCGCCAATGTCAGGGAACGATGATGCTAAGTGAAGATATTTTTATGGAAGTATTTTTCTTATTGTTTTCAACTAAAGTTAATTAAGCAATAACACTTATTTATTCATGTTAACATAATATGTATTTGTACATACATCACATGTCAATATTGACAACGTAAGACTTTTGTACATACAGAAATAACTGACAGCTAAATAAATAAATAATAAATATTTCAGTTCAAAGTGTTTTTATTTGTGAGTACATGTCAAACTGATTAGTGATTACATACATATTTAAATTAATTTCTACTATTTCTATACATATGTGTTTGTTTAACTGTGCGTCATAATTACTAATATTTAAATACCAGGAGAACCCATCAAATGTGCCATTTTCAACCAAAAGGGTTGTCAATAAGTCGCTATTTCCATATAGCTTCAATTCGAAATCAACCTTATCGACAAGCGACAATGTGGTACCTTTTGGGTTGAAAACGTCACAAATAGTGACTATGTAGTTATGTACAGGACTATAAAAAATTTATACTTTTCACAACAAACGTCGTACACATTTATGACTCGCTCGTGTGACATTTTTAAGATTGTCAGATATATTTGCGCGTTTTGTTGTGCAACATTTTATTGCAGTCGCTACACAAGGTTTGTTGCTAAATAAATAAAAACATATTATAGCTATAATTTGGCTAATGTACGAAACGACTAAACTAGTGAATACATTTTTAGGATTCTGTAACTAATGGGTAAAAACAGGACCCTATTACTAAGACTCCGTTGTCCGTCTGTCTGTCGCCAGGCTGTATCTCATGAACCGTGATGGCTAGACAGTTGAAATTTTCACAGATGATGTATTTCTGTTGCCGCTATAACAATAAATACTAAAAAGTACGGAACCCTCGGTGGGCGAGTCCGACTCGCACTAAGTCGGAATTTACAAAATTTTACAAGACTAGTTCGGTTTTTTTTTATAAATTCAGCAATTGTAACAAAAGTAAGTACCAAACCAAACATAACAGGCATGATAAAAACACATATCTATAGATCAATATTATTAGTAATCCGCGTAACAATCCATTGCCCCATTTTCACAGTCTAGACCGAGTTATTATGCCTATAATACTAGGTAGGTACACGACTTGTATGTAAAACTAACTCCAAACAAAATTACGCCTTAACAACACATGTTAGGGTACAAATTCCAACGTCTGTACATCACTGCAGTTATTTACTTGGCAATGACAAAGGAAAATTAGACTTTAATATAATTGTTATTGAGTTCAATTTTATTAATAAGGATCAGGAGGGAGGGATTGAATGAGAGCTTTCCGGTTGTCAGTGTGAGTCACCTTATCGTTTGAAACAAAACAGCTCTGCTGTTTTAATTTAACATCTTAGTATTTACATTTTCCTAGAATATTGGTAAAACCCGAATTACAAAAATAAAAATGCGAGGTTATCATCAAGCAGTAAAACTGCTACTTCTTCTTCCTACCCTTATCCCACGTCATGTGGGGTCGGCACAACATGTTTTTCTCTTCCATTCTCCTCTATCTTTCGTCACCTCAGCACTCACTCCTTTCTTTCTCATATCCTCTTCTACACAATCCATCCATCGCTTTTTGGGTCTACCATACGCTCTCCGTCCATCAACATTCATCCCTAACATTCTTTTGCCTATATGGCATTCATCCCTCCTCATCACATGCCCATACCACGCTAACCTACTACTTCTTATCTTCTCCGTTACTGGTGCTACTTTCAAACTGCCCCTAATATACTCATTCTTAATCCGATCCTTCCTCGTCACTCCACACATCCATCTCAACATTCTCATTTCCGCTGCGTGCACTCTTCTTTCATCCGTCACTTTCGTCGCCCAGCATTCTGATCCATACATTACAACAGGTCTCACGATCGTCCAAAAACTGCTACCTAACTACTAATTTACTACCTACAAGTGATGAACTCAAAATGCATTCGGAGATGGTTGTGGCGATATATTTGCATACAGGGTCCAGGGCCGCGACCTTCCGACCCGCCAGCCTTGACTGACCGGCGCCGCGGCGTTCTGTCTGATACGTAGGTACCTATTTATTTATTTATTTTAATTTTTGATTCAGGCAACTTGTTGCCTTGCCTTGAGCCTTGGCTCATATTACAAATCACTACACCTTATAAAACGTCCACGCCGCGTCTGTCAGTATCTATCATTATCTATGTATGTATGATCGCGATTAACTCAAAAACGACTGAACGGATTTTCATGCGCTTTTCACCTATCCATAGAGTGATTCTTGAGTAAGGAATACTAAGGTATAGGTGTATAAAATGTTAAGATTTTGTGTAACCCGAGCGAAGCTGGGACGGGGCGCTAGTATCTTAGACTAAAATAGGTACATATAAATAAAAATGAAAACTAAACTACAAGTATATTGGCGACTGTACGGGATTATTGCAGGTGACTCTACCTACTGATTAATTTTATTCACAGAGCTTACGTCGTTTCCAGACAGTTTAAAAACTTTGCAAAAGCCTGTAAGTGCAGGGGTTAATAAAATTATTACCAACATGAAAAAAATAAGGAGTGCAAAAAGAATTTTGGCTAAAGAAGACCTTAAACAGTTTCCTTTACGACTGGTACAGTCGCCATCAGATATATCGGAGCGGCCAAGGTGTTCACAATATCTGAACACGCACTCTAGCGCCTTGACAATAGAGGCGTGTTCAGATATTTGTGAGCGCCTCGGCCGCTCCGATATATCTGATGGCGACTGTACTAAATCAAGAGTTATGACATCAGTGTTTACCCCGGGTGTATTTAAAGCCGCGCTGTGAAATCATGGCGGTCAACGTATTTGCACTCATCAAAACAACGCAGGACGCGAATAAATCATTCGCACGAATTAATAAGGGCTCGGTAATAAGGGTTCCGTTTGGCAACTTAGAACCTTCTTTTGGCAGTCGGTAAAAAAGTAGCCATTAAGGATGTATAAATTGACATTTATTTCAACAAAAACTGCTTAGTAGTTTGTACACTACATTAGAAGTGGCACACACGACACAGAGATGCTTACAGTCACACCCACATTGGCCACACTACAATCGAAGACACACTAAAATGGCCATTTAAGACGTAACATATGATATGAATAACTATGACATATGATTATATCAACATAAGGTTCACAAATGGACAGTGATTTGGAGACGGCTAAAAGCAATACCGTTTTCAGATTTCGGACAAAAACAATGGAAGGAATGACAAGTTATTTTTTTAAGACGTCGTACGTTGCTCATACATTCGGTTGTCTTAAAACCTAAATAAATTAGCGTCATCTTCAATAATTCGCATGAGACTTGGACACTGCAGTTCACCAGTTTTCTTAAAAAAGCTAAGAATACGTGACACTTCGATCTGTGAATGCGGGCTTGAAGAGGGAACATTAAATCATATTCTTTTATCGTGCCCTCGGCTAAATCATACACAATTATATAGTTTAACTGCTTCATTTATGTGTATTAACGAGGAACTAACTAGACTAATATTTGTAACACAGCTAATCAATAACATTAACCATTGTCCTTTCAGCCCAGATCTGAGTTATAATCGTTGCACATTATATATTTTTTTCTGTTGATATTGACGTGAAGCTGGCAGGAATGTCTAAAGACGATTGCCATAATGAAAAAAAAAAAAAACATTTAAACTACTCACGCTTAACACTTTAGTAATGTCTTTCTCAATTCGCCTTGATTCCATATAGGAAAACCAAAATACTTTATATTCCGGTCATAAGCCGTCAATGACGTATCGTGCCAACCTTGGTGCAAATGCAACTGTTTATATTATAACTATTATAAGCATTCCTTTACTATACCTATACGATGTATAGTATACGTTTCCGTGTTGACTCTAGAAATCTCTAAGTAAATGTGTGATGGCTATTAGTTTCTTGCTACAAACATTGGCATGCTTTGCGTCATTACGCATAACCCGTGTTAGTCGTTAATGGTAATTATTTTCTATTGGTTAGACTAAGTCATATTTAAAAAGGGTATTATGAAAACTGTAATAGATGTCATATATTAAAGAAAAAGTGACGAAGCCCTCCAGTGGTGAAGGCCGGATTCGAACCGGCGTCTTTAGCTATCGCGGCTAACGCCATGAACCCCTAGGCCACCCCGCCGCCGCCGCCGTGGCGTGGCGTGGCGTGGCGTGGCGTGGCGTGGCGTGGCGTGGCGTGGCGGGGTGGCCTAGGGGTTCATGGCGTTAGCCGCGATAGCTAAAGACGCCGGTTCGAATCCGGCCTTCACCACTGGAGGGCTTCGTCACTTTTTCTTTAATATATGACATTTATTACAGTTTTTAATTTATATATAGTAGTGTGACTACTTAAAAAACACAAATCAAAATATTTAGTAAAATAATTTGATTTGTTCCCAAACTTGTTCAAGGGTATTATGTTTTGAAATGTCGAATTTCATTATTTTGCATTATTTATTGGGTAAGAATGATTTCGTATGTCGGGACTCCGGATGTTCTCTTTTACAATTCTCAACCGATTGTCGTTGAATTTTGTGAGCAGAGTCGATGATTAAATACATTTTTTAGTCATTCGGTTATTGCATTTATTGTCAAAATGGCGGTGCCATAGATTTATTCAGTTTTAACACGTTTTAAGCTATTCTCGCGAGGTCTGTCAGCAAACAGAGCCACAAGCACAGGGCGGACACGCTATACATCAAAAATCACTTGCGTTTCTATGTGTGAACGGCACGTCTGTACACGCGGCATACGTCATTGTGTAAGTTGCTTAAAAACAGTACAGCCGTTCTGTTTGATAATACTATTACTTATTCTGTGCCACAAGTATGAGTAAGTAGTTTCACCTTCAACCACTTAGAAACACGACAACAATAAACTAGAACTTTCTAAAACAGTTTAGCGACAATTATAAGCAAACATCTGCTTGAGATAAATTAATCTTAATTGTCCGTCTGATTGTTAGTCATTGGGAATGATTGACGTACACGCAACTTCGTACTGGCAAGTTCAAAATGATTATATAAGGTTATGGGCCCATACAAGACAATCAGCATTGATTAGTGATGAAACAGTTTCTTGTTGATCAACAAACCATTATAAGTATGAACTTGGCATCTGAATTATTGCTATATATTTAGAGGCCAGACTATATTAGGATAAAAATGATTTAAATAGGTAATTGTCAATACAGAAGTCTTTGTTTAACCGCACATGTGATTGGTCATTAAGACGGCTATTTGTCTTGATTATGAATTGAGTCAATGATTACATATGGTGATGTGAACAATTTTTATCCTACTGACAATGAATTGAGGGTAATGTTTTAGAGTATTTATATTATGAAGTATACTAGCTGTGGATTTATTCTGTCATTTCAACAGAATTTGGTTTGACAAAAAAAATGCTTATATCCATCCCTGGGGCTTCAGAATAGTTTAGTATGTAATGTTACTGTAACATATAATAATAGCAGAGTTGCTATTACATCTATCTATCTATATGTAAAAAACTAAGGGACAGAATCTGGAACGAGGAACTAAGGCGAAGAACAAAAGTAACGGACATACTCGAGCATATTCATGTAAAATGTAAAATTGTTTTATGAATAAATGAATAAGAATAAGAATATCATAAAATCAGTTATTTTTAAGTGCCCCTCTGACAAGTGTGTATTGCCTAACAATGTTATCAGTTCCATACAAGTCTTATGGCAGTATGCATCACTTGCTTATCACAAAACGTAAGTAATTTGCTAATACTGCAGATAACAGTGCTATTATATTTTTATTTGCAGTATAAAAGCATAGCTATCAATAGGTTGCTTAATACAGAAAATCAGCCAATTTTAAGGTCTCATAGTCAATTAGTTTTTAATGCCATTAGTTGCCTTGAGCCATTTATTACCAGTATCATTGCTAAATATCTGGGAGACCGAGCTTTGCTTGGAAAACATATAGAAACTCAAAAATGCGTTTTCCCAGAGATCACACCTAGCTAGATCGATTTTTCGCCGCCAAAAACCCCCATACAGCAAATTTCGTCAAAATTGTTAGAGCTGTTTCCGAGAACCCCAATATACATACATATATACAAGAATTGCTTGTTTAAAGGTATAAGATACTACCTACTTTTTACTTTCCTATTAGGAATGATATTCTGATTAACATTAACATTACTATATGCATTGTCATGACTAATGACTATTCAATTTATATTATGACTCATATACTTTATCAAATTCATTAAGTAAATAAAACTTTCATATCTATTACATAGGAGAAAGATAAACTAATTTAGTCCAAACACTCAAATCTTTTGGTGTAATCATAAAACAATTGTGCCCTTTTTCAACCAAAAGGGTACTTATTGTCACTTGTCAGTAAGGTGCTATTTCCATGTAGCTTCAATTAGAAATCAACCTTATCAACAAGCGACAATCTGGTACCTTTTAGTTGAAAACGTCACAATTAATGTGTTCACATTAAATATATTTTCAAGCTTTTTTTTTAATGGTTTTCTATGCAGTAAGGGGTCAGATTTGACAGATGTTTATCAGGTATTATTACACCCATGCATTTATATGTCAACTGCAAAATATTTGTTAAGGTATTAACTGTTAAGTCACTTCTTCCATCCCTCAGTTGTCTCTTGTTGTGTCTTATATTCATACTATGAAAATTGTAACTAATATCTCATGCAAGATTGTCATCACTGTATAGAGAGCTTTTTTTTAAAGTTGGGGAAATGTGCTTATGCATGCCACCAGGTCAGGGGGAACCAGGAGGGATGATGGACTAACCAGTGGTAAAACTACCATCTGAAAACACCAACAAATGCCAACTCCCCCTTCTGAATACATTTAGGACATAGGGTAGTTTATATTATCATCAACATGCAAACAAAGTTGCAGGCAACAGCTAATAAACTTTAAATAAACTTTTAAATAATATGTTCTGCAAACGGTATGAATTGTAATCTTCATTATACTTTGTTGTGCAATCTTTATGTTGTTGTAAGACACAATAACAACATTATTTTTAGCATTAACATGTCTGTGACAATAATAGGATCATATGTGGAGAAAATTATAAAGTATGTATATTTAAACCGAAAGAAAGTGTATTCTCTTTGTTGTACATTCCATGATTTATCATATTTTAAATTTAAAACATTCCTAATAACAGTAATAACTAATGCCAACGAAGTAGTCACGTGCCCAATAATAATTATAACTACGATTAGGAAAATGTCTACTCGTTTCGCGAATGTAGAAGTGTTTTGCAAACAAAGATGTAGGTAGGTTTGTACGTAGTAAATCATTACCACAATCTACCTGAGATTACACGCAATTAACATCCAAGTTCTTTAAGAATAGCATTCCAGCAAGATATTCAGTGCGGAAAAACATTATTATAATGAAACCATCATATCTACTTACGTATTGCGCTAGTTGTGCTAGAAGCAGAAATCCCAAGGAGGCACGGAGAAAACGGTGAAAACATTTAGCACTGTAATCAGCCATTGCTTATAACCGTCACTTTTGTCCGTTTATCACCAAATTTGTCATATCATAATTAGACACCAAAATAATGTTTTATCTATAAATAACACGAGTTGCGTAGTTTCCTTGCTATTCCATTGAATTTTATTGAGTGACTGTTTCGATTCGCTCGAATCGCTCGGATGACAGGCAGTCAGGCAACACCTGAGGGCAACACGCAAATCAAAATGGATGGGTTTATTGCTGCCATTTGAAAACGTAAAAACTTCTAAAACCTCTTACTCTTAAACCCACAAGAATTAACGATTAAATAAAGACTGTTTCATAATTAAATGTCTAACAATTGAAATATTTTTTTATTTTGAGTCTAAAACTGGATTTTTGTTCATTTCTGTGTAAGGATTTTCTACCAATTTTTTTTACTGGCAATCTCTATCATGTATTGTCAAATGGCTGTCGTTCAGAAGATAGACAATACATATGATTATATTACATTTATTAAATTCATATAAATTGCAAGAACATCTTTTTAACTATTTAGTACTTAATTAAAGGTCCGATAATAGTTTTCATAAGAAAAACATTAAATATTTAATATCATAATCATATAAAATATCTAGATTCTCTCATTTTCAGCCAAGACTGCAACATTTACAGATTTATACATTCATTATGTATTACAATTGAGGAACGGTCCTTCATTAATGCGGTCAAATGGATAAATACTTATTTATGTTATTAAAATACAATAGGTAAACTGTGTGGTTTTGAAAATTGACTGTGACTGCCGGCTCACAAACCAATGGCTTCTTAGTTCTAATCGACAGATCTCACCGGTTATGGGGTGACCGCATCCGTGTTAAAGTAATGGAAAGACAGAGGCAAAGATGCGTTTACGTTACAGCGCGCCAAAAGAAGAAGCTTCTTGAGCTAATAGGGAAGAACCCAGAGTTATTATCCACTAATATTCGGCAAGGGATTTCATACAAGGAATGTCAGAAAACATGGCAGAACATAGCAACGGAGTGTAATTCCTTAGCCGGCGCCAAGAAGACGTGGAGACAGTGGAGAAAAGTAGTACTTTGTAATTATCTTCTATAAAGATAAATACACACCTACAGCTTATAAATTGTATTATCGATTTTCAGACTTGGCAAGATCTTCGGTCAAAGACAAAAAAGCGGAATCTGGATGCTTACAAACAGTTACCTGCAACAACCAATAATTACGTGACACCTGAACAGGAAGCCCTACGAATAAAAGAGTCTCCTACAAGGAGTGAGAGCCCGCCGCGAGAGGAGACTCCGGAATTTATCCCGTTAGATCAAGACATACAGGACCATAGCTTTAAGAACGATATGGAATACACAGGATCAATTAGTGAGCCCGAATCTCCTCCGGAAACAAAAGTTTTCACCTCAGAACGGAGAAAAATTAAAGTTAAGAACAATAAATACAAAAGTTCAAAGCATTCCAATTGCTACTTCAACTGTGATGCCTTAACCAACATGGAGGAGCGGAAGCTACAGGTGAAAGAGGACTATCTTAAATTTAAAAAGGATTATTTGAAGCAAAAATTAAAATTAATCAAGGAGCAGACAGAGGCTTTGAAGAGCATAGCTAGAGAACTTTCTAAGTGATAATGATAATTTATTGTAAATCTAGGTTAATTTGTTTTTGTACGCTAAGTATCCAAAAAATTTAAATAAATAATTAAAAATCAAAATAAGAGATTTCCTCATGTTACCAGTAACCAGAAGGCCTATAGCAAATATCAAAATTTCGCTATCTGCCTTCCTTATTACAAGAGCTGTTTTCACTATAGGCCCTCATGTCAGATGGTTTTCAATTTTTGCCTCTTTTCGTGTGGTGAGATTCGTATAGCTTGGCTTATAAAGTGCCCTCCAGACTGTGCGTGAATCGCGTACGCCATGATTCGCGCATGAGTGTGGAGGGTCCTTTAGAGGTAAGAGACTACCGCACCGCAACCTTATGGTGCGGTTAAAATATATTTCTAACTTATAGCTGCGTCCTTAATGCACGTACGGCGACCACCTTACACACTATCGATACGTCGTCGCACCGCGACATTGGTACGGTGCGGTAGGCTGTTATGCTTTAAAAGTTTTAAGTACCCTCCACACTCGTGCGCGAAGCCTCGAACGTGAGTGTGGAGTCTAGTTCGCCAATCAGCGAAATCAACTCCACACTCGCGTTCGCGGCTTCGCGTCGCGTAGTCTGGAGTGCATTTTAAAACAACACAGATAATCTTTTAAAACAGTTGCACACGGCGCATATAACAGGAGCAAGTAAAATTGCGGGCTACAGCTGTCACTGGACCTTAAATAAACGATACATCGATACATATGAATGCTTAAAGGCAATAAGTCCGCTTTTTGTAATTTTTTCTTATTATTCCATAAAGTTACTAAATAAGTCAAGTATTCGCAGTTGGTTGCATTCTCTGTAAACGTAATGTGCTGTGATCATAGACCTAGCATTACATAGATGCGGCCTACCGCGTGCGCCCGTAAGGGATAGACATAGATGACGTCATAAACGTGGGGATACCATATTAGTAAAAATTACCCCAATAAAGTAAAGCCCAAAGTGTCAATGAGTTTAAGAATAAATTAGATAAGCACAAAGAAAATTCTACTCAACACTGAGAACTCGGTTTATGACTCTGGATACAGGCATTATCAGTTGTTTAAACTGCCTGCCTGCATTACAAATAATAATAATAATAATATTTGATATCACGTTGGGGCGATTACCCTGGAGGCAAAGTTTGACGGTATTAAAATTGTTGAATAAAATGTCAAGGGCCGTTCTTTTTAGGCGTATGAACAATGAAATACCTCCTATAATTCGCGCAGGTGGTACAAAACTAAACATGTTTAGTAAATAAAACGTAAAATAAAATGTATTATAAGTTTTAATTTTATGAAATCACAAATCACGATCACATTATTCACACCAATTAATGTACACCACATTTAATCTTCACAACATTTGTTTATTTTATTCTTTGGAATTAGAAATACGAAAAAACTTCGAGGTCAAAATTACCCATAAAATTATGATATTTTCATCTGGTATCCCTAACATGATTGTTATGCAGCTAAATTAAAAAGAAGATTAAAAACGGCTGACCTCAGACTCGTCTGAGTAGCTGACGTATTACCACAAACAACCTACGTAATTTGGGCTGATAATTTTACAAATAATGATTTGTTAATTTGCGTAAATAATTGTGATATTTTTATTGAAATCGTTTGAGTGTAACGTAATTTTACGATGTTATTCTCACATATTGCGTTAAGAGGAAGGTGTAAAATACCGGACTTACGTGTGAAAGGTTATGTTCTCATATTTTTGCAGCTATTACAGCTGATTACAGAACAATTCACCATTATTTTATCAATTCAAAACCATTACTATGTTTTATAAGAGAAAGCACAATTTCATAGAAAACAACAATAATTAAACAAGCAACGAACAAGCATGACATGTCACGTACTTATTTGTTTGCCACAATTTTGGTTGTGGCAGCGGTGGAAAAGTGAAACTATGACAAAGACAAAAAGTAATATATTGCTCTCTGTCACTACTACTGAAAGATACATAAGACTATCCCGTTCGGTCATTTCGCCCCACCCCTCATGACCGATCCATGTTATACTAGATTCATGATTATTTTACTCCAGATTTTTCTGCGTATTTCTGAATTTTCTGATAATGCTGTAAGGCTTATTTGTTCGATTTTGAACAATGTAAGAATAATGTACCTACTTAGTAATATCAACGTAACATCAAGCTTCAATTTTATACGCCTAAAGAAGAAAAATGTCTAACAAGAAATACAGTAACTTTGTAAGGCCTACTTCGCCAACCGAAGAACTAGTACTAGTGCCCAAAAACAAGTTCCATATCAACACATCAATAAGTGGAGAAGAGGCAAGAAGAATATATTTAGAAGAAGTAAGTAAAGCGAATAATATTCAGTCGCCAAAAAAAGACAATTCTGTAAATTCAAGGAGACGTGCATCTAAACGGAAATATGATGATCCAGTATCAAACAAAGACTTGTTTATAGCAGTACAAAATAATGATATTGATACTACTAAAGAAGCGTTGGAATTATCTCCAGATAAAATAAATATCATTGATGATTATGGTTGGAGCTTACTCATGATAGCTTGTCAGGCTAACTCCATAGATACCGTGAAAGAGCTATTGAAGAGAGGAATTGACACCACAATTCGGGATAAAGCTGGTAACTCGGCCCAGAGTCTTGTTATTCAGAATAAAAATCTAATATTAGCCGATATACTGATAAGTCATAAGCGTAAAAAAGAAGAGGAAATCAAAATAAAAGTTCAATCAAAAACCAAAGTGAAATTAAAAGAATTTCATTGTCTCGTCTGCAACCAAGCATATCCTGATGAGCAAGAGCACTTGTCGTCTACTATACATAATATAAATGCCAGCAAAGGAAAGAAAATACTATCAAATTATGCCATTCCACAAACTAATAGAGGATACCAAATTATGTTGAAGGCTGGTTGGGATAGAGATTCCGGACTAGGTCCCGAGGGAACAGGAAAGAGATATCCCATTAAGACTGTACAAAAAAAGGACAGGAAAGGTCTAGGAAATGTGAATAAAGAAGAGCCAAAGGAAGATACAGTCAAACATAAAACAAGGAAGTCATTGGTTATAAATTATGAGAGTAATAAAAAGATGGAAATTAATTTCAGAAGAGAGTTTTACTAAAATTGTCATGTTATTATGAACTAATAAATGACTGAGAAATAAATATTTGCAAGTATTGACATGTTGTTTGTTGTATTTTTTTAGTTTGTTTTAAATAGTTTGTGCAATTTAGAGAGACTGACCACTATTATCAACTACAAGACAATATGCAGAATGATATTATACAATAAACAAAAATAGGTTAATAAAATTACCCTCTTGTCTGTGTGTGATACTGATAACTGATAGATAAGGATCCGGACCAATTTATTCAACATCTTTTTTTTTGAGAATATTTTTTTCTGCTCTATACAGCACAACTGAGGTTTGAATCCACGAGTTTTGATCACCACACATATATGAAAGGTTAATATTGATGCGTCTTAATTTATCTACACAATTGAAATCTCTAGACCTGTGTTTTCAAACTGGGTCGCGACCCCCTGGAGGGTCGCTAAGCCTCTGCCAGCCTCAAAACAACACATAAGTGAAATATTAAGTTCGTACCAAGGGGGTCGCATCATGAAAAAGTTTGAATAACACTGCTCTAGAGTAATCTGCAGTCCAAAGTATAAGGAGTTAAAGATACACAATATCTTGATAAATATGTATAATAAAAGGCACTTAAACCTTATCTGTCATATAATCTGTTATCAGCTATTGTCTGTTATAACATTATATAAACACTAAAGAAAACATCTACACACATTAAAAATATATCACTATATTTGTGGCTTAGGTTGAGACCCTTATAATGCCAACCACTTTCATTCCTCAAGTACTAAGGTTATATACTTGAGTATACAATAGAATCCTAGCACTGAGGGTGGGCACACATTATTTATCAAAACTGATAAGCTTTATAAGGGTGACAAATGAATTGTACACAATTCAGCTTTCAGCTGCTAGGGTATTAAACAATATAATAATTAAGTGTTACATTGTGTAACAAAAGATCCACTAATTTGTAACAATTTTTTAGTAGGATCTGGCAACCTATACTAAATGAACACATCTTTTCCCTGTGAATCATTAGTTTTGTTTTACAAAAGAAAATGTTATTATCAAGGATTACAGATAATGGTTTGAATTGTTTGAACCAAGGTAAAAAACAAATAGAAATTTTACTAAGTAATTTGCTTTTTATTGAATATAATTTAGATATAGTTAACTATAGTTAGTAAGAAATTGAGAGACTAATGAAAAATTGAGACAAAGGATTAGAGAAAATAATCATTTTTTTTTTTTACTAATAAAATCTGGTTAGCAGGCAGTCTACTTGGAAAACACATACTGCAGACTCAAATTATACATTAAAAAGTATTCAACTCATATATTATTCGGTTTTTATTACACAATGAACTTGTAAACAAAACAAGTAATTACATAAATTTTCTTTTAAATAAGTCCTAATAATGTTAGGCAGTGATGTAAACAATTAGTAGTAAAAAATAAACATGATCTCTTACAAATATTACCTGCCAAATTAAGGTTATTTATTTTGGCATCAAGTGCAAGTAGCACCGTCATGAGTCAAGCCAAAAAAATATATCTGATTTACATCTTTCTATAGTTAAATTGCATTTAAAACTTACAGGAATCTTATACTAGTATACTGTACAAATAATTATTGTTGATCTAGTTCATTATAACACTATCAAAGGTTTGGTGCAACCCAGTCCAAGAAGTTGATGGCTAGCTCAAAGCCAACAAAGCATGCTGCGTTTGCCGGGAACGCTCGTAGCATGACGGGAGTTACACCTTTGTACAGGGCTGTCGGGCCTTCTCGTTCCATGAGCTGCTTGAACACATCTCGCATACCATTAGGGTATGTTCCCTCAGGTGCTGTCTGCAGCCTACTCTTCAACACGTCAGCTGGCATACCTACAAGCCAGTTAGCTATCCCAGCGCAACCACCTGCAACTATAGTGGCCAGCATTTTCACTTTAGAGCTCGCATCGGCCGGCACCAACACTTCTTTCACCCATTCATAGGTCATGAAGTACATACCACTGGCTGGCACATCTCTTAAAATAGTTGCTACACTGCCCTTGTAGATGCTCCTCATGCCGCCCTCCTGGTATAACTGTCTGGCGCAGTCAACCATGCCAGCGTACTTCTGCGGCGCGTTGCCGCCCTGCTGGATCTGCAGCAGGCACTTGATCCGCTCGCCGGGCGCCATGATGGACGTCGTGAAGATCCCGGAGAAGGCGCCCGCGGCGAACAGCTCCGGCTTAGAAAACACCTGGTCGTCAGAACGAGCTATCAGTTTCTTACCGAGCCCGAATCCGAAGAAACTGATCGCGAAAATGGGCGCTACCCCAGTTAAGGGCGCCGACATGCCCCTGTACAAACCACGAAAACCTTCCTTGTTGATAGTCTTCTTGAAGCAGTCGAAAGTACCGCTGTACAAAGGCGCTTCGCCCGGCTTCGGCAGAGGCATAGTTTGCAATCTTACTTTCACTGTATCCATGGGATGACCAGCTAACACTGTGCATACACCACCGAATCCACCACTTAAAAAATATTTAATCGGGCTGCTTTTTTCAGACATTTTTAGATTTGTATCGTTTTGTTCGAAGGGAGAGTAGGAACTACAAGTCTACGTTGGTTCAGGGTCAACAGCTATAAAGCTGTTCTTGTCCTGATTGTCTTAAATTTCCTACTCGATTACAGTTTAAAATCTAGTTGATTGAAATGTCAAAGTCCAAGTCCGCTTTCGTGAGTTTCGTGTAATGCTTTCCAATTTACGTATGTATTGTTGGAATTTGTTAGAAAAATATAGTCATAGTCGATACTTTCTACTAGAATGGAACGTTTTGCTATTGAAGACAGCGTTTTAACTGTTTAAGACACATTACTTTAATGACTTGTCTGATAAATAAGAGTTTTTCTACTTTTCTCAAATAATGAAGACATCTGGTATTTGACAGTGACAATGACAGCGTTTAGAAATAAAATCACAAATATCACATATCACAATCAGTTAAAAAAAAATCGGTGCGCGGTTTTGCTGTTTTTCTTTTGTGTTAAGAAGTTAAAAGGGAATTACTTTTCCAAAACACCGTAGATAGCTTATAATCAAGCTGAGCTAGCCATGTGATATGGCTTGCACAAAGGAGGAAATCGAAAGAAAGCGTCTCGCTGCGTTACAAAAGCGTCAAAACAAGGCACAAGATCAAAACAAATCTATTGTGTCTTCCCCATCTCCAATCAGCACACCGTCCCCTCGGACCTCTTTAGGGCAATCTTGGGCTGGTCCCGTACGAAATTCTGGTAACTTTGGTAATGGGAATAGAAGTTTCCATCCTTACGCAAAGCCTGAATGCAGCGGGTTGGAAAGCAGTGTGCCGGTCACTAAAGTTGTGAGTGGGACTGTGTACCTCATTTCGGAAGAGAGGTTCGAGGTTAATCCGTCGGAATTCTGCCCTCCTCTTATTAATGTCTTTAAAACTATACCTTCTAAGAGCTATGGTAAGATTTTTTTAATACAACACAACTTTAATTAGTAAGTAAACATTTGTACTATATCTTATATTAAAATATTAATTTAAAGATCACCACCTATACTTGATGTGTATGGATCATCATGATCTATGACAGTTCCTCCAAGTCGCTTTTGGATAGGCTTAAATTATAAAATAATGTTTTACCATATTTTTATTACTTAAATGTATCTTTCACAGAGGTGTGCCAATAAAGAGTATTTTATCTATCTATCTACCTCCTTGAACATTGCCTTGATGATATTATCTTCAAGAACAAGATGCTTATTGTGGACCTTTAAGCCCTATGATCTATTTTTATTTTATTTTATTAAGATGTACATTAATTTTTTTTTAAATGTATTTATAGATCCCTCATCCAAACTATGGAACTTCTCCATAAATGACTACCAAGAGTTAATGACCAAGGTGGCTCCCCTAGCCCCTCATATAGTGCTCGGAGCCCTACCGCAGTTTGTGCTGAAGATCCTACGGACTCAGATCACAGACCCTAGGACTCTGGACTTGTCGCCCGTTGAGTCTACGCTTAGGAATAAGTTGATGCCATTTCAAGAAGATGGAGTTAGGTAATTATTTGTAGCTAGTATTATTGTAATTTGGTCTTAAATGAGAAAATTTATCTATATATTTTTTAAACACACAGGACAGTGCAATCCAGTTTGATTAATTACCTAACTGAACAGCAGAACAGAACATACAGTCAAAGATAGATATAACTCCGTAATAGATGGATACAGTCTAAGGAAAAAACATGCCTCGAAAATCAAGAAAATTTGATTCTCGATCAGATGGCGCCACTATAAAATAAAATAAAAATGAAAAAGCCTTTTATATCTGGGTAATAAAACTTAATCTAAAATTTAAACTGTATTTGTCTATATTGAAAAATTACTCCAGAACCCTCCTAAGAGGTATCTAGGCCTCTTCCAGATTCTTAAATTTTTTCGGTCTTGGGCCTCCCATATCCAGTTGGCCCCTGCTATTTTAATTATGTTATCGTCAGACCAGCGTGCCAATGGCCATCTTCTCTTCCTTTTTCCATCTGGACCTTTCCGGGCCGTCGTGTGTAAAGTCCACCGCGTCCTGGAGTCTGGCAACATGGTACTGTAATTACTTTTATAATTACTGTACAATGTAATGACATATGGAAGCCAAACATGGAAATTCACAGCAAACGCTCAAAAGAAAATCATCACTTGCCAACGCGCGTTAGAAAGAAGCATGCTCATATATGAAAAATAGACAAAATAAGACACTCTAAAATAAGAGAAAAAACAAGAGCAACAGATGCCTTGAGTTATGCAAAGAAATACAGCAAGACTAACAGACAAGAGATGGACATTGAAAGTCACTAAATGGAGAGGCCCACTTGGCAAAAGAGGCCAAGGTAGACCACTTACACGCTGGGAAGATGACATAAAAGGAACAGCCGGCACAGACTGGATGTCATTCGCACAGGACAGGGACAAATGGGCAGCACTGGAGGAGGCCTTTACCCACTAGGGATTCATGTAATTAATACACTAATTTTAAGTTTGTTTAATTTTTCAAATTTATATGTAACCGTTTTTACATTGAATAAAGGGCTTTTTTATTTAATTTTATTTAATGTAATGTTTTTATTTTCCAGATTTGGCATAGCACACCGCGGCCGCTGCATGATAGCCGACGATATGGGCCTCGGGAAGACCTTCCAAGCCCTAGCCATTGCCAGCTATTACAAACATAACTTCCCCCTGCTCATTGTTACTACTTCTTCTATGAGGTAAGTCATTTGGCGTAGCCAATGAACCAGAATGACAATAGAAGTCTGACTAGAGCTCAACAAGACCAACAAGTACGAGTCGGACTCGCCTACCGAGGGTTCGTATGTGTTGTTATAGCGGCAACCGAAATACATCATCTGTGAGAATTTCAACTGTCACGAGTGGCTCAACTGTACAGCGCGCAGTTTGATAACACTCAATATTAGAGATGCAACGTATAGTTGTTTGGCCGGGTAGGTACCGGATGTTCGGCCTGGCTATCGGCCGAATATTCGGTATCCGGCTGCCGAATATTCGGCCGGCTCATTTCTAGGTTCGAAATTAGTGCGCGTGCAAGTGAGTGGAATGTTTAAATTGTTTTCAAATAATAAACGAGTATGATTATAAATTTATAACCGTGTTTGTTTACTCCAACATAAAGTAAAGTTACTATCCGGTATACGGCCGGATTATAGGTCACTATCCGGTATAGGCCCGGATTATAAAAATAAATAAAAAATAAAAATCATTTAATTCAGAAAACATAGGTTCCATAATAATAACCGAATATCCGGTGCAGACGTTCTGATTCTGATCTTCATGCCGCGCATGAAGTTTGACTTATAAACTTTTATTTAAGCCAATCTAAACTTTTATTGTGTATTCAAAGCTGGAAAGGCCGTCTTTACGGGAAACTTCATTTGTAAAAATATGTGGAATTTTTTATAATTTCAGAGACACTTGGCAGAGCAAGATCCATGAGCTCCTGCCCACTATCCCGATGATGAATATCGTCACACTGAGTAGCAACAAGGATGCCCAGCAAGTTGCTGACAGACAGGTATTTTAAGTACTCACACTACTATTATAAATTCACAGGTCCAGGATACATTCGTCACTTTGACAAAAACGCAATTATATATTTTTAGTTCGCTTTCGGCACCAGTGACGAATGTGTACTTAAGTTTATTTTTTGTGCGTTTTGGTCACTACTGACCAAAACGAACTAAATATAAATTGGGGTATAGTTTCGTCAGCAGTATATGACAGTCTCATTTTTAGGGTAATTTTTTTTGACTGCTGTAATTCTCTAACATACGGTCAGGAAGAGCAGACTACTGATCATACCTTATATTCCCACGCTGTCCCCTTCACTCGTATTCTGGACCAGCTGAAGATTTGGACTCAGTCACGCCTGAGTTGGTTACCTGGCTTAGCTTAGCTTATATGTCATATCATATACTAAAAAAAAGAGTATATTCTGGAGTATATGCAATCTTTGAAAGGCCACAACTCTTTATCTCCCTAACTCTTACTTAAAATGTATAAAATTTAATCTCTGCTCAATTTTTATATACTTTCAGACGCAAATTGTGATAGTAAGCTACAAGATGGTGACAATCCACAAGGATCTACTCAGAGACAAGAAGTTCGGCGTCGTTATTATAGTAAGTATCTTAGTTATTTAATAGGCATTTGTTTTTATAGTAAAAATAAATTAAATGGCAGTCTCGGTGGAAAATTGACAAGAGAAGCTAAGTTAAGAATGCAGATGAACTTGCCAGAGCCGAATCTGCAAACAACCTTATAGGTCCGGAATTCGTGGTCCCCATTCGTGGGGCTCTCACAGGGAACCATCACAACGGCTATCAAAGACCTTACTAAGACCAAACACCAGGAAGAATGGGACAGTCTGACGGGTCTAAAGCACTCAAAGCTCTTTATACAAGGGGTAGACTCTGGTTGGAGCAAAAAGCTTTGGAAACTTAGCAAACGGCAACTCCAAATAATAACGGGGGTGTTTACTGGCCATTACGGGGTCAAGGGAATCCTGGCCAAGATGGGACACGCTGACAACACCGATTGTCGTATGTGTGGCGAAGAGGAAGAGACAATAGAACACCTTATGTGTGAATGTCACGCCCTCGCCAGACAAAGAATGAAGGACTTTGGAACAGGCTACCTGGTACCAAAGGAATTCAAAAAGCTACCCATAAGGTCCATCATCCGGCATATGCAGATGGTGGGGAAAGCTCTTGAGTAGCGGACGGATCTTTCCTAGGGGGTAACTGCACAAAAGATCCCTATGGGTCGAAGTGTATCCGTAAGGGCCCCCGAAACTATAAGATAAGATAAGATAAGTTAAGATGAACTTTTAATTAAAACACGTGCAATATAGTATATTAACTTAATTTTGGTATACTGTAATTTTTTTAATATGTGCCATTTTCAACCAAAAGGGCACTTATTGTCGGTTGCCAATAAGACGCTATTTCCATAAAGCTTCAATTTAGAATTAGCCTTATCGACAAGCGACAATGATATCGAAAAACGTCACTCATATTTCAATGTCTCTTGTCTTCCTGTACCTATATGTCTTACTTATTTTATTATTTCTCAGGACGAATCTCATCAAGTGAAGACCCCAAACGCCAAATGCACGCTAGCGCTCAAGAATATCTCAAAATTGAGCGCTAGAATGATTCTATTGAGTGGCACACCGGCTCTGAGTCGACCTATTGAACTTTACACTCAGCTTGAGCTTATTGAGCCTAAACTCTTCAACTCCTACAATGAATATGGTAAATAATTAATTATATAAGCTACCGCTCAACTCCAAATTGAGTGTGACGATACTTTTGAGTGGCACACTGGCTCTGAATGGACCCATTGAGTTATACATACTCAACTTGATTTTATTTAGCCTACGGAATTCTCATAGCAGAAATGAAATGTTAAGAGGGATTGTCTACTGTGTTTTATTGACTATCGATAAATATTTGTCACTTAACACGACATCGTTTAAGTAATGAAATTAGACTTTTGGATTAGAAAAATAATGGATAAAACAGAAAATACATTTATTTTACTATTTTTTCGTTATATTTATCAGTACGGTTTTTACTCACTATTATTTTTAGTCGCTTTTGGCGACATGTTTCGGATTCTTTGGGAATCCATCCTCAGGCACGAGTGTCCGCGGCGGTTGTACGTCGTGCACGCGGCGCGCGTCGTGCAGTGGATTCCCAAAGAATCCGAAACATGTCGCCAAAAGCGACTAAAAATAATAGTGAGTAAAAACCGTACTGATAAATATTTTGAAATATGTCTCACGATAGTTTAAGTGCGATTATTTTTTCGTTGTTTTAAATTAACTCCACAATGAGAGCAATATACTTGTAATATAGCGGAACTAGTGGAAGAATCTGCATTGTAACTTAGACAAGAATACTTCTTTATCGATTTGTTTTAGTAACACGGCACCGGAATGACTTGTGAAAACAAGCTACATAAATGACATATATAACGTTGACGTGATTTATTTTAATATGGAGATGCAAAAAGGTCAAATGTTACAGAATAATGTAAAAAGGTGGTGATCGATAACATGTGAAAAGATTCGATAACATCGATAACTGGAATTGTCGATGAAACACAATGGTCAATACCTCTTGAAGTTTGATTTCTGCTATGATAATTCCGCTCCTTGATAATGAATACAATACGATTACGAGTAAATATGAGCATAGAGTAACTTATACTAGAGCGTTACTGTCATAGTAAATTTTGTAACCCCAGTAAATTCACTGCCATCTGTCGACACACTTTAAAACTAAAAATAAATATTTATAAAAATACGATAAAATGTATTTAAATATGGATAAATGATTTTTTTATTTGCATTTATTATTTTTATATGATTTTGACCCATGTACTTTCACTGGTATGCGTTAAAATTATAAATAACAAACGAAATAGTCAACGCCCTCTATACGAGTGTAGGCCAAAACTAGTGGCGCCATCTGATCGAAAATCAAATTTTCGTGATTTCCGAGGCACGTTTTTTCCTTAGACTGTATCCATCTATTACGGAGTTAGATCTATCTTTGATATGAGTGATGCATCAATCCCATATTTATGTCCCATATGCATCAATGTCATCTGTTTAAGGCACAGTATGAGTTACTCTATGGTTTACGGTTTGTGTTAGTGCTGCCTCTGGCGGCAGAACATTGCAATATAACTCCCTATAATGATCAAGTAATTATAAACTGATCTCTGTGTAGGTAAAAGGTACTGTGCAGCTAAACAAACCAACTTTGGCTGGGACATGACCGGACAGTCCAACCTAGCCGAACTCCAGGTTGTACTTCAAAAGCGGTTCCTCATCAGGCGCACCAAGGAGGAAGTCCTCACTGAACTGGAACAGAAGACAAGGTAAATTATAAAATATGGCTAACACCATACAAACGGCTTCTTAGCCTAGCCAGTAATGGCCTTACAAAGCTGGAGGTCATTCGTTTAGATCCTGCTTAAAAGGCATTTATAAGGGCCAGTTGCACCAACCACGCTTGACAGACTGATCAACGTCACTCAGCAGTGAACTATGTACTTTCCATACAATAAAATTTAGCGAACTGTTTAACGATGACAAACAGTTTGGTGCACAAATTTAATATATACGCTAGATGACGCAAATACCACGATTTGTATTGAAACCAAGCGTGCCGACCTTTTCATACAAAATTTATGCATAATATAATTTTAAAATTACTTATCTGTGATAGGAAATATGTGCTTGCCTTTGGATGCTCGCAATTTTTGGCCTGTTGCAGTTAATTATCATGCAACGAAGCATTTTTTAAGTTTTCACGGACGTCCAGCTGCAACAACTGACGCGCGCGGACTGTAAAGAGCAACGGTCAACCTCGACGCTTGGTCGGGGTTCGGACATGCGAAGTAGGTGCATTTGCGTCTTCTATGGTATATTTATTTCTGTGGTCTGGTGCAACCGACCCGTAGTGTGATGGGTTCTGGATGTTATTTTATTTACTGCGTTTTAGTGACGACTATTTTCGACGTTTGTGAGTCGTCGTGTTGGTAATGAATCATTTTATTTCCAGAGAATCAGTGCTCCTTGACGAGACGCTCCTAGAATTTAGTAAAGAAGACAAGACGGGTCTCTCCCAGATGGCGGAATCCTATCGCTCCTCCAGGGCTTCGGAACGGCACACCGCACTTTTGAATTTCTTTAGCGAGTCAGCCCGTGTCAAGATTCCCGCTATATGGTGAGTAAATTGTCACTATAACATTTTTATTTCCCATTACTACTTACTTCACTGGCTCAGTTACCCAAAAATAAGAAGCCTTAAAAGCTTTTTAAAAATCAGTAACTATGATTTTTAAAAAGCGTTTTTCAATTAAAACACACGTCAAAATTGTTTACCGAATTTCTAATCCTTAAAAAACGGACTATATTAGTGAGCACAGTGAGCAAGTTTTATCGATTGAGATTTTGAAAGTTTCTCAAAAAGTCGGAACCATACATTTATTCAGTTTTAAGCTACGCAAGGATGCCCTTCTATTTACTCTTTGTAAATATTTGCACTATCGTAACCAGTTCATTCTTATTAATGTTTTTTTAACACGCTTTTATTAGGTCGACCGTCGACCTGTATGTAACTATGTAATGGAATCTAAGGTAACTAATTTAACCATCTTCCCGGTTTGCATACGCATGTAAGTCGGGTGACAATGCAATATTATGGCACTATCGAGCTGATCTGATGATGAAGACAGGAGGTGGTCATAGGAACTCTGTGATAAAACAACGCAACCTAATTGTGATTGGGGTTTTTAGAATTGTCTCGATGAGTATTAGTTGCCTGTGGAAAAAAAGTACAGTCAGCGATAAAAGCTTGTACCATTTTTGTCAAAATCTTATTTTCTTTTTTTTTTCAGTAAATACATCCGTCAACTGCTAAGTTCTTCCACTGACAAGTTTCTAGTGTTCGCGCACCACCGCGCCGTGATCGAGGCGATATGTTCCACGCTGGACGAGGAGGAGGTCCATTACATCTGCATCACCGGCTCCACGCCCACCAACACCAGGGCGGTGAGTCACTCAATTAATAATGTTTCTATCTTTATCGCTCTATCATACCCTCATATCATACCCTTTACCACATACGAAGCCATATACTGCTTTAGAATAATCACAGAAATAAATATACCATAGAAGACGCAAATGCATCTACTTCGCGTGTCCGAATCCCGACCAAGCGTCGAGGTCGACCGTCGCTCTTGTTGCAACCCACTTGCAACCGGACGTCCTTGAAAACTTAAAAAATGCTTCGTTGCATGATAATTAACTGCAACACCCCAAAAATTGCGAGCACCCAAAGGCAGGAACATATTTCCTATCACAGATAAGTAATTTTAAAATTATATTGTGCGTAAATTTTGCATGAAAAAGTTGGCACGCTTGGTTTCAATATATATCGTGGTATTTGCGTCATCTAGCGTATATATTAAATCTGTGATAATAATTAACAGGAACAAGCCCGTTTAAAAAGCAAATTTATCATTCTATTTATATGGTTCAAATTCATGAAACAGCCCATTCGGAGATAACGCGTTTTGTTATCTCCAAAGAAGAGACCACCCTGATTGTTCCTGAATGAGCTGTCACATAAATTTGAACCTTACTACTATCACGATAGTTGCATTTTAAGCGACATGGTTGCTTTGGCACGTGCTGAAGACCGCTCTTAAAAGAAACAAAGGCTTTTGTTTTGTTTTGTCTTGTTTTGTTGTCGGAGCAGCACTAACAGTATCATGATAGCGTTGTTGGATAGGTGGGACTCCCCTCTGCTGCAGCAGTGGACAAAACTCCACACTGCAGTAAAATAGGTAAATTTATACTTAGGTATGTAGTGAAGGTGAAGGAAGAAAACAGTGATGGATTCATCTTTACTACCTTGCCTCACATATGGCTCTCAAACCTGGACCTTAAATCATTCAACCAAAAATAAACTACAGACCACCCAAAGAGCAATGGAAAGAAGCTGTTTAGGCATAAAACTAAAAGATAGAATAAGATGCTCCGACATTAGAAAAAGGACACAAGTAACTGATGCCTTACAGTTTGCTCAGAGCATGAAATGGAGATGGGCTGGTCATGTGGCAAGGCTTAACGACGGGAGGTGGACAGTTAAGGTGACCAAATGGAAGGGTCCCCCGGGCTCTACAAAGAGAGGACATCCACTAGCCAGGTGGCAGGACGAAATTGTTGCCACTGCAGGCCAGAAATGGCAAAGTGTAGCACTAGATAAAGCCAAATGGAAACAGCTGGAGGAGGCTTTTACCCAGAAGGGGTCTACAGCGGAAAAATAAAATAAAATCTTAAAATATATGTATCAAATTCATATAATAATTCTCTGTAGAATAATGAAAAGCTCTAATAAATAAATAAATAATGTAGGTTAAGATTAGTTTCGTAATTCTACTAACACTATTTTATAAGTTAATGTAATATGTAACTAACAACTATGGATTTATGTCCGAAATAAAATTCTTTTATTATTATTTCTCTTTATTAATCTTTTTTCTTAAGTTAGGATTTTTATAATATGTATATAAAAGTAAAATATAAAACACTAACAAAACAATACAAAATACATATAAACACATTATAAAAAACCTAACCTAGGGTGCCGCCAGCAGCGAGGCAGGGCCCAAGCTGCCGGTGGTCAGGGCCGCAGAGAGAGGAACCGGCGGACTATCCGCGCCGTGTCCAAGATCACCGCCTTCTGCATCTGACCCTTGATCCAACCACCCAGCGAGAGTCTCTCTAGGTGTTGGTCGAGACTCTTCGCAATGAGACCGTTCGCTGACACGACTCTATAGGAACAATGATCGTCGAGTCAACATTCCACATGGCGGTTATCTCGTGAGCCAAGTCTAGGTACTTGCTGGACTTGTCCTTCTCGGCTTTCACGAGATTCTCATCATGGGGGATGGTGACGTCGACGAGCACAGCCCGGCGCTGCGTTCGATCTATGAGCACGATGTCAGGCTTATTGGCTACAATAGTCCTGTCAGTGATGATAGACCGATCCCAATAGAGCGTGGCACGACCATTCTCGAGAACTGGCACAGGTAAATACTTGTAGTACGGTACTTCGCGGTCCACAAGGCCATATAGAAGAGCAAGCTGCTGGTGAATAATCCTGGCTACGAGATTATGTCTGTGCAAGTACTCGCCGTTAGCAAGATGAGAACAACCGGAAATGATATGCCTGAGTGACTCTCCGGGACGGCGGCATGCCCGACAAATGTCGACCGTACCGTCCTTCAGGATATATTTCCGATAGTTGTTCGTCATCATAACTTCGTCCGCAATTGCACAGGCAAAACCCTCGGTTTCTCCGAAGAGGTCCCCGAATCGTAACCAGTTCACCGACGCGAGCAGGTCTACATCGGGTCCCGTGAGGGCCTTGTAGAACCGCCCGTGTAGCTGCTTATCCTTCCATACCGCCCTGCGGTCCGCAGTACTTTGTACCACAGGTTTGTGCCAGTTCTCGTTTGCCAAGGAGAGCGGCGTGAGTTTCCTGTCTACTACCACCACGTCACAATGTATCCCACACTCGTTGTTAAGGAAATAATTCCTGAGATTGCACACCTCGCGGTTGTGGAGATCTTTGGCGTTTAGGAAGCCTCGGCCTCCACACTTCCGTGGGATGTACAATCTCATAACTGACGAGCGTGGGTGTAACATACGGTGTGTGGTGAGCAGTAGCCGGACCCTCCGATCCAGGGCATCCAGCTCGGTCTGAGTCCACCTTAGTATGCCAAAGGAGTATATGAGTAGGGGCATTACCCAGGCGTTGAAGGCGCGCACTTTGTTGCCTCCTGACAAAAGACTGTTAAGGACTTTTGTGAGCCGACTGAAAAAGCGCTCCTTCACCGTCCGTCTAATACCCTCATCCTCAATACCTAACGACTGTGACATACCAAGGTATTTATAGGTTTCTGATTCAGAGATAGATCTGAAAGACATAGTCTCAGAAAGTTGTAAATTTGTTGAACTTACAACCTTCCCCCGCTGTACATGCATAACCGCACACTTATCGACACCAAACTCCATTCTGATGGCGGTACTGAAAACTTCTGTGGTTTTCAGTAGCACCATCAAGTCTTGGTTATTTGGCGCAAATAGTTTGAGGTCATCCATGTACAGAAGGTGAGAAATGACTTCACCCTCTCTCCGAAGCCGGCAACCTAACCCTGAATCCTTCAGCAGGGTGCTGAGGGGATTCAGAGCTAGGCAGAACCACAGGGGACTCAGACTGTCACCCTGAAATATTCCTCGCTCGATCCTTATAAAGTCCTGCGGGCCAGGACGGTCATTCCCACCACCTGGTTGACGAAGGACTGTGATCCACTGCCTCATACATGCACTTAGGAAGGATATTAAAGCTGCATCAAGTTTATACAACTCCAATACCCTTTTCAGCCATGAGTGAGGCACCGAATCATAGGCCTTCTTATAGTCAATCCAGGCGGCCGAGAGGGCCCCCCCGTTCCGACGAACTTGTTGGCATATGGTCATGTCTATGAGGAGGAGCTCTTTAGTACCACGGGACCCAACCCTACATCCATTTTGAGCGGAGGCCAAAATATTGTTTGCGACAATATGCGCGTTGATTTTTGCTCTCAAAATGGATGTAAGGAGCTTGTAGAGTGTAGGCAAGCATGTGATGGGTCTGTAGTTCTTCGCTTCCGTGGTACTACCGGACTTGTAGAGCAGGAAGGTGACACCAGTTGTTAAGGAAGGTGGGAGAGAACCAAGCTCGAGGGCTTGTTGAAATTGTGCTGCCAAGCAGGAGTGCGAGCATCGGAACCATTTTAGCCAGAAGTTGTGCAATCCATCCGGCCCAGGACTTTTCCAGTTCTGGGCCGTGCGGATGGTACAACTTATGTCATCGGGGCTGATGGTGACTGCCCCCATAGGTTCGATGGACTCGCACTCATGCTCAACAACACTCATCCAACTCCCCTCGGTGTGTCCGACAGGCACCGACCAGATGCTACGCCAGAAGTCAGTCATGACAGTAGCATCCGGCGTCTGCGTGTCGGACGCGCGAAGGTTGGTTTCCTCCCACCTTCGGTACACCTTCCTTTGGTCACTCTGGAAAAGACGATTCTGTTGGAATCGATCCACACGCTCTCTGTAGCGGCGAATACGGTTTGCCCATGCATAGACTTTCTGCTTTAGAAAGTCGACGCGCTCTGTAACATTGGCCATGTAGTCGCGGGGCCTGATATCCGTCTCCGCGAACGCCTGGTTCACAAAGCGCATTACTCGGGGGCGATTATTGCCCCCCCCTAAAGCAGATCAGCTTTGCAATGAGAGTCCTAAACGAGCTGATACGTCGCTCGATCCGCGCTTGCCATGCAGGGACACCTCCGGCGGTCCTAGGTGCACGTTCAGCGTCCGGAAACTTGACTCGAGCAACACGGCACGCCGCGATGGCACCGCAGTACATGATCGAGTGCGTATCTTCTAAATCTTTACTAGTCCGCAGATATGGCTCTAGCAAAGCGTTTAGGGCTCCCATTATCGCTAGATTTTATTATTGTTATTATTAACAGATTTGGGCACGAGCCCGAAAAAATCATCTGAGATAATTCATACTATAACCAATGGTGTTCTATTTTACCAGGATTTAGTGGACAAATTCCAGTACGTGGAGTCCTGCCGGTGCGGGGTGCTGTCAATAACCGCCGCCAACAGCGGCCTCACACTCACGGCCGCCAGGTTGGTGCTGTTCGCCGAGCTGCACTGGAACCCTGGGGTAAGTCAATAACCGCCGCCAACAGCGGCCTCACACTCACGGCCGCCAGGTTGGTGCTGTTCGCCGAGCTGCACTGGAACCCTGGGGTAAGTCAATAACCGCCGCCAACAGCGGCCTCACACTCACGGCCGCCAGGTTGGTGCTGTTCGCCGAGCTGCACTGGAACCCTGGGGTAAGTCAATAACCGCCGCCAACAGCGGCCTCACACTCACGGCCGCCAGGTTGGTGCTGTTCGCCGAGCTGCACTGGAACCCTGGGGTAAGTCAATAACCGCCGCCAACAGCGGCCTCACACTCACGGCCGCCAGGTTGGTGCTGTTCGCCGAACTGCACTGGAACCCTGGGGTAAGTCAATAACCGCCGCTAACAGCGGCCTCACACTCACGGCCGCCAGGTTGGTGCTGTTCGCCGAGCTGCACTGGAACCCTGGGGTAAGTCAATAACCGCCGCCAACAGCGGCCTCACACTCACGGCCGCCAGGTTGGTGCTGTTCGCCGAGCTGCACTGGAACCCTGGGGTAAGTCAATAACCGCCGCCAACAGCGGCCTCACACTCACGGCCGCCAGGTTGGTGCTGTTCGCCGAGCTGCACTGGAACCCTGGGGTAAGTCAATAACCGCCGCCAACAGCGGCCTCACACTCACGGCCGCCAGGTTGGTGCTGTTCGCCGAGCTGCACTGGAACCCTGGGGTAAGTCAATAACCGCCGCCAACAGCGGCCTCACACTCACGGCCGCCAGGTTGGTGCTGTTCGCCGAGCTGCACTGGAACCCTGGGGTAAGTCAATAACCGCCGCCAACAGCGGCCTCACACTCACGGCCGCCAGGTTGGTGCTGTTCGCCGAGCTGCACTGGAACCCTGGGGTAAGTCAATAACCGCCGCCAACAGCGGCCTCACACTCACGGCCGCCAGGTTGGTGCTGTTCGCCGAGCTGCACTGGAACCCTGGGGTAAGTCAATAACCGCCGCCAACAGCGGCCTCACACTCACGGCCGCCAGGTTGGTGCTGTTCGCCGAGCTGCACTGGAACCCTGGGGTAAGTCAATAACCGCCGCCAACAGCGGCCTCACACTCACGGCCGCCAGGTTGGTGCTGTTCGCCGAGCTGCACTGGAACCCTGGGGTAAGTCAATAACCGCCGCCAACAGCGGCCTCACACTCACGGCCGCCAGGTTGGTGCTGTTCGCCGAGCTGCACTGGAACCCTGGGGTAAGTCAATAACCGCCGCCAACAGCGGCCTCACACTCACGGCCGCCAGGTTGGTGCTGTTCGCCGAGCTGCACTGGAACCCTGGGGTAAGTCAATAACCGCCGCCAACAGCGGCCTCACACTCACGGCCGCCAGGTTGGTGCTGTTCGCCGAGCTGCACTGGAACCCTGGGGTAAGTCAATTACTGCCGCCAACAGCGGCCTCACACTCACGGCCGCCAGGTTGGTGCTGTTCGCCGAGCTGCACTGGAACCCTGGGGTAAGTCAATAACCGCCGCCAACAGCGGCCTCACACTCACGGCCGCCAGGTTGGTGCTGTTCGCCGAGCTGCACTGGAACCCTGGGGTAAGTCAATAACCGCCGCCAACAGCGGCCTCACACTCACGGCCGCCAGGTTGGTGCTGTTCGCCGAGCTGCACTGGAACCCTGGGGTAAGTCAATTACTGCCGCCAACAGCGGCCTCACACTCACGGCCGCCAGGTTGGTGCTGTTCGCCGAGCTGCACTGGAACCCTGGGGTAAGTCAATAACCGCCGCCAACAGCGGCCTCACACTCACGGCCGCCAGGTTGGTGCTGTTCGCCGAGCTGCACTGGAACCCTGGGGTAAGTCAATAACCGCCGCCAACAGCGGCCTCACACTCACGGCCGCCAGGTTGGTGCTGTTCGCCGAGCTGCACTGGAACCCTGGGGTAAGTCAATAACCGCCGCCAACAGCGGCCTCACTCTCACGGCCGCCAGGTTGGTGCTGTTCGCCGAGCTGCACTGGAACCCTGGGGTAAGTCAATAACCGCCGCCAACAGCGGCCTCACACTCACGGCCGCCAGGTTGGTGCTGTTCGCCGAGCTGCACTGGAACCCTGGGGTAAGTCAATTACTGCCGCCAACAGCGGCCTCACACTCACGGCCGCCAGGTTGGTGCTGTTCGCCGAGCTGCACTGGAACCCTGGGGTAAGTCAATAACCGCCGCCAACAGCGGCCTCACACTCACGGCCGCCAGGTTGGTGCTGTTCGCCGAGCTGCACTGGAACCCTGGGGTAAGTCAATAACCGCCGCCAACAGCGGCCTCACACTCACGGCCGCCAGGTTGGTGCTGTTCGCCGAGCTGCACTGGAACCCTGGGGTAAGTCAATTACTGCCGCCAACAGCGGCCTCACACTCACGGCCGCCAGGTTGGTGCTGTTCGCCGAGCTGCACTGGAACCCTGGGGTAAGTCAATAACCGCCGCCAACAGCGGCCTCACACTCACGGCCGCCAGGTTGGTGCTGTTCGCCGAGCTGCACTGGAACCCTGGGGTAAGTCAATAACCGCCGCCAACAGCGGCCTCACACTCACGGCCGCCAGGTTGGTGCTGTTCGCCGAGCTGCACTGGAACCCTGGGGTAAGTCAATTACTGCCGCCAACAGCGGCCTCACACTCACGGCCGCCAGGTTGGTGCTGTTCGCCGAGCTGCACTGGAACCCTGGGGTAAGTCAATAACCGCCGCCAACAGCGGCCTCACACTCACGGCCGCCAGGTTGGTGCTGTTCGCCGAGCTGCACTGGAACCCTGGGGTAAGTCAATAACCGCCGCCAACAGCGGCCTCACACTCACGGCCGCCAGGTTGGTGCTGTTCGCCGAGCTGCACTGGAACCCTGGGGTAAGTCAATAACCGCCGCCAACAGCGGCCTCACTCTCACGGCCGCCAGGTTGGTGCTGTTCGCCGAGCTGCACTGGAACCCTGGGGTAAGTCAATAACCGCCGCCAACAGCGGCCTCACACTCACGGCCGCCAGGTTGGTGCTGTTCGCCGAGCTGCACTGGAACCCTGGGGTAAGTCAATTACTGCCGCCAACAGCGGCCTCACACTCACGGCCGCCAGGTTGGTGCTGTTCGCCGAGCTGCACTGGAACCCTGGGGTAAGTCAATAACCGCCGCCAACAGCGGCCTCACTCTCACGGCCGCCAGGTTGGTGCTGTTCGCCGAGCTGCACTGGAACCCTGGGGTAAGTCAATAACCGCCGCCAACAGCGGCCTCACACTCACGGCCGCCAGGTTGGTGCTGTTCGCCGAGCTGCACTGGAACCCTGGGGTAAGTCAATTACTGCCGCCAACAGCGGCCTCACACTCACGGCCGCCAGGTTGGTGCTGTTCGCCGAGCTGCACTGGAACCCTGGGGTAAGTCAATTACTGCCGCCAACAGCGGCCTCACACTCACGGCCGCCAGGTTGGTGCTGTTCGCCGAGCTGCACTGGAACCCTGGGGTAAGTCAATAACCGCCGCCAACAGCGGCCTCACACTCACGGCCGCCAGGTTGGTGCTGTTCGCCGAGCTGCACTGGAACCCTGGGGTAAGTCAATAACCGCCGCCAACAGCGGCCTCACACTCACGGCCGCCAGGTTGGTGCTGTTCGCCGAGCTGCACTGGAACCCTGGGGTAAGTCAATAACCGCCGCCAACAGCGGCCTCACTCTCACGGCCGCCAGGTTGGTGCTGTTCGCCGAGCTGCACTGGAACCCTGGGGTAAGTCAATAACCGCCGCCAACAGCGGCCTCACACTCACGGCCGCCAGGTTGGTGCTGTTCGCCGAGCTGCACTGGAACCCTGGGGTAAGTCAATTACTGCCGCCAACAGCGGCCTCACACTCACGGCCGCCAGGTTGGTGCTGTTCGCCGAGCTGCACTGGAACCCTGGGGTAAGTCAATAACCGCCGCCAACAGCGGCCTCACTCTCACGGCCGCCAGGTTGGTGCTGTTCGCCGAGCTGCACTGGAACCCTGGGGTAAGTCAATAACCGCCGCCAACAGCGGCCTCACACTCACGGCCGCCAGGTTGGTGCTGTTCGCCGAGCTGCACTGGAACCCTGGGGTAAGTCAATTACTGCCGCCAACAGCGGCCTCACACTCACGGCCGCCAGGTTGGTGCTGTTCGCCGAGCTGCACTGGAACCCTGGGGTAAGTCAATTACTGCCGCCAACAGCGGCCTCACACTCACGGCCGCCAGGTTGGTGCTGTTCGCCGAGCTGCACTGGAACCCTGGGGTAAGTCAATAACCGCCGCCAACAGCGGCCTCACACTCACGGCCGCCAGGTTGGTGCTGTTCGCCGAGCTGCACTGGAACCCTGGGGTATGGACCATTATCACATCAGCCCGAAGATACACTACCGCTCATAACTATTTAAGCACTCGTAATTTTTAGGGTTCCGTACCCAAAGGGTAAAAACGGAACCCTATTACTAAGACTCCGTCTGTCAGTCTGTCTGTCACCAGGCTGTATCTCATGAACCGTGATAGCTAGACAATTGAAATTTTCACAGATGATGTATTTCTGTTGGCGCTGTAACAACAATTACTAAAAACAGAATAATATAAATATTTAAATGGGGCTCCCATACAACAAACGTTATTTTTTTGCTGGTTTTTTCCGTAATGGTACAGAACCCTTCGTGCGCGAGTCCGACTCGCACTTGGCTGGATTTTTCCTTACAATTGTATACAAAATCGACTTTCAGATTTATACCGATAAGTCGCAGTTGGGTAACAGTTTTTTGTGCAGTTTACTTTTTTTAGTTAAACAGACATATCGAGCTTCAAAATGATGTGCAGAATATTCGTGTACATTGCCTATTTACCAAATGGCAAGCGTAAAAAAATCCATAGGTAAATCGTTTTAGGGTTTTTAAATCGTTGCATAAAGTAAACTCGAAATTCTAAAGGATTTCTTTGGCAACAATTTGAGGCTCAATTATTATTTATTATTATTATTAGAGCTTCTCATTATTCTACAGAGAATTATTATATGAATTTGATACATATATTTTAAGATTTTATTTTATTTTTCTGCTGTAGACCCCTTCTGGGTAAAAGCCTCCTCCAGCTGTTTCCATTTGGCTTTATCTAGTGCTACACTTTGCCATTTCTGGCCTGCAGTGGCAACAATTTCGTCCTGCCACCTGGCTAGTGGATGTCCTCTCTTTCTAGAAGAGGCTCAATATATTTACCTAAATTAAAATTCAATCCAACATGTAAGAGAGTCATTTGACTGCGATCGAACAGTATGATTTTGAAAAAAAAATTGTATACAATTTTTTTTTTTTAATCTTTATTAAAGGGCTTTTTCGAGTGAACGAATATGTCGCCCCTTGTATACAATTGTATGGTGAAAATCGCGGGTGCCTAAATACTTTTAACGGTAGTGTACACTAATGTGAGGAAGGGAGGCAGAAGCTAACTACCTATATAAACGTTGTTCGTAGATCCTGACGCAGGCGGAGTCGCGCGCGCATCGAATAGGGCAGCAAGGTGGCGTGTGCGCGCGATATCTCTTAGCGAGAGGGACGTGCGACGACTACATGTGGCCCATGCTTCAAGGAAAACTCAATGTAAGCACATATTTACCCGACTGCACAAGATGGGTTTCTTAAACGAATGCATATGTATATATCAAAGAGGATATAATAAGATAGAGCGGTAATGTCATTGTAAATTTTTTAACCATGGAGACTATATAAAGGAGCCAAATCTCTATGAATGAAAAGTGTCCATCAAAAAACAGTAATTAGGCGGCGCCACCATACACCGAAATACTATCAAAAACAACCTACGTAATTTGGTCGGGTTATTTGTTGCCTTATATGGTTCATGTTATACTCATGTCCCAGAGCCTAACTAGCGCCACCGGAGAGATTAGGAACTATTATTTAAAGCTAAAAGCGGTCACTTTTGCAACAATTCTGCCATAAGAGATTGGCATCCTTTCTATACCATCCATATTTTTAACCACTGTAAATTCACTGCCATCTATCGACATACTTTAAAACTAAAAATGAAGATTTAGAAAAATACGATAAAATGTATTTAAATATGGATAAATGATTTTTTTTTACATTTTTTATTTTTATATGATTTTGACCTATGTTCTTTCACTGATATGCGTTAAAATTATAAATAACAAACGAAACCGTCAACGCCCTCTATACGAGAGTAGGCCAAAGCTAGTGGCGCCATCTGATCGAGAATCAAATTTTCGTGATTTTTGAGGCACGTTTTTTCCTTAGACTGTATCCATCTATTACAGAGTTTTATCTATTACAGAGTTTTATATATATATATATGTATACTTCCTTGACACGGCTTACATTACAACCTACACCGTTTGATTGATTACAAATGTATGAGGTGTCATCATCATTAGATTCATCTCAGGTGTGGAAGTAACATAGGCCATATTAAAATTGCTTGTGAAGCCTAATGCATGTACTTACTTGTAGCAAAATAACAAAATGTTCAATGGTATGTAAAAAAACTCATTGTTTGTAATAAAGGTTATGATTATTCTGTTTTTAGGGGTCCGTACACAAAGGGTAAAAGCGGGACCCTATTACTAAGACTCCCGCTGTCCGTCTGTCCGTCTGTCTGTCCGTCTGTCACCACGCTGTATCTTATGAACCGTGATAGCTAGACAGGTGAAATTTTCACAGATGATGTATTTCTGTTGCCGCTATAACAAATATACTAAAAAGTACGGAACCCTCGGTGGGCAAGTCCGACTCGCACTTGTCCGGTTTTTTTATTTTTTTATTAACTTTCATGTTTTCACTAACAGCATAGAGTAACTTATACTAGAGCGGTACTGTCATAGTAAATTTTGTAACCCCAGTAAATTCACTGCTATCTGTCGACACACTTTAAAACTAAAAATGAAGATTTATAAAAATACGATAAAATGTATTTAAATATGGATAAATGATTTTTTTTTTATTTGCATTAATTATTTTTATGATTTTAACCCATGTTCTTTCACTGATATGCGTTAAAATTGTTAAATAACAAACCAAACCGTCAATGCCATCTATACGACAGTAGGCCAAAACTAGTAGCGCCCTCTGAACGAGAATCAAATTTTCTTGATTTTCGAGGTACGTTTTTTCCTTAGACTGTATCCATCTATTACGGAGTTATATCTATCTTTGGTAACAGGTACTGAACGACGTCGGCCTCAGCGGGGACTCGTTTGAAGGCACCACCACCAAACACCAAGTAAGTACCAAATGTACAGATTATTGACCATCATTAGTTTCAACACACAACATTACCATCCTCACCACTTAGATGGTTGGCAGTCCTCAACTGTGCGTTTCTCTAGAAACTTCCTGCCTCGCACAGCTAAACTGTGGAATGAACTGTCGCCTGCGGTATTTCCGGACCGATATGACCTTCAAACCTTCAAGAAAAGAGCGTATTCCCATCTTACAGGCCGGCAACGCACTTACAACCCCTCTGGTGTTGCGGGTGTCCATGGGCGGCGGTAATCGCTTACCATCAGGTGATATGTCTGCTCGTTTGCCTCCTATTTCATAAAAAAAAAAAAAAAGTTTCCGAAAAAAGACGCGCCCAACTACGCGCCTCATAAAAGTGTGAAAACATTTTTTTTAAATGGTTATAAAGGTTATTTTGTAGTTTCACAGTGCCTTGATGGTTTTTACTGTAATCCTGTGTCACTGTGACATTGTGATATTTGCAACACAAACGTTCAAATATAGAATACATACATATAAACACGCCTATTTCCTGGAGAGGTAGGCAGAGACCACGGATTTCCATTATGATATACCTCTTTCGCTCGCTATATATTAAGTAAGATAAACATACAAACAATATGATATTATTTTAGCAATCAAATAACAAAAACAAAGTCTGCATTGATTTTGCTGTTAAAAAAAATCTCTTCCTATAAGAGATTCTAGAGTACCTGATAGAGTAAAAATATTTAAAACAATAAATAATTAAAATTAAAGTAAGTTTTCATGATATAAGTAAGTCCATTTCATTGTTAATATTTAAATGACGACACCCTAACCCTAACCTAACCCCTAACCTAATGTTCTATACACTTAATATTATATTTCTCGAAGTCGTATTTAGATTGTAGGTAATAACAAAAAAAAAGAACTGTACAAATTGTTTATTATTTTCTCAGGAAAGCAGAACCAACATAATCCAGTACTTAAGCCCAAAATGTAAGAACCCAAACGACTACATCCCCGGCACCAACATAAGGAAGGACTCCCAAAACACACAAACCAACCAACATAACACATTAGGTGATTTTGCCAAACCAAAATACACACAGACCAATAGTCATAACAGTTCATGTACCACACTAGGTGATATTAGACAAAACAGTTCATGTACCACACTAGGTGATATTGGTAAAAACAGTTTTAGTACCACATTAGGCGATTTTGTCGAGCCTTTCGATACAAGTGTGAATGACGCTGATATGACCAAGTCGTTTCTAGATGATGACGAAGGCGATGAGTTGTTGGCTGCGTTGGATTTATGATACTAGATTTAGATGGTTTTATATATGAAATAAAACTATTGAATTTATAATAAATCCCGACGTTTCGAACCCTTTACAACGTTCGTGGTCAACAATCGCGTTCGCGTTCAATATACGCGATATAATCCGTTTTTATAGTTTTATTTCATAAGTAACTATCGCGGTAACCGAAGGCAATATTATGGTTTTATACATATAGTTGGTCAAACCAAATTGGCAGTAAATAAGAACAAAAAAAAACTATACTCATCCTTTTTTTGAGTGCTAGTACTAGTGTAAGACAAAGATAGTATGATTATCTCTGTCTATGTTTGAAAGACAGTCCTTTGATAAACTATAATTCTTTTTTGGTTAGATACAAATCCGCAGAAATACAGAATGGATAGGTAATTAATAGATACGTATAAAATTTTTACTGTCTTACAAAACCAAGATTTGAAACCGAATAACATTGTCCCTCTTTGACACATGAGTTGCATGACGCGGTCTCTTTCTCGTTCATTAGGGCAGGTACATACTACTACCCGATCCGACTGCAATTTGTATGGGAACCAGGGATGTTGCCAATATTCGCATCTGCATCCGCAACCGCGGAACTTCCGCATTATTTCCAACATCCGCATCCGCATAAAATCGATGCGGAGCTTAATGCGGATGCGGATGTGGAACAGGTAGGTACAGGAATGTCTTAGCGGCGGCGTAAGTGCTAGGTAATTTCGTCATTAGCCAATAGGAATCTCATTTCGTTTTTGTGATTCGTCGATCGAGCACATTAGCCTATGAAGGACAGCGACAAGAAGTGAAAAGTTTGTTTTATTTGGACTTTAGTATAGTAATGCGATACTAAAAGATTCGTTTTTTTTTTAAATAAAAATTACTAAAGTGTAATATTTGACGTTATTTATGTGCCTAATCTCGACATCCGCATCCGCATCCGCGGATGTGAGTCTTTAAAAATCCGCAACATCCCTGATGGGAACTGCACGCCGACGTTGCAGTTGGCGCGCAGTTTTCATACAAATAGCAGTCGGGTTGCAGTCCGTCTGTATCGGCCATTAGACTGTATAAAAATACCTTATACCTTAATGACTGCTCAGGGCAGTTGTTTCGTGAGCCGAGCGCGCCCGAACAATAGGGTTGGCCGATTGAAGTATTTTACAAATGGCGCCGGCATGGGTTTACCTGTCAATCCGTAGAATTGTGTCAATTCTTTTTTTTATTTATGGCCTGGACGCCCTTTAAACCAAATCTCACAACCAGGGCTCGGAACCGGTTTTTTGAAAAACCCGAAACAGCCATATATTTTTAATGATTTTATGCTCTTTACGTAGGACTGAATCATGTATTTAGGTAACAACTTGGATTATTAGATTGTGCCATTAAAAATGAAATAATAAACCAAAGAACGAATAAGAACGTAATAATACCGGTATTTTTTGTATGAAGAAAAAAATCGGTACCGAGCTTTGCTCAGAACAAAACTAGAGATAGGGGAAACCTATGCTAGCGCCATCTATGCTAGTTTTAATCCTTTGACAGTTGCCAACCCCATTAAGTGAAATAATACAGTAGGCATGAGTTTCTAAAGTAGCTTTATGCGGTAAAATTGTGAAGTCTAATATTCTAATAAGTAATCATTGTAATCCTGATGGTATATTCCCATTTGTCCCCGCCAGGTACGATGGAAATGAGCGCTTCTTACAAAACCATTCCGTGTGGCAGGGACAAATGGGAATACACCATCCTGATGGTCACTTCTGCGGAGTTCCTTCTAATGCTGAAAAACGATGTAAATTCATAAATTACGTTACGGCGAATCATATACCGATGTTTTCTATTCTGGCATACAGCGGATTTTTTTTCTGCGCTTTGAATGCGCTGGCAGAAAAACTGCTACAGATAAAAACCGAAACACCGTTCTACTTATGACATGACCTGTTTACATATCTGCACTTTTTTCTCAGTTGCAATGCAAAAAAGAAATAAAAAAAAAACAGCTCACAAGAAATTGTTATTTATGGTCCTTCGAGCCGGTTAAAATCTGTAAATCCATAAGACTGAATGAAGCGAATGAATATAAATTAGCGAGTGTGATTGTGAAGTTATTCTCCAAATCGATGTTTCTGTATCTATATGATGTCCTGATTAAACAATTTTTTTTTTGTATATTTTATTTTTCATGGAACTAATTTAATACTTTAAACTCGATACTTTTAATACAAATATCTCCTTAAATAACAAATGAAATGACTTATTGTTGTTGTTGTCGAGTTGAATGTAGCAGAGGGCCTACCGCGAACACCGAAGTTCGCAAATTGCGGGAATCTTTCTCTTTCACTCCAACTAAGGCGTATAGTCCTCCTCATCGTTTTCGATGACGGCGACCCCAAATAAACATTATGGACGTTGTCTAGCGTGAGCCCTAATGTGGCTGGCCAGGCCGAACTTGTTCTTAAATGTCCTATTGCACGCGTGACAATAAAGTTGGCCAGCTGCGTTGAACGTGTACACGTAGGAGGGCTTAGGTTTTTCTTTCCGCAACTGGCGTTTTATGTCTAGGCTGGTGAGGCGGTTATCTTCAAATATTTTGACACCGTTATGCATGGTAGAACGCCAACATGACCTTCTTCCAGCAAGCTCCTCCCAACGCTCAGGCGTAATTAGGGTGACAAAGAAAGATGCCCGCAATTTTCGAATTTCGCTGTAGGCCTTCTGAGTCAATTACTATTTATTGCTTTCTATTTTCTTTACATTCTACACCTACATGTACCTACCGTCAAGGTTTAAGATTATCGAAACGACTAATTTAGCGTAAAATTACTAAATGCAGTCAGCAACAAAACTTAGTAGTTAAGCGGGCAAGGTATTCAAAATTATGTGCACACACCTTAACATTAACGGTGTGTTTAATTGTACATTATGATACAAGTGTGCTACATTGGTCACTACACTCGGGGCGATATTGTGCACGCGAGCTGGAAGCGAGCGCGCAATAAGAAATCCGATTTGTGTGCAATGACCAAAGCACACGTGTTTCATACGACGTTTTTCAACAAACTTACGAGGAAAGATTCAAAACGTAGTAAATGTATAATTTAAAAACAGTGTCAATTAGATTATCATACATTATTGCACAAATTCGATAATTATAATGAAAAAAAAAACACACGGGCTTAATGTCTAGGACTATGAGCCTAAAAGCGGTTTAATAAGTTCCACGTTACGAGCGCGTTGAAGTTTGTTGAAATAAAGAAAGAAAAAGCATTTATTAGCACAACATAACAAGACTAAAACTAGAAATAATTAAACAGAATGAGGTTGCGCTAAATGGTCCTTACTCAGCTTGGTGTCACGGTGTGAGCCAACATGGCACACTCCGCGACGCTGATTTTCAGTAAGGCCCAGTAGATGGACTAGTAAACACAATGTAAAAAATAAATAAGGGAATAGTACCTAATATAACATACCCAGGGCAGTAAAGTAAGAAATGTCTCACGTAATTGTCGGCCGAGGCGAAGCCGAGGTCTATACAAACATGTGATCTGACGCTTTTTTGTTTTCTTAGGTTTGTATAATATTTTCTGTTCAACGGAACCGGAAAGCTGCTACTTCGTCTATCGCAGCGGGCCGAAAGTAGACGCTTTCCGCACGGAGAACGGAAAAACAACTTTTGACAACTTGGTCTGCTTAGCTATGTCTGCTGCTCAATATAGGCTGCAAGTTTATTGCCATAATATAAAGGACGTGTACACATATTTTTAGTGCATTGGTCGCATCGACATCTTTAGACCTTGACTTTACCTATGTTACTTCGTTATCTACATTTATTTAGGTTATAAAATTGTAAATATTCTAGAATAAAGTTTTAACTTAACTACATATTTGTTTATTTATATTTCTAATAATATAATAGAAATAAGCCTCCATGAATATTATAATTTAACGTACTGTTTCAAAATAATTAGGTATGAGAAAACAAGATAAGTAATTAAGCATGTCCAAGGCTTGTTTGGACTACGTTAGTAATTTAGTCGAATGGCGAGTATTTTAGTTACTAATATCGATCAACTGACCAAAAACGTTCGCAATACAGACGAGCGAGTTACAAGAGTTGTGATATTATTGCAAATGTGGTAATTGATGATGTTACGTACCTACCTGTATTGTGTAAGGTAAGGTTCAACGTTACCTTCAGGAGAATTTTTTGAAGAAAATCACAAATTTATTATCACATTTTTATTTATAACAATAAGTATATAAAACTACGCACTCATACAATTAAGTATCAGACATAACTAATTCATTGGGCCTTAAAAATATTCGTTCTTTGGAAGACATTTTAGGACTCTATAATCCATCTCTTTGTACATATTATTGGCACTTTATCAAAACGTTTACAATGCATGTGCTCGAAAAGTGCGTTTCCTACGGAGCCATATCATGCGGCGGAAAGTACTACTTTTCCGCACTAGTGCTTTTTGTTTTTTTTTTTTTACAGTACATATGGTGCTACTTTCTCGCACTAGTGCGAAAAAGAGCACTTTTCTGCACTAGTGCTTTTTGTTTTAATTTTTTTAATAATTAAACTTATTTGCCATTATATGTTTTTTTTATTTACTCGCACAATGCATAGTAAAACATTGTATGATACACGTGCGTAAAGATGATTTCCGCACTTGTTGCATAAATAGCTATTTTACATGAATAGGAGTACTCATAAAAAAATACTGGGCCAGGCTGTCAAACAGACTAAAAAATTTAACATACTGACTAATAACCAAACCATATATCAAATACAATACTGTCTTCGGTACGATTGGCCAGTAAAGTAACCACTGGTAAATTATATCAACCTACAAGGACTCAAGAAGCACAAACTTAGCGAACTACCAATGGCATACCCCCTTATTCATAAAGTTCAGCAACTTCTTACAGACATCTGTTAAATTTTGTATCTTTCTAACAAACGGAAATTTGTAAATGACCGATAGGGACAATTGGGACAAACGATTATCAACGGTTTGTTAGATTTGACACACGTTTACACATAATATCCCTGCCACACTCGTCGAGTGGCACGGGAAGTAGCGAGGACAGTACGGCGTACGAGTAGGTACAGACGTAGTGCGAGTAAACGTACTCGTCATGCCCACCGCTTCCTATTTTGTCGGTATTTTGGCACGAGTCAAAGGACCGGCAATACCTAACAGCGTCGCGATTAAATGAGCGAGTAGAGCACTGCTTGGCCAGAGAGGGCAACATCGCGGCAGCTGGAGGAGTAGAGCGAAGAGCAGTGTAGCGGGGGTATAACGCTAATAGCCTTAGCAAGGACCATTGTGAGCCATGCTCAATTTGGGATTACGGTTACTCGAGCATCCCAGCACACAATGGTTAGCATACGTTTTTCCATCAGACCCGCACACAGGCATATAATTCCTGAAGCATGCACAGCTTTTCTTAGGTGGCTCTTGTAAATCTTTCACTACTCTAACCGTCAAATCCTCGCAGGGACCGTCAGCTTTTTTATCCAAAAGCTTGTTCTGCGCCGCGCATTTCAACAGACACATATTGCTGTAAGTGACGCCATCGGTTCCACAGACGGGCTCAAAGTTTCTAGTGCAAGTGCAAGTGGGTAGTTTAGTAACTTGTTCGGAGACGGCTTCAGTTTCGCAAGGGCCGTCATGTAGCTTAGTCAAGACTGGGTTTCTAGTTATTTCGCAGCCGAGAGCGCATTTGTTAGGGTAGGTTGTGCCGTCGATGCCGCAGACAGGTTTGTACTCAAATGTGCAGATGCAGGAGGTTTCTGCTTGGCAGGGGCCTCCGTGGGCTAGCTTTAGATATTGTTTGGTCTGGGCGCTGCAGTCGAGCATGCAGCTGTTGGGGTAGGTCTCGCCGTCGGAGCCGCAGACGGGCGTGTAGTCGCGCGCGCAGACGCAGGGCGGGAGAGCTGTGGTGCTGCATATGTAGGATGCGATGAGGAGGATACCTATTGACAAAATAGAAATAGATATGGTTAGTTTTTGGTTATATTTCGATTTCGTTTAAATGGTCATCTAGAAGCTGCTGCCACACATGCTTGTGTGGGGCTGTGGGGTGAAAACAAGAATAAAGACTCCATCAATTTATAAATCAATAACTTTATTGTATTTTCTACCCTAGTCCCTAAGTGACTATCATTAATCCAGTCATGATTATTTTGTCAAAAATCCAAATTAGTCCCAAAAATAATAGGTATGTTTGAAAAATAGGTAGGTATTACCATCCATCTGTCAGATTATGCAATTTTGGTACTAAGAAAAAGTATTGGGTAGATATTTGCTGAGAGGGTCGAATGGATTTACCCGATCGAGTTTAGCGGCACAATTTCACAGTTAATTTTTTTGACAGTGTTATCAAGATATTACTAATATTAAGTAGGGTAGGTAATATTTATTCCCAGAATAAAGATATCGGTTTCCGAAGACGCCGTAGTTAAAGGACATTATAGGTAATTAAAGTGAGCGACAGGTACTTCAGTCAGATTGTTATTGCAGCAATTAAGTTCATTAGACGATAAGGATTCCTTCACATTTTCCGGCCCATTACCCATCTACAGTAGGTAATGGCAAATAATGGTGCTAAGACAAAGCAAGGATAATCGTCAGGATATTCCGATTTTTGAAATAGTTACACAACTGCCTATACTTAGGTATGTACCTAGAGATTATAAACTAAAATTGATATCATACACTAAAGAAAAAGTGACCAAGTCCACTGGTGGCCGAGGCGCCAGACCACCCGGCCACGGACTTGATAGGTCAAGTCGGACTTGATTTTTTGGCACATATATGTCGTAAATTTCTCCATAATTTAGCAATACACGGAATATACGCGCATAAAACAAGTACCTACTTAAGCCTTAATGAAACTGCTATCGGTTGGTTATCCTTGACATTATGATGATGTCTGCATGTTTGATCTGGGAGATAAATCTATTTACATAGTACATATGTTATTGTAATCCGTTATTTTAAAACTAATAGTTTATTAAAAATAAAATGCATTGCGTCAGACTTTAATGCAGCTAAAATCAATCAATAGGTACAAGATATAATATGTAACTTGCATAATTTTGTAGTACGGGACTTGCTTATTTTTAATAAGGCGCTTTTCACTATTACGAAAATATATAATATTTCTAACAAAATAGTTTTAAAAGTCTTATGTCCTACCTATTACGTTTAAAATGGCAAAGAATTATCGCGAAGGCATAAAGACAGTTTTTTTAAATAAAATACTTACCAAACTTATACATCTTGTAATCGTTATAAAACAGTTTTAACTATATCAAATTATGATCGCACTGTGACAGTCAGTCTCCGAATGATGCCCGCCGCTCAGCGCAGACCATATATATCACAAGTAGTTTCGCGCGTGGTTCCCCGGTGCGTCATCAGTAAACAAGACATTCTGTGAAGCTGTTTTTGACCTAAAGCTCTGAAATGTCTGGGAATCACTGTTGCACTATTGTTTACATCACGTTCTCACTGTTATTAGTGAACGTAAAAAGCTGTTACATCATTTTTGTGGCGACGCTCGACGCGAGATCGCATGCCATGTCAGCCATGTGACATGATTATTTACCTAAGCGCTTTCTAGGCTGTGTATCTACATCTTTAAAGCACTTCACCTAGCCTAGGCAAACCATTATACCTTGAGTCCGTCTAAAGGGGCCCACTGACTATCAGTCCGCCGGACGATATAGGCCTGTCAGTTAGAACAAAAATTTGACAGTTCCGAACAACTGGCAGGCCGATATCGTCCGGCGGACTGATAGTCAGTAGGCCCCTTTAGCTAACTCAGCACCGACTTACGGCAGCAATGAAGTGTTTAAAAAACCGGCCAAGTGCGAGTCGGACTCGCGCACCGAGGGTTCCGTACTTTTTAGTATTATCACGGTTCATGAGATACAGCCTGGCGACAGACAGACGGACAGCGGAGTCTTAGTAATAGGGTCCCGTTTTTACCCTTTGGGTACGGAACCCTAAAAACGTCATATCTTCACAGGAATCGGACGTTTATGGTGCTAGAGTGCAGTAGCCTTACCACGGCTGCCTTAGCGCCCCTTGCACCATTCACTAACCCGGGGTTACCCGGTTAAACCTGGAGTTACCATGGTTACCAGTACAATTTGACACTCGGTTAACGGTTTAACCGGTTAACCCTGGGTTTTTATTTTTTTATTTCTATCGGGCTTTTACTCCCTGCAATTTTGCACAGGGTGAATTTGCCAATGTCGGTTATTTTGACTTTCACACGTGAGGAGAATGTTCGGTATTGTATTCTTGGGATAGTCCCAAGAATTAGTATACTTACACTTACAATTTTTTTTATTAAAGGCGATTTAATAATAAAATGACAATTAAAAATTACAACTACAAATTACAACCAAAAATTACAACTAAAAATTAAAACTAAAACTAACTACTAAAACTACCTACAAAACTAAAACTAATACCTAACTAAAAATAAACTAAAAATCTATATCTAAAGAGGGTCCCTGGGGCTTAGTGCCAAAGATACTGGCAGTATTTCCTCGCTGAATCGCAACGCTTATTCGTTGAGCGAGGAAGCTGCCAACTCTTTTGTCCCCGGTGACCTCAACCAGCCGTTTGGCCAAATCCGTAAACAAACTCTTAGTTGGTATTAGATTTGTAATTGTTTTATCTTGAAAATTTAGTTCACTTGGCAGCAATATTATTGTTCACCTCTCATTCCTCCAAACTTTCGCAATTCGCAAAGCAACACTCAAGATTCCACTTTTTGTAGGTAAGCTAAATTAGTAGATTGTGTTACAACTGTTACAAGGGAGCAAAATGACATATTTACGGCGAGGGCGTACATTGAATCCTAAACGAAGCGAAGGATTCTATAATAGAATCCCGAGATTAACGAGGGATTCTAAAGTAGAATCCTGAGCGTAGTGAGGGATTCAAGTGTGTTACGCCCAAGATGGAAATAATTTTGCTACCATGTGACACATACTGCTTTTCACATCACCTATGACTCCTATGAGGTAATTATGATGTTTAAAAATATTATTATAAGCTAAAAAAATAATGTGCAAAAAAATGCAAAAATAGTGTCCTAGAACAGAAACGTGTTACTTAATTGATCCCTCCTAGCAGGGAAGAAAAGTGCCACTTTGATCCCTCCTAGCATGGAAGAAAAACCCCTTTTTCGAATTGGTGATGTGAAAAAATCTTTAGTGAACTCGGGGTTACACACTAATTTAACAAGTAACAAAATAGCTAAATGCATGACGTAACAACATGTTCACCATGCTACAAATACAAATCGTTTATTTACCAAACATTTTTTACAAATTGACATAAGAAATTAATTAGATTTTACAATTAAGCTAATATCCATCGGCCCCAAACTAGGCGCAGCCTGTATCTAGAGAACCGGAAAAATAGATTTTACTATTTTTCTTTAACTAATCTGAATATGATGGCCGTTTCATGCGAAATCTCAAATATAAAATTACTTTAAGCAGAAAAAATACAATCAAAAATAAAACACACAGAAGAGACTTGCGTGGAAAATGCTGACGTTAGTATTAGTAAATAGTCAACATAATTGTACGCGCACAGCGTAAGATGTTCACACAATTTATAAAAATTGTGCTGGGATTTTTAAACAATTTTAGACTATTTTATATGAATGGGTACGTAAATAATTGTCAAAGATGATGGTTGAATTTTAAAATTGCTTTCAACTGAAATAATGGCGTCTATTATAAAATTATTTAGGTATATAGGTACCTAACATGAATATCTGTTTTTTAGGGTTCCGTATACCCAAAGGGTAAAAACGGGACCCTATTACTAAGAATTCTCTGTCCGCATGTCCGTCTGTCCATCTGTCTGTCTGTCACCAGGCTGAATCTCATGAACCGTGATAGCTAGACAGTTGAAATTTTCACAGATGATGTGTTTCTGTTGCCGCTATAACAACAAATACTAAAAAGTACGGAACCCTCGGTGGGCGAGTCCGACTCGCACTTGGCCGGGTTTTTTTATCGAATGTTTTTGTGACTAAAGTCCGTCTCCACGGCCGACTGCGCCGTGTAACCGAACTCCTTGCTAACTAAGTATGTCCAGGATAGGATTTTCAAAAGCTAGCAACGTCTATTGTAGGGCCAGAAGATCAGCCATTCCACAAACTTGTCGCACCCCGTCGATCGAACGTTTCAATGACTTGCAGTTATAGGTAAGTAATAAGTTTAGTTAGCATTTTGAAATTGACAAGTTATCTAATTAGCCTTACTTTCTTTTGCGAGCTCTGAGCTCCTAAAAGAAATTCCATCCGGCCAGAAACTACCATCTAAGTATATATATATTGTGCGTGTTAAATATTATCATGTTGCTATATGTGAGATCCTATAATTGGCTCTGTATCACTATTTATGTCGTTATTAGCATATAGCTGTTGGTTCTCCATGTAAAAAATAAATATATAAATATATCTAATGTCTGCTTTGCTACTAATACTTTGTAGGTATTGTGGTCCCGTTCCTTTACACTGTTTGTTTACCTTTATAAAATCCATACTAATCCATACTATATCCATACTAAATGCGAAAGTCTGTCTGTCTGTCTGTCTGTGTGTTCCCTCTTCACGCTTAAACCGCTGAATCGATTTAGATGTGGCATAGAGATAGGTTGAGTCCCTGAGAAGGACATAGGATAGTTTTATCCCGAAAATCATCCCTTAAGAAAGTAAAAAGCGGGGTGGAATTGAGATAATTAATGAAATGTCTGCTAATTTGTGTGCATAATATGCTCAAATTGAATAATTGCTATAACTTTCTCCAGGCCCTATTCTTACTCTAGCTGGGGTTACTAAGTCCACGCAGACGAAGTCGCGGGCAAAAGCTAGTATTATAAATGCGAAAGTCTGTCTGTCTGTGTGTTACCTATTCACGCTTAAACCGCTGAACCGACTTAGTTGAAATTTGGTAAACAGATAGTTTGAGTCCCGGGGAAGGACATAGGATACTTTTTATCCCAGAACTCACCCCTCAAGGGGGTGAAAAGGGGGGTGGAAATTTGTATGGGGAATCAATAACCACTGAACCGATTTAGATGAAACTTGGTATGGGGATAGTTTGAGCTGTAGGAAAGGATATAGAATAACTTTTATCCCGGAAAACATCCCTTAAGGGTGTAAAAAATGGGGTGGAAATGTATAGTGTGGACCAATTTGGGGGTGAAAAAAGGATGGATTAAAAAGCAGATTTGTTTAAGAATTAAGGTACCCAAATTACTAACCCCACGCAGACGAAGTCGCGGGCAAAAGTTAGTCATTTATATCTCGGAATCCATAAGCATAATGTGGTACCTTTATCATGAGAACGTCACATTTTATGGACCTCATACGAGGTAAAAGATAATTTTATTATGAGTGATGGTAGGTATACGAGTAGGTAGGTAAGTATACTTACAGCCTTACAGGTACGAACAAACTTCGGATCGAGCCGATGGACGCAACCATTGCCGACGTGGTCTGTGGGATATCTGCAAAGAATCGGGTTGGGATATCAATCACATTACTGGAATATTAAAAGGATTTGTTGCCAAACTTCTCCATAAGCATAATGTGGTACCTTTATCTTGAGAACGTCACATTTTATGGACCTCATACGAGGTAAAAAGATAGTTTTATTATGAGTGATGGTAGGTATACGAGTAGGTAAGTAAGTATACTTACAGCCTTACAGGTACGAACAAACTTCGGATCGAGCCGATGGACGCAACCATTGCCGACGTGGTCTGTTGGATATCTGCAAAGAATCGGGTTGGGATATCAATCACATTACTGGAATATTAACAGGATTTGTTGCCAAACTTCTATGAAATTATGACGTATAACACTTGCACTGAAAATTTGAATTTGTGCTATCAAAATCGTTGTAGACTTATCTTGGTCTAACTCTTACTGTGTTGGAAAGTGAAGTTTAAATTTACCGCACCTTCGCAGGCTTCGCACCACCTTCGCACCACCGCAATTCACCGCAATTCTGCACCTTCAAAAAGGTATAACAATCGTTATTATTTGAAGTCGGTTATAAAGGTTACTTGTAATATCTTATTATTTGAAGTCGGTTATAAAGGTTACTTGTAATATCTTATTATTTGAAGTCGGTTATAAAGGTTACTTGTAATATCTTATTATTTGAAGTCGGTTATAAAGGTTACTTGTAATATCTTATTATTTGAAGTCGGTTATAAAGGTTACTTGTAATATCTTATTATTTGAAGTCGGTTATAAAGGTTACTTGCAATATCTTATTGATGCCTCGTGAAGAAATAATGATATGAACATTTTGTCCAGCCCTAGCGTAAAGTAACAGTTTATATTTTTACACAAAATATTCTAAATTATTGACTAATAATGATAAAATATTAACACACAACGGAAGAACTTATAATGAACGTTTAATTAAACCGGCTTCTTACACTTCTGTTAATTTTACAAAATATCGTTAAGAAAATTTCGCTTGGAATATCATAATTACCTGAGAAAATGAGAAGAAATGAGTATTTACTTGGATTATTTAATCTCTTGACACTGCAATACGGCACTAGACATACACCTTGACTAAACACATCTTGACTGTATAATTATGAATACAGTCTAAGAAAAAAACGTGCCTCGAAAATCACGAAAATTTGATTCTCGATCAGATGGCGCCACTAGTTTTGGCCTACACTCGTATAGAGGGCGTTGACTGTTTCGTTTGTTATTTATAATTTTAACGCATACCAGTGAAAGAACATGGGTCAAAATCATATAAAAATAATTAATGCAAATAAAAAAATCATTTATCCATATTTAAATACATTTTATCGTATTTTTATAAATATTTATTTTTAGTTTTAAAGTGTGTCGACAGATGGCAGTGAATTTACTGGGGTTACAAAATTTACTATGACAGTACCATGCTTAAACTAACACCGTACGTAACACCGGTTACCGAGAATCCGTCCATTTGAATGCAGCGCATACCCACATTAAAAAATAAAAACCGCAAAATTTTGTTAAATTCAAGCTGCGTTCACAATTATCAATTTTCGTAATCGCTTTTTGTTTAGTCTGTTAAGGATGTAAATCAAACACCAAGTTCGGGCTGAGACTGACTCTTACTTTATTTTTACCCACATGCGTATATCACAAATACTAGATCTACCCACAACCCACAACCTCCTTTTTAAAATAATTGAATACAATTAAATTAAGTTACTACATTATCCTTTTTAAGGTTGCGTACCCAAAGGGTAAAAACGGTAGGTACGTAAAAAGATATTTTATCACGGTTCGCTCGGCAACATTATTTTGCAAGAATTGATACACGCACATATTTTTATCCAACTTCATATGACCCCTAACCCCTTCGGCAACAAAAAAAGGCTGTTGTTGTAGTGGATTAGTCCAGTTTCCTTACAATTACTTGAAGATATAGAACGACGTACGGCCTCAGTTTAGCCGTTCTTACGTAGGTACACTACACTACACTACGTAGTACCGCGTAGTACGTACTTAGGTACGTAGGTATCACTCGGCATTTCTTTCACGATTCAAGCCTTCGCCCCTTTTTCCTTCCGTCGAGTCGAATATTATCATAGACAAGTTAGCAAAAAATCAGAACTAGGTACCGGATTTGAGGCAAAAGAACCCCGTACTTTCAGGCGACAAAGTTACTGGATTATATACAGGGTGGCTAAAAATTTTTTCGCGATTTCGTGGTTGGTTCCATAGTAAAAGTTGCTCAGTATAATCCTAAAACCTCCCTGTCAACGGGAATGCACTTATTTTTTAGCCACCGTGTATACATACCTATCAAAGGCCTACGCAGTTGTTACACAATTTCTACATTCACCTTGTGGCGTCATTTTGAAGTACTTACTGACAGGTAAATCCAAGACCTCATTAATGACGTCACTTTCGAAGTAATCAGGAATCACAGCATCGCATCGGTAAACAGTCATGTTGTGCCAGTTCTGAGCTAACAGTGTAGTATGTACAAACGAAACAGACAATATGAGTGTTGGACAAACAGAGTTGTTCATCATTATTTATATTTAGTACCTATAGGCTATAAGCAGGCCCTATCGTGTAAGGTTTTAGCATAAGACCTGCTGGAGGATCTAGTTTTATTGTTAAGATTGCGTTCTGGACACATTCTATTGGATAAGTTCGCCTATCTCATGCGTAAAGTGAGTTCGGAATTATGCACCTTATGTAATCGTGTCGAAGATGTGTATCACATTTTAATGGAGTGTGTCCGAAATGAGCGAAGACAAATGTTTCATGACAATTACAGTTCCATTGGGTTATGTAATACCTACCTATCGAATGCCATTTCCGATAAAAGGTATTCAGAGGGACAGAAATGTGTGATGTGGGTACTTAAACTAGAGTACATGTCGGTAGGTGTCAGCACTGTCAGCCAATCGTGAACCGGCTCGTCACTGACAAACTGCATCGCTCTCTCAAATATTAAATAGGCTTCAAATAACGGTACAGAAGCTTAAGAGGCCGTAGTCGATTTTGGAGCAAAAATTTTAAATTGATACATTTAGTCGTTGAAATTATACTTGTTTTGTTACGTAATATCTAAATAACAAGTATTGGTTTCTATTAGCACGTTTTCTCATCTTGCCTTTTAATAATGAGGTCGCGAGCGTGCTTCACCGGTAATATGTGAAGAGAATGGGCAGTTTTTAAAAATTCATCAAAAAATTATGGTGGTAAATTATACAAATTGATGTATAAGAATAGTTTCAGCAAATGTTGTAGATTGTTCAAGTATCCAAATTACGTTGAAATTAAGTCGATTTTTCAGAGAAATTGTAACTTGTTTTGAAGTAATTTCTGGAGAAAATTGAATTAGTTTAACTTTCATTTCCTCGAATTCTAAGTCATATAACAAAAATGTAATCTGATAAAGGCCAAGTACAGAATATGTGTAATACAAATTTACCATTTTTAGCAGTCCAAACTTTACGAAATTTACAAATAAGAGCGACAAAATCAATGCTTTACGCGCGTTTACCTAAACGTCCTTTAGAAAAAAATCATTACTAATTTAGTGAGTCTGTTTTCAAAAAATTGATCTGATAAAAGGCAAGATAAGAAGACGTGCTAATAGAAACCAGTACTTGTTATTTAAATTTGGTAACAAAAGGTGTACAATTTCATCGAAGAAATCTATCAATTTTACATTTTTGCGACTAAAATCGACACCGGCCTCTTAATAAAGAATAAAAAATAAAAAAATGTGTTGGACAAACAGATTTGTTCGTTATTTAGTACCTATGCTAATGTAGGCCCTAATCGTGTAAGGTTTTAGTATATGAACAGTTGAGTAGTAGATGAAACAATCGAACGATCATTTCAGTATCAGGGGGCCTATCCAAGATGTATCGAAAAAAAAAT